>NC_072409.2:25662500-26262500 GCF_028858775.2 Pan troglodytes | reverse complement strand
ATTCACTAACCATGACACGTTTAGATGGATGGCTATGGAAAAGAAAAGAAAATAGGACATCATTAGAATTACAGGTAAGACAAAGGGAAACCCAAAGTACAGACAAGAACACAGAAAAATTTTAAGAGAGTACAGATGTCATGACATTTATTAAAAGGCATGCTACAATGCTATATTTGTTAGGAAAAGAGATTAGAGATATCAAGTAATAGTCAGCAAATATACAAACTGAACGAAAATGGAATATACTGTAGTGTACAGAAGCTTGAATTAACCATGCACTACGCATTTAGAAAATATGTTTTTTAATATTTTATCTTCTCTTTGCATTTATAACATAATTCACTTCAACAATCACAGAATCCTTTTTTTCCAATGCCACAAACTCTGTTACAAATGAAAGCTGGTACTGCTGCTTATCCAAAATATACAAGACAATTGATGTTTTATATAAAACCACTTTATAAGTTCACTTGTTCCCAAAAACCTTTTTTTCTTTTTTGGCCTTGTTAAAAAAAATGTTGTTACAAATATTTACAGCATTTTCTTCTGTTAGACGAACATTCTTAAAAACTGAAAAGGGGAATTTTGATGAACAGACCACGTAAAACACCAGACAATGTCAGAGGCTCCTAGCTGTGCTATTTTTTTTTTTCTTAGATACAGTACTGAAAATGCCCATCAAACTCGTTATCCTAATCCATTTGTTCACACTGAAACTCACATTTTCTCTAAGTAGTCTATTCAGCAGTAGAAATTGAAAGTAAAGGCCGCTCTGCACTGGGTCTTCTTTCAGAAAGGAGCTTGGGGAAAATGCAAAATGCTTCACAGAGAGGAGTTAAAACCACAACAGTCAGTCTTTGGTCAGAGCAATGAGGTGACATTTTGATGCAAAACTTTGCTTGGTCAGCAATCTTTGTAACTGGTACTTTCTGGATATGGGATGAATTTTTAAAAGATCTGGGAAACAACAGTAAGGGGGAAAAAAGGCCAGAGTATGATTTTTTTAATGGCATCAAAAAAATAGCATTTAAATATTTGTTATTACAACTACTACATAGATCCAAGAAGTGAAAATGATACAACAACAACAAATCAGTTGACAATGCTGATTTAAGCATGCCATAGGCATCTTTCAATTATGACTATGATCACCAAGGTCACTGGACCAGACAAATATCCCTGTTCTCTGGAACATATGCCTCAGGTTACAAAAACTAAGGAAACTACCACAAAGATTTTGAGCAGCTCTATTCTTGGACCTGCACAATGCTCTACAATGAATATTATGTGATAAAGGCAAAAGTGTAACTGAGACTTTATTTATAGTTACAATTCTTTGCTTGGATGAATAGTTGGTGGGACAACATTCTTTTAAAACTATATAGTACATATTTCCTGAAAACCAGAATACTGATACTACTTTAGTCTCAAATAGGAAGAAAAGGTCAATTAAGACTACTGAAGAAGGCACATAAACTTTGGTCCTGTTTTTTCTCCCACTATAAAACCCCTCAAACTAAGATTTTAATAATTTTCTATATTTTAAACCACTCACAACTAGCTGTTAAAATTTGCTCTGAAAAAAGACTGCTAATAGTCTTGTAGATAACAACACAACTCTTTTAAAAGACAGCTGAGTTATATTTTCAAATTTTGTGCAATCTAAGTTGTATTTCTTTCAGCACAATAGTAGAGTATTTTGAGTCTGGCAGTTTTGTTCTCATTAACAGATCAAGACAAAGGAAAGGCTAAGAAAAATGCTTTACGCATCGTCACGCTGTCTCTTTTTGGTTTTAAAAATAGCAGTACACATTAGGTTTTCTAAGGGATAGGTGGGGAAAAACACATGTACTTTTGTCAATTTTTTGTCCAAAAATATCTCGTGGGAACAGAAGAGAAACTGCATGACAATATGCTAAACATGTAAGCACTGCTGACTGATGCCACGGAGACATTGAAAAGAACAGAGAGCCAGGCGTGGTGGCTCATGCCTGTAATCCCAGCACTGTGGGGAGGTGGAAGCAGGAGAATCACTTGAGCCCAGGAGTTGGAGACCAGTCTGGGAAACATGGCGAGACCCCTAAAAATAAAATAAAGTAAAATAAAAAGAAATTGAGCAGAGGCATTCATAGGAGCCACTTCTCATCAACTAAAACAGTACCCATGATTATCATACTAGGTGGAGCCAAAGGAGGCCTCACACTGTCATAAGGGAACAGGCAGGCAGAAATGATATCTCCAAAAACTGAGCTCAGCAACTTTTAACAGTAAATCAGAAACATTACTTCAAATAATTGATTTCAATATTTAGTCTTAAAGAATTTATGGCATTCTGTAAGAGCTGCTGGGTAATTCTGATACTCTCCAGTAAGTATCAATTAAGATACTGGGTCATTTTTCTATTTGTATGTTACACAAAACACATTTTACTGCTATGCAAATTATTCAAATCTCAAAGTAAATCATTTTGGTGTAATTCGCTACTGTTAAATGTGTACTGCTATTTTTTAAAGTCCTGAATATATATATTTTGTGTAGAAGTCAAGACACCTTGAAAAGTGATGACAATACTCCTTAAAAATAAAATAAACTTAAAAATAGGATACTACGGTAGATCAACAGAGAAAAACCATTGCTAGAAGATACTGAATAAATGCATGCCAAAACAGAGATACACAGATCTAGTTTTTCCACCATCCTGATATTTTTTAATCTTTTTTTACAAAAACTATGCCAACACAAATACTGTAGACCTCTATAATTCAAACAGCAAATAGCTTAATATGGACAACATCCATGTGCTACAGCTAATTTTAGACACAAACTGATGGTTTCAAACATGCTATTTTAAAACAAGAACATCCCACATCTCCAAATCTTAATTTGGTTAATTTTGTCAATAAATTAAAATGTATGTAATGTGCATATGTATATACAACTTTAGAAGAGTGTATTTATGTATATACACTTATCTACACACACACACATTCACACACACACACAAACACACCCCTACACAAATCCCTGAAAAGGATTCAAATGTTCTCTCTCAGACTTAAAAGGCCATTCCCTACTTCAAAGTTACATTCAACACCACTATGATCCCCTTCCGTTATTAGCAACTTTGCTACACTTATGCTGAATGTTATGAGAATCATGAATTAATAAATTACACAGTAATTCCTAACTTAAAGTAAATGAAATAATCCAATTTAACATGGCACTGAAAATTATAATAGTGCCTGTGTGGAAGGAAAAAAAAAGCAAGTTTTGGGAGATTTTGCAAAGAAATTTTTTTCCTCCTTCATATACCCCTTGTGTCTAGGTCAAAACTTATTTCATAAGTAAAAAAACAAAAAACTAAAAACTCCCACAACTACATACATGAGTATATCTATCTATTCAGCCAAACTGATCCACTTGAAAAGTCTTAACTTAGTATCCCTCCTTTCTATTCTACCAACTAAGTGTTGCTCAGTGGTGAGTGAATTCTGCTTTTTAAACAATCTGTATCATCTCTTGCAGTCTCTATTTTTTGGTAAAATTTCTTCTGTAAAAACCTCCCTATGTTCAAATTAATCACTGGAATACAGCAAAGAGATTGAGATTTTCTTAATTTTTACTTTTAAGAGAAGGGGTCACACTATGTTCCAGGGCTGGAGTGAAGTGGCTATTCACAAATGTGATCATAGCGCACTGCAGCCTTGAACTCCTGGGCTCAAGTGATCCTCCTGCCTGTAGCCTCCTGCCTACAGGCTCAGCCTGTAGCTGGGACTACAGGCGCACAGGCGCACACCACCATGCCCAGCAAGATATTCTTTATTCTTTTAAAAGTTGAGATGAGACACTCTGAGAATCTGAAAAGTGTAAAAGGGGTAGACAAAAAAATGACCCTTTTGACAAATTCTGCTTTAAAAAATTCTGATCAACAATTGAAGAAATAATAGCAAAGTTTCTTATTAAAAAGAAACAATTTTACATTATACAATCACTGAAGCAACATTAAAATGTACTCTTACATTCAATGAAAAAGAGAGGGACAGAGTATGAGAAATAACCCACCTTCTCATACTCCAAATACGTGGGTACTCAGTAATGAAAGTCACATTAACAAAGAAAAGCAAGTTCTCGCTTGAGGACTGAGAAAAACCAAGTAATCCTGAGACAAATTCTGATGGGTGAAAAAGATGAAACTGAGATTGCACTCTACAGCCCCAAATTGATATGCAATAACCCCTATCAGTCACAATGTAAAGAGGCCTACAGGTGTGCACTGAATTATTCCCAAAACCATTCACCCTTCCCCACACCGTCTCTGCACCAAGCACCAAAAATTTGATAAAAACTATTACTTATTGAAAACCACTTAAAATTGCAATGAAAAAAATTTTAAATCCTTACCAAAACAGAGAAAGAAAAAACAAAATGCTTACCAAGCCCACAATATAGCTTTCAAGATATTTAGATTAAACTCTAACCTATTGTATCTTAAGCACATAATAAGGCACATAATAAGAAATTAAGTAAATACACAGTAATTCTAAGTATTAGAGATTATAGTGGTACAAAAAACCCTTGAGATTAATTTTTTTCTAAAAGAAGACCTTACCAAAAATAACTTTTAAAAAATCTGTCAAACCATATGATAGACCTGAATATTTTCCTTAAGACTGTAAACTTTTTTTCTGAAAACAATTATAAAAAAGTAGTTTATAAGTAGGATTATTTTTCTTTAAAATTTTCCAAGATCATATTACTTGACAAATAAGTGTCATTTTGAAATTTAAAACATGATTTTTTCCTAATAAAATTATTAGTTATTCTGACATCTTCTTAACAGATCTTAGTTGAATTCCACTTAATTTCCCTGGGGACAGCTGAGACACTGCATTTTTCCAAATAGTCTTAAAAAGTTAAAGATAGGCATTATTTAAAGGAGTGTCTTACAGTGAAAAAAAGAAATCATTCAAAGGAAACATGCAGGTTTATAAATCTGCTTCCAACACAACTCAATGTGTTTATGCATAATAACCATCAATATATGGCAAAGATCTGATGTACTTTATAAGTGAATATAATTTCCTACAAGGGTCAGACTTCTGATTCATAAGGTTAATAACTTGGTCATAAGTGATTTAAATTACTTACATCAAGTAATTTTAGAAGTCTGTGTTTAAATTTTTTAAAAGTACAAATGAGTTTAGAAATGTTGTATAAGGCTGATCTGGACCCAAACTAAAACAATGCTAATCCTCTTCAAATCTAATTTAATATAGAGAATAAGATTATTGAAAAAAAATTTTTTTTCCTGATTTTCTTTTTCCTGAAGGTTATTTTTGTAGAAACCATGGTAAAAAGGGAAAAGAAACCTTTGACTGGCGGGGGCAGGGGGAATACAAAAAAAAAAATCCCTTGATTTTTAAAATATACTTGAATATCAAACTCAGAAAGAGTTATTTTTGTGAAAGAGGCAAAATTGGTCTTGAGCTGCTTCAGTCTATGTCTGAAGGTTTTACTGAAATTATGGTCCAGTTTTAGGAGAAAAATTCACAGAAAAGTCAGATTGTAGATTTTGAGAAGGAAACTCTGAGGTGGTGATTTTCTCCAAGGTCATGGTTATGAAGCTCAATGAGGGCCTGAATTGCTTCTTCCACAGATCCCAATTGAATGAGCGCCATTTTGCGATCTTTCCTGAAAATGGCATAAGAAATACAGAAAGTATTTAGAATGAATTTTGCTTCCAAACTCCTTCCTCCACCAGAAGACTTCACTGAACTACCTTTAAAATTTGCATACCATATTAAATAATTTTAATGTATTTCTTGAAAGCAAAGACTTACTGAAAGAATTTAAAAGCCTTCACTGAACATCCAGCTTCTATGAAAAGGTTCTTCAGATCATCCACTGTAACAGAAGGGCTGTGAAAACATCAGAGGGAGTCAATTACCTGGGCCGCATTCTCAAGTGAAGCAGATTAACTCTTGCAATCATCAAATCTCTAGAGTACATTTCAAACAGAATTATTAAGCCATATGACAAAGACTTGATTTGGAAGTTCCCTGAAAGATGTTCAAAAACTGACATGTATCCTCAAGCAATGGAATTTTGTCTCAATCCTTGCAGAAGACATGTGCAGGTATATAAAGGGCAAGAAAAATCTTTCTGTATTCTTTTTTCTTTTAATGCAGCTGTGCCTGGAATCTATATTTATTCTTATTAGTCATACCACTGGCTTTAGTAATCAACTGTAGTACTTCCAAAGTTTCCTAGCTCTGACTTGTCTGCTACAGTCTGGAGTTCCACATTTTCAACTGTTTGCAGGGTAATTCTGAATGTGTGTATGTGGCTGTCAGGCTCTAAGGTGGCCCCCAATTACTCTTGCCTGCTCATATTCATGCCCTTGTTTATTCCCCTCCCGTAGAAAACACAGGTATCCTCTGTAAACACTTTGGATACTGTAGAAATGACAATGTGTGACTTTTGAAGCTGAGAGACATTGTGGTTTCTACTATGTCCCCTCCTGAATCATTAGCTTTGGAAGGACACCGTGAAGACACTATGGAGAAGTCCTCATGACAAGGAACTGGGGCCTTCGGTCGACAAACAGGCACATGACTAAGCCATTTCGGAAATGGATCCTCTACCTCCAGTTAAAACCTTCCGATGACCACATCCTTGCCTTGCATCGTGATTACAACCTTATGACAGACTCAGCCAAAGCCAGCCACCCAGCTAAGCCACTTCTAGATTCCTGACTCACAGTAACAATATGAGATAATAAACATTTACTACTGTGTTAAGCTGTGAAGTCTGGGGTGGTCTGTTATACAGCCATACATAACTAATATAGTGGTCTATCACGTGACAGTCAACTGACTAAAAGTAGATTCATCTCACAACTGCCAACAAGGACAGTATAGCAGAACAATCATTAGCTCTGTAGGAAGACAGACCTGGGTTCACATTCTATTCCTCACTCACTTGTATATCACTTTGAGTAAATTTTTTAACCTAAGTCTCAGTTTCATTAATACAATGAAAATACTGACCTTACTTCAAAGGTCATTATGGATAATAATGCCAACAACAACATAGAATAGTGGATACCAGGAGCTGGGAGTTAGGAGGAAAAAGGTGGTTACTGCTTAATGGGTACAGAGTTTCAGTTTGGGATGATGAAAACGTTCTACAGATGGACAGAGGTGACGGTCGCACAATAATGTGTAAAGCAATTAATGTGAATGTATACTGGACTGTACACTTAAAAATAGTTAAAACTGTAATTTTTACATTATGTGTATTTTATCACAATTTTTTTAAAAAAGGTTGTTGTGGAGATTAAATGAGGCAACATGTGTAAAGCACCAGTACAGTACCCAGAACTTGGAAGAATATTAATATCCTTTCTTCTTCTTCCTACATGTCCTATGTAGGTTGCAACTGGAGCCCAGCTCCTGCGTGATGTGGTATATTTAAAAAGCTAACAACAGAGCTGGGCACAGTCGTTCACGTCTCTAATCCCAACACTTTGGGAAGCAGATTGCTTGAGCTCAGAAGTTAGAGATCTGCCTGGGCAAATGGTGAAACCCTGTCTCTACAAAAAAATACAAAAAATTAGCTGGGCATGCCGACACCTGTAGTCCCAGCTACTTGGAAAGCTGAGGTGGGAAGATCACTTGAGATTGGGAGGCAGAGGATGCAGTGAGCTGAGATCACACCACTGCACTACAGCCTGGGCAACAGAGGGAGACCCTGTCTCAAAAAAATATATATTAATTAAAAAAAATTAAAAGCTAATGATGACAGGTGCCTGCCTCAGTAACTAATTGTTGTCCATTTACCCTACACTCCATAGTAATGAGCTGCTAAATTTCTCAGTCCATGTCATCTACTTTTAATCTACTTTTTTTTTTTTTCCTTGACTCTACCAGTTTCCCGGCTGGTATGAGGTTTGATCCACTGCCCAACTTGGATTCAAGGTTTCTCCATGCAGCCTAACTGGAGACCAGCAGGGAGGCCGGATATTCAGCATTCTTCTGAGTAATTATTCTCTATTACTATTCACTTCCCATTCTCATTCTCAATAATGTTCCAGACTTCACCCCTCTCTATACCCTCAAGTTTTTAAATTTTTACACACATACACACACATCCCCCACAGCTTTTATCTCTTTTCCAAAGCTTATAGTCCCTTTTATGTATTAGTTCAAATTATACAAAACTGCCATTTTTTTGTTTTAACAATTTCCAAAGTCCATGAACAAAACTGCCATTTTTGTAGACTAAGGACTTCAACAATTAGGACAGAGATAGCCAGATATTTTCTTTAAAGGGCCAGGCAGTAAATATCTTAGGCTGTATGGGCCATATTGTCTCTGCTGCAACTAATCAGCTTTGCTGTTGTAACTCAAGAGCAGCCATAAGTAACACGTAAGTGAATGGGTACAGCTGTATTACACGAAACTTTATAAAAGGCGAATTTTGAATTTTATATAATTTTCTCACATCACAAAATATTTTGCTTCCATTTTAAAATGTAAAAATCATTCTTAGCTCATAGGCCATACAAAAACAGCCGTAGGCTACAGGTTGTCAATCCCTGAGTTTGAAGATAACTAAAGCACACATACAACACTGGTTAATAAAGAGACCTGTACAGTGGCTACAGGAAAATAACGTTTAGCTTTTAAGTAATTACCATATCTATGGCTTTACAGCTTGTAGATAAAAAGTATGAAATCCATTTTTACCAAATTCTTAGATACACAATTTGATTTTGTCATATTGGTTAACGTAAGAGTCATTACTTCTACAAACAGATGGACAAATACGTGCCAATGGAATACTTCTGCCTAGAATTTTTTTTTATGACCTTTGATCACTGAAAAATAACTAGTTGTGAATTCTCTATTTGGAAAGAAAATTTTAAAACAGGTATCTTTCTATTTTAGAGTGTAGGATTGGAGATAACCTTCTGAAGGCATGATGGCAAATAAATTGTCTTATCAGAAACTGTTGACCAGGACAACTGCTAGGTTAGAACAATTTCAGAGGTTTTAACCTCTCCCACATCACATATTGTAGATTATTCATCATCTAAGTGATTAATAACTTATTAGGTACATACGGAATGTTGGAAAGATGCAGAGTGGCTGATGGTGGAAAGATATTCTGGAAGTTTTTAGAGCCCGGCTTTTTAAAGCGATGCAAAGGACTATTGCTGAAATCCTTAGTCAGACCTTGGTCTTCTTGTCCCTCTCGAGGAAGCTGTACTGCTTGATGTTTGGACAGTGTAGCACGAAGCACTTTCCCATAAAGTCTCTGACCACTTAGATGGTTCATTGCTAGTGCATGGGAAGAAAATTTTAAAGTTTGGGTATTAGGATAGATTTCTCAGTAGTATCTGACAACATTACCATAAATTATTTTTATGTAGTTATTTAAAACTGTATTATCAGTTTGAGGGTGAAAAGGGTTTCAAAATCCAAAAACCCTCAAGGAAATATATTAAATGACTTCATTTCACTATAACAAAAGCAATTTAAAACAAACAAAAAATATTTTCTGAGCAGAGTGCTATGAAGTTTCAGAGTGCCTGGAACATAGTAAGTATTCATGAAATGGTTACTGAATATATTAGTTTTATCTCAAGCAAGGCATTTTTATAAGAAATTTTGAGCAATACTTTACAGCTTTTATAACAGTGAAGCCATGAACCCTTTCTTGTATCATCATTACAAAGTTTGCCCAAACTTTTAAGCCACTCAGTGGTTACAGAAAACTTAATTTGGAAGGAAAATAAATAAATAAAATGAAATAAAACAAATCATGCTTATTAAACTTAATGGAAAAACCCTAGGGTCAAAGCTCTAGAAATTAACAATATGTTCAAGTAGACAAATGAACTTCAGACTTAAAAGAGTGATGAATATTTTTTAACCCTAACATATAGACAGATGCAAATAATAATGAAGGCATTATCACAAGGAGGTGTTCTTTTGTAAAATCATATTCCTACTAGCTGTATTTTGAAGGAAAATTCACACACAAAAGGGGCAAGTTCGCATTATTATTAATAATTATTAATCATTAGTACCTAGCTGAGCTTGATTTGCATCCGCCATCTGAACCAAGGCATTTTCTTTCTTATTAAACATAATCTTCACTCGATGTACATCACCATAGACTCCTAATTAAAACAAAACAAAACACTGTGTTTAACGTCTGATTGTGTTGTGTTTAATTAATTTTACTAATATACTTAAAGAAGGCATTTCTTATACTATATACTCTCCCTTGGCAATTCCATACATACACTTGCAAATTTTTATCTCTTCCAAAGTTCCAGATCTATTCATGTACTTACTCTTTTTCACTTGGATGTCCCATCAACACTCTAAACTTATTATGTCCCAAAATGATTCATCCCCCCTTTCCTCTCCCCACTCCCAGTGCTCACTAAAGCTGTAGATAAATACCATCATTCACACGGTTGCTCCAGCCAGACACCTGGGAGTCATCTTTTGACTTCTTCCTTTCCTCAAACCCTGACACCCACCCAATCAATCACCAGCACCCATTGATTCTATGGTCTAAATATCGCTCATATTTGTCCACCTCTCCCAATCCTCGCTACCATCAAAGCTATCAACACCATTTCACACTGGGACAATTAGGACAACCTAATTGATCCTAACTGATCTTATTACCCTCGATTTTTCTACCCTAGTGTTCCCCAAAGTGGGTCCCATATCCTAAAGGATGGGTAAAGTGATTCACTGGGGTATGGAAAGATAATAATCAAACTCTTATCTATACTAATCTGTTTATATAAACCAATATTAAAAAACTACAGTTTTTGAATTTTTAATATATAGATAAAATTAAAGCCAACAGGTTCTACGAAGTCAATTCCAGTCTCACTCGATTTTTTCATCCAGTGTATTACATTATATTTCAGTTTATGTGCTACAGAGTATCATCAATATTATAAAAATAAGATCTTTCAGCAGGGCACAGTGGCTCACACCTATAATCCCAGCACTTTGGGAGGCCGAGGTGGGTGGATCACTTGAGGTCAGGAATTCGAGACCAGCCTGGCCAACATGGGGAAACCCCGTCTCTACCAAAAAATACAAAAATTAGTCAGGCCTGGTGGCGCACACCTGTAGTCCCAGCTACTCGGGAGGCTGAGGTGGGAAAATTGCTTGAACCTGGGAGGTAGAGGTTGCAGTGAGCCAAGATTGTGCCACTGCACTCCAGCTTGGGCAATAGAATAAGACCCTGTCTCAAAAAAAAAAATCTTTCAATAGTTACATCATTATCATACTAATGGCACTTTAAAAATTTAAAATGGACACAAGCATTCCGAATTTGCTACCTTTCTCAGAAATAACACAATGGTGATGTAACTATTCTTTAAAAACTAAACATATACCATTTGTTTTGCAAAATGTGGGTGTTTATTTTTTGTAGAGATGGGGTCTCACTATCTGGCCCAGGTTGGTCTCAAACAATCTGATCCTCCTGCCTTGGCCTCCCAAAGTGTTGGGATTACGGGCATGAGCTGCAGTGCACCCAGCTGTTTTTTAAATGAGTGAGAAATTAACTACTTTTGGTATGAAACATGCTTTGGCTAGAAAAGAGTCATATTAAAATGTATTATTAATACTTGATTTTATTACTGAAAATTACATGCATCAATCATTAATAAAAACTTTTATAGTGACTGCATATGAGCATGAGGAATTTCTCTCGGGCGTTGAAAATTTTCTAAAATTGGACTGTGGTGATGGCCACACAACTGTGAATTTACAAAAATCTTGAGTTGTAAACCCAAAGCAGGTAAACTGTATGGTTGTAAATTACATCTGAAAAAAATTCCATTAAAAAAAACCTATCAGCCTGGTGTTGTGGCTTGCACTTATAATCCCAGCTACTTGGAAGGCTGAGGGAGGACAACTGCTTGAGCCCAAGAGTTTGAGACTACAGTGAGCTATGATCACACCACTGCACTCCAGCCTGGGAAACAGTGAGACCCTGTCTCTAAAACTATCACATTCAAAAAATTTGGAAACAGTTTTCTATCTTATTTTAAAAATCTTACAAATGAAGCATATCAGTGAGTTTTAACTCTATTTGTTAGACATATTCAAATATAACAGTTTTCAAGATCCACTGATTTAAGGGGAAAAAATCTAACTTTTCTAGATAAAACATGACAAAAATTGGTGGATTACATGAAAAAAAAATGAAATAATTATTGAAGTACAGCAACAATGAAACCCCTGCATTTAGATTATATATATTTATGATTTATCTTCTTCAGCTATGACAACCATTAAAATCAAGTAGTGAAATAATCTACCCTTGGATTACTGAATCAAAATGAAAACAAGGATTTTTAGTAATATCAAAGCATATTAATCATACTGCTCATTAGATGTTAATCATGTTTTATGGAAAAATAAACTGTCCTTAATAAATATCTTTAAAATAGTAAATATTGCTTATTTCATTGTTCTCATATTTCTATGCTGTTCGAAAGTTTAGAGACTATTTTTAAAACCTGAATCGCATTATACCACTCTCTTGCCTTAAAATTATTCAATGGCTTCCGATTGTTCTTAGGTAAAAACCAAATTCCTTAACAAAGCTTTTAACAGCTCTTCACGATTGTGACCCTACGCAGCTGTCCACCTTCACCAGGTCTCCATTATGCTTGCCTATGCTCACCACTGGGCTTCCTTCACTTCCATGCACCAGGACCCATCTCTCCCCTCTCCCCTCCCCTGTGAAGACATTGCCCTCCCTTTCTGCCTGGCTGATTCTTACTCATGTTGAACAAGTCAGCTTAACTATCATTTCTATTGAGTCCCTCTGCTAGGTTAGGTCTCCCTGCGTTACACTCCCTTTACAAAACCTATATTTCCCATACTATAAATCATCATTGTAATTACTTACTAAGTCTTATTCACTGTTTTATCCTCAGTGTCAGCACAATACTTGGCACACAGAAGTAATCAATACATATTACTAAAAAAGTGAAATGTGCTCAATTCACACCTGTAGACAATAATAAAATAGCAAAAATGAACTTACCAAATAGGATAAAAAGCCCATGTGGTGTGATAAGCTGTAAAGGGTAACACAAAGTTAAGTGTCTGACAATTTAAGTAAAAATTGAAAATAAGTTTATTTATACTGTAATGGCAGTTGATTTTATTTTAAAGCATGGTTTTATATGCTTCTTCTGTATATACTAGTGATGAATTTTAATAGAAGTTCTTAAAACAAACTTAAGCATTTTAATTTGAATACAACCCTGGATCAGAAGCTACCATGGCTAGGCATGGTGGCTCACACCTGTAATCCCAGCACTTTGGGAGGCTGAGGTGTGTGTCGCTTGAGCCCAGGAGCTTGAGACCAGCCTGGGCAACATAGCAAGATCCTGTTTCTACAAAAGAATTAAAAAAAAAAATTAGCCAGGCGTGGTAGTGGGCACCTGTAGTCCTAGCTACCTGAGAGCCTGAGGTGGGAGGATCACTTGAGCCCAGGAAGCAGAGGTCACAGTGAGTGAATGCAGCACCACACTGAAGCCTGAGTAACAGAGTAAAATCCTTTCTGAAAAGAAAAGAAAAGAAAAGAAAAGAAAAGAAAAGAAAAGAAAAGAAGAGAAGAGAAGAGAAGAGAGAAGAAAAGAAAAGAAAAGAAAAGAAAGAAAGAAAGAAAGAAAAAAGTGCTACTATACCTTCTCCTGAAAGACTATTTACATATAATACTTTTCAACTCACATCAGGATTGAGATTTGTGACGAGTAGAACAGAATTTCCTGGTATACCACTAGCCCCAGGAATGGCCATCCTTCCAGTGACAGCAGAGGAGGTGATTGTGAGAGGACCAAGAGCTCCAGGAACAGCTGGAACTGATAGACCTTTTAAAAATACCAAAAGCATTTCATATTCTAATTATTTGAAGAACTGTAACACTTGATACAATTTAAGTAAATAAAGAGGAAAGGAAAAATACCGAAAGAAAATGTGTCAAGGCTACCATAAAGATACTGAAGGCCAGTTTTCTGCCCTACAGAGTCTGTCTGCAAGCTGAGCTCCTCATCTATTGACATTACTATACTTAGTGCTCTATTATCCACACAGTACTCTGCAGAGTAACTGAACTCACTGGGCCTAACGCTATTAGGCTTTTCAGAGGGTCTATCAACTACAAACACTCCCTCTGTTTCTTACAATAGATATATCCTAACACCCTTCTATCAAGTGTATATGCTTTTCATACTGACTTCTACCATAAAATCAGATATGTATTTTTTTAAAGTCCTTCAGCAGAAGTCAAAAACATGCATGCTAGGTAGTGCTATATGACATTTTATATGGGAAAAACATTTTGTGACTGTATAAAATGCTATATTAAATTTTATTCTGACCAAAATAGATATTTACAGAATTCAATATTCTTTTGTAGCAGAAATGTTCTGAGCTCTCTACTTCTCTAGGTATATGGAAATCCTGAAAGCTCAGTAACACCAGAATACTGACACTATACTTAAAACAGCACACTTTCCCACTATTTTGTGTTCTCAGCTTAAAACCTGTCTAAGGTAAAACCTCTAGTTTATGCAAAATGAACCAATTCCTTAATTTAATGACTCTTTAAAATAAACAGTCTGACCACTTCACCACAAATCATGTAATTAAATTATAATATATTTTACATTCAGCCTATTCTGCTTGATAATCTAAGAAGGTCATAACTACCATCATCCATACTGCTGAATTTTAAAACTGTGCAGACCACATTCTCAGGCTGAATACTACTGCACGAAATCAACAGCCTTCACATGACATATTCCCATGCCCCTCCAGTCCAACCCTGACTTTTGCATAACTTTTGCTGTTTGTATGTCTGTTATTCATGAGCTAAGAGCACAGTTGAGCTACACTGTAGGGGGGGTGTGTGTGTGTGTATCTTCTATCAGCTTAAAAGTCTTATCAAGTCAGAAGCCCTCTTTTATTCACTTTTCATCTTTCTTAATATTAATTAATATTTATATATAGAGTATATCTAAAAGAAATATCCAAAATGAGGGAAAACATATCAAAATGTCCACCAATTGTTAAACCTTGAGGAGCTTCAAATAAATAAAACTATGTTTTTAACATAATAGGTAGAATATTCACTTAATTAAACATATGTTAAGATATACTAAAAACCACCAAGATGGTAAAATTTAAAACCTCAACCTTCATATCACTCTTTCTGTTAACTCCATCCTCTCCATCAAAAAGAGAGTAGTTATTGGCCAGGTGCAGTGGCTCACCCTTTAATCCCAGCACTTTGGGAGGCTGAGGCAGGCTAATCGCTTGAGGCCAGGAGTTTGAGACCAGCCTAGCCAACATGGCGAAACCCTACCTCTACTAAAAATACAAAAATTAGCTGGGCGTGGTGACATGCACTTCTAGTCCCAGCTACTCAGAAGGCTGAGGCATGAGAATCATTTGAACCCAGGAAGTGGAGGTTGCAGTAAGCCAAGATTGCACCACTGCATTCCAGCCTGGGCAACAGAGTGAGCTATCTGTCTCACAACAACAACAACAAAAAAAAAAAAAAAGAGAGAGAGAGTAGTTAAAATTCCCAGAATTCAAAGGTTAGAATATAAAGATTACTGCCAGAAAGCAGCTATGTTGCAATTTAAAATGTAGTTACAGTCATGAATCAGTTTAAGTTGGAAATATGTGGAGTAGGCTTACCACTGTCATTCCCCTAATCACCAACCTCAGTGTTTTCTTTAGACACCAGAGATAAAACCATAAAGTAACATTTTCTCTTTTCCTTAAATTATAATCAAATTCATTTTGTTTACTGTTTTGAAAATAATGGGAATCATTATCAATGTATTAATCAACTCCTATCTCTTAATTACCTCCATTAGCTAAAGAGACAAAATATATATCCCCTGAAATAAACAGCATGCATACCCCTCTATCGTAATCTTCAAAACCCATAATGACAAAAGGTTTTCCAAAGATGAATAGTGAATGTATAGTATGACTGCATATTATTTGTCGAGTACTGTCAAAGGCATTGAAGGCCCAAAGATAAGACAGGTCTGTTCAACACATAATTGATAAGTTTATCAGTAAAGACAGAGCAGCTTATACATTTTATATAACAACTGGAAAGGCAAATCTAAGGTTATTTAATGTAGTTAGCCTATAGTTATTTGTGCCAAAAGCAAACATAAATGATGCAGAACACATACTGATTATTGGAATTAAAAATAGGACCAGAGAGAATAATTTGTAAATAACAAGGAAGCTATATATCATACAAATCACTACACTTCTACAGCTGATATGCATAATGCTTTATGGTAAATTCTTCAAATATGATAACATTCTTCATCTTGGTAAGTTCCTAGAAAATATACAACTTCATTAAAAGTCATTTCAAATCCAACTTAAAAGAATCACCTGTAGCTTGAGGAAATCCAATGGCTGGGGCAAATCCAGCAGCCCCTGCATATGGTGAAGAAATTATACCTGGTGCACCTAATGGGAAAGAGAAGCTAAAGTAAACACACTACCTTCTATAAATATCGTTATCAAAGCAATATAAAATGGCTCTATGAAAGTATATTACTAAGAAAGAGATTCTGTTACGGAGTAAAGATCTGTTCAACAAGTGATCTTTAACGTATAAAAAGAGCCTCTGCCACTTCCAAAGGCTAACCCCTTTCAATTGGGTTCAAGGACCAAGAGTACAGTTTAGCTATGATTTAGTTTTGGACTAGCCTGAGATTCTTTCTCTTATTTAGAGCAATATTTCATAATGAAAAATCAGTTACTTACTAAATGTTATTAAATCTGTATCTGTGGGGTAACTATGCTGATTTTAAAAAAAATGAGTTAAAATCCTTGCCTTTGAGAGGCTTACAAACTACAAGTACGAATTATAGGAGATTCATGATGAGGGTCGAAAGGTACAAATTCAAATATATTACAATTGGAATAAGAAGTGATCACAGAGGATTCACTGTGACTGGTCAGAGAAGTTTTCACTGGAGGTAAAACCTGAGCCAGATATTATGTAATTGAAGAAGCACAGTACTTAGTGTGTACTAAATGCTAAACAAATGCTGGTCTTCTCTTTCCTTTAAGAAGCCTGTTGACTGTATATCATCAACAAAAACGGGAGTTCCAATGGAGAGTCAGTTTTAGCAGACAAATGATTAATTTGGTTTGGGGGAACATCAAATTTAAGATGATGATGAGATATTCAAATAGAAATGGCCAAAAGTGGAAATAAGGGCGCAAACTCAGATTATTGTAAGTAAACACATAAATTTGTGAATTACCTGTGTAGAAATAAATGTGAAAGCCATACAAATGAGAGCTCCACTTAAAAAGAGCACAAGACAAGAAATGAAGAAGGCTAAAGATACAGCCTGGGGGTATAGGTACACTTAAGCAATAGAAGGAAAGGGAATATCCTACAGAAAAGAGGAAGAGACTAGCCCTACAAACAGGAAAAAAACAAGGAATTATAGTACCTCAGAATCTAGAGGAATAGTTTCAAAAGGGGGATGGGGAGGACCTTCAATATAGGGCACAGAGAATGAGAAATGAAAAAGGTAAAACAACAGTATTACAGAAATAGTGAGAGGTTGGACTGCAAACCTCAAAGGGGGGAGTTTGCTTTTTCAATGATAGGGAGATGACTGTATTTATAGGCACAAGTATGTAGGCTCTATTTTCCAGGAGTTAAAAACTCATATAATTTTATTTTCTTCATTAAAAAGAATTATTTAATATAATTTATTAAATATGTGACTAATTATAGTAATTCAAGAAAATACAGTCACAAGAGACTGCAGGGATAGAATTAGCCCAGAGAATTGACACTGAGATTCAAAAAACGAGAGTCACTGACAGAATAACTGATGAAGTAAGAAGGGAGAGTGAAATCCATTTAACAAATACATGTTGAGAGCATATCATGAGCTAAGCATTCTAGTGAGGAGTCTGAACAAAGCAGACAAGATTTTGTCTTTGCTAAACCTACACACAAGCAAGCTCAAGATCATAGGTAAAATGATTCATTTTTACAACAGAAAACACTGTATTAAAGGCGCAAAGGAAGACTTCACAAAGAGGCCTCAAGATAGACACAAGCAATTATGAACATCTACACTAGAAAGGCTAAAAACAAAGTTAAACAATAAGGAGAGATACGGTGGATATTGTATTATTGTTGCCAAATATTCACTTGCCCCCTTCTATATAACTGGCCAAACATGACTTGCAATGCCTTTAGGTGGAAGAGCACATATTTCCATGCAGTTCACACTGGGCTTGATCATGTCATGTTTTTCCCAAAGAATACTGGTGGAAATGACACATGTTACTTCTACACAGAGCCTTTAAATGGCATTAAGGGTTTATATCTGCTCCCTTATTCTTGACTCTCTGCCCCAAGAATGCCATGTCTCAAAAAGGAGTGGATCTTTAGCGTGGGCCCTAGATAAAAAAGGCAAGTGGAGGATGGCTGCAAGAGCTTATTCACAGCTGCCGAGGCATGGAGAGAAATAAACATTAATTTCTATCAACCACTGATGAGGGGGAGTAGTTGTAAAGGACAGCAAAGTGGCTAACACAGATGGCTACAGAAGGGGTGAGCAGAGAGAGCTCTAGCAAGCAGTAGATTTGAGAGAAATGAGGAAAGATTTTGAGATAACTATCATAGAACATTAAATAGAAATACATAAAAGGACTGGCAAACAATTATCAAGACCAAATTTGAATAACTGTTTCCATGTAAAATAAGATTAATAAGAACATTTGCTAAAATTTGACAAAACACACATTTTTCAAGTGTCTATATAATCCACACTCCCTAAATGAGCAGAAACAGAAACATCATATAGCAAAGTAACCTGTTAGACAGTGGATTCATATCTTCATTTCAGAATGAGGCAATTACACAAACCTTTAAGAAAAATGTTTCAGATCCGAATAAGAACGGATTCTTCACATTTGGAAAATGTACCACCATGATAGCAACCAAGGCAATACGAATTAATACATAAGATAACATTTTAACCTATGAAATCAGTTTATCACAGTGTTATTTGAAATAGCAAAATCCTAAAGAAACAAGCTTAATGTCTAAATTGGAGAATAATTAACATAAACTAACCTTACCGCAGAAAAACGCTCAATGAACAAGTATAAAGACTTTCTTTAAAAAACCTAAAAGTTGCCGAGATTATAAGGAGTAACTAGGCCCAAACTCTAACCCTGTGACACTGAGCTTTGGTTTGATCAGCTCATGGGGTAGCAGGCCAGAAGCAAATCCCAGGGTTAGCCCACAGTGAGAAGTCAACAGGATACTCTCACTGCATTAACCTATTAATAAGCTGAAAATAACCTACCCTATCTACTATTCCTCCCATCTTCAAAAGACTACAAGGAAGGTTTGCTTTGTGACCAGCAGAGAAGGGAGAAAAGTCCCCTGAAAAGTTCTAACCAAAAGGAAGCTTTCACAAAAATTTACAGTCCAAATTTACATTTCTTGGAAGTCCAAAGGAAAATCAAGCTATGAATTTAGGTTGAAATGATCCTGAACGTAGAGCCTTTAATGCTGCAGGCAAGCAAATTCTCTCTGGAGGAACAAACACCTTAATCCTGAGCCTCAAAGGACAATCATAATTAATTCTCCAAGTAAAGTGAATAACTCATCCCCACCCTCCCCCACAAAAAAACCCAAAAAGTCAGAAATATCTAAGCAGAAAGAAAATTGCAAAAAATCTGAGATACTAAATTAAGCAGATGAAGATTTAAATAGTATGTTTGAAAAAAGACATACAAAAAAAAATCTGTAGTACAGGAGACACTTTTTAAAAATGAACCAAATAAAATTTCTAGAAATGAAAGCCACAATTGCTAAGATCTAAAATTATAGGACAGATTTAACAACAATTAAACCAAGCTGAAGAGCGTCATCAGTGAACGGAAAGTTAGGTCCTAAGAATTATTCCAAATGCAGCTCAGAAAGAAAAGTTAAGTTTTACACACTGAGGACAGTATAGGGGTATAACATGTCTAATCAAAGCTCCAGAAAGGCAGGAGAGAAATAGTGTTAAGGGGGAATATATGAAAGGATAATTTCTAGAACCACTAAAACTAACAAACAATCCACTGACTCAAGAAGCCCAATGAGCTCCAATTAGAATAAAAATAAATCCTTAAATGAATACATCATACTGAAAGTACACAAAAGAAAAAGGACACCAAAAAGGAAAATCCCTAAAGAACAGCCAGAAAAAACAGAGCAGCAGTTAGCTTGACAACTGACTTTCTAAGAGCAACAATGGACATCAGAATACCACAGAATGGTATCTTTAATACGCTGAAAGAAAAAATACCTGTCAACCTACAACTTTATACTCAGCAAAAATAACTCTTAAAATTGATTAAAAAAAGAAAGATATTTTGGGGCAAATAAAAACTTCAAATATGTTACCATAGACCTTTCCTAAGTGAAATACTAAAAAGGATCCTTCAGGCAGAATATAAGTGTTTTCAGATGGCATGTCTGAGTTGCAAGAAGGAATGAAAAGCCTAAAGAGTTATATATGGTTTAATCACTGATTGTACAAAACAATAACAACAAATTGCCAAGACTAAAGTCAAATAACATAAAAATATAATAACATCACAGGTAAGGAGGAGGCAAAAGGAGTCCAAGTGTCCTAATTTCTTCTATTATGTAAGAAAAGGTACAGCTATTAATTAACATTAGATTTTGGTAAAATGTTTGAAAGTTAAAAATCTAGATAAAAACAGAAGCAGTGCTAAACTTCAAACCAGTAGTGGAAAAAACAGAATAATAAACATTTATTCAGCAAATATTGTTTGCATGGTTATTTTGCTTCCAGAATTAGGAAATATTAGTAAACTGAATAGGCATCCTACTCCCCAAGTCTGCCCTGGTGAAGTATGAGAGATTAAAAACAGAATAAACAATACACAGAATATGCAATAAGTTAATTGTATGGCATGTAAGGTGACAATTACTATGGAAAAAAACAGGCTGGGCATAGTGACTCACACCTAGAATCCCAGCACTTTAGGAGGGTGGGTGGGTTACTTCAGGCCAAGAGTTCAAGAGAAGCCTGGAAAACATAGTGAGACCCCGCCTCTCTATAAAAACTTTGAAATTAGCCAGGCATGGTGGTATCTGCCTGTATTCCCAGCTACTCAGGAGGCTGAGGTGGAAGGATTGCTTGAGCCCACGAGTTCCAGGCTGCAGTGAGGCATGGTTGCACCACTGCACTCCAGCCTGGGTAACAGAGTGAGAGAGATCTGTTGAAAGAAAAGAAAAGAAAGAGAGAGGAAAAAAGAAAAGAAAAGAAGAGAGGGAGGGGAGGGGAGAGGAGGAAGAAGAAAAGGAAGGAAGGAAGGGAGGAAGGGAGGGAGGGAGGGAAGGAAGGATCGATCAGGAGAGTTCTGAGGAAGACCTTGTCAAGACAGGTCAAAGGAGGCAGATGAGAAAAATCTCTCTCAGTGTACCTGGGAGAAAAGTACTCCAGGCAGAAGAAATAACAAGTGGAACGATCTGGAGGTTGGAACACACCTAATATGTCTGACAAACAATAGGGATTTCGGTACTGAGGGGTAGAAGGATGAAGTAGGGGAGCACAAAAAAAGATTTGTCAAAAAGAAAAAAGATGGTATAGGGCCTTGTAATCCCATGTAAAGATGGGGGCATCCACTCCAAAAGAAACAGAAACCTTTGGAGGGTAGTCAGCATTAGAGTAAAATGATTTGACTTAATTTATTTTCTAACTTATATAGAATACAATGTACATATATACATGTGTATGTACTATATTATGTATATCTATCTATGTACAATGTGATGAGTTTTGATATACTGTCATGTGCAGCGGAGCGGTCAATGATCCACATATACAATGGTGGTCCCATATGATTATAATGGAACTGAAAAATTCCTATTGCCCAGTAATGTTATAGCCATTGTAACACTGTAGTGCAACATATTCCTCATATGTTTGTAGTGATGCTGGAATAAAACTCTATAAAAGTACAGAAAATAAAATTGTGTACAGTATATAATACTTGATAATAAAGAATTACGTTATTGGTTTATATACATACTATACTTTTATTATATAGTATATACTATACTATACTTTTTATTGTTATTTTAGAGTGTACTCCTACTTGTTTTTTTTTTTCTTAAAACTTAACCGTAAAACAGCTTCAAGCAGGTCCTTCAGGAGGTATTCCATAAGAAAGTATTGTCATTATAGGAGATGACAGCTTCATGCATGTTTACTGTCCCTGAAGACCTTCCAGTGGGACAAGATGTAGAAGTAGAAGACAGCGATATTGACAATCCTGACCTTGTGTAGGCCTAGGCTAACGTGTGTATGTGTCTTAGTTTTTAACAAAAAACTAAAAGTTGAAAAAAGTTTAATAGAAAAAAGTTTACAGAATAAGGCTACGAAGAAAAAATATTTTTGTACAGCTTGTAAACAAAAATATTTTCTACACAATGTGCTTGTGTTTCAAGGTAAGTATTATTACGAAAGAGTCAAAAGTTAAAAATAAAATTAAGAGTTTATGAAGTTAGAAAGTTGTAGTAAGCTAAGGTTATTTTATTTATTTGTTTGTTTTTTATTTTATTATTATTTTTTTAAACAGAGTCTCACTTTGTCGCCCAGGCTGGAGTGCAGTGGCACAATCTGGGCTCACTGCAGACTCCGCCTCCTGGGTTCAAGCAATTCTCCTGCCTCAGCCTCCCGAGTAGCTGGGATTACAGAAGCCCTACACCACGCCCAGCTAATTTTTGTATTTTTAGTACAGATGGGGTTTCATCATGTTGGCCAGGCTGGTCTCAAACTCTGGACCTCAAGTGATCCACCTGCCTTGGCCTCCCAAAGTGCTGGGATTACAGGGGTGAGCCACCATGCCCGGGCAAGCTAAGGCTAATTTATTATTAAGGAAATAAAAATATTACTTCCAGTCCTGCAACCTCTACTCATAGGAAGTGCCCTATACAGGTGTACCATTTTGATCTTTTATACTGTATTTTTACTGTACCCTTTCTATGTTTAGATACACAAATACTTACCATATGTTATAGCTGCCTATAGTATACATTATGGTAACATGCCATACAGCCTAGGTGTTTAGTAGGCTATAACATCTATGTTTGTTTAAGTACACAACAAAACCACCTAATGACACGTTTCTCAGAACGTATCCCTGTGGTTAAGCAATGCATGATTGTATATTTAAAGCATGTGAAATTATCATCACAATCAAGATAACAAATATTCCCATCATTCCTGAAAATTTTCTCATGTCCCTCTGCAATCTCCCTCTCTCCAAACCTTGTCCTCAGGCAACCACTGATCCTTCTCACACTATAGATTAGTTTGCATTTTATAGAAATATATACAAACAGAATTATACAATAGGTGTTCCCTTCTGTCTGGCTTCTCTTGTTCAGCATAATCCCTTTGCCTTTATCACTACTTTATTCCTTTTTATTGCTGAATAGTACTTGATTGCATAGAAGGACCACTTTTATCTATTCAACTGTTAGTAGAATACTTCTAGATTTTGGCTATTATAAATAAAACTGCTATGAACATTTGTGTTTAATTAACACCTAATATTAAATCACATTTTAATTAATTTATATATTTTTTAGAGATGGGGTCTGACTGTGTTGCCTGAAATGGAGTACAGCAGCTATTCACAGGCTTGATTAGAGCACACTCAAGCCTCAGCTCAAACAATCCTCCTGCCTCAGCCTCCCATGTAACAGGAACTACAGGTGTGCTGGCCACTGCACCCAGCAACATTTTTAAATTTCACAAATCACCAGGCTAGGTAGGAGCCAGAGGTTTTGCCAACTTGGAGTGAGTAATGTTTGCCTTTTGGTTTTATCTTTCAAGCAGCAGAGCACTAAAATTATGATGTACAATATGTAAATTATTTCCTTTTATTGTTTGTGCTTTCTGTGGTCTAATAAACTTTGCATATCTCCAGGTTACAAAGATTTTCTCCTATGTCTTCTTCTGGAAATTTTATAGGTATAAGTGTATTTGTTTTTAAGAGACAGGGTCTTGCTATGTTGCCCAGGCTGGAGTGCAGTGGCTATTCACAGGCACACTACCACTACTGATCTACATGGGAGTTTTGACCTCCTCTGTTTCTGACCTGGACCAGTTCATCCTTCCTTAGGCAACCTTGTGGACCTCCTCTCCTGGGAAGTCACGATACTGATGCCGAACTTAAGTGTAGACATCTGATCAGCACGGAGCACTATAGCCCAGAACTCCTGGGCTCAAGTGATCCTTCAACCTCGGCCTCCTGAATAGCTGGAACTACAGGTCCACGCAACAAATTTTACATACAGGACTAAGATCCATTTCAATTTAATTTGTCAGTATGGACAGGATAATGGTTAATACTTTTTATCCCCAATACCAATATCCACTTATACAAAACCGACTTGTTGAAAGACTTTCCCTTTCCCTAGTGGATTAGATTGGCAACTTTGTTGAAAATCAATTGACCACATCTGTGGATCTATTTCTAGCCTCTCTAATATGCTCCATTAATCTATATATCTATCCTTCTGACATTACCAAACTGGCTTGATTACTGCAGCTCTATATTAAGTCTTACAGCTTAAAAAAAAAAAAAAAAAAAAAACAGTTTTCAGCAGCTCTACTCTAAATGCTTTCTTTTCCCATTTCTATATTAATTTTAGAAGTTTGGTCTATCTTAGTTAAACAAGAAAAAGAATTAAAGTCCCAGGGATTAGGCCAGGCGAGGTGGCTCACGTCTGTAATACCAGTATTTTGGGGGGCCAAGGTGGGTGGATCACTTGAGGTGAGGCATTTGAGACCAGGCTGGCCAACATGGTGAAACCCCATCTCTACTAAAAATTCAAAAAATTAGCTAGACGTGGTGGCAGGCACCTGTAATCCCAGCTACTCAGGAGGCTGAGGCATGAGAATTGCTTGAACCCGGGAGGCAGAGGTTGCAGTGAGCCAAGATTGTGCAACTGCACTCCAACCTGGGCAACAGATCGAGACTCTGTCTCAAAAAATAAAAAAAGCCCCAGGGATTAGAAGAGAGGATATAAACTGACATTATCTGTAGATGATATGACTATGTGTACTGAAATGTAAAAAGAATCCACGGGCAAATTACTGGAATTCATAAGAGTTTATCAGGGTTTCTGAGTTATGAAATCAAGAGATAATAATGTTGTACTTCTGTATTACCAACAGTTAGAAAACAAAACAATAATGATACTTCAAACTTACATTGGGCTTATGTTAGGTATCATTTTAAACTCTTCATGTACATGAGCACATTTAATCTTCACAACCCTACCAGTTAAGAACTGTTACACATTACACATAGAAAGAAAGAGAAATGCAGAGTAGTTAAGTAACTTGCCCAAGATTACACAGCTCATAAATAATAGGTCCAGAATCAGAATACAGAAAGTATGGTTCTTAGACACCACACTATGCCATGTAAAATAAAAGTAAAAGTAAGAAGTTCTCAGGAATAGCAGGGCACAGTGGCTCACACCTGTAATCCCAACACTTTGGGAGGCCGAGACAGGTGGATCACGAGGTCAGGAGATCAAGACCATCCTAGCTAAGACGGTGAAACCCCATCTCTACTAAAAATACAAAAACCATGGTGGCATGCGCCTGTAGTCCCAGCTTCGGGAGGCTGAGGCAAGAGAATTGCTTGGACCTGGGAGGCAGAGGTTATAGTGAGCCGAGATCATGACACTGCACTCCAGCCTGGGCAACAGAGTGAGACTCTGTCTCAAAAAAAAAAAAAAAAAGGTTCTCAGGAATAAGTGCAACAAAAAATGTGCAAATCTTTAAGGAGAAAAGTCACCCAACTTTACTGAGAGACATGAACAAACATCCAGGCTGCAGTGGCTCACGCTGGTAATCCTAGTGCTTTGGGAAGCAGAGTTTGGAGGATCACTTGAGACCAGGAGTTTTAGACCAATCTAGGTAATACAAAGGGACCCTACCTCTACAAAATTTTTTTTTTTAATTAGCAGAGCATGGTGATGTGTGCCTGTGGTCCTGGCTACTCAGGAGGCTGAGGTGGGAGGATTGCCTGAGCCTGGAGGTCGAGGCTGCAGTGAACCATGAGTGCACCAATGCACTTCAGCCTAGGCGACTGAGCAAAACCCTGTCTCAAAAAATAAAAAAATAAAAAAAGTCCAAATGAATGGACAGATGCACAATGTTCAAAGACTGGAAGATTCTATTGTAATGATGTCAATTATCTTCAACTCATTTGTAAATTCAATGTAATCCCAATCAAAACCCCAATAGCTACTGCTGCTGCTTTTTTTTTTGGGAACTCAACAAGCTGATCTTAAAATGCTTAAGAAATACAAACGGTCAAGAATTGCCAAGATAGTCTTGAAGAAGAGTAAGATAAAAAAGACTTTAGCAGAGATTCAAACTTCTGGTAATGACAAAAGAAGACAACTAGACCAAGGTAGCAATGCCCAGAAAAACAAGTCTTGTAAGTACTAAGCTCGGCCGGGCACAGTGGCTCATACCTGTAATCCCAGCACTTTGGGAGGCCGAGGCAGGCAGATCACTTGAGGTCAGGAGTTCAAGACCAGCCTGGCCAACATGGCAAAACCCTGTCTCTACAAAAAATACAAAAAAATTAGCCGGGTGTGGTGGGGCACATCTGTAGTCCCAGCTACTCGCAGGCTGAGGCATGAGAACTGCTTGAACCCAGGAGGCAAAGGCTGCAGCGAGCACAGATTGTACCACTGCACTCCAGCCTGGGCAGAGCGAGACTCTGCCTCAAAAACACAAACAAACAAAAACTAAAGTTAGTAGTATGTGTTTGCAATTCCGAAACCACTTCTGTGTAATTTAAGATTGAGCAAATAAGTAAACATGTTGAGGCTAATAGGAATCACATTTCTTATTCTTGAAGAGTTACCAATATGTAAAGGGTGCTGGATAGGAATCAGGATTTTCAGTTAAAATTTGTTTTTTAAAACACACACACACACAGAAACATATATTTATGAAGCAAACATACACACATGTCCTAGTCATGTCCATTTAGTCATGCCCTATTGTCAATGAGCACATCTAATGTTTAGGTATTGATTTTTAAATACCATTTTCCCCTAAAAGAAACCAGGGCTCATTGAAGAAATGGCTGATTCCAGTGCCAGGTTGGGTAAAGAAGATGTGGAATATCTAGTGCTAGAAAGAAAGGGAGTGCTCCAATTATGACGGTGGCATGTCAAAAGGCCACAGAGCCAGTGTGAACGGGCTCCTACTGGCCAAATCAGGGGCAATTTGAACATAAAATGAAAAACGGAAGTAGGAAATTATACCCTGTAGAATAAAATAAGAATCTATGAGTCCTTACTGACATGAAATAAATGAATGAAAGTGATGATAAGAAACCTCATCCTCTCAAAGTGCTGGGATTACAGGTGTGAGCCACTGTGCTCAGTCAAGAAAAACATTTTTTTTTTTTGAGATGGAGTCTTGCTCTGTCGCCCAGACTGGAGTACAGTAGCGGGATCTTGGTTCACTGCAGCCTCCGCCTCCCAGGTTCAAGCAATTTTCCTGCCTCAGCCCCCCTAGTAGCTGGGACTACAGGCACGTGCCACCACGCGCCTAGCTAATTTTTGTATTTTTAGTAGAGACAGGGTTTCACCATGTTGGCCAGGATGGTCTTGAACTCCCGACCTCAATTGACCCACCCGCCTCGGCCTCCCAAAGTGCAGAGATTACAGATGTAAGCCACCGCACCCAGCCAAGAAAAACATTCTTTATAATAAAATGCTAGCTAATAAAGGTAGAAGAAATGATGGAATTAGCAAATTATCTCATGGAAACCATCACAGTAACAAATAATTTTGGCAACAGATGTGAAAAATAAAAGGTAGGCCGGGCGCGGTGGCTCACGCCTGTAATCCCAGCACTTTGGGAGGCTGAGGCGGGCGGATCACAAGGTCAGGAGATTGAGACCATCCCGGCTAACACAGTGAAAGTCCATCCTACTAAAAATACAAAAAATTAGCCGGGTGTAGTGGCGGGCGCCTGTAGTCCCAGCTACTCGGGAGGTTGAGGCAGGAGAATGGTGTGAACCCCGGAGGCGGAGCTA
This sequence comes from Pan troglodytes, assembly GCF_028858775.2. Taxonomy (NCBI): domain Eukaryota; kingdom Metazoa; phylum Chordata; class Mammalia; order Primates; family Hominidae; genus Pan; species Pan troglodytes. Next base: position 26,234,241 of record NC_072409.2, on the reverse strand, counting down.
GCAGTGAGCCGAGATCACACCACTGCACTCCAGCCTGGGCGACAGAGCGAGACTCTGTCTCAAAAAAAAAAAAAAAAAAGAAAAAGAAAAAGAAAAGGTGAAAAGTGGTAAGAACAGGGTATTTATCATCTCAATCAGTAAATTCGTTACAAAGGGAAGAATAGTAACATTACAGGGAAGAAATCTGCAAGACCACTTTAATAAGTGATCAAAGCTAACACCACAAGAAAAAGGATAAATTAACATCATGTGTCTCCTAATGTAATGAAGTAGGAAAGACACAAAATTATTTCTGCAGTATTTCTGCTCAAAAATGTATACAATGATGAGGAAAACCCAGACATCTATATTGAAAGACATTCTACAAAAAATATCCTCCTTAGACTCTTCAAAAATCCAACAGTCCAACCTGGGCAACACAGTGAGACTCTGTCTCTACAAGAAAGTAAAAATAAAAATTAGCCGGGTATGATGGTGAGTGACTGTAGTCCCAGACACCCAGGAGGCTGAGGTACAACGATCACTTGAACCCAGGAGGCTGAGGTACAAGGATCGCTTGAGCCCTGGAGGTTGAGGTTGCAGTTAGCTGTGATCACATCACTGCACTTCAGCCTGGGCAACAGATTAAGTCCCTGTTTCAATAATAAATAAATAAATAAATAAATAAATAAATAACAATAGTTATGAAAGACACAGAATAAAGAAGTGTTCTGAATTAAATGACTCGAAAGAGACATGACAAATAAATTAGCCCGATACTTGTTTGGATCTTTACCAGAAAACGTTCTGTCATAAAAGACATTATTTTCACAACTGGCACTTTGGGAGGCTGAGGTGGGAGGATCACTTGAGCCCAGGAGTTTGAGACTAGCCTGGTTGAAACAGCAAGACTCCATCTCCACAAAAAAATGACAAAAAAAAAAAAAAAAAAAAAAAAGCCAGATTTAGTGTTGTTCACCTACAGTCTAGCTACTTTGGAGGCTAAGGCAGGAGGATCGCTTGAGCCCAAGGTCAAGGCTACAATGAGCTATGATCACGCCACTGCACTCTAGCCTCGAAGACAGAGAAAGACTATCTCAAAACAAAAAGTCTATGGATTAAAGGACTGTATAGATGTTAATTTCCTAACTTTGATAATTAAACTGTATTTAGTAAGAATGTCCTTGCTCTTAGTAAATACACAATGATTAATTTAGACATAAAGGGACATCATACCTGCAACTTACTCAAGTGGTTTGGAGGTGGGAGAAAATAAATATACACACACATGCATACACAAATATAGGTAGTGTATATATTATATATGTATATACATACATACACATAAATACTCAGATGATAAGTAAATATGGCATGATATTAACAATAGGGCAATCTGAATAACAGATACACAGAAGTTCTTTGTACTACTCTTGCAACTTAATTTCAGACAAAATTTAATTTCAAAGTTTAAATTATTACTAAAACACCATAAACTTTAGAATATAAGTAAATATATTTATGACCTTATATCACAAAGGATTTCTTAAATAAGACACACAAAAAAGCACAAATGTAAAGGAAATAAGAAACAAACTTGACAACGTAAAAGTATCATTAAGAGAATAAATCAACAAGCCAAAACTGGGAGAAACTATTTGCAACCCATATAACAAACAATGGACTAGTATCTGGAATACATAATGAATTCCTACAACTAAGTAAGAAAAAAAGGAGAAATAAAACACAAAAACAGACAAAAGAATTGCACAGGGATGGGGGCGAGAGGTAAAAGACTACACACTGGGTACAGTGTACACTGCTTGGGTGATGGGTGCACCAAAATCTCAGAAATCACCACTAAAGAACTTATTCGTGTAATAAATAAATAAATAAAACAAAATGTATGAGAGGATAAATAATAAAAATATGTCCAACCTCATTAGTAATTAGGAAAATGCAAGTGAAAACTATGTTAAGATACCATTTACCACACACTAAAATAAAATTTTTTTAAACCTCACTCCTTTCAGTAGGAGATGGCTTAAAAAAATTATTTTAATCTCACAATGCAGTTATAAACTGGTGCAATCACTTTGAAAACTGGCATTATGTAATGAAACTGAAGAAATACGTTCTCTATGACCCAACAATTCCTTTCCTATGTACTTCTTAGAGAAAACTCTTGTCCAGCAGGAAAGAATGTTCATAGTAGCATCAAACTAAAACAACCAAACTATTTATCAACAATAAAATGGATAAACAGACCATGATCTATTATTCTTCCAATGGGATACTACAGACTTGACCGTACTGAGAATGAATGAGCAACAGCCACATGTATGAATATGGATGAATCACCAAAGACATACAGGGCAAATAAAGTCACAGAAGAAAACCAGCATGAGTCCATTTATGTAAAGTTCTAAATACAGCTTTAAATTTTTTCTAATGCTTTAAAGTATTGAATGCTTTAAAAAATTTTTAAGTTGCATTTAGGGATATATAATGAGTGGTAAAAAAACAACAGGAAAACAGAAAAGCAAGAGAATAATTATCAAATTTGGGACTGTGGTTATCTTGGGGGAAGGAGAGTGAACAAAAGTGATGAAGCAAGGTACACGGGGTGCTTCTTCAGTATGTATAAATATTTTATTTCTTAACCTGGGTGGTAGTCACATGGGTGTTTATATACTTACGTGTTTTATAAGCTTTTCTATAGGTATAACAAATGTCACTAAAAGCAAGGACATAGTGCTTATGACTCAGCCCTAGAAACTGTAAAGAGAAACCTTTAAAAGAGAAGGAACAGCCAGTGAAGTAGGAAGAAAGTAAGGAGAGTGGTGTTTCAGAAGCCAAAAGAAAAAAGAAGTAAATAGTGAAACTGTGTCAAATATTAGTGATAGGCGAAGTAGAGAAACTTTCACACAATATATAAAGTGCATTGTTCTCTCTCTGATGAATCACTTTTTCAGGACGTAGACATTATTTTGCAGTGACTAAGGATTTACTAATAACATTAATGAGAAAGGATATGAACATTCTGATATTTTATATTCAGAAATCAAAATTCTTAACATATTTTAAAAATGTCCTCTCATAATACAGAACATTAATTGCACCAAGAGTATATAATCAATTATTAGAATAAGTGAATTCTTAAATTTGATAGCTGAGTTTTGGCAAACTTTAATTTGCCCCAGTATTTTTTTTTTTTTGCCCCAAATATTTCTATCATTTGTTATTAAAACGGTAATGACAAAAGACCTTTGTCACTGCCAAATCAGATAAGTAAGTTAGGGGCTAGTAACAAATACAAAACACAAAAATTTGGTCAAAGAACCCAAAACAGACATTTTATCAATATTAGAAAGATGCACTGAATCATTCCCTTGGCTTTTTAAATTAAAAATAATAAAAAAGCTTTTACTTTGAAGTAATGAACTATTTTTCAGAAGGGTTTGGACAATCATTTGGTTGTCTTAATTTTATAATTTGATTGTCTTAATTCTTTTAATTTTCTCACCTATAAAACATGATGAACTAAATACTACTTAAAGTCCCAATTAGCAATATTTTACGGTGTTATTTGGAAAAGGAAAAATCAATCACAAAAGGTAGTAATACTTTAAGTAATAAACCACACTTTTGAGAACTGTGAAACCAAAAGTAGCACATACTAACCTAATAAGATATTCAAACTGGGCCATCCATTGCTTTTTCCTTAAGAGGTTTACTTTAAATAAAAGAGGGAGGCTCTTCAAAGCTACAATTTGCAGAGACAATTTAGAAGGCTGTATTTTTACTAATGCAAAATGCAACTTCACACAAGCTTAAGATAAAGCTGGAAGTTCTGAAGTTTAGGAAACAAAACAAAATAAATCCTCTTCTTTGAATAAAAGATCATACTATTAATTTAAGCTTGATATAAAATATCACTACTTAAAAAAGGAAAAGTATTTTTCTCAAGAGCATATATGGCAAAATTATTATGGCTATAAACTAGCATATTTAAGTTAATGTTAATAAGACTACTAATTTGAAGCAAATGGTTTGTGGCTTTTAAAGAATGAGTAATATCAATGTTAGAAAATAAATTTGTAACTCAATTTCAGATATTCATCTGTCAACTAACAGAACCTCCTAATATTAATATTTAATTAATGGGTATATTTTGTTCTAGGATTCTTGCTTTCCTTTATAAATCCTGAAAGAACTCAAGAAGAAAAAGGCTTATAAACATACATGGCTTAATAAATGAAACTTGTAACTTCAGAAAACTTGCTTTGTGACCCAAAAAAGAACTACTCACCAAAAGCAGCAGCCATAGGGGGTTCAAGGGATGGCTGGCCATCACCAGTAGGAAGGTCTAAGCGAGTGAAGTCTCTGCTTTTGTCATTATTATATTTCACATTAAGGCTGGTGAGCTTGGAGAAGTCAATGCGCAGAGTGCAGCATGCATTATAGATATTCTGGCCATCCAGAGCCTAAAGCATGTAAGAAAGGGACTGGTTTTGGCAAGACAACAACACTGATAACCAAGAAGCCTCTACTTTGACAAAGAGTGGCAATCAGGTGTAAGGCAGAAAGCACTGACTAAAAAGCCAAAGTCTTGGGTTTACTTTTACCTCACAGTCATTAACTATGAGCCTAAGAGAGAAAAAGAAAATCTCTAAGTCTCAGCTTTCATCTGTAAAATAAGACTGATAATATTTATCTTGTCTGTGGTAAGATCAAATAAGAGAGGAGAAATGTAAAAGATTGGAAAACTACCGTCTATCATAGAAATGTTCACTATTATTATGATTATTTTGCCTATACCAAAAGTTTTAAGATACTCTGATTTTACATTCCACTTTAATTCATTTTAGTATAATTCACATTATACTAGGATGTGTAAGCTTTGTTAGGATGAAACAAAGCTTTTGTAAATGGTACTTGTCAGAGCCACAATATATAAAATATTACCTACCACTTATTTTTTTTCTCTTGTAAATTTACTTTGTAATACTTTGAATAATAAACTGAGGAAAATGGGGAGTCAGTTGTGACCAAAGATTAGCAACCCCTTCCTTAGCAAGAATAAAAATTTACCTAAGGGTATTTGTGGCCACTTAACGACTTTCACAAATGCTTGAATTTATAAAAATAGATACCAGAAAGCAAATCACATAAAAATAAAACATATATATATATATCCTGATTTATAATAATGGTAATTGACAAGTATGCCATCGTAAAGGTACAAAATAATATATGCATGTTCAGGGTACAGCAAATATAAAGGCTATACTCCCAATTGAGTGCCAGACACTGTGTGGTACACAAAAGTACCACAAGCCATAGTCCTCATCTTTGACCAAAAAGTAGAAATGACTAGCAAAAACTGCTACAAGATGAAATTAGAGTCAGGGATAGATATCAACAAGAGGTTTGTCTAAGATAATCGAACTGAATGTCAAGTTTTATTCTTGTCAAAATAGGTTTTCGTGTACTAAAAAAAAAAAAAGACAACACGAATTGACAGCAGCATATTTCCTAAGATTTAGTATCTCCACCAATTTAGAGCTCAACAGGAATAAACATTGAATACAGCTGCAAAAATGGTGAAATCAATCTCTGACTGATTTAACAGAAGTAAATGGTCTACAGCCATACCACCCTGAATGCACCTGATCTCATCTGATCTCAGAAGTTAAGCAGGGTCGGGCCTGGTTAGTACTTGGATGGGAGAAGTAAATGAAAGCACGAGGGTAATGATGGCTCTATTAGTCAGCTTATGTGAGGAGTACTGTGTTCAATTCTAGACTTTAAACATGACAAACAGGACCTGCGTCTCAGAGATGTGAGAGGTGATAGGAGATTTGAGACCGTTTCATATGAAGTAGTAATGATTTTTAGCTTAGAAAAAAAAAACATGGAATCATACACTTAAAAACGACTAAAATGGTAAACATTATGTATATTTTGCCACAATTTTTTTAAAAAACACATGGTAAAGTGGGGCACAAGAGAAGGTATCACTGGAGTGATTAACAATTGAAAAACGAAACAAAGATCATAATTACCATTTTGGCATAATGTGCATTTACTGGGTCAGCATACTGAAGCAAGGCTTGAAACTGATTATTCTTTGTAAAGGTGATAATCTTCAAGACTGTGCCAAATTTAGAAAATATCTGGAAAACAGTTCACATTAGGTTAAATGTAAAAGAGAAGTATTAAACTGATGTATCTTTATAAATACAACTTGTTCATAAATCCTTTTAAATGAAAATTTTCTCTTGAAAACTTTGGTACCAAAATGACTTAAGCCTAAAACATTAACGTTTCAATACCCATGACTATCTTACAACAACGCCCGGTACACAACAGGCACTTAAATAACTAGCCTATTTTATGGGATATATAAATGGTACAGTATTAAAATAGGAGACTACAATAATCAATGGTATGAGATGTGTTACAAAGCATATGAATAAAAGTGGGAGTCATGGACCAACTATTTCACCCTGTGAAGAATCATCTACTTTTTGAGATTTCTGTAGCCACTAGAAGATGTTCAACTAGAGGCTGCTCTATTAATTCACCAAATATTTGGAAAGACAGCAGTAAACAAAACAGAGACAAAAGTCTATGCCCACATGCAGACAATAAACAAATGATAAATATCCTAATATCTGGTGATTTTTAAAAGTCTTACGAATAAAAATAAAAGAAGGGAAGGGGTGAGCACGAACCAGAATGCAAGATGAGATAGTGCAAGAGTGGTGGCCAAAGAAGGCCTTTCTGAAGTGTCTTTTGAGAAGAAAAGAGTGAGGGGAAGGCTTCCTGACACCAATATCCTCACAATACGTGTTCTACCTCAGCACCACAGGGTTCACGGCCAGGGTTACTATTAATAGTAACTCACTTCTGAAGGACTAAATAGGGGGGATAAAACAACAACATATTTAGTTTTCCTCTGTTGATATGGTTTGGCTCTGTGTCACCACCCAAATCTCATCTCAAATTGTGATTCCCCACATGTCAAAAGAGAGACCTGGTGGGAGGTGACTGGATCATGGGGACAGTTTCCCCTTTGTTGTTCTCGTGATAGTGAGGGAGTTCTCAAGAGATCTGATTGTTTAAAAGGGGCAGTTTCCCCTGCGCAATCTCTCTCTCCTGCCACCATGTGAAGAAGGTCCTGGCTTCCCCTTTGCCTTCTGCCATGACTGTAAGTTTCCTGAAGCCTCCCCAGCCATGCAGAACTGTGAGTCAATTAAACCTCTTTTGTTTATAAATTAGCCAGTCTCAGGGAGTATCTTTATAGCAGTGTGAAAATGAACTAATATTCACTCCATTTTAAATTTGAATCTTAAAACAAGAATTTGTTCTGCTTTTGAGATTAGAAAAGTTAAGTATTCCCTATGCTGGTAAGATTTTGCTGTTACCAACCACTATGGTACAATCATGGCTCACTGTAGGCTCCACCTCCCAGGCTCATGCGATCCTCCCATCTCAGCCTCCCAAGTAGCTGGGACTACACCACATCTGGCTAATTTTTTATTTTTAAGGTTTTATAGAGATGAGGTCTCACTATGTTGGCCAGGCTGGTCTCAAACTCCTGAGCTCAAGTTATCTTCCCATCTTGGCCTTCCGAAGTGCTGGGATTACAGGTGTGAGCCACCATACCTGGCCCTGCTTTTTACTTCTCAAAAAGTATGCTCAAGAATAACTATCCTTCCCTGGTAGTCTAGTGGTTAAAAAAAACATGAAAGAAAGAATATTCTAAAGCACAGGTAATGAAAGAAAAATAGATAAACTGGACTACCTCAAAATTAAAAACTTCTGTGCATCAAAGGAAACTATCAACACAGTGAAATCAATCATGTATATGATAATGGGTTAAGATCCAGAACAGATAAAGAACTCATGCAACTCAACGACAATACAAACAATGCAACCCAAAAATAGGCAAAGGACTTCAATCGACATTTCTCCAAAGAAGCTAATCAAATAGCCAATAAGCCCACAAAAAGATGCTCAATATCACTAATCATTAGAAAAATGCAAATCAAAACTACATATCACCTAACTTCCATTAGGATAGTTATAAAATTTTTTAAAACCCATAAAATATTGGGGAGGATATGAAGAAAATGCAACCCCTGTGCACTGTTGGTAGAAATGTAAAATGTTACAGCCACTATGGAAAAAGTATGACCTTTCCTTAAAAAATTAAAAATAGAATTACCATATGATCCAGCAATTCTATTTCTAGGTATATAGCCAAAAAATTGAAAACAGGGACTCAAAGAGATATGCATATACCCATGTGTATCGCAGCATTACACAAAATAGCCAAAACAGGAAGCAACCAAAGTGTTCATCAATGAATAAATGGATAAACAAAATATGCTATATACATACAACTGAATATTACTCAGCCTCAAAAAGGAGAAAAATTCTGAATATGGGTGAACCTTCAAGACATCATGCCAGGTGAAATATGCCAGTCACAAAAGCACACATACTGCATAGTTCCACTTACATGAGGAACCTAAGGTGTAGTCAAACTCACAGAGACCGAAAATAGACTGGTGATTACTGGGGGCTAGGAGAGTAGATGAATAAAGAGTTCCGTTTAATGGGTAAAGGGAGTTTCAGTTTGGGAAGATGAAAAAAATTCTGGAAACATGGTATTTGGTGATGGCTGAAAAACAATGTGAATATACTTAATGTCACTGAACTATACAATTAAAAATAGTTAAAACAGTAAATTTCATGTTATATGTATTTTGCCACTTGAATCACTTATGGCAAGACATGAATCAATGAATGTATTATACATGCAGCAACTCAATGTTTTCTCTCAATAAAGGAGTAACGTTAGACTTTAAAAAAAAGGTTGGGGGTGTAATATAACAAACTGTCTGACCTCCCTTCTTCATTACTACAGCCCAGGTGGCGTTCTAAATTATAAGGCAGATTATATTTTCCCGTACTGAAAATCCTTTACTACCTCCCCTTTATATACAGGGTAAAATCCAAGCTCCTTCATATAACATAACACTCTTGCCCTGGTTTATCTCTCAAACCTCACTTCCTGACACTTCTTGTATAACACTACTCTATTTACATCAACAATATGTAGTTGCCTATAGTTCTCCAAATTTACCAAGTGATTTCAGACCTCTATGCCCAAATATGAGGATTTTTTGTTTTCCTAGAAATGTGTTTTAACAGCTAGTAAGCCTTCATTTATCTTTTCCAAAACTCAGCTCAGGGAACAATGCCACCATAAAATTCTCAGCCTCCCCCAAATCCCTATAGAATTATTTTTCTTGAGTTGTATCTATTTCTTGGTTTTATATAAATATTTATCAGCTGGGCACAGTGGCTCACGCCTGTAATCCCAGCACTTTGGGAGGCTGAGGCAGGTGGGTCACCTGAAGTCAGGAGTTCAAGACCAGGCTGGCCAACATGGTGAAACCCCATCTCTACTAAAAATACAAAAATTAGCCAGGCGTGGTGGTGCATGCCTGTAATCCCAGCTACTCAGGAGGCTGAGGCAGGAGAATCGCTTGAACCTGGGAGGTGGAGGTTGCAGTGAGCTGAAATCGGGCCATTGCACTCCAACCTGGGCAACAAGAGAGAAACTCCGTCTCAAAAAAAAACAAACAAACAAACAAAAAATATATATATATATTTATCTTACTGTTGTACTTCTACTGTACTATACATTTATTTATATAACTGTCTCCTTTCATTAGACTGAAGGCTCCCTGAAGGAATATACCTTGTCTTAATCATTTCTGCATCATTAAGTACAATTCCTGACATGTAAGAGATATAGACTAAAATGCTTATTATTAATTGATAAAGAATTATATCTAGACCTGGTTGGAGAATTATAGCAATATGCAATTTTTTTTTTCCTTTTTAAGAGATGGGGTCACCCTGTCACCCGTAATGGTGTGCAGTGGCGCCATCATAGTTCACTATAACCTTGAACTCCTGGGCTCAAGCAATCCTCTTGCTTTCGTCTCCGGAGTACTACAGGTACATACCACCATGCATGGCTAATTTTTAAATTTTTTTAGAGATGGGGTCTCGCTACCTTACCCAGGCTGGTCTCAAACTCCTGACCTCACACGATTCTCCTACCTTAGCCTCCCAAAGTACTGGGATTATAGGCCTGAGCTACTGTACCCAGCTGGCAATATGTAATTTTTTTCCCTTTTTTTAAAGCTTTTTTTTTATTTTTTCTTTTTAAAAAAATACTTCTTTTCACCCCAAGGGAAGTCAGCAATTTCAAAAAATAATAAATATTCTTGATGTAAAATATCTCATTAGTGAAGGAGTAAGAACACATAATTTGCTCTAACATTTGGAAAATTTTTATACTAAATTATGCTATAAAACCTAATTTCCACTCACCTTTCAGATTTTGTTAATGTTTACATTCCTTTTCTCATTTAACTTCAACAATGGCCTAAAGCACATCCTGGGACAGCTTGGTGTTTTGCTGTGTGGTTTTTATCTGAATGTGCTAAGAGAACAGAACTTGCCTGAATGGGCTAACCAGCAATAGCACTCTAGTCCCCTGGATTGTATTCACTGAGAGAGGAGCTACAAAAAACGATATGATACTTCTGAATAAAGTAACTGGGCACCAACATCGGGGAATCCAGGAATGCCTGAGGTGTGATTTTTAACACCCTTTCATAATTATCAAAATAGCAAATTTTAAACAGATTTGGTATCAAAAATTAAAATTCAGGAAGGTTTGATATATATATGAATCTATTTTTATGAATTATAAGGTCTTTTACTCTGTTTCCCTAATATATTTTGCTGTCAAAAATATGGACAAATACTCAACTCTATATACCTCCTGTGTATTTTAATATTTTCAGACTGTAACACAGGACTAAGAAGATACTAAAGGTCAAATTCTGATAAAATTCATCTTCAGAGTGATTTTTTATAAAGGTAGAATTTGTCAGAAACTGAAAATGTCCACTAGTATTCACTTGTAAAAAGTGTATTCATGGCGAGGCGCAGTGGCTCGCGCCTGTAATCCCAGCACTTTGGGAGGCCGAGGTGGGCAGATCACCTGAGGTCAGGAGTTCGAGACCAGCCTGGCCAACATGGCGAAATCCCTCCTCCACTAAAAGTACAAAAATTAGCCAGGTGTGGTGGTGGGCGCCTGTAATCCCAGCTACTCAGAAGGCTGAGGCAGGAGAATCGCTTTAACCCGGGAGGCGGAGGTTGCAGTGAGCCAAGATTGCACCACCACACTCCAGCCTGGGCTATAAGAGTGAGACTCCATCTCAAAAAAAAAAAAAAAAAAAAAGTGTATTCACATTAGAATTTTTTTTTAATATCAAGCACACTGGCCACAACTTGTTTATAATAGTTTTTGTAGCCAATGAAATAACATGATTTAAGAACCAGAATTTCATATTACTAGGATTCTTTTATTTAGTACCATAATGCCTAGCTTTTATAAGTTATTTATCTTTATTACAATTCAAAAAGATTGGTCCTTTGTCCAGAAGAGATTTATCTACTGGACACTCAAAAACCATTCCCATGTATAACAGTACTCAGAAGTAATGGATTACATGAGAACATCGTTATGAGCTACTTCTTTCATGCACAATGACACTTTTTAGTATGCAGGATTGAGCATTTACATAATGAATCAGTTGATGAATTCTATCTACAAATATTCTGAGATGATGTCATCCAGTCCAATGGCTTTAATTACCACACCTACGCTGAAGGTTCCCAAATCTCCAGCCTGAATTCTTTCCTGAATCCAGACTTAATTCCCATTTATCATCTCCCACTTGAATATCTAATAGGTATTCTTAAGTTAACATGTTCAAATCAAACTCCTGATTCCCCTACCTCCAACCCCTGCCCCAAATCTTTTTTTGTCTTTGTCTTTTTATTATTACTATTATTTATTTACCTCAGTCTTTACATCTTAGCTCCCTTTTACCAGAGGCTCAGGTCCAAAATCTGGGAGGCATTCTTGATTACTCCCTTTCTCTTCAGAACCACATCTAATCAATCCATCAGCAAATCTTTCAAAATATATCCACAGAAGCCTGTATAGGTGGCCCGTAACTATAGCCCCAGCTTGTCATAGGGTGGAAGGATCTCTTGAGCCCAGGAGTTTATTTAAGGCCAGTCTGGGTAACATAGCAAGACCCTATCTCTAATTTTAAAAAAATCCATAATCACCACTTCCAGTGCCTATGCCCTCACCCAGGCCACCATCATCTCTCACTTGAAGTAGGACAAGAGCCTCCACTTAACCCTATACAGCTTATTTTTTTGGAGGATGGGGAGGCAGGGTTTCACTCTGTCATCCAGGCTGGAATGCAGTGGTACAACCTTGGTTCACTGCAACCTCCACCTCCCGGGCTCAAGCTATCCTCCCACCTTAGCCTCCTGAGTAGCTGGGACTACATGTGTGTGCCACCACCCTTGACTAATTTTTTGTATTTTTGGTACAGATGGGGTTTTGCCATGTTGCCCAGGCTGGTCTTGAACACCTGAGCTCAGATGATCCATTGGCCTCAGCCTCCCAAAGTGCTGGGATTACAGGCGTGAGCCACCACACCTGGCCAGTTTATTCTTAATATAGCAACAAGAGTGATTCTGCTAAAACATAAATGATATAATCTCACTGTTCCATTCAAAATCCTCCAAAGGTTTCCCATCTTACCCAATATAAGAAATTATAAAAGCTTTGCATCACCACTGCTCTAATGCCCTCTCGCATAGGGCTTTCTTACTCTCTCTATTCCAGTGACACCAGCCTTCTTTCTGATACTTGAACACAACAAGCATACTTCCACCTTAGGCACCTTACATTGCTGTTCTTTTGGACTGGATCATTATTTCTCCACATACACATATAACTTATATCTTCACATCCTATAAGCCTCTGCTCAAATATCATATTGCAAAGACTTTCCCTAACTTCCTTCATCTAAAATAGCATCAATCCCATCTCAGTCACTCTCAATTCCCTTACCATGAGCTAAAGGAACATTAGTTTCTATAGATGTTAGATAGCAGTTGAGCCAGGACCAATTTTCAGCAAAGAATATAATAAAATAATTTGTTAAATAGTTATAACAGGTACAACCAACTCCACACTTCTGTATATTCCCCTACCATAATATTCATCACATTTTATGCCATTATTTATGAAATTAGTGTCTTACCCACAAGACTACAAGAGAAAGAACCAGTTTCTTACATTGCTCTTTACTAGCATTTGATCATTAGAGCTAATACTTCTTGGGCACTTAGATGGAGTCTTGCTCTGCTGCCCAGGCTGGAGTGCAGTGGTGCGGCGGTCTCAGCTCACTGCAATCTCAGCCTCCTGGGTACAAGTGATTCTCCTGCCTCAGCCTCCAGAACAGGTGGAACTATAGATACATGCCACCACACCCGGCTAATTTTTTATATTTTTAGAAGAGATAGGGTTTCACCATGTTGGCCAGGCTGGAGTTGAACTCCTGACCTCAAGTCATCCACCCGCCTTGGCCTCTCAAAGTGTTGGGATTACAGGCGTGAGCCCCCACACCCAACCCCTTCTTGGGCACTTAATATGTATCAGGCCCTGTTCTATTTAATGAGTACTTTAAATGTATTAACTCATATAATCCTCGCAATAAAAAATGAGGGAGAACATCATCTTCATTATAAAGAAAACAAAAATAGAAGGGGTAAGTTACTTGCCCAAGGCTATAGAGGCAGTAGAGTCAGGATTCAAACTACCTCCAGACCCTGTATCTGTAACTGCTATGCCAGACTGGCTCTTAGTTGGCTGATGGGATAGAATGCCAGGGGAGAGGGCTTGTTTAATGTAATTAGATTCAGGCTCCCTGAGGAGGTAACATTTGAGCTGAGAGTTCAATGACGTCGATCCTGCCAGGTGACTAACTGGGTAAACAGTGTTCCCGGCCTAAGAAATACAAGACAGAAATGGACTAAGGACAGAACTAAGCAGGGGAATAGGGAAGGGAGGTAGGGAGAGAGAGACAGTGCCAGAAAAGACAGGTGCTAAATAACCAGAAGAGTGTTAGGTAATGAAGATAAAGAGATGGGGGAGAAGTCTGCATTTGGGGGCCTTCATAAGGAGTTGGTTTTATTTCAATAGCACTGGAAAAGAGGGTTAAAAAAGTGAGTGCTGTAACTGAAAGGCTGAGTGTCCTACCCCAGCACTTGCTACTGAGGACACTCAGAATTAGTCCTCTTCACCTGAAGGTCACCATGATCTCTTGAGGGAAAAACAAAATTTGTTACGGTGGTTAGGGAGATGATAAATAAAATGATAAGACAGGACCACATGACTGTAGCTAAACTTGCTGCTGGCTGATGGCAGTGTTGGGACATAGGCATAAGAATATCTTTTATAAAAGCAATAGCTACAATGTTACAGTAGCAACCCCGGAACAAACACTGCTAAAGATCACATTAGTCTTCAATGCCACTTTCCGGGATAAACAGAAGAGAAGAAAATCCACAGGAACAATGAAACCAATCACTTAAGCAACAGCTGAACCCTTTCAGAGAGCAACCGTGGCTCTGGATACCATTGCTAGAGTCCTGTTTAGGATATGCTTCACAAATGCATATGTTTTAAAAATGGTACTCAGAAAACTATCAAAGGGGAAACCCAGTACGCCTACTCAATGGCATGTTTTAATATATACATGCATGGCACAGCACTTTACTGAGAAATGTGTCTGAGCTCTATCGCCAATTGGTATAAGGACTGTGGGAAAGTAAATGAACTTCTAAGGGCCCTAGCTTCTTTATTTGTAAAATGTGAGCCTAGAGTAAGATGTATTTCAATTCTTACATATACAAGCACACACACACCTCTATGACTCTGCACATACTACAAATCCAAAGGCATGACTCTGTTAAATGAAAATAAGCAACGGAAGTGTTGCAGTATTTTAATATGTGGGCTAAGTGTAATGAAATGAAATCAACATATAGCTAAAGAGGACAAAAGCTGACTAAATTTTGGGGCTATATGTCAAATATTTATATACACAGATTACCAGATAATTGTATATTACATTCTTAGGATATGTATATATGAAGTATTAGTTAAAAATGTAACAACCATTCAAAAACAAAACATGGGAAATTACATCAGGAAGCTTCAATTCTAATTGGCTCTTCAATTACGCTCTACAATATTCTATACTTATCAATTATTTGGGTTTTGGATTTATTCACTACAAAATTGTGAAACTAAGTAACCTTCAATTCTTAAATTCTACATATTACTTGCCATGATTTCTTTTATAAGACAACTTAGATATAGCAATGGGTAGTGTATGAAGCTTAGGTTGGGCATCAGTCAATATTTAACATGGTATATTCATATTACACATGAAGACTTATCGAACACTTTCCCTTTAGAATTTTTAAATCAGAAATACTCAAAGGTAAGAAGCTGTCCAGAAATAAATTAGTTGTACTCAACGGTGACGTTACTTTCTAAGGAACAACTACTACCTGGACTTTTCACAATATTCTATGCTTTATTTTCACGCTTACCTACAAGAAAAAAAAAATCAAAACTTTTTACACCCTTTTTAATTATGTATTCAAGTTAGAAAAAGGAGGCTGTCAAAAAATTACCTCTAATTTCTATGAAATTAGATGAAGTTTTTTTCATTATTTAAACAAATATATCAACAAAACCAATAAGCTAAACAACTTAGATATAAAACATCAAAAGTTTCAGAGGCCATATTTAACTTAACTTTCTTAAGGGTATTTATTCCTCCTTACCTGATGAAGAACTTCCAGGGTAACAGGGTAAAAGAGGTTTTCAATAATTATTCGAAGCACAGGGCTCTGCCCAGGTAGGACTGTGCCTTCATTGGAAGGACCTCCAGAAAGGGCCAGGCTTCCTGATTGGACGGCACTGACAGCCTGCAGTGCAGCTTGGGCTCGCTATAGAACAACCCAAAATGAGAACTTTTGATTATACAGACGCATTATATGAATCCTAAAATTTAGTTGACATGAAACAGTATGAAGCAATATAGTTAAGTAAAACAAGATTTATCTACTCTGTCTGGAGATACATATCCTAAATTTGTAATCAGTCAACAGTCAAACACCTCCCTGCATACCACAATGACACAGTATTTTTAAAAGGTGCTTAAATTTACTTGAAGAATAAAAACACATGGATAAAAGGAGAAAATCTGGATATAATTTTTATTTCCTAATTTTTAAAAGACAATGGGGGAAGAAATATGAAAGCAACATTAAAGACTATGGCATGGGATGTTTACACCCAAGCAAGGGTAGTCAAGACAAACTTCTAAATATTCTCCACTAAAAGAAACCAAGGGACTCTAAAAGAATAGCTGATTCCAGAACTGGGGCCCAGAAATCACAAGAAGAGTATAAAATATTTTTGTTTTGGGGCAGGGGGAGGGAGCGTTGATCAGAATGCAAGGAAATGTTCAAAGAATGATAGGGCTATTCCAAAAGGACATAGAAACCAGCTTGAAGGGGCCTGCACTGGCCAAATCTAGGACAATCTGTGTATCAAAATAATAACTGCTAAAAACAGAAAATCCATCAAATAACATAGGAAACCATTAGTCCATACTGATATAAATCAACAGCTGATAAGGAACAGTGTATTTACATAGTCTTAAAGTACCTGCCCACAAAATACTACTTTTCCCCCAAGTAACAACTTTATAGCGGAGAAGGCTGGCAAACACCACCCTAATCAAGTGATCAAAGAGCCCATCATTACTAACACAACAAATGGAAATTTTATAATGCAATGAAAAGAGCATTACTTCTGTGATGTTCTGTCAAAGACAGATACTCTGAATTGAATCACAAGGAAACATCAGACAAACTCAAACTGAGGGACATTCTTGAAAATAAATTGCCTATAATTTTCAACAGTGTCAAGGTTATGAAAGGCCCTAAAGGAGACTAAAAATACATTACAATTAAATGGAAATGTGATTCTAACTGAATCCTTTTGCTATAAACAAATATTACTGGGTCCATTAGCAAAACATAAATGGGGTATGAGGAATGGAGGGAACTTATGTATCAATGATAACTTGCTGATGTTGACTGTTGTATTCTGGTTGATAGAAGAATGTTCTTGTTTGTAGGAAATGCAGGCTAAAAATATTGGACAGGAAAGAAGGACCAGAGTGGCATCTTATTCTCAAAAGCCTCAAGAAATCAAAACTCCTTTGTACTATAATGGAAACTTTTTTCTAAGTTTGTGATTGTCTCAAAATTTAAAGCAACTATTATTACTTTGGGGCCACAGAGCAAGGTGTTGTCTCAAAAAAAAAAAAAGTGTGTCTGATGCTAAAAATTATGAAGGAGCAGAATTCCTATTATGGGAAATAATTTTAAAATGTTTGGGTAACAAACTCTTTGGAATAGTTAAATTAATAAAGGAAATAATAGCAGTAGTATGATCAGGAAAACAAATTTAATGTGGGATAAGGAGAAATGTATACTTCACGTAAAATTTAAAAATGCCTGGAATATGTAAAGAAGGTATTTCTCAGATTGAGAAGATGAAAATTAACATACAATAAAAATGCACAGACCTTAAGTGTTAAGTTTGATTGTTTTTTAGAGAAAATCCTTCTATGGTCATCTCATGGCAGATTTATAAACTTTCATCCACAAGGTCAAGAAAAGCTGCATACAATAATGACTCCTATTAACATGACCATTTCTCAAATGCTGTATCTCAGAATATGACCTAAATTTTACAGTTGTGACTTTAGTTTAAATCAAGGAAACAAAACACTTAATATTCACCTGACCTTCTGGCAAGTACAATCATAAACTGGAAAAGTAAAGTGCATATTTTGGGATAGCTTGCTATTCAGAGAACAAAAAGGAATGAAACACTCATCTATCAGCTTTCTGGGAATGTCAGAATAAAAAGATACTACAGTACTTTAAAAATATCAAACCGGTATCTGCAAGTTGGACGTTAGGTTTGATGTAGGACTTTGAATTTTTAAAAAATTATTGCATTTTATCAAACATCAATGCATAAAAGTTGTACAAAAGCAACAAGATGGAGAAAGTATTGGGAAGAAATGAAGGCTATCTCAGAATAAACTAGGTCATTTAGGCTGGCTTCGGTTGCCAAGCAACTGGGATTTCTCACTTTCTCTTTGGAATAATCTAATCTTTTAAGATTTATTAAATTGTTTTTTCCCTTCAAGGTTTATAGTAACATATTTAGGAATCACACTAATGAGAAAACTGCAGGATTTACATGAAGGAAAATTAAAAACTCTACTGAAAGACATAAAAGAAAACAAACAAAATATAACTTTCTTCTTAAAAGAATCAGAGTAATATAATTAATGTGCATAATTAATTATCTCAAATTAACTTACAACATCAACCCAATTCCAAGTGTGTCTTTTGGGGGACAGGAGTTACCAAAATAATTCCAAAATTTATCTGAAGAAATACGCAAGACATATTAATCAGTTAATTTCTGAAAAAAGAGTAAGAAATAAGATCTTGCTCTGCAATACATTAAGTCTTAGGAGCCGGGCGCAGTGGCTCACGCCCATAATCCTAGCACTTTGGGAGACAGAGGCAGGTGGATCACCTGACGTCAGGAGTTCCAGACCAGCCTGGCCACCATGGAAAAACCCTGTCTCTACTAAAAATACAAAAATTAGCTGGGCGTGGTGGCTAGCACCTATACTCCCAGCTACTCGTGAGGCTAAGACAGGAGAATCGCTTGAACCCGGCGGGCGGGGGGTGGGGGATGGGAGCAGAGGTTGCAGTGAGCCGAGATAGTGCCACTTCACTCCATCCCGGGCAAAGAACAAAATTCTGTCTCCAAAAACAAACAAAAAACAACAACAACAAAAAATTAAGCCTTAGGGCACAGACGTGGAAATGGAATCCAAGCTTTTGGAATTCAAAAGGTAGTAAAGGTTAAACATAGAATGCATAGCATGTCAGCAGCACACACATGAGGGTAGAACAAGACATGCAAGCAGAACCTATAAGCATGTTAGACGAGACTGTGCATGAGTGTGTGTACATATGATCAGCAGGCATAGAGTGTGTGTAGAAAACTAATATATGACAAAGGACAAGTTTCACATTAGTAGATAATAAATGAGTTATTCAAAAATAATGCAGGAGAAACTGGTCTCTTGGAGTAAAAAAAGACTGAACCCTTACCCTCATTCCTACATCCAAAAAATTCCTAATAGAAATAAGAACAACTACAACACAGAAGTATTAGAAGAAAACATACGTAGATTCTTTTTTTAATCTTGGTGTACTAGATCTTTCTGAGCATGGTACTGAAGTCAGAAAAGATTGTATTATGACATCCTAAGAGCTTTGACCATATATTTAAAAATTCATAGAGACTGAAGGTAGAATGGTAGTTGCCAGAGGTGGGAGGGAGGAAGGAATAGGGAGTTACTGTATAATGGATAGAGTGTTTCAGTTTGAGGTGATGGGAAATGGCATCTAGAGACTAAGTGTGGTGGTGACTATACAACAATGTGAGTGTACTTAATGCCATTAAACTGTACATTTAAAAATGGCTGAAATGGTAAATTTTATGTCGTGTATATTTTACTACAATAAAAAATGGGGAAAATGGCACTAACAGAAATCAGTATAAGTATTTTACAAATTATCAAATAAAAGTAAAACATAAGATAGTATTACTCATTTGCTCATCCATTATATTGGTGGCACTCTAAGCACATAATCTCTACAGAAAGCAATCATGCAACATATACCAAAATTTAAAATATGTACATGCTGTGTCTCAGCAATTTCATACATATACATTGGAATACACTTTGTCTTGCACGGCAATATACATTGTATTGGATTGGAATATGCTGTATTGGAATATACACTGGAAACAACTTCGGTGTATATCAAAAAGAAATTGGACGAATTATAATTCTCCTATAAAAGGGAGTATTATAGTCATTTAAAGCTGATGAGGTAATGCTATATTTGTTGTAATAAACCCATGTCCATAACATTACACAAAAAAAGATTTCAAAACATTTTGTGTAAAATTAGATATATAGACATCTGAATACGCACCGAATATTACCACTAGTTATTAGTTATCTCTGGGTAACTGGATTGGTTTTGGTTCTTTTCTCTTTTACTTTTCTTGATTGAATGGTGTACCAAAAGCATGTATCCTATGTACAACTTGTAATGACAATTTTTCATTTTAAAAAGTCTATTCTGTTCATCTAATATTGTATTTATTGTAAGCTTATATAGTTTATTACATGCCATTAATATTGCCTAAAATAAGTTAAGGATTATATGCAGTAAATGTCGCTGTTTCAAACAATGTGGAAAACAAATCTCACCAGCTAACATTATACTGCCTTTCAACACAAAATCAGAGAGCTGGAGGAGTTCTTTGCCTAGAGCAAGAATACAGAGGCCAAACATGCCCTTAAAATCATAATTAAAAAAAAACCCACTTTCTTTTTTTTTTTTTTTTGAGACAGAGTCTCGCTCTCGCCCAGGCTGGAGTGCAGTGGCACGGTCTCGGCTCACCGCAAGCTCCGCCTCCCAGGCTCACGGCATTCCCCTGCCTCAGCCTCCTGAGTAGCTGGGACTACAGATGCCCGCCACCACGCCCGGCTAATTTTTTTTGTATTTTTAGTACAGACGGGGTTTCACTGTGTTAGCCAGGATGGTCTCGATCTCCTGACCTCACGATCCACCCGCCTCGGCCTCCCAAACCGCGCCCGGCCAAAAACCACCTTCTTATAATGTATTTACTTTGTGTATAAAGATTTTCTGTCCTTAAATAACTTCAAATTATTATACTATTTTTAACCACTTAAAAATCAACATGGGAAGACACAAAAGACTCAATGTGTGCTACATCAAAATAACAGAAAAATGGGTAAGAAATATTGCTATGCTACATTTCACATTCATCTTGAGGAGTCAAAAATCATTTAATAAACAATTCTAAAAATTTTTTATTAAGGTGTTAAATTCCATTACTTAATTCACTCAATTTCTCAATGCTTTTGTTAGAGTCTGTAAAAAGATGATTGAAATGAATGATTAAGTTCCTTTCAGATCTGAGATTTTAAGATGTACATAACAATAAATATTTTTTCTCCTTTTTTACTGTGAAAACAGTTTCAAGAGAAAAAATTAACTTCTATTTCTAAATGGCACTGCTTTCTTATTCTTAAGAATTGGGGGGAAGAATTTACATATACAATTATGACTAGTAAAGTATCCTAAAATGAATAAAAGCACATAATTTTTCTTCATCTGTAAAGTATGTAAGTTATCATACCATGTGTTCCCATACCTATTTTTAAAAACATCTTTAATACTTACAGCTTGATTAGGTAGATTGTCAGTCTTAAGTTCTCTGTGATTGGAATACTGAATATAAACAGGCTGGCTTCGAAGGTGAGGAGTAATAGGAGTGTAATAATTCACCATAGTAACGGCAGCTTCCTCAGAAGCCATTTCTAAGAAAGCCTGCAATAAACACAAGAAGGTAAAGTGAAAGCTCATCTTTTTGAAAGACAGTTAAGATATATTTTGCCATTCTAGCTTGCTCTAAACCCATGCATTCTCAAGTAAAATGACATTACCCCCAAGGGGAGGGAAAAACAAAAAAACACCTTTGCTTCAAAATATCATGGACGGTAATTAAAAACATCTAAAAAGTTGGGTTCACTGAAGAACTTGAGAAGCCAGGCGTGGTGGTTCACAACTGTAATTCCAGCTACTTTGGGAAGACAAGGTGGGAGGACTGCTTGAGCCTAGGAGTTCAACAGCAGCCTGTGCAACACAGCGAGAACCCATCTCTACAAAAAATTTTAAAAATTAGCGGGGCATGGTGGCACATGGCTGTGGTCCCAGCTACTTGGGGTGGGAGGGTGAGGGAGGGGCTGAGTAGGAGGACTGCTCAAGCCTGGGAGGTTGAGGGTGCAGTGATCCATGTTTGCATGACTGCACTGCAGCATGGGTAACAGGAGTAAGACACCGTCTAAAAAAAAAAAAAAAAAAAAAAAAAAGGATTTAACTGCCAGTTGATTAAGGGATTTTATGCAGTTTTTGGTTTTCCTTTTATTTCTGTTTCTTTTAAAATCTAGAAATAATTAAAAAGATGAAAATAAATGTGTACATCACCATTGTAAACGGATGCTTTCAGCGGCTGTGATTTAAGTTTATCATTAAAAACAGTGAGGCTAAGGCTGGGCACAGTGGCTCAGGCCTGTAATCCCAACACTTTGGGAGGCTGAGGCAGGTGGATCACCTGAGGTCAGGAGTTCAAGGCCAGCCTGGCCAACACAGTGAAACCCTGTCTCTACTAAAACTATAAAAATTAGCCAGGAATGATTGTCGGGTGCCTGTAATCCCAGCTACTCAGGAGGCTAAGGCAGGAGAATCACTTGAACCCAGGAGGCGGAGGTTGCAGTGAGCCGAGATCGCGCCATTGCACTCCAGCCTGGGTGACTGAGCGAAACTCTGTCTCAAAAAAAAAAAAAAAAAATTTGATGCTAAAAGGCTACAATACATAAACAGATACGAAATTTAATGGGGGCAATTGGGGGTAAAAAGGCTAAAAACCGTCTTTAGGGGAGGAGAAAGAAAAAAACAGAGGAAAAAACATTGAGAAACACTGCTTTAATAATACCCAGAGTCTTAAACAGAGATGGGGCAAAATGGTTTATTCTCCTTTTACCCTTTTTAAAAACAGCCATTTATGAATAAAATTAATAGAGCATTCACTTTTCTTCAGTAAGAGTTTTATTATCTCATACTTTACCAACATATGTGATAGTAAGAAATGAGAACTAGCATGATATGGTAGAAAGGGAACTTGATTAAAATCTATGCCTGGCTATGACACCTTACTCATTAACACCTCTGAGCCTTAGTTTCCTCATCTGAAACATGAAGCACTGCCTAACAGGATCTTTAAGTCTCTTTGTAGCTCTAACATGAGATGATTTTTATTTGAGATCATTTTTAATTCCTGTTAATTGGACTGTATGGGATTTTTCAGAATAAAACTATTAAACTCAGCCTCTGAAAAGCATCCTTGTAAAATGGTGATCAATACTCTGGTTTTTCTTCAGATGGTATAAATCTTTCGCCTTCTACTCACATGATGGTGCACACTTTAGATTTGCCTTTTTAAGTGTTTCTAGGAAGAAACAAGAAAAAAAACCAAGAACCACATAAAACCAGTTAATTAAGTGGCAATTTTCCAATTCCAAATCTTTTTTTTTTTTTTTTTTTGAGACACAGTCTCACTGTCACCCAGGCTGGAGTGCAGTGGCGTCATCTCGGCTCACTATACCCTCCGCCTCCTGGGTTCAAATGATTCTCCTGCTTCAGCCTCACAAGTGGCTGGGATTACAAGCGCATGATACCACGATCCCGGCTACTTTTTGGGTTTATAGTAGAGACAGGGAGTCGCCATGAAGGCTGGTCTCGAACTCCTGACCTCAAGCGATCCACCCCAGTCGGCCTCCCAGAATGCTGGGATTACAGGCGTCACCAAATCCTTCTCCGTACTCAATGTTTCAAATGCTTCCAGTTAACACCCATGTTACATTTTGAAAAAAGGTTACATATAAATATGTAAAGGTATTTCCTGTATTTTACATGTTTATATACATACACACACGTGCACACACATATCAACATGGTATCTACATCTTCATGTCACATTTACTTGTATGTATGGAATCACACTAAACTGGCCAGAAAAGAGTGCTGTTTGGGGAATATCAAGTTTTACTTTAAATAATTCTACGCTTTTGAATTTTTTTAATAAACATATGAAGGATTTTTAATTTTTTAAAGGTTTCCCAAGATAAGAATCATGATTAAGCATTCCTTAAAAAGGCATCTGAAATTCCAGTCTAAAATAATGGGAAACCATGCGTGCAGCATTGACAGACAGCATTATCTTAAGTTACTAAGAATTCTCCCCATTCCACACCCTCTCTCTATCCTTCAACCCTCAAAAAACATTGTGAAGAAAATTTTTCAGTGATCTCCTTACCATATTACCCACCACTACCACCAACTGCCCCCAACTCAGACTCACATGGCTTTAGTGTTCCCAGGGCTTAGGTTCCTTTTTTTGTATTTGTTTTTTGAGTAGGAGTCTTGCTCTGTAGCCCAGGCTGGAGAGCAGTAGCGTGATCTTGGCTCACTGCAACCTCTGCCTCCTGGGTTCAAGCAATCCTCGGCTCACTGCAACCTCAGCCTCCCGAGTAGCTGGGATTACAGGTGCACGCCACCACACCCGGCTTATTTTTGTATTTTTAGTAGAGAAGGGGCTTCACCATGTTGGCCAGGCTGGTCTTGAACTCCTGACCTCAAGTGATCCGCCCACCTCAGCCTCCAAAAGTGCTGGGATTACAGGCAAGAGCCACCGTGCTCAGCTTTAGGTTCCTTTTTAAGTACTGAGGCATTCATTAAAACATAGACATGCACATATATGTCATATTTAATTCTGAGGCACAATCTGAGTATCCCTTATCCAAAATGCTTAGGAACAGAAGTGTTTTAGATTTCAGATTTTGAAATATTTAATATTTGCCTTAGATACTTACTAGCTGAGCATCCCTAATTCAAAAATCTGGAATCCAAAATGCTCCAGTGAGCATTTCCTTTGACTGTTATGGTGCTCAAAAAGTTTCAGATTTAGAGCACCTCATTTTCAGATTAGGGATATTCAACCTTTATCATAAAATAAAGACAGGCGTAGTGGCTCACGCCTATGATCCCAATACTTTGGGAGGCTGCAACAGGCAGATCACTTGAGGTTAGGAGTTTGAGACCAGCCTAGCCAATGTGGTGTAACCCCTTCTCTACTAAAATCACACACAAAAAATTAGCCAGGTGTGGTGGCAGGTGCCTGTAATCCTAGGTTCTCAAGAGGCTGAGGCAGCAGTATCACTTGAACCTGGGAGGCAGAAGTTGCAGTGAGGTCAAGATCACACCAGTGAACTCCAGTGTACTCCAGCCTGGGCAACAGAGCGAGACTCCGTTTCAAGAAAGAAAAAAAAGAAAAAGAGAAAGAAAATAGTTTATAATCTTCAAATACAGAATATTTTTTAAAAATAAGGGACAAAGGACCAATTATTCAAATTATGGAAATCTGAGAACTTCCTACCCTGAGTCAATATTGATTTAAGTCATTCAAGTGACTTGATATCTGTAGTCACTGTACTAATAGTAGATACCTGAAGAATGACTCAGGAAAAACTGAGCTGGCAAAAGCCCCTTGACATTTATATTTTACAGTATACATAGTTTCCTCTTAACAGGAATAAGATACTTACAAAGCTTTAAGGTGGTAGATTTTGTCCCCCATCTCACTCTTTTTATTTTTTATTTTTTATTTTGAGACAGAGTCTCACTACACTGGACCGCAGTGGCATGATCTCAGCTCACTGCAACGTCCACTTCCTGGGCTCAAGCAATCCTCCCATCTCAGCCTCCCAAGTGGCTGGGACTACAGGTGGGTGCCACCACACTTGGCTAATTTTTTACAATTTTTGTAGCAATGAGGTCTCACTATACTGCCCAGGCTGGGTCTTGAACTCCTGAGCTCAAGTAATCCTCCTGCCTCAGCCTCCCAAAGTGGTGGGATTACAGGCATGAACCACTGTGCCCAGCCTTTGTCGCCCTATTTTAATGATTAGTTATAAACTATAGACATTAACCGTTCTGAGTCCTCAAAATACTGGTAAGAACATCTCAAATTTAAAACGCAGAAACCACTCCTGATCCAAATCAACACAAATTTCTAGTTAGACAATTCAATTCTTTTTTTACTATAGAAGAACATATTTATTTATTCATCCATCCATCCATCTATCCATCCATCCATTTTTTTAACAGATAGGGGTCTTGATATGTTGCCTGGGCTGAAATGCAGTGCCTATTCACAGGCACGATCCCACTACTGATCAGCACAGGAGTTCTGACCTGCTCTGGTTCTGGTCTGGGCCGGTTCACCCCTCCTTATGCAGCCTGGACCATACTGATGCCAAACTTAGTGTGGATACCAGATCGGCTTAGTACACTACAGCCCAGAATGCCCAGACTCAAGCAATCCTTGAGGCAAGTGCCACCAAGACCAGGCACAAGAGCATTTAATTAGCAAGCATATATCAACCATTTCAACTTATGTATAAAACATTTATAATTTATAAAATATGCATTTGTTACCAACAAAATTTACTGAACACAGGAAATGGCAAGTATCTCTAAATCAAACTATTTGTTTTCAGTTACCTTACTTGTCAAATGTTTCCACATAAAGTCTAGAAAAGCCGTATTAACTGGACAGATGTTAAACATGATGTATAACTGTACCAACCAAATGTAACAAGTGAACCAATGAAATGCTCCAAATGAACTACCAATGCTCTATGAAACAGTGATGTTAGCCATGTGACAGTGGATGAAACATCACAAATCAACCCACAATAAACAAATAAAACTCCCCAAATAAATAAAAATTGCACGATCTTAAAACAGCAAAACTGACTTCAAGTCATTTATACTATTTAAAGGTAAAAATGTCCGTGATGTACTTTGAAGCCGTTATCCACTTGTGTCAGTAATATATTTTTTCTAATTTTTCTAAGACAACAGGATAAAAATGATCAAGGTAGGAAAAACAGCTATGGCAACTAGCTTGTTTCTAACTGTTTTTAAATCATCTTTCAACAGACAATTTGTAAACAATAATATTCACTGTATGGGCATATTTCTGCAAACTCCTTTCTAAATGTTAAGAACATACTCAATTTCTAACATCAGTCACATAAAGGAAAAGCTAAACAATATATCTGGAATATGATTCTTGTCACAGGATTTTCTTTAAGTATATAGAACTGAAAATTTCATGTGCTAAAATAATTGCTTCCACTTAGAGTCCAGTAATTATTTACATTTTATTTAAGTATCTAGTCAAAAAGTCCAATTTTCATAGTACAGAGGGGAGAGACAGCCAAAAGTCACTACCCAGAGGAAGGCTGGGAAAAATAATCCCCATTTGGCCCCTGACACTCCATCCTCCAAATGCCCTGAGAAAAGTTATCACTCAACGAGCAGATCTAGTGACTCAAATCAGAATCTCCTGCTTAAGTGCATTTACTAAAAAGATATTTTCTAAACAGGATTTGTGATCAAAACACAAGCAATTAACATAACACTTACAGTTAGCTTACCGATAAAAATAAACCCAGAATCAGTAGCAGAGACAAAGAAAATTATGATGTTGCCTGCTCAGCCTTTCACAGGCAATTAGCCATTAGACATGGCCATGTGGTCTCTGTTCAAATCATGCAAACCATACTATTCTCAGTAGTAGCAATTGTGTTAAAATAACGATCTAACTGGCAGGGATGCACGGTCTCCAAAGGATTTAAGACAAATGTGGAAATACAACAAGGGCCAAATATTAAGGCATGTTACTTAACTTCTCCAGATCTTAGTAACCTCATGTGAATTAAAGAGGATATTAAATAAGTGATTTACTAAATATAGGGAACTCAGACATCATCATCCAACCTCTTTCATGCCCAATGCTTACTAATCTATTTATTTATAAATGTATTTACCATGTGTTTCTTAAACCTATTATTTATCAAAAGCAGATGAAACACAGTAATACATCACAATGTACTACAAAATACCTAGGGCCTAGATTTGTTGTCCTCTTCTTTACAGTAATAAACAGTATAAAAGATTTTTAGGACAGCCAAAAACTTGCAAAGAACTAAAGAATTCATTCCAGTGGGGTCTGAGTTGGAACAAGAGGACATACAATTATTAAAATCAACATGACAAGTATTATATTTTTTGTCATGGTCACCACAGAAACAAGTTTCCTTATTCATCTTAAGAATAACCTGTTACCTTCTCAAATGAAGACTCTTTACAGTCTCTTCTGAATTATGAAAGAAGGCACATATTAATTCTATACCTAAAATAAACTGTTAGACTTTTTGAGAGGACATTATTTTGGACTAGCCTCCTGCACTACACCCCAGCAGACCAGTCCAAATTAAAATGGAGTCACTCATGCAAAGTAAAGCAGGTAAATCCCCAAACAAACCAGTTTTTCCTGAAAACAGGAGATTCGCAGCAACCAATCAGAAAGAGCATGGCCTATCTGAATCAGCACAATAAGTCCCTACTGCTTTGACACTTACTAGAAAAGTAAAATGCAATAACCCAATGTTAACAAATTCACTTTTTAAACAATTGTCACTTCCTTGTTCCCACCTTATAAAAACCAACTGTTCTGTCTTGCCCGGTGGAACATTCATTCTATTTTAAAGAATGAAGTGTTGCTCGGTTCTCGAATCACAAACAGAAGCCAATCAAATCATGTTTAAATGTGTTGTGATTTTGTCTTTTGACAATACTATACTTTTTTTTTTTTTTTGGTGAGATGGAGATTTACTCTTGTTGCACAGGCTGGAGTGCAATGGCACCATCTCGGCTCACTGCATCCTCCACCTCCCAGGTTCAAGTGATTCTCCTGCCTCAGCCTCCCAAGTAGCTGGGATTACAGGCATGTGACACCACACCCGGCTAATTTTGTATTTTTAGTAGAGACGGGGTTTCACCATGTTGCCCAGGCTGATCTCGAACTCCTGACCTCAGGTGATCCGCCCACCTCGGCCTCCCAAAGTGCTGGGATTACAGGCGTGAGCCACTGCACCCGGCCGACAATACTATACATTTTTATCTAGATTTTTGAAAACTTAACTGTTCTTTAATTTGCCAAATGAGGTATAATTTATATCCTATCAGTGTTTTCTGCTAATCACAGGACATTTGATAAACCACTGTGTAATACAAAATATAAATAAAATTAAAAACAAATTTAAAAAAATATAAAATTTGTGTCTTAAGAAGAAAAAACATAAGTCAATGGGTAAGAGAAATCCTGTTTCCTGTGTTACTACTGTTTGTTGCTTCCTGTTACACCCCCCCAAAAAAATCTACTTTTAAAACTAACTTATGTTCATAGTATGAAATTTTAAAAATACAGAAAAGCTCAAGAAAATAAAAATTATCAGTAATACTAACATCTGGAGATAATCACTCTTTGTCAATCTTTAAATATTACATACCTGGCTTTTTCCTTTCAACATCAAAAGATTAGTTACTTTGCCAAATGGTAGACCTAATGATATGATCTCTGCTTCGGTGACATCACATGGAATTTTTCGAAGATGGAGAACACGGGAAGGCGAACAGGGAGGTCTATCTCGTTTAAATTTCTTGCTGTCATTCCCATTAGCTAAAAAACATAAGATTCTTTTTTAAATTACTGCAACTAATTTGGGTTGACATACTACATTAATCATATTGTCACATTTAATCCTAAATGAGTTTTGGGTTTTGAACTTCAGGGAACGTGGGGCTGATGGGGGTAGGTGGAAAAGGAGAGTAGAAAACAAAACCAGCTACCTTTTAATAAACAGGTGCTTTTGGTTTTTCACTGTGGGTATTAAATTTTTTAAAACTGAAGTCTGATTTTTAACTTCAAGGAAAAGTATGAGGGTAAATGAATTACAATTATTTCAAATACCTCTAAATACTCAACTTTTTCTTATGACTAGAGAACACTATTTATGATGTCTTTAATGTATTTTAAGGACATTTTTCTAATTTAGTCTATTGCTAAATAAATAAAATTTCAGGAAAGACTATGATAAAAATCTGGTATTTATCACATCCTAAGGAGATATGGATTTGAATTGTACATTTATTAAAATAAAGTTTATTTCTTGGGTGCTAATAGTCTTTATTTTTTAGAAGCTAAACTGTGGTTTCCTATGATAATCTTATTCCTTATTATATAACAATAATTCTTAACATTAAGTATTGGAAAATGGAAATTTCCAACCCCACCCAGACCTACTGAAGCAGAAGCTCCAGGAGTGGAACCCAACGACCTGCTTTAACAAGCCCTCCAGGAGATTCTATTTACCCTGAAGTTGGAGAATTACTGCTGTAAAGTAAAAAAATTCATTATCTAAGCTAAATTTATTTAAATCCTATTGTTTCAATACTGAGAATAACTAGAATTGACAAGCCTGTAAGGAACACTTAAGTTTATGCAAGTAAGATTCAGAAAAGTTTTTCTTCCAGAAATAGAACCAAAAGACTAAATACAAATTACTTAAAAGCTAAAAGTTTCATTCAATGTTGTTTGATCACTAAATACCCTATTTGCCACTACTCGGAGAAAAACATAATCTTTCCAAATGCCTAAAAATATCATTTCTCTAAACACTAATGAAACTTTACAATCAAATGTCTGTAACCCTAAACAAATTTCATGAGGACCAAATAAAAACTAATATAGCTATATTTCGTATCCATCCATATCTGTGGCACAGAACTCAACTTGTTTACAACTAGATAGGTTGACTTAATACCCAAACTAGCACTTGCTCCCAAATTCTCTATGTTCATGAATGCAAGCAGCATCCTCCCCAGACCTAAATGACTAACAATACCTAGAGGCCCATACGGGTCTGCGTACCTTTATATAGCAAATGCCTATGTCAGATTATGGAAAATAATTGGCACACAAATGTTTATCGGATTAATTAATCTGGAAGGCAAGAGATTCCATCTCCTCCTCTCCCTTATCAATCACCAAGAAATACTAATTTTCCCTCCAAAATGACTACTGATTATATTCTTTCATTTCCACTCTCAAAGTCACCAACCTCACCCTGATCTTGCCCCCACTTCAGCTCTCCCTTACTCTAATTTCACTCTCCCTGCTTCCCATATTCTGGGGATCCAGTATCATATCAACGTTAACTAAAATAGTGTATCAGGCCCGGCACAGTGATTCACGCCTGTAATCCCAGCACTTTGGGAGGCTGAGGTGGGCTGATCACCTGCAGTCAGGAGTTCGAGACCAGCCTGGGCAACAGGGCAAAACCCCATCTCTACCAAAAAAACCCAAACAAACAAACAAACAAAAAAATTAGCAGGATGTGCTGGCGTATGCCTGTAATCCAGCTACTTGGGAGGCTGAGGCAAGAGAGTCACTTGAACCCAGGGGGAGGAGACTGCAGTGAGCTGAGATTGCACCACTTGCACTCCCTGTCTCAAATTTTGAGACTCTGTCTCAAAATAACGTAACATAACATAACATAACATAACATAACATAACATAACATAACATAACGTAATGTATATCATGTCATTATTCTGCTCCAAAAACCTAAACAGGCACCAAATACCTAAACAGGCACCAAATACCTAAAATGTCATTTCACTTCTAACTTTCAAACTGTTTTCACTTACACTGCCTCATTTGAGTCTCATAAATACCCAAACTACAGTGTAAAGGTAATTTCTTTTTTTAAACCACAAAAATTTCAAAGTGTCTTACTACTCCTAGAAAAAGGTAAGTAACTTGACACTGACAATGTAAATTTACAAAGGCTTACATGGATTGAGAATAACAAATGATAACACTGTCACTAGAGTAAAACAACAAACATCAGAGTCCTGGACGGGGGCGAGAGTTGAACAGGGAATGTCTTTTTGGCACCCTCCCTGCAGGCATAGAGAGCTAAACAATACCACCACCAACGTGGCCTTGCTCAACCAGCATAAGGAGTTACAGGACTGGAGAAAAGGACTGGAGAAACTTTCTAAAGGCATGAAGCTCCTATCAGTTTACCCAGAATATTCCAACAAGAATGAAAGAACACTAAGAAAGCTGTTTCTTTAACAGAGGTATTCTATGTTTGAGAAAATGCGAATACCGAACAAGTTACCCGAGCTCCCATTCGTGCTGCACTATCAAATAAAGACCTAAGATGACAAACTTTTACCAAGAAATGTGCAATTATAAATCACCATTTTAGGGTGTTAATTGTTCCGTATTATAAAATACCTGGGCTATGTTAAGAGCGCAGAGCTATGAAATCAGATATCCTGTTCTGAGCAAGTTATTTAACGTTACTAAGCCTCAGATTCTACTCCTGTAAAACGGGTATAACAAGAATATTTTGAAATTTTAATTTGTTCTTTTCAATATATTTTAAATGCTCAGCACAACATCTAGTACACTGTAATCAATAATACGTCTAGCATTTCTTAAGAACAACTGTTTTGCTTGGAAATTATGTTCTATTTTTTCCCAATCAAAATGGTAATTGTAAATGACAGTGATTTTTTGCACTTGATGTCCTTATTTGCCATAATTAAGAATTTGCCCCAAATTAACTGAACATATTACTACTATATGAAATCTCAAAATCTAAGAACGACTCATTTAGGTGACTGGGAAAGGGTTACATGTAAAGATTTGGTAAATAATCTGAAGATGAAGAATGTATACCATTACAAGCAATTGTATGGCCATGATTTAAAAGCCAATAGGAAACAAGGAAATTCAAATGTATTGGACACATAAATTTAAATAATTATTTTCTGTACAAAAGGACAGTTTTCAAAAATCTTAATACAAAAATAAGCATTCAAAATACTTTGCTTGTATAAATCGTGTTGTATTTTACTAAACTATACATTAAAAACTACAAAATGCCCACTACATATCAGTCACACTTCCAAAGAGCTATGTGGAAGAGGGTTTTTAAAAATTCATAATATTCCCACCTCAAAACTAGAAGAATCTGTCAGGAAAACTACTTGCGAAACATGGATTCATTTTTTAAAAATCAACTTTATGAGGGTTTACTTTAGATAGAATAAGACATCCACCCACATTTTAAATGCAGGGTTTGCTGAGTTTTGACAAATACACTCCATATAACCACCACAAAAATCAAGACATCCCAAAAAGTTCCCTAGTATCCCTTTGCAGTTAGTCCTCCCTACCAAACCCCCAACCCCCACCCCGGGCAATCTGAACCCTACAGATTACTACAGCTTTATCACCATTCTTGAAATGAGGTACCTATTTGGGGAGAATTCACATCTTAACATTTTTTTGAGTCATCTAAACCATAAACATCATGACATTTCTGCATTTATTTAGATCTTTTTAAATTTCTCTCAGTAAAGTTCTGTAGTTTTCAGTGTAATGGTCTCACACATATTTTGACACCTTTATCCCTAAGTACTTCATAATTTTTAATGGATCAGTAACACTTTAAATTTTTTGTCATAATTAATAATTGATAATATACAGAAATACAACTGACTTTGATATCTTGATCTTATATCCTACAGCCTTGCTAAATTCTTTAGTATTTCTACATACACAGTTTTCTTACTCTCAAATTTATATGCCATTTATTTATTTATTTATTTATTTATAGATGGAGTCTTGCTCTGTCACCCAGGCTGGAGTGCAGTGATGCAATCGGCTCACTGCAACCCCCGCCTCCCAGGATCAAGAAATTCTCCTGCCTCAGCCTCCCTAGCTGGGATTATAGGTGCACACCACTACGCCCAGCTAATTTTTGTATTTTTAGTAGACACGGGGTTTCACCAAGTTGGCCAGGCTGGTCTCGAACTCCTGACCTCAGGTAATGCGCCCACCTTGGCCTTCCTAAATGCTGGGATTATAGGCATGAGCCACTGTGCCTGGGCTGCTGTTTATTTATTTTATTTTATTTTTTTTTTACAGCTTTACTGAACTTGCCAGGATTTTCTGTCTGCAAAATGTTGAATAGAATCAGTAAGACTGGGCATCCTTGCCTCGTTCTTGATATTAGGGGAAAAGCATTATCTTACACTATCGAATATAATAATGCTAAGCTGTAGTTTCATACCTTTATCAGGTTGAAAATGTTCCCTTCTATTCCCAGTTGGCTAACAATTTGGTTTATCACAAAAGGAGTTGAATTCTTTCAAATGCCTTCTCCAGATCTCTTAAGGTGAGCAGATTTTACCTTGTATTCTGTTACACTGATTTTCAAATGTAAGCACTTTGTAGAAACCCTACTTGGTCATGACACATGTACCATGATTTTTTTCCTCACTCTTCATACGTGTGTGTCTGTGTGTGTGTGTGTGTGTGTGTGCATATATATATATATAGTGATTTTTTTTTAGTTTAGAGATCACTAGTTTGTTATAAGAGAGATACAACAATTATTTACATAATGAAATATTTCAGAACTTCATTATTTCAGAAATAATGAAAGAATTATTTCCATGATGAAAGATTTCAGTGGGATGGGCAGCTTCATATTGATGCCATTTCAATGACGATTTATTTCAGTCTATATACTTTCCAAGAATGTCTAAATAAGAAAAAATCCTTGTTGCTGGGCACAGTGGCAAGTACCTGTAGTCTCAGCTACTCAGGAGACTGAGATGGGAAGATCACTTGAGGAAGAGTTTGAGACCAGCCTGGGCAACATAGCAAGACCCCGTTCTCTAATGAAAATTATTAATGCATAATCTCTATCATTTAGAATTACTTTAGTCCTCCACATTTTGGATGTACAACTTTATCTCCAACTTTCATGCTAACTGGCTGAATCTCTCCATTCTTTCCTTCAGAGCCCAATCCAACAGCTACCAACTATTGCTTACAATACTTTTCCTTGAGAATTTTCTGTAAGCATAATGCCTATGGTTGTCGTTCTACTCTTTTCAACCAATACTCAAACAGAAGAAATCTACTAAATGCTTGTCCTGCCATGACTTCCACCGCTGCAGCTTGTACTCTGCTCTCACACTGCTACCACAAGCAAAAACCTCTGATTTTAATTTAATATCTTGCTAAACATTTTTATGTCAATATTCATGAAGGATATTAATCTGTAGTTTTCTTTTCCTGCAGCAGCATAATACTGGCCTCATAAGAAAAAGTGGAAAGTGTTCCCACCTCCTTTATATTCTGTACAGTCTGTGTAGGATTGGCATTATTTATTCCTTATATGTCTGATAGACTTCATCAATAAAG
Organism: Pan troglodytes; assembly: GCF_028858775.2. Classification (NCBI taxonomy): domain Eukaryota; kingdom Metazoa; phylum Chordata; class Mammalia; order Primates; family Hominidae; genus Pan; species Pan troglodytes. The sequence goes on along the minus strand of NC_072409.2, from coordinate 26,199,242 downwards.
CCATATGGGACTGTAGTTTTCAATAACTAATTTGATTTTTTAAACAGCTATATGACTATCTGAGTTTTCTATTGCTTTTGTATCAGTTTGGGAATTTGTGTCTTTCAAAGAATTTGTGCACTTCATCTGAAGTGTCAAATTTATTAGCTTAAAATTTCATAATATTCACTGAATCTACTTAGTCAGCTAAGGCTACCACACAAAATACCACAGATTGGGTGGCTTAAACAAGAAAAATTTATGGAGGTTAAAAGCCCAAGATCAAGCATTTCTGGTGAGGGGTCTTCCTGTCTTACAAACGGCTGCCTATTTGCTGGCTGACTTTTCACGGTGTCCTCACACAGCAAGGAGAGAGGACGTGCAAGCAAGCTCTCTAGTGTCTCTTAAGTACTCTAATCCAATCCCCTCATGAGGGCCCCACCCACCTTCATCATGTAATCTAAACATTATTTCCCAAAGGTCCCAGCTCTAAATACCATCACATAGCGAGTTAGGGCTTCAACATACCAATTCTGGGAGGATACAAACATTAAGTCAATAATAATAGCCTTTTAATGACTGTAGAATCATTCTTGATACTGGCAATTTGTGTCTTTCCTTTTTTTTGAGTCTACTTAGAGGTATTATTACTAATTTTATTTACCACATAAACAACTACTGGTTTCATTAATTTTTCTCTACTTTTTTCTGTCACTGACTTTTGCTTTCATCTTTAATATTTCCTCTTTTCTATCTACTTGTAGGGTTTAACATGTTCTTTTTATTCTAGTTATAACTGGAAGCCTAGATGATTTACTTTAGACATTTTTTCTTTTCTAATATAAACATTTAAAACTACATATTTCCTTCTAAGAACAACTCTAGTGGAACCCCACAAATTTCATTAAGTTACAGTTTCATTTTATTTCTGTTCAAAGTAGCTTCGAATATCCCTTGTGACAACTTCTTTGATCAATGGGTTAAGTTTATTTATTTATTTTTTTTTACTATTTGGGAAATTTTTCCCCCAGATATTTGAAGATCTTGTTTTGATTTCTAATAGAATTCTAATGAAGTCAGATAATTTTTATGATTTTAATCACTGTTTAAAGGACTAAACTTATTTTAGGACCCGGATACAGCCTGCCTATCTTGGTGATATGGTTTGGCTGTGTCCCCACCCAAATCTCATCTAGAATTGTAATCCCATAGTCCTGATGTGTCGAGGGAGGGACCTGGTGGGAGGTGACTGGATCATGGGGGTGGTTTCCCCCATGCTGTTCTTGTGATAGTGAGGGAGTTCTCACAAGATCTGATGGTTGTATAAGTGTTTGAGAGTTTCTCATTCACACTCACTCTAACCTGCCACCATGTGAGACTTGCCTGCTTCCCCTTCTGCCATGATTGTAAATTTCCTGAGGCCTCGCCTGCCATGTGAAACTATGAGTCAATTAAACCTCTTTTCTTTATAAATTATCCAGTCTCAGCAGCTCTTTATAGCAGTGTGAGAACAGACTAATACAGTAAATTGGTACTGGTAGAGTGGGATACTGCTATAAAGATACCTGAAAATGTGGAAGTGACTTTGGAACTGGGTAATGGGCAGAGGTTGGAACAGTTTGGAGCGCTCAGAAGACAGGAAGATGTGGGAAACTTTGGAACTTCCTAGAGACTTGTTGAATACTTTTGACCAAAATGCTGATAGTGATATGGACAATGAAGTCCAGGCTGAGGTAGTCTCGGATAGAGATAAGGAACTCACTGGGAACTGGAACCAAGGACACTCTTGCAATGCTTTAGCAAAGAGACTGGCAGCATTTTGCCCCATGCTAGAGATCTGTGGAACTCTGAACTCAGATGATTTAGGGTATCTGGCAGAAGAAATTTCTAAATAGCAAAGTGTTCAATAGGTGATAGAGCATAAAGGTTTGGAAAATTCACAGCCTGACCATGTGGTAGAAAAGAAAAATCCATTTTCTGGGGAGAAATTCAAGCTGGCTGCAGAAATATGCATAAGTAACCAGTAGTCAAATGTTAATTGCCAAGACGATATGGAAAATGTCTCCAGGGCATGTCAGAGATCCTCATAGCATCCCCTCCCATCACAGACCTGGAGGCCTAGGAGGAAACAACGGTTTCACAGGCTGGCCTGGGCCCTGCTGCTCTGTGCAGCCTTGGAACTTGGTGCCCTGCATCCCAGCTGCTCTAGCTCCAGGAGTGGCTAAAAGGGGCCAAGGTACAGCTCACCGGTTGCTTCAGAGGGTGCAAGCCCTAAGCCTTGATAGCTTCCACGTGGTGTTGGGTCTGCAGGTGAGCAGAAGACAAGAGTTGAACTTGGGGCACCTCCACCTAGATTTCAGAGGATGTATGGAAATACCTGGATGTCCAGGCAGAATTCTGCTGCAGGGGTGGAGCCCTCATAGAGAAGCTCTACTAGGGCAGTGCAGAAGGGAAATGTGGGGTTGGAGCCCGTACATATAGTCCCTGCTTAGGCACTGCACCTAGTGGAGCTGTGAGAAGAGCGCCACGTCCTCCAGATCTCAGAATGGCAGATCCATTGACAGCTTGCACCATGCACCTGGAAAAGCCACAGGTACTCAACACCAGCTGCTGGCATTCAACACAGTCACAGGGGCTGAACCCTGCAAAGCCACAGGGGCGGAGATGCCCAAAGCCTTGGAAGCTCACTCTTTGCAAAAGCATGCCCTAGATGTGAGATGTGGAGTCAAAGGAGATTATTTTGGAGCCTTAAGATTTAACGACTGGCTAGACATGGTGGCTCACACCTATAATCTCAGCACTTGGGGAAGCCGAGGCAGGCAGATCACTTGAGGCCAGGAGTTCGAGACCAGCCTGGCCAACATGACAAAACCCCAAGTCTGCTAATAGCACAAAAATCAGCCAAGCATGGTGATGTGCACCTGTAGTCCCAACTACTCAGGAGGCTGAGGTGGAAGAATCACTTGAACCTAGGAGGCGTAGGCTGAGTTTGCCAAGATCGTGCCACTGCATTCCAGCCTGGGCAACAGAGCAAGAATCCGTCTCAAAAAACAAAACAGAAAACCAAAAACAAAACAACAACAACAAAAAAAACAAGATTTAATGACTGCCCCACTGGATTTTGAATCTGCTTAGGAGCCTATGGCCCTTGCGTTTTGATCACTTTCTCCCATTTGGAATGGGAGCATTCATCCAATGCCTGTACCCCCGTTGTATCTTCGAAGTAACTAACTTGCTTTTGATTTTATAGGCTCATAGGCAGAAGGGACTTGCCTTGTCTCAGATTAGACTTTGGACTTGGGACTTTTGGGTTAATGTTGGAATGAATTAAGACTTTGGGGGATTGCTGGGAGGCATGATTGGTTTTGAAATGGAAAAAGGATGTGAAATTTGGGAGGGGCCAGGGGCAGAATAATATGGTTTCACTCTGTGTTTCCACCAAGTCTCATCTGGAATTGTAATCATCATGATTCCCATGTGTTGAGGGGGGGACCTGGTGGGAGATGGATGGATTATGGGGGTGGTTCCCCCCATGCTCTTCTTGTGATAGGAAGCAAGTTCTCACAACATGATGGTTATGTAAGCGATTGGCAGTTCCTCCTTCACACTCACTCTCTCTCGCCTGCTGCCACGTAATAAGACTTTGCCTGCTTCCCCTTCTGCCATGATTGTAAGTTTCCTGAGGCCTCCCCAGCCACATGAACTGTGACACAATTAAACCTCTTTTCTTTATAATTATCCAGGCAGTTCTTTACAGCAGTGTGAGAAAGGACTAATACAATTGGTGACTACTTTATATAAACTTGAAAATAAAGTGTATTATTCTGGTGTTGGGAAAACTGTTCTATACTGTCAATTAGATCAAGCTGGTTAAAAATTTCTATATTAGGGATCTACCAACTTTTTCTTAAAGGGGCACAAAAATATTTCAGATGTTGTGGGTCACAGGATCTCTGTCAGAACTACTCAACTGTGCAGTTACGGCATGAAAGCAGCTATAAACAAATAATATAACTGTGTTCAAATACAATTTTATGTATAGACACAGAAATTTGAATTTCATGAAAGTTTCGTGTGCCATTTAATCTTATCCTTTAGTATTTTTCACCATTTTAAATTTTAAAAACCACTCTTAGCTCATGGGAAATTTGAAAGTGGGCAATGGGATGGATTTGGCCCACAGGTAAGAACTTGCCAACCCCTGTTCTATACCTTTACTGATTTTCTGTCTACTATACCATCAATGACTGACAGCGGAGTGCTATCTCTAAATATACTTGAAGATTTATCTATTTCTGTTTTGTTCTATTAGTTTTCACTTTACGTGTTTTGAAACTAGGTAATTAGATTAAACGGATCTATATTTAGATTATGTCTACTCAATAAATTGACCTCTTTATCATTATGAAATGTCTCTCTTTATCCCTGGTAATATTATTTTGCCCAAAGTCAACTTTTCCTGATATTAGTACAGCTAGCTACTCCAGCATTTTTATGATTAGTGTTTGCATATATTTTCTTTCCCAACCTTTGGCTTTTTACCTGAGATTTCATATTTAAAATGGGTTTCTTATACACATCAAGTAACTCAGTCTTCCTTTTATCTAAACAATCTTTTAATTGAATTTTTTATTGCATTCCCACTTCATATAATTATTAACGTGGTTGGGTTTAAAAGCCCACTATCTTGTCATTTTTTTTCTATTTGTCCCATTTGTTTTTTATTCCTTTTTTCCCTTGTTTCCTGGCTTCCTTTGGATTTTATTTTTTGGTATTCTATTTCATTTACATTATATGCTATCCCTTTTTACTTTTTTTTAAGTGACTCCTGTGGAGTAGACAATATACATCTTTAATTTATCACAGAGTACCTTCAAATAATATTAAAACACCTCAGTATACTGTAAGAACCTTCCAAAGTATACGTCTCTTTCCCTCAAGCTATCCTTTGTGGTACTATTGTATATTTTGCTTTTCTCATATGTCATAACTGCCAAAAATGTATTATCTTACTTTAAGCAGTCAATAATCCTTTAAATTAACAAAAAAAGGAGGGAAAAGTCACATATCCACATATTTATCATGCTGTATAAAACTCAAGTTTCTAACTGGTATCATTTTCCTCATGTTTAAAGTATTTCCTTTACGATTTCATGAAATGGAAGTCTGCTGCTAACAAATGCTCTCAGCTCTTGTGTGCCTGAAAGAAGATTTTAACTTCATTTTTAAATTCCATATAGAATTCCAGTTTGATATTTTTTTTTCCAGCACTCTAATGATGGTTCATTGTCTTCTGGCTTGCACTGTATCAAGTAAGAAATCTCTCTCCTCATTCTAATCTTTGTTCTTTTGAAGGAAAAGTGGTCCCCCCTCGTCCGCCTCCACCAACCCCCACCCCTGCCCAGCTCTGGCTACTTTTAAGATTTACTCTGCATTCCTGGTTTTCAGCAATTTAATTATGATAAGCCTGGGTGTGGTTTCTGTTGTGTTTATCCTGCTTAAGTTTCACTGAACTTCTTGATAAGTGGGTTTATGTTTTCCACATATATGGAAGATTTAGGATAATTTCTTGAGATGTATTTCTGCTCCCTGCCCCAACCATTTTTTTCAGCAACTTCAGTTATACATATGTGTGTTTAGACTGCTTGATTTTGTCCAGAAGTTACTAAGGCTCTGTTCACTTCTTTTTCAGTTTTTTTTTTTTTTTTTTTTTTTGAGACAGAGTCTTGCTTTTTTGCCCAGGCTGGAGTGAAGTGGTACGATCTCGGCTCACTGCAACCTCCGCCCCCGGGGGGTTCAAGCAATTCTCCTACCTCAGCCTCCCAAGCAGCTGAGATTACCGGTGCACACCACCACGCCCGGCTAATTTTTGTATTTTTAGTAGAGAAGGGGTTTCACCATGTTGGTCAGGCTGGTCTCAAACTCCTGACCTCAGGTGATCCACCCACCTCGGCCTCCCAAAGTGCTAGGATTACAGGGGTGAGCCACTACGCCCAGCCTTCAGTTTTTTCTGTGTGCTTCAGTTTCTTTTGCTATCTTCAAATTCACTGATATTTTCTTTTGTAGAATACAATGTGCTATGAATGCCATCATGTATTTTTTTCAGGTGTCTTATTTTTAATCTCTGTAAGTTCTATTTGATTTTTTCTCCTTCCTATGCTCATATTTTCCTTTAAATACTTGAACATACTTTTAGTAACTGTTTCAAAGTGCACAGCTGATAATTCCATCATCTCTGTAATTTTCTAGGTTTGTTTCTGTTGATTAATTTTTCACTTGTTTATGGGTCACATTTTTTTGGTTCTTAACATGTCTGGCAATTGGATGCTCCACATTAGGAGCACCAGAATTTGTTATTCTGTTGTTTTGTTATATTTGTTATTTTTCTTTTAAAGTGTTAGACTTCATTTTTAGAAAAACATAAGTTACTTTCAGATTAGCTACACTGTTTTGGAGTTTCTTTTTAAGTTTCATTAGGGTAGATTTGGATTTGCCTTCATGCTGGAGCTAGTTCAGTCCATGTCTCCTCTGGTGTCAGGTGCCCTTGAGTGTGCTTCAAGTATTCAACAAGGACTCTCTGTTGTAGTTGGCTATCACTCAGATATCTCTCCCAGGCCTGTGTGAGTCCTGGAAAGTTAAGCTTATAGCTCTCTGGTTGTTCTTTGCCTGACCTCACAGGCATATGTACTGTGCATACGTGGCTTAATAATATTCAAACAACAGATTCAAAGGTATTATTTCTGAAGCACTTTTTCTACACAGGCTCTTCTCTTTCATACTCTGCTCCCATACCTCCCAGGTAACTCAACCTTCCCAAACTTCAATCTGTTTCTTCAACTCAGCAATTGTGCCATGTCTGCTTGGTTCCCCCAACCCCCACAGTCTAGAAAGAAAACTAGGGTGACAATAGCATTACCTCAATTGTTTCCCTTCTGAGAGCACAATCCTGTTGTACTTGTTGTCCACTGTCTAAAAACAACTGACAGTAAGTCCAGTCCCAGTTACTCTATCATGGTTGAAAGCAGAAATCTACAGATCTTTCACAAATTAGAAAAATTAAATCACAAAATTTATATGGATTAGCATTAAGACTGCAGGTGAGTTTTCTTTAAACTTACTAATTCTTAGAGCAGCTTTAAGCTATTGCTTAATAATTTGATGGATTTAAGAATTATTTATCAAGTATGGAGATTAGTGTTTACAATTCTTCATATGGTTTTATTTAAAGCAATCTGCATTTCTTGCTATGAAAAGCCAAGTACGCAAATTAACTGATCAGAGAAACTAGTGTTTATTATTAAATCATAGCCTTCAATACCAGTGGCAGAGAATGCAAATTTGTTTTCCAACGTTTGTTTTCTACGTAAACCCACCTATTTTTAGCTAAGCACATGCCTATCAGAAAAAAGGACTACATTCTTAGCTTCCTAAGTAGCTAGGTGTGGCTGTGAGACTAAGTAAACAGCATGTAAACAAAAATGATACGTGCTGCTTTTCCCTTAAGTGTCTTTATAAGGAGGGGGTATGTTCTTTTCTTTTCCCTTTTTCTCTTCTTTTTGTACAAGCTCCAATAACCTCCAGGATCATTTGCTAAATCTGAAAATAGACACCATATACCTTGGAGCACTGACTACTTCAGAATTTGTTGAACGTGATGAAAATAAATTTCTGTCTTCTACATTTCTTATATCATCTTTGCAGCCAAATTTAATACTGAGTTCTTTAAAAAGAAGCCATTTAAGTTTTATTTGATAAAAGGAATTTCAAGAAGACAAAAAAAAAAAAACCTAGCTATTTGCAAACCAAACAAGCACATTAACAGTTTATAAGTATTTTGGTCAACAAAAGTACCAGGGGGCCAGGCGCCGTGGCTCACACCTATAATCCCAACACTTTGGGAGGCCAAGGCAGGAGAATTGCTTGAGCCCAGAAGTTTGAGGCCATCCTGGGGAACACAGGGAGACCCAGACTCTACAAAAAAATTTAAAAATTAGCTGGATGTGGTGGCATGTGCCCATGGTCCCAGCTACTTGAGAGGCTGGGGTGGGAGGATCTCTTGAGCCTGGGAGGTCGAGGCTGTAGTGAGCTGTGATTACGTGATTATGTGATTACATCTACACACATATAATACTTATTGTGTGTGTGTGTGTATATATATATATATAAAAATACAAATTATTCAGTTTGTTAGCAGTGGCATCCTGCTTAGGAATATTATTAACCCATATCATTTTTATTTGTAAATCAATTAGATTTCTTTAACATTCAGCTTCATAAGACTTCAATAATTATACACACAATGGTTTCAAAAGAAAAGACTTCTTAAGCTGAGAAAGAAATGTTAACATTAATCAATTTGCAGACAATTGAAGAACATTTCTAATAAGATGCAAAAAATGGTAGCCATTAAGGGAAAAACATGAAGTATTCTACATGAAAAAGAACAATTTCTGTTTAACAAAAGCCATCAAGTATAAATTTGTAAATTATAGTGTCAGAGGGTATCTGCATACATGTATAACAAAGTATTCATATTCAGAATATATAAAAAACAAGTTAAAGAGAAAAAGCAAACAACCCAATAGAAGAATAGGCAAAAGATCTCAGTAGCCACTTCATTAAAAATATCCAAATGATCAGTAAGCATATGAAAATATAATCGATTTCATTAATATTTATGCAAACAAAAGTCACAATAAGCTATCAATATATGCTTACCAGAACAACTAAAATTAAAAATACACAATATCGGCCAGGCATGGTGGCTCACACCTGTATTACCAGCACTTTGGGAAGCTAAGGTGGGATCACTTGAGGTCAAGAGTTCGAGACCAGCCTGGCCAACATGGTAAAACCCTGTCTCTACTAAAAATATAAAAATTAGCCATGTGTAGTGGCACGTGCCTGTAATCCCAGCTACTCAGGAGCCTGAGGCACATGAATCGCTTGAACCCAGGAGGCGGAGGTTGCAGTGAGCCGAGACCACGCCACTGCATTCCAGCCTGGGTGACAAAGTCAGACTCTGTCTTTAAAAAAAAAAAAAAAAAAAAAAATATATATACACACACACACACACACACACACACACACACACACACTCAAGTGTTGGCAAAGTTCTGGAATAACTAAACTGACATATTTCTGGTAAGAGTATAAAATCACTTTTGAAAATTAGTAGACTCTACTAAAGATAAGCACCTGCATATCCTAGGACCCAATAATTCCACTTCTAGACACATACCAAGTAAAATGCACACATGTGTCCACAAAAAGATTTGTCAAGAATATCCATAAATGTGGCCGGGCACAGTGGCTCACACCTATAATCCCAGCACTTTGGGAGGCCAAGGTGAGCGGATCACCTGAGGTCAGGAGTTTGAGACCAGCCTGGCCAACAAGGTGAAACCCCATTTCTACTAAAAATACAAAAATTAGCTGGGCATGGTGGCGGGCGCCTATAGTCCCAGCTACTTGGGAGGCTGAGGCAGGATAATCACTTCAACCTGGGAGGTGGAGGTTGCAGTGAGCCAAGATTGTGCCATTGCACTCCAGACTGGGCAACAAGAGCACAACTCTGTCTCTGTCTCCAAAAAAAAAGAAAAGACATCCATGTTCATGGATTGGAAGACTTGAAATTATTTAAATGTCCATAATATTCAAAGTGATCTACAGGATCAATGCAATCCTTATCAAAATCCCAATGGCATTTTTGCAGGAAAAAAAAAAAAAATCCTGACATTCATATAGAACACAAAGGATCCCAAATCGCCAAAGCAATCTTGAGAAAAACAAAGCTGAAGGCCTCACATTTCCTAACTTCTACACATTACAAAGCTATAGTAATTCAAACAGTATGTTACTGACATAAAGACAAACATATAGACCAATGGAACAGATTAGAGAACCCAGAAATAAACTCTCACTTACACGTTCAAATGATCTTCAACAAAGATGCCAAGGCTACACGATAGGAAAAGAACAGTTTCTTCAACATATGGTGCTGGTAAAATGTATATCCACATTTATAAAGAATTAAATTGGACTCTTACTTTACACCACATGAAAAAAAATTAACTCAAAATGAATTAAAGGCCTAGACATAAGACCTGAAACTATAAAAGACCTATAAGAGACAAAGGGGGAAAGCTTCATGACAGTGGATTTGGCAGATTTCTTGGATATAACACCAAATGCACAAGCAACAAAAGAAAATATGAACAAATGGGGCTAATATCAAACTCAAAACCCTCTGCACAGCAACGGAAATAATAGAGTAAAAAGACAATGAAAGAAATGGGAGAAAGAAATCATAAACTACATACGTGATAGGGGGTTAATAATCAAAATACATAAAGAGCTACTACAACTCAACAACAAAAACAATCCAATCAAAAAATGGGCAAATTGAAGTCTGGGGACAGTGCTTATTAGAGAGAAAATTTTAAAATTAGTAAAACAAAACAAAAAATAGGTAAAGGACTTGAATGGACATTTCTCTGAAGAAGATATACGAATAGCCAACAAGCACAAGAAAAGATATTCAGCATTACTAATCATCAGGGAAATACAAATCAAAACCACATATCACCTCACATCTGTTAGGATGGCCATTATTTGAAAAAATTTAAAACCCAAAAAATAAGTATTCACAAGAATGTGGAAAAACTGAAACCCCTGTGTACCACTGGTGGGAATAATGGTGCAGCCACTATGAAACACAGTATGATGGTTCCTCAAAATAATAAAAAACAGAATTACCATATGATCCAGCAATCTCACTTCTGGTATATACAAAAGAATTAAAAACAGGATCTCAAAGAGATATCTGCACACCATGTTCACTGCAGCGTTACTCACAATAGCACAATAGCTAAGAGGTGGAAGCAACCTAAATGCCCATGGACAGATGAATGGATAAATAAAATGTGGTATATACCTACAATTATTCACCCTACAAAAAAGGGAAACCCTTCCATTTGCTGCAACATAAATGAACCTTGAGGACACCATGCTAAGTGAAATAAGCCAGTCACAAAAAGAAAAATGTTGCATGATTCCACTTATATGAAGTATCTAAAATAGCCAAACTCTTGCAAACAGAAAGCAGAATGGGCTAGAAGAGAAAAGGAAGAGTTGTTGCTAAATGGACAGAGTTTCAGTTTTGTTAAGATGAAAAACTTCTAGCGACCTGTTGTACAACAATGTTCCTATAGTTAACATTACTACACTGTATACTCAAAAATGTACAAGATGGTAAATTTTGTATTTTTGACCAAAATGAGAGATAGAGGGCACACAAGCAAACACAGTGAAACACACAAAAAGGGAATATTCATAGCAACACTACATATAAAATGGAAATAACTCAAATATCCACTGATACAATAAAATACTATATAGAAATGAGAAGAACGAAAGGGATTGGGGCAATACACAACACAAGTTACTCTCACAAACATAATGTTGAATGAAAGAACCCAGACAGGAAGGACGATATACTATATTTATTGGCTTATTCATATAAAGTTTAAAAACACAAAAAACTAACTTACGATGTTAGAAGTCAAGCTAATGAATACACTTGGAAGGAGGAAATGAATGAAAAAGGAAAGAAGGATTCCTGTGAGTATTAGCAATGGCCTGTTTCTTGCTCTGGATGCTGATTATATGGTATATATATGTCATAATGTTATGTTAACAGTAATACTAACCAATTAGAGTACAAAAAGAAAGCAATGAAGAAATATTTTATTAATATAGCTGTGAAAATTATAAACATACACAAAATACAGTACATATGTGGTTGAATGCATATGTGATTGAGTGTCCCCTTCAATATCTCTATTCTCCTTCCCTTGTAAAGTAGTAGAACTCCCTCAATTATGATTAGACAGGACACACCAGAATAAAGACCAATTTCCTAGACCCTTCACCCTCGCCCCCTTGAAGCTGGTGTGTCAATGTGACGAAGTTCTAGCTAACAGAATGAGAAAAAAGTGCAACTTCTCAGTCTTGTCCCTACAATGGACTCAGCCTCCACTTCTCAACTCTCACCCTTAGTGTGTAAGTCTCATCATTATGGCCCAAGATGGAGGAAAAAGTTCAGCTTCAACTGTCCTTGTTACCCTTCCTGTGGGTACGATGGAAAGAGAGTACTATTTTCTATCTTGAGAAGGTAGTGGTGTTGAGGATAAAAGAACAACAAAAGAGAAAAAGTCTGATCCCCAACACAATTCAAAAAACTAAGTAAGCCCCTGACTACTTACCCAGACTTCAGAAGAACTTAGAAATAAACTTAAATCTGTATTTTTAGGTCTGTATTACGGTTCTATTAGCCATCTAACCTATAACTGAATATAGCATATCAAAATACCCCATGACCAAGTTGGTTTATTCCAGGCATGCAAGAATGGGTCAACATCAGGAAATTGTATTTCACTACATCAAAAAATTAATGGAGACCAAATCTCACAATTAACAGAAGCACAAAAGATGATGGTAACATTTATAGCCATTGATAATAAAAACTAAGTAAAATAGAAAAGGAAGGAACCGATTAAAGTTTGATGAAGGATTATTGTCAAAACCTGGCAAGGTACAGTGGCTCAGGCCTGTAATCCCAGCACTTTAGGAGGCCAAGGAAGGAGGATTGATTGATTGAGCCCAGGAGTTTGAGACCAGCCTATGGACAACATAGTAAGGCCCCATCTCTACAGAAAATAAAAAATTAGCTGGGTGTGGTGGCACATGCCTGTAGTCCCAGCTACTTGAGAGGCTGAGGTGAGAGGACTGCCTGAACCCAGGAGGTTGAGGCTGCAGTGAGCCCTGTTTGTGCCACTGGACTCCAGGCTAGACAACAGACCAAGACCCTGTTTCAAAAACAAAACAGAACAAAAAATCCCAACAGCAAACATTATATTAAAAGATTAAATAATAAAGCCACCTCCATTGCAATTAAGAACAAGACAAAGATAATCACAAATTACCACTGTTATTCAACTCATTTATGGAGGTTCCAGTGAATACATAACAAGTTAACACAACAATCCATATATTTATATACTCGAAATTATCTTTATTTGAAGACACATCATTGAATAATTCCAAAATTCAAAAGACTAATAAAAAATTACTAAGACATTTTAGTTAAAGTAAGTATACATAAAATAAATATTCAAAAACCAATAGGTCTTCTCTGTACCAGCAGTATCCAGCTAAAAATGAAAACAGGAAAAAAAAATTCCCATTCAATAATAGCAAAAATACTAAATTAAGTTTAGCTGTATATAACAACATTTGAAGTAACAGTTACTTAAGAAGTTAATCTCAGGCTCATGCCTGTAATCCCAGCACTCTGGGAGGCCAAGGCAGGTGGATCACTCGAGGTCAGGAGTTCGAGACCAACCTGGCCAACATGGTGAAACCCTGTCTCTACTAAAAATACAAAAATTAGCCCGGCATGGTGGCAGGTGCCTATAATCCCAGGTACTCAGAGGCCGATGCAGGAGAATCTCTTGAACCCAGGAGGCGGTGGTTACAGTAAGCAGAGACTGCGCCACTGCACTCCAGCCTGGGCGAGACAGAGCAATACTCAGTCTCAAAAGAAAAAAAAAAAAAAGAAGTTAATCTCTTGCTCACATGAAAAGTCTAAATTTAGGAATTCCAGATCTGGAATGGTGACAATGTTATCAGGCTCTAGCTGTCTCTGTTACAGATGCCTGTCATTCCCATCATTATCTAAGAAGCTGGAACACCCACAGGCAATAAGATTGGAGGAAAAAAAAAAAAAGGAAAAACAGTGTACCCATGTAGAGATGCCCTAAAAGTTTCATATTACACTTCCACTTATACCTTGTCAAGACTTAATTACATGACCACATCTAGCTATAAGGAAGAACAGAAGAGTAGTAGTTTCATCTGGGTAGCAATGTGTCAGATAAAAATTGAGGTACTGTTGGTTAAAAAAAAAAAAAAAAAGAATAGCATTGGGGTACACAATAAACAATCTCTGCCATTAATTCCTAAGATACATTTTAAAAGAAAACTATGTGATTTATATGGAAAAGTGTGGAACTTTTTCAAAATTGTCAAAGGACATAAAATAGAACCTAAAAACATGGAACCATAGGTCATAATCCCAAATGGAAAGATAATACCAAAAAATGATCAACATTTCACATTAACATATAACTCTAACATAATTCTTATCAGAATCCCTAAGATATTGTAGGTAAAGGTTCGGGGAAGAAGGATTCTTTGTTTTAGAACTAGATCAAGCTTGTCCAACATGCAGCCTGTGCACAGCATGCAGCCCAGGACAGCTTTGAATGCGGCCCAAAACAAATTCGTAAACTTTCTTAAAACGTTGTGAGACTGTTTTGCAATGGTTTTTCAGCTCATCAGCTATCATTAATGTTAGCGTATTTTATGTGTGGCCCAAGAGAATTCTTCCAATGTGGGTCAGGGAAGCTAAAAGATTGGATGCCCCTGAATTCGATGAAATAATTTAAAGCTGACATGGAAAAAGACATGCCCACATTAAGCTAAGAGAATTTTTTAAAACAACACCTAAACAGAATTTTAGTGTTAGGTGACAGAATCAGATGTTAACTTTTTAATAACAACACCTAAATAGAATGACTGTTAAGTCCTAGTTTGCCTGAGGCTGTCACAATTTCATACCATTGTTCTAGTATCCTGTATGCTTTAACGCTTTCATTTTTAAAAAGAATTATTATTAATAGTTACATTAAAATAAGCTAGAATGAGCTTGGTAGATCCAGTTCTTTTCATTCTGTCTCTATACTTGTTCACTTTCCCGAACATCTATGTTCCCATGGTCCCAAACACCATATAAGCTCCTGGTCTGGAAAAGGAGATCCATTCATCCCCACCTCCCTACAACTCCAAAAACATCTGGATAAAGAAACCCTCCCTTCTCTGAAACTCTCCATGTCCATGGCTTCAGTTGTCAACTGTGTATGATACTATCAAATTTCTTTCATGATGTTGAGACCAGGGACCCACTGCCTATCTGTCATTTCCATTTGGATGTTCCAAAGGAACCTCAAACTCAATATATACAAATCTGAACCTGCTGTGTTGTCCAACTCTGTTCTTCCTACATTCGAATAGAAATGAATGGCACAACCATTCATTACCATTCATCTACCCAATTATCTAAGTCCAAGTTCAAAACCTGGAAATCAATGGTGATATCCCTTATTCAAACATTCAATTAATCATCAATTACTATCAATTTTATCTTCTGTAAGTTATTCAATTTTCTTCATCACACTACCACTGCCACAGTGCCAGTTACCATCCTTTATTAGGATTACAGCAATAATCCAAATAAAGGATAATAATAATAATAATAAATCCTCTTCACTGCTCACTCTCTTTCCAGTACTGCACTCCTTCAATTCACTTTACAGCCACTAAATTTCAAGAACATTTATTTTAAAATCATGTGGTACCTTATGGTACGTAAATTACTTCAATTTTTAAAACGTATCGTCTTATACTTTAATACTTCTATTCCAAGTCCATCATCACTCAAGTTTTGTTTTTTGTTTTTGAGATGGAGTCTCGCTCTGTCCCCCAGGCTGAAGTGCAATGGCACGTTTTGGCTCCCTGCCACCTCCGCTTCCCAGGTTCAAGCAATTCTCCCTGCCTCAGCCTCCCAAGTAGCTGGGATTACAGGTTCCCGCCATCACACCCAGCTAATTTTTGTATTTTTAGTAGAGGCGGGGTTTCGCCATGTTGGCCAGGCTGGTCTTGAACTCCTGACCTCAGGTGATCAGCCAGCCTCGGCCTCCCAAAGTGCTGGGGATTACAGGCATGAGCCACCACACCTGACTTCAACCCAAGTTTTAGATCTAGCTCTTTTACTCAATAGTTCTGGGTCACCAGTTTATTGACAGTATTTTTATCAAAATTATGTAACACAAAGAACATCGATCAAAAAACTGAATCATCAAATTAGATCCAAATGAATCCTTAAAATTTGAGAGGTATAACTAGTGATTTCACCTATGTAAACAGTATATAGTACTTTACCGAAACAAATTTCAGCTTTTGTTATAAACAGTGGCACTTCAACATGATATAAGCAAAATAAGAGCATTGTAAAAAAACAATTTGAAACCCACAGAAATCAAATATTAAAAAAAAAAAACTCACCATACACACCTGTAGAAGGAGTAGAACTATTCATGGTAAAAGGTCCGTTAATGATGCCAGAAGAAAGAAGCTCATCAGATCCCCGCTGAAAAGCAAAACCAATGTTTGGTTAATAAACCAAGTTTTAGATAATGGTCCATACTTACTAAAAGTATTAAAAGCTAATAATATTACTTCATCTTTCTATGAAGACATTAAAGGGGGAACTCCTCAAAAATCACAAAATCAAATGAACTGCATAGCAAGAAAAAATTACTGCAAATCCACAACTATATAAACACAACTGCCACCACAGAAATGGGGGCATAATCTTTAAATTCTTTCTAACCAAACGCAGGTTTCCAAAACATAACATCTGAAAGTGCCAAACCATATTTAGGGGGTTGCATTATGACATTGTTTTTGTAGCATATATTTGTATGCAAATAGTTTGTACAGTCCTCCCTAAGAATCCTGACTTTTCAATACCAACGTATTTTTTTAAGTAGAAAATATACTTCATTTCCATATTGGCCAAATTCTTTATAATCAATAACTTTTTATCCATTAATCCTCCAAATGATCTTTAATGCAGACTATTTCTTAAACAATTGTTTAAGTAATTTACTCTTTTTTTCAGGTAAGAGTTTTGATCAACTTCCAAATCTGAACTGGCAACACTAAAAAGTAACTCAGAGAAGTCTTTTCATTGTAATGTAAGATCTATCACCAACATTTAAAAGATTACTTTCAGGAAGGACAATAAATACTATGTACAAAGTTAAAACCAACCTATTTTAAATAGTACTATTGGTTTAGCTTGGCCAATTTTTAAGAACAAGTGTTTTGATACACTGGATAATAAAAATTAATCCCCAAACAATCCTACAAATATTAGAACAGCAATAGTGCTACAGCACATATTTAATGTTTAAGTGTAGGTGCCACTTCTGTAGGGAACAACTTTAGCCTTTGCTGAAGAAAGACAAACCACCAATATATCTATATAATAGAAATACAATTATTTAAACAAGTCCTGTATTTAAACATCCAGAAATTACTCCCTTTGGATCTTTCACCGGAAGTTTATAGAGACATCTGGGAATAAGAAGAAGGATTTAAGTAAGCAGGATAAAAGAAAAATGAAAATCTCAACTCCCAGAAAAATCAAGATTAAGGCCTCACTTAAAGCACAGGTCTTCCTAATAAAATCTGAGATGTAGATATTATCAGGCTACATATGATAATTAACAGACTGTGGTTTGCTGGCTACCTGTAGATAAAGACACATTTTCACAGCTTTAAATGTATTAATAGTAAAAATTAAAACATACTCAACATGATTTTTATATATGAGGAATTTGGTTAAATGCATTACTAACATATTATATCTTCCACACATATGAGTTAGCATCAGTATGTTTCTACCTATAAATCAAGTTAATATAAAGTTAGAAACCACTTGAAGGTGGTCACTTTAGCTCTTTCGAGATTTGCAGAAATGTATTTTTTCAAGAATAACAAAAAGCACAAGTATAAAGCAAAAATACTGATAACCGAGATAACATTAAAATTAACAATTTTATTTAACAAAAGACATCATTAGGAGAATAAACAGACAAGTCATGGAATAAGAAGATATCTGCGATATGTAAAACCAACAAAGGGTTTATATCCAGCACGTACTAAGAAAAAGAAAAAAGGAAAAACAAAACACTAGAAATCAGTAAGAAAAACCCAAGATAACAGAAAAATGACAAGAGACTTTAACAGCCATCTCACAAAGTGGTGGACTATGTCACTGTTCCAGAGTATTTGTACCCTCTCCTTTTCCTGAACAAGAATTATTCATCCCCATCCATGGCCATGTGACTTGCAATGCCTCCAGTGGGAGGAGTATAACTCCCTCCCCCCATTGACAACACAGTTTTGTAATATCCTTTGGCAAATGGAACATGAATGGACATGACCTATACTTAATCCAAACAGTAACTTCAAAAATCAGTCATTTCTGCCAGTTTTTTCTCTTTCCCTCTGAAATAAGAGCATATCTCAAATAGGAGGTACTCTTTCAGCCTGATTCTCAGAATAACAAGTGTAGCTCCATAACAGCTACCACCATTGTAAGTGAACAAGAAATAAATGTTTTTTTAAACAACTTATAAATGACTAATACCATATCCAATCAAACTAAAGATATTTGACCGCATCCTCATTGGTCATCAGGGAAATGCAAGTTAAAACCACAATGAAATACTGTAAAATTAAAAAGATTGACAATATCATGTTAGTAATAATGTGGGGTGACAAAAACTCTTATATGGGAGTTAAGTATAATTTAGTGGGAGTGTAAACTGGTACCACTTGGAAAACTGTCTGATCCAATCTATTAAAGTCAAATATATGAATATCCTAGGATCCTTACACAGCCTACTCCGATGCATAAACCCCAAGATATTGCCTGCTTGTGTGCACCTAGACATATAAGATTGTCTTCAGCAGCATTATTTGTACTCGTCAAACTGGAATCAACTAAATGCCATCAACTGCAGAATAACTGAGTAAATGTTTGTAAATGCATGCAATGACTATACAACAATGAGAATGAACTACGGCTCCACATAACACAGATAAATCTCACAAACCTAAAACATCAGTCACGGCCGGGCGTGGTGGCTCACACCTGTAATCCCAGCACTTTGGGAGGCCTTGGCGGGCGGATCACAAGGTCAGGAGATCAAGACCATCCTGGCTAACATGGTGAAACCCCGTCTCTACTAAAAATACAAAAAATCAGCCTGGTGTGGTGGCGGGTGCCTGTAGTCCCAGCTCCTCAGGAGGCTGAGGCAGGAGAATGGCGTGAACCCGGGAGGCAGAGATTGCAGTGAGCTGAGATCACGCCACTGCACTCCAGCCTGGGCGACAAAGCGGGACTCCGTCTCAAAGAAAAAAAAAAAAAGTCACAAAGAATACACGCTATATTGTTGCATTTATATGGGGTACAAAAATCTGGGCACAGTGGCTCACACCTGTATTCCCAGCACTTGGGAGGCCAAGGAGGGAGGATCACTTGAGGTCAAGAGTTCAAGACCAACGTGGGCAACATAGGGAGACCCCATCTCTAAGTAAATAAAAATAAAAACAAAAAAAATGGATTATCAAAACCAAAAGCACGAATGGCAATAAATTAATAAATAAATAAACTGAACTTTGTCAAATATAAAAACTTTTGTATTTCAAAGAACACCATCAAGAGAATAAAAAGACAACATGGAGAATGGAAGAAAGTATTTACAAGTCACGCATCTCACAAGAAACTGGTACCTAGAACACCTAAGAACCCTTAAGATCAACAATAAAAAAAGACAACCCATTGGATTTGAAAAGGTATTTCTCCAAAGAAGGCCAGTAAGTACATGAAAAGATGCTCAACCTAATTAGTCATTAAGGAAATGCAAATCAAAAGCCACTTCAAGGAAAAATTAAGACCATGATACTACCACTTAACTATCAGAACACCTAAAATAAAAAGTTACAATATCAAATGCAGACCAGGATGTGGAAAAAATAGATCTCTCATACATTGCTGGTAGCAATGTAAAATGGTACAGACACTCTGGAAAGTAGTTTGGTGTTTTCTGAAAAAAAAAAAACAAAAACAAACAGAAAAACTAAACATACACTTAGCAACCTCAAAAGATAATATGCTCTATGATTTCACCTACAGTATTCTCAAAATGACAAAAATTATAGAGATGGAAAACAGATTAGTGGTTGCCAGGAGATAGAGATGGTTGGGTGGAGGTGGTAGGTGATTATAAATGGTACCATAAGGAGATCTTTGTGGTGATGGATTAGTTCTATATCCTGACTGTGATGGTAGTTATGTGAATCTACATATGCAATAAGATCAAACAGAACTATATACAGGCACTGTGCCAATACCAATGCTTCTGTTTTGATGGCGTACTATAATTATATAAGATGTAACCACTGGAGGAAACTTAGTGAGGGGCACACAAGACCTTTCTGTAGTATCTTTATAACTTGCCATGCATCTCTAATTGTTTGAAAAGTTTAATAAAATTAAAATTAAAAAATAAAATATAGGACAACAGGTACTTCATTCTGAGCCAAAGGATTCCTACTGGCTTGAGAGTCCTGCTGTCTTCACTAACAGTCATCACTAACACCTGTGTTCAACCCTGCCACAGCCCGCTGTTACAGATCATCCTCAACACTGTGCTTCTGTACAACAGTGGTCCAGAAGGCATCCCTTCAAAGATAAGCAGAACAAAAAGAAAAGAAAGGAACATTACAAAACGCAGATAACATATACCAGAAACTACACAAATTTCAATTGACAGCAAATAGCTTTTTGTAAAATGAAAAAAAACATTGACCTAATACCCTCTCTACAACAAAACTATAAAGGGATACAACAGCTCAAGGGAAAGGCAAATAAGAAATCTACCAAAAGAGTTAAAGGAAAAATTGACGAGAAAAAAGAATACGGCAGTATCTTGAAAGTCAAACATTTGAGAAGTCAAAAGCGCAAACACCTTTCTACCATCCAAACAAGTTACCTGCTGTGAGGAACCAACTCTTTTCATATTTTTGACATAAAAAAACTGGAAAGAAGAAATGTACAGGAAAGCACTTTATCTTAGAGTTAGAGACACTTGAGATTACCAGAAAGGCACCTAGAGGAGGTGTTAAACTGTTAACACAGGCCCCAGACAAGGGCTAAGAATCCCAAAAGCTGACTATATTCTTCATCTTTTTTTTTTTTTTTTTGGAGACAAGGTCTTGCTCTGTCACCCAGGCTGGAGTACAGTGACACGATCTTAGCTCACTGCAACCTCCGCCTCCCAGGTTCCAATGATTCTCGTGTCTCAGCCTCCTGAGCAGCTGGGATTACAGGTGTCCGCCCACAACACCCAGCTAATTTTTGCATTTTTGGTAGAGACAGGGTTTCACCCTGTTGGTCAGGCTGGTCTCGAACTCCTGACCTCAAGTGATCTGCCCATCTCTGCCTCCTGAAGTGCTGGGATTACAGGCGTGAGCCACCACGCCCAGCCTGACTATATTCTTCTTAATGCACACATGCCATTTCAGTTTCAATTTGGGGAAAAAAGTAAGTTACTCATGTTTTTTTTCTATTTTTTTCTCATTCGATAAACTGTTACCTAGTTTCCTACCAAATAAATTTCCAATCAACCATTAATGTGAAATTATCCCACTGGTTACTGAATCAAGTCTAAATGTCCTGTGATGGCAATGAAACAATCTTTCTAATCTGGATCTCTTGCTCACAGTAACACTCCCCTGTCATGTAATTTTCTCCAAATAAATCATACTTATTCTGCATCTTTTTATGATATTATCCTGCTTCAAGCACTATCCCTTTGCTACATACCCAATCCTATCTACTAGTCACAGATAAAATGGCACCACATCCTTGAGAATTTTTCTATCCCAAGTGAAAAGGTTCAACTTAATTTTTATCATCTTTCAACATTAAAATGTGTATGGTTCCAGAATGTTAGTTCATTCACATGATATATTCTTCCTGTATGTATAATTATCAATAACGTAATTTTGTCAAATATGTACACAAAGTTAGTTCTCAGATACCTTGAGGTCTCTTATTTGTGCCTTATACTAGATTATATTCTTCCAGAGCCTATAGCAGAGTATCAGGTACAAGATTAACAGCCCTCTGCCTTGGCTAATCAATACAATCGCATGGGCAGCTTGAAAATAAATACTACAGGCTGGGCGCGGTGGCTCACGCCTGTAATCCCAGCACTTTGGGAGGCTGAGGCAGGCAGATCATGAGGTCAGGAGTTCAAGACCAGCCTGACCAATATGGTGAAACCCCGTCTCTACTAAAAATACAAAAATTAGCCAGGTGTGGTGGTGTGCAACTCTAGCCCCAGCTACTCGGAAGGCTGAGGCAGGAGAATCACTTGAACCTGGGAGGCAGAGGTTGCAGTGAGCCAAGATCACACCACTATATTCCAGCCTGGGCGACAGAGTGAGACTCCGTCTCAATCAATCAATCAATACTACAGGCTGGGCACAGTGGCTCACACCTGTAATCCCAGCACTTTGGGAGGCCAAGGCAGGCGGATCACTTGAGGTCGGGAGTTCAAGACCAGCCTGGCCAACACAGTGAAACCCTGTCTCTGCTAAGAATACAAAAATTAGCCAGGTATGGTGGTGCATGCCTGTAATCTCAGCTACTCGGGAGGCTGAGGCACGAGAATCACTTGAACCCAGGAGGCAGAGGTTGCAGTGAGCCGAGATTACACCACGGCACTCCAGCCTGGGCAACAGAGTCAGACTCTGTCTTAGGAGGAAAAAAAAAAATGTATCCATTTTTAGTACCAGAGTCCAATTGTACAGAATTGTATTGGACATTTATTAAAGTCTCATTTATGGTTAACCTTTCAGAAAAAGAATAAAGCATGTATCTGCCTATGCATTTGAATTTTTCCTGTGAACACTGTGATGAGATTTGTTTAGAGAAAAAAATGGAAAAATTTTCACTGTAATCACCTTATTTACGCATCTTTACCTACTTATCCAGTTATCTCAGAATAAATCTATAAATGTGAAATAGCTGGATCATATTTCATTTTGATAAGTCATTCATCTTAATATGAATTTTACAAAGTTATAATATGAATCTATGCTCCGCTCTATTATCCTTTTAACTGATAAGCTTTCTCCATGTTGTTAGTCTGTCACTATTCATTTATTTATTTTTGTGAGACAGAGTCTCGTTCTGTCACTCAGGCTGGACTGCAGTGGGATGATCATAGCTCACTGTAGCCTCAACCTTCCAGGTCAAGCAATCCTCACACCTTGGCCTCCCATGTAGCTAGGACTAGAGGCATGCATCACTTTGCCCGGCTGATTTTTTAATTTTTGTAGACAGAAAAATTTTTTTTATTATACTTTACTGATTGATCACTTATTTTTTATTTTTTTGTAGACTCTTGCTATTTTGCCCAGGCTGCATCACAATTATTTTTAGTAGATTATTAAAATTCTATAACAACATCCTTAACTATTCCCCTATTTTAAATTATAGTGTTTTGTCTTTAATATAGCATTTTTTCAGGATAAATATTCAGAAGTGAAACAGACAACTTTTCTTTTTTGAGGAAAAGATAAAACTACAAGAAATCTCAAATTCCTATAGCAAAATGTAGGGTAACTTCGAGTTACTACTGCACTACAGGTGATGACTAAGAAGCATTTTTATTTTTACAGGAGTTTTTCAAATACTGTTAAAATTAGCAAATGACTGCCTTATTTTAATATGGCCCACAGTTTGTGTAGTAAAAAACTTACCTTGTCCAAAGAATGGTGTGGCTTTTGCCCTTTCCTTCCTAGAGGTAATCTCTAAGTCCTTGAAATATCATGCCTGAAAGGACTTTTTTTTTTTTTCTGCCCAGTGGCCTTGGGTCACCAGACAGTCATAGGGAAAGGAATAGCCATGCCAGAAAGATCGACAATGTGATTTAGGGTAGGAGCTTTGGGTCACACCTGAAGGGGCTGGAAACTAGACTGAAATCAGCCTCATGAACAATAAATTATTTATGCCTATATAATAGAGTTCCAACAAAAACTGTAAACGCCAAGGCTCCAGTGAGTTTCCCTGGTTGATAATACTGCTTGCCTACTGCCACACACTGATGCTGGGGAAGTAATGTGTCCACTTGACAACAGTACTTCCCAGGACCCTGCCTTAGGCATTTCTTCCCTAGGCTTGATTTTAATCTGTGTCCTTTCCCTCTAGCAAACCATGCTGTGAGTATAAGAGCTTTCGGCCGGGCGCGGTGGCTCACGCCTGTAATCTCAGCACTTTGGGAGGCCGAGGGGGGCGGATAATGAGGTCAGGAGATAGAGACCACCCTGGCTGACACGGTGTAACCCTGTCTCTACCAAAAATACAAAAAATTAGCCGGGCGTGGTGACGGACGCCTGTAGTTCCAGCTACTCGGAAGGCTGAGGCAGGAGAATGGCATGATCCCAGGAGGCGGAGCTTGCAGTGAGCCGAGACCGCGCCACTGCACTCCAGCCTGGGCGACAGAGCGAGACTCTGTCTCAAAAAATAAAAATAAAAATAAAAATAAATAAAAAGCTTTCAGTGACTTCTGTGAGTCTTTCTAGCAAATTATTGAACCTGTGGGTAGCTTCGGGAATCCCCTACACTTGCAATTGGTGTCAGATCTAAGGGCAGTCTTGCAAGCACCTTGTCTCATAACATCACTGTTGGCCTAATTCTTCACATGGTTAAATAAATATAACAAAATTATTAATTTGCTTAATATTTTTTAAACTTTTTTTTTGAGACAAGGTCTCACTCTGTCGCCTAGGCTGAAGTGCAGTGGCATGATCACAGCTCACTGCAGCCTCAACCTCCCAGGCTCAAGCGATCCTTCCACCTCAGCCTCCTGAGTAGCAGGGACCACAGATGCACACCACCATGCCCAGCTAATTTTTGTATTTTTTTTGTAGAGATGGGGTTTCACCATGTTGCCCAAGCTGGTCTCCTGGGCTCAAGCTATTTGCCCGCCTCGACCTTCCAAAGTGCTGCGATTAGAGGCCTAAACCACTGTGCCTGGGCAAAAAAAAAAAACACAATTCTTAACCTCTGAATTACCATTGGACTTCCATCTGTAAAGAAAAACAGTAGTCTGAAAATATGATCAAATATTCAAGTACAGAAAAACCAGAAAATTAATTTAAATTTGTACATATATATATATATATATATATATTTTTTTTTTTTTTTTTTTTTTTTTTGAGACAGAGTCTTGCTCTGTCACCCAGGATGCAGTGCAGTGGCGCTACTGGGTTCACTGCAACCTCTGCTTCCCGGGTTCAAGCGATTCTCCTGCCTCAGCCTCCCAAGTAGCTGGGATTACAGGCACACACCACCATGCCCTGCTAATTTTTGTATTTTTAGTAGAGACAGGGTTTTGCCATGTTGGTCAGGCTGGTCTCAAACTCCTGACCTCAGGTGATCCACCCACCTTGGCCTCCCAAAGTGCTGGCCAAATTTGTAGTTAAATGAATGCAACATCTTAACTGTCACATTCAAAATATAAACTCTATTTATAAGGATATGGTGAAAGTTGCAAAGTCTTCAAAATAAACAATTACATTTGATAATTCTACTTCAATTCTATTTCAATGATATTAGGAAGAGCTTTTTGAAAAGAATAAAACATGCCTAAAATAACACATAAGTAAAGGGGAACCTAGTATCAACTGAAGTGTTGGAATTGCTATTTTTATTGTCTTATTACACATCAAGAACAATTAAAATATAAGATATTTGCCAGGCGCGGTGGCTCATGCCTGTAATCCCAGCACTTTGGGAGGCCAAGGTGGGGGGATCACTTGAGCTCAGGAGTTCGAGACCAGCCTGGGCAACAGAATGAGATCCCATCTCTACCAAAAACACAAAACATTAGCCGGGCATAGTACCACACACCTGTAGTACCAGCTACTTGGGGGGCTGAGGTGGGAGGACTGATTGAGCCAGGAGGTCGAGGTTCTGTGAGCTAAGATCATGCCACTGCACTCTGGCCTGGGTGACAAAGGGAGACCCTGTCCCAAAATAAAAAATAAAAAAGATAAATAAGATCATAAAGTTTCATTCCGGGAAATGTTTTATCATTCTTTATATAAAATAAACAAGACGTTTCTGAAGCAATTATGACACTTTTAAAAGCTGGTAACTTTCTCCCCCTAATAATTTCAGAATATGACAAACAAAAGACAAAGAGAACAAAAGAAACTTACATTTGAAAATTAGTCATAAAAAATAATTCTGATAACCACAATTTTCTAGCCAAGTTTTTTCCCAAGAACTCACTTTCAAATTACAGAAAACAAAGGCTTTTTTGATATTATGAAGCCTAAATCCCAAGAGTCACACTACTTTGTAAAACACTGTAAAAGATGAGAAAAACAGAGTTATTAGTTCTGTATTATTACTTTAAACCAACCTTGTCCAACATGCAGCCCATGGGCCACATGCGGCACAGGATGGCTTTGAGTGCCGCCCAACACAAATTCATAAACTTTCTTAAAACATTAAGATATTTTTGGTGTTTTGTTGTTGTTGTTGTTAGCTCATCAGCTATCGTTAGTGTTAGTGTATTTTATGTGTGGCATAAGACAATTCTTCTTCCAATGTGGCCCAGGGAAGCCCTGCTTTAAACATTCCCTTTTTTTGAGACAGGGTATTGCTCCATCACCCAGGATGGAGTACAGCGGCATAATCAGGGCTCAAGCCATCCTCCTGCCTTGGTCTCCTGTGTAGCTAGGACTAGAGGCATGCACCACCATGCCCGGCTAATTTTTTTTATTTTTTGTAGGGATGTGGTCTCACTTCGTTGTCCAGGCTGGTCTCAAACTCCTGGGCTCAAGAGATCCTCTGGCCTAGGATTCCCAAAGTGTTGGAATTACAGGCTTGAGCCACTGCACCTGGCCAATGTTAAACCTACTCCTTTTATTTAAAAAAAAAAAAAAAAAAATTTTCTTTCCTAGACATAAATTCTTTCTCCCGAAAACATATCACTGCATTTAATTACAGACTACTTCAATATAAAATGAAAAGGATTTCTCAAAATTATACTTAATATTTATATCCTAAGTGTCTCAAAAGCAATTTTCCGTAAGGTTTGACTGCTATGATAACAGATTACGGTTTAAGGGAAGAATGGAAGATAATCAAGCAGAATGAAGACATTTTTAAAAGGAAGGAAAACTTGGACAAGTGAATGCAGACGACCAAAAGAAAAAAGACTGTACCACGGGTAAACAAATTAATGTATACAAAAGAAGGCCTTAACTAGCAAAATGTGAAGACATGGGGGAGTGGCGGGGCAGGTGCTGGCTGCAAACAACACTGTGTGTTTCTAAGGAGACTGTCCTTAGAAACACACAGCAAATTTACATAAGTCCAGCAGTTGCTCTGTGGACTTGTCAGCTCTCTGGCTAAGTCAGCACACCAATCAGCTTTACTGGCTCAAGTATCAATTACTGAAGCTCTCGCCTGCTGATGCATAATTCACGGGGCTAACAAAGCAAAGAAATACTGTAATTAAACAGCACAAATAAGTGTTTCATCATCAAATTTGATAGGAATTGGTTTTATTTAGCATTAAAGACGTGGAAGTAACATGTACGGATGATTCTGAAAATAAACCATTAATTCATGGTTAAACTTCATGTATCTAAAATGCATATAAAATTCAAGAAAAGATATTTGTTTTAATCTATCAAGATACTACATGACTATACAAAAGAGGCTATCAAAAAACTACTTCATAATTTTCCAGAATCCTAGACCTTTTTTTTTAAATTAATAGCATCTTAAATACTGAAATATCCAAGTCCTACCTTTTTCTAACAGATAGTCTAGTGACCCCGTGTGAACACTTCCCAGGACAGAAAACTCATACTGGTTCTGCTCTAAGTTTTTCCAAAAACAGAAATAAAAGTGATATTTATATGGAGTTTCACTACACCATATGCATGTATTGATTATGGTCTCCTGATTACTTACCTTTATATACTCCTCTACAGAACCTACTACAATGTTTCATATATAATCGATGTTCAAAACTTTTTTTCTTAAAAAATAAGTAACAGGCCGGGTGTGGTGGCTCACTCCTGTAATCCCAGCACTTTTGGGAGGCCAAGGCGGGCGGACTGCCTGAGGTCAGGAGTTTAAGACCAGTCTGGCCAACATGATGAAACCCCGTCTCTATTAAAAATACAGAAAAATTAGCTGGGCGTGGTGGTGGACGCCTGTAATCCCAGCTACTTGAGTAGCTGAGGCAGGGGAATTGCTTGAACCAGGGAGGTGGAGGCTGCAGTGAGCTGAGATTGTGCCACTGCATTCCAGCCTGGGCGACAGAGAGAGACTCCGTCTCAAAAAAAAAAAAAAAAAATTGAGTAATAACTATAGAGATAAAGGAATAAACAACAGTCAATAGGGGGTTTGCATTCATTGCGTGGCACTACCTGAAACTCCAAGGGTTTTGTTTTGTTTTAGACATTTAGCCTTTTAACATTCACGTTTCCATAGCCTCCTGTAACTATAAACACATCTAAACCTAAAGACATTTGCTATTGGTAACTCTACTGACTGACCCATTTGAATGAGATCACATTCTCACATACACTGTGGCCCCATCAACACCTTTCATCTACTGAGTGTGATTATCCCTAAATATTCTCTAAAGAATAGTTACCAAATTGTTCATTTGTGACATTTTCATTCCATGACTGCCACTGTTGAGATTCTAGGGCAGTGGGAACAAAAAAGAATAGTTAAAGGTAGAGGAAATTTTTTCAATGAGCAGCTGTGGCAATGTTTAAAAACTACTGTTTGGACACAGTTTCAATAAAATGATTCTGACTGCCTTCATTTTATATGGACATCTTAACAACAAAATATCAACACTTTTTTTGAAGACAGCATATTGAATACTTTCTTTAATGACTGCAAGTAATTCCTCTAAAAAGCCTTCTAATTCATGATATCCAATCAAAAAGACATTCATTTGAATATTTATTCAGTTCTTACCATACAGGTATAGCCCATACATATTGAATTCAGTATGTATAAATGTGTTAGCAGTAATATTCATTCATTCAACAAATTCGATAAATATTTACTGAGCCACCAGCTATGTGCCAGGCCTTTAACCACTGGGGAAGATTAGGGAACAAACGAAAATCCCTGCCCTTACCTTAATGGAGCTTACAATCTTGCACAAAGAAACATAATAATCAAAGTAAGTAAATTATGTATTATGTCCTAAAGTCTTAAGTGCTTCTTAAAAAGTAGGAGAAAAAGCATCAGGAGTGCCAGAGGTGAAAAGAATTTCAATTTCAAATAGGACAGCAAGGTACGACTTAAGAGAAAACGGCATTTAACCAAAGTCTTACAAGTAGTAAGGAGTAAGCACGTAGATATCTGAGGGAAGAATGTTGTAGGTAGAGGAAACAAAATGCCTTGCATGTTCTGGAAAAACAGTAAGGAGGCAATTATGGCTGAAAGAGAATGAGCAAGGAGAGAAGTAAAGAGATTAGAGACAAGGTGTGTCATAGCATGCAGGGCCTTAACGGCCATTCTAAAGAATCTTACTCTGAGCGAAATGAGGGAAAGAGAGTTTTGAACAGGAGTGAAAAGATCAATTTGCTTTTTTAAAGGATCACTCTGGCTGCTGTGTTAAGAACAGTCTTTAACAAGACAAAGAGGGAAGGACTCTGGTTAGGAAGTTGTGATGATAATCCGGATTAAGGGCCAGGGCAGTTGCAGT
The DNA here is from genome assembly GCF_028858775.2 of Pan troglodytes. NCBI lineage: Eukaryota > Metazoa > Chordata > Mammalia > Primates > Hominidae > Pan > Pan troglodytes. Next base: position 26,169,735 of record NC_072409.2, on the reverse strand, counting down.
TATGGTGGAAAATGTTTTTTGTTTTTTTTTTTTAATATATGATTGGCCCACCGTATCCATGGGTTCTGCATCTGTAGATTCAAACAATCACAGATTGAAAATATTTGGAAAAAAACTGCATCTGTATAAACATGTACAGACTTTTTTTTGTCATTATTCCCTAAGGAATACAGCATAACAACTATTTACATAGCATTAAATCATATTATAAATAACCTAGAGATGACTTAAAGTATTCAGAAGGAACTGAGTTAAGTTATATGGAAATACAGTTGACCCTGAACAACGTGAGTGAGTTTGAACTGCCCCAGTCCAAATGAGGATCAAAAATACAGTACTCCCAGGATGCAAAACCCAGTTATATGAAGGTTGACTTTTTATACATGCAGGCAGACTTCACCTATACAGAGCCAACTGGAGAACTTGAGTATGCATGGATTTTGGCCCCCCCAGATACTGAGGGACAACTGTACTCTGAAACAGATTTGCTAGCCAGGCACAGCGTATCAGGCCTGTAATCCCAGCAACTTGGGAGGATGAGGCAGGATAGCTTAAGGCCAGGAGTCTGAGACCAGCCTGGACAAGAGCAAAACCCTGTCTCTGAAAAAAAACGGTTTTTTAATTAGCCGGGTGTGGTGACTCATGCCTGTAGTCCCAGCTACATGGGAGGCTGAAGCAAGAGGATCATCAGAGCCCAGGACGTTGGAGGCTGCAGTGCTCTAGGATCGTGCCTGTGAGTAGCCACTTCACTTCAGCCTGGGCAACATAGTGAAATCCCACATCTTTATTTTAAAAAGAAAAAAAGAGTCAATGTAATGAAACAAAAAGACTGAGGACCTATTTCAGATTAATTTCCTGATTTTGTTAACTGTATCACAGTAATGAATGGGAAATTCTTTGTTTATAGGTAATACACTCAGAAATATTTAGGGGTTAAAGAATAAACTATAGTCTCAAAGCATCTTCCAACAAATCATTGATTACGAAAAGAAAATTGGTAACTTTACAATGGAAAAGCCTGGCAGAAAATCACCTTAACCAAGTGATTAAGACATAAAAAAAGTGGGGAAGCTAAGGCAGGAGGATCACTTAAGGCCACGAGTTCGAGACCAGGCTGGGCAACATAGTGAGACCCTGTATCTACAAAACAACAATAACAATAACAACAACAATTCACTGAGCGTGGTGGTGCATGCCTGTGGTCCCCAGCTGTTCAAGGACTGAGACAAGAGGATCACTTGAGCCCAGGAGATCAAGGCTGCTGTGATCTGTGTTCATACCACTGAATGAACGAGATCTTGTTTTTTTGTTTGTTTTTAAAAAAAAAAAAAAAAAAAAAGGACGTGTGTGTGTGCGTTTACATCTACAGAAAGACTATATATGGAAGGGGAAATGGTAAGACAATTGGGGGAAATGATAAACAAATGAAAAATGGTGCAAATATGAACTGGGTAAAGGATATACGAGTTCTTTGTACTCTTCTTATAATCTTTCTGTAATTTTATATTAAAATAAAATTTTTTTTAAAAAATAATAAATCAATGAAATTCACCACATTAGTACACTAAGAAAAAATAAACTGTTAAAAAGCAGGCCGGGCACAGTGGCTCATGCATGTAATCCCAGAACTTTGGGAGGCCAAGGTGGGCACATCACTTGAGTCCAGGAGTTGGAGACCAGCCCAAGCAACATGGCGAAACCCTGTTTCTACAAAATACACAAAAATTAGCCAGGTATGGTGGTGCATGCCTGTATTCCCAGCTATTCAGGAGGCTGAAGTGGGAAGACTGCTTGAGCTCAGGAGGTCAAGGCTGCAGTGAGCTGAAATTGTGCCACTGCACTCCAGACTGGGTGACAGCGAGACACTGTTTCAAAGAAAAAAAAAAGGAAAAGGAAAATCAAAGTACATATGTGGTATGTACACACTATGGTAAGCTATCAGATAAAGATAACATGATCATATAAGAAAGTCTTACCCATAGTAATTTACAACAAAAAAGTACTTGCACTTACATAATCTTACTCTGACATTAATAAGACTTTTTTTCTTTTAAGAGACAGGGTCTCGCTCTGTCACCCGGGCTGGAATGCAGTGATGTAATCACAGCTCACAGTAACCTCCTCTCAAGGGCTCGAATAATCCTCCTACCTCAACCTACCAAAGCACTGGGACTACAGGTGTGTGCCACTACACCCAGCCTAATAAGTTATTTTTATATTCATTTCTTCAATATTTATTCACCATTGTGAGCAGGCAGCTGTATTGTTTATCCATGCCTGGATAACTAATTACTCCAAAATTTAGCAGCTGGAAAAAACAAATATTTTGTAACTTAATTTGTAGAAGTCAGAAACCTGGACATGGCTTAGCTAGGTCCTCTGGAGAGTCTATCACAGACCGGCATCATCTCAAGGCTTAACAGAACACATGAAGGATCCACTTCCACACTTACTCAAGTGGTTGCTGGCAGGACTCAGTTTGTACATGGGCCTGTCCATAAGATAACTTACAACATGGCAGCTCACTTTTATCAGAGTGAGCAAAGAGAAAGCAAAGCCCAAGTCTTTTGGAAGCTAATCCTTTTAAGTAGATTTAAGTCCACCATCTCGCCATTTGTTGTCTTTGGCTCAACTGTTCTTTAACCTATCTTAAACATAGATAGATTAAAAGAAAAGGAAAAGGAATAGGAAAAAAATACAGTCAGCTCTCCATACCGATGAATTCATCCATGGATGAACCAACTGACGACGGAAAACATTTGGGAAAAAATGTTCCACAAAGTTACAAAAAGCAAAAGTTGAATTTGCCATGTGCCAAATACTACCTTAAATGAATCCACGCAAATGAGGTTATGTGTAAGCACTGTATTAGGCATTCTAAGTAATCTAGAAGTGATTTAAAGTATACAGCAGGATGTGCTATAAGTTATATGCAAATACTGCTCTCTTTTATATAAAAGACTTCAGCCTCTGCATCCACAAATTTTGGGGTCCTTGGGAAGTACTGGACCAATCTCCCAAGGACAAGAGGGACAAATGTATACCACACAAATACCAATCATAAGAAAGCTGGAATGGCTACATTAACATTAGACAAAGTACACTTCAGGATAGGAACTATTACTGAGATAAAAATGTATATTTCACAAGGAGACAAAAGGTCAACTCATCAAGATATAACACTCCTAAATGTGAATACATCTAGTAACTGAGCTTCAAAACACGTAAAGCAAAAACTGACAGAACAGCTGGGTGCAGTAGCTCGTGCCTGTAATCCCAGCACTTTGAGAGGTCAAAGTGGGAGGTTCGCTTGAGCCCAGAAGTTTGAGATCAGCCTGCACAACAGAACAAGGACTCATCTCTACAAAAATTTAAAAATTAGCCAGAGACAGCGGTGTGTACCTTCAGTCCCAGCCACTCAGGAGGCGGAGGCGGGAGGATCCCTTAAGCCTAGAAGAGAGCCTGGGCTAGAGAGCGAGACCCTGTCTCAAACAAAACAAAACAAAACAAAAAAACAAAAAAGAAACACCTCACAGAACTACAAAAAGAAATACACAAATCTACAATTGCGGACAGAAATTTCAATATTTATCTTCTCTTTAATTAACAGAATAAAAAATCAGTAAAGATACAGAAAACCTGAATTTCAACCAGTCTGTCCCACTGACATTTTTTTTTTTTTTTTTTGAGACGGACTCTTGCTCTGTCACCCAGGCTGGAGTGCAGTGGCGCGATCTCAGCTCACTGCAAGCTCCGCCTCCCGGGTTTACACCATTCTCCTGCCTCAGCCTCCCAGGTAGCTGGGACTACAGGCACACGCTGCCATGCCCAGCTAATTTTTTGTATTTTTAGTAGAGACGGAGTTTCACCGTGTTAGCCAGGATGGTCTCGATCTCCTGACCTCGTGATCCGCCCACCTTGGCCTCCCAAAGTGCTGGGATTACAGGCGTGAGCCACCGCCCCCGGCCCCCACTGACATTTAAAAGGCACTACACCCAACAAAATTAGACTACACATTCAAGTGTACACAGAACATTCATAAAGACAAACCATGTTTAACATAAAACAAACTTCTGGATACATAAAGGGACCGAAATGATACAAAACATCTTATCTGATCAAAGTAGTAAGCTTTAAAAAAAAAAAATCAGTAACAAAAAGATATCTGGAAAACCAAAATATTTATAAATTAAACACATTTATAAAAAATCATGGGCCAAAAGAGAAGTCCCAAGGAAGAACACAAAATATTTTGAACTAAGTGAAAATTAAAGCCCAGCCATATCAAAAGTTGTGGGATGCAGCTAAAGAAATAGAAAATTTGTACTCAGGAGGCTGAGGAGGAGGATCACTTGAGCCCAGTTCAAGGCCGTAGTGAGCTATGATAGCGCCACTGTACTTCAGCCTGGGTGACAAGGTGAAATCCTGTCTCAAAAAATAAAAATAAAAAACTATTTTAAAAAAGAAAGAAATAGAACATCTGAATAACATGGTTTTAAAAACTTAATTCATAATTTAAAACCTTCCAACAAAGAAAATACACTCACAAATAGCTACACTGATGAATTCTATCAAAGAGTTTTAAAAGAAATAATACCAATCTTACACAAATTATTTCAAACAGAAGGGAACACTTTCCAACTCATGTCAGTTGTGGTCATCTAACAGTTCCTTGTCTTTCAAGGAATTTGTACATTTGGTCTAAGTTACTCATTATTTCCTTCCTTCTACTTTCTTGGAATTTAATTTTCTCTGAATAAAAATGAAAACAGGATAAAAATTTTGAGATAGTGCTAAAGCCGTGCTTACAGGGAAATTTATATCATTAAATGATTACATTAAAAAAGATCTCTAGTCACAACAGCAAGTGTTGCCAATACATTGTTAACAATGGTAACTCTCATACATTAATAGACAGTACTCTGGAACCATCTAGTAAAGTTAAGCATATGCATTCCACCTGGATCATCCAGTTTCTCTTGTGGCATGGTAGGCAGACTTCTAAGGTGGTGCCAAATGATCCCCATCTCCTAGAATTCATGTCCAAGTGTAATTCTCTCTCCTAAAGTATAGGTTGCACCTAAAGACTCGCTTCTACTGAACAGAATACAGCAAAAATGACGGAATGCCACTTCTGAAATTAGGTTTCAAAAGACTTTTACCTCATACTCTCTCACCCTCTTTTTACATATTTATAAGAAGCAAGTTGCCCTAAGGAGAGAAGCACATGGCAAGAAATTGAGTGTGGCTTCCAGTAAGGCCTTTAGCTCAAAGGCCCAGGAGATGACTCCTGCCAACAACCACACAAGTGAGCTTGAACATGGATTCTTCCCTGGAAGATGACTGCAGCACCCACCAGCACCTTGTAAAAGTTCTAGAACCAGAAAACCCAAGTAACCCACGCCCAGATTCCTGACACACAGACACTGGCAGATAACAAATTTTAATACTAACAAATAAATGTTGTTTTAAGCTGCTTAAAAAGAAGGTATCAGGCTGGGCACAGTGGCTCACGCCTGTAATCCCAGGACTTTGGGAGGCCGAGGCGGGTGGATCACTTGAGGTCAGTGAGTTAATTAATCATTTAATGCTAAGGTCAGGAGGTCGAGAGTGGTGTGGCCAACATGGCGAAACACCGTCTCTACTAAAAATATAAAAATTAGCTGGGCATGGTGGTGTGCACCTGTAATCCCAGCTACTCGAGAGGCTGAGGCAGGAAAATCGCTTGAACCCGGGAGGCAGAGGCTGCAGTGAGCTGAGATCATGCCGCTGCACTCCAGGTTGGGCGACAAAGTGAGACACCATCTCAAAAAAAAAAAAAAAACAGTAAAGAAAAAGGCCGGGAACAGTGGTTCACGCCTGTAATCCCAGCACTTTGGGAGGCCAAGGCAGGAGGATTACTTGAACCCAGGAGTTCAAGACCAGCCTGGGTAACATGACAAAACCCCATCTCTACAAAAAATGTTTTTAAAACATTAGCTGGGCACGGTGGGAGGACTGCTTAAACCCAGGAGGCAGAGGTTGCAGTGAGCTGAGACTGCATCACTGCACTCCAGCCTGGGCAACACAGTGAGACCCCGTATCCAAAAAAAAAAGAAAAAGAAAAAGAAAAAAAATTAGTGAGGCACAATGGTACATGCCTGTAGTCCCAGCTACTTGGGAGCTGAGGTGGGAGGATCACTTGAGCCCAGGATCCACCACTGCACCACTGCACTCCAGCCTGGGCAACAGAGCAAGACCCTGTCTAAAAGAAAGATATCAAGTCAAGAAAAGCAAATTAAACTCAATGTAAATAGAAAGAAGGAAATAAAGAGTAAAACTGATGAAATTCAAGAATCAATCAACACAGGAAATGAATAAAACCGAAAGCTGCTTTTCAAATAGACCAACAATACTGAAAGCTAGACCAATCAGGAAAAAAAGAAAATATCAATTATGAATATCGGTACTGCAAAGATGAAAATTACTACAGATCCTACAACATTAAAAGGATAGTAAGAAAACATTATGGGCCGGGCACAGTAGCTCACGCCTGTAATCCCAGCACTTTGGGAGGCCAAGGTGGGTGGATCACGAGGTCAGGAGTTTGAGACCAGCCTGACCAACATGGTGAAACCTTGTCTCTACTAAAAATACAAAAATTAGCTGGGCATGGTGGTGTGCGCCTATAATCCCAGCTACTCAGGAGAGGCAGGAGAATAGCTTGAACCCGTGAGTCGGAGGTTGCAGTGAGCCAAGATTGCGCCACTGCACTCCAGCCTGGGTGACAGAGCTAGACTCAAAAACAACAAAAAACAAACAAACAAATCCATTATGAACAACTTTACATGCATAAATCCCAACAACTTAGTTGAAATACAAAAATTCCTTGAAAGATACAAATCCAACACCCATTAATGTTACCAAAGAACAACAAAAAAGAAATAAGAAATGTTTCCAACTTAAAAAAGGGCATCCAAGAAAAACCTACAGCTAAGAAAAACTGACTGCTTTCCCGTAAGGAGCAGCAGTAAGGCAAAGATACAAAGAAGTCAGAAAAAGAAATAAAGGTCACCCAGATTAGAAAAGAATAAAACTACATTCTCAGATGACATGATCATGTACATTAAAAATCCTAAGAAATTTACCCAAAAAAAGGTAATAAGTAAGTTTTTATAGCAATATCACAAAACACAAGATCAATATGCAAAGTATTTCTATATATTGACAATAAAACACCATTTACATTAGCAAGAAAAATGGCATACATGTGCAAAACCTGTACACTGAAAACAACAAAACAACATTGAAAGAAATTAAAGACGACATAAAAGAATTTGAAAGCTGGGTGCAGTGGCTCACACCTATAATCCCAGCACTCTGGGAGGCCAAGGTGGGCAGATCACTTGAGGTTAGGAGTTCAAGACCAGCTTGGCCAATATGGTGAAACCCCATCGTGACTAAAAATATAAAACTTAGCTGGGCATGGTAGCACACACCTGTAGTCCCAGCTACTCAGGAAGCTAGGGCAGGAGAATCACTTGAACCTGGGAGGCAGAGGTTGCAGTGAGCTGACATCCCACTACTGCTCTCCAGCCTGGGCAACAGAGTGAGACTGTCTCCAAAAAAAAAAAAAAAATTGAGATATTGTTTCATAAAAGACTCAATATGCTTGAAATGTCAAAAAGAAATTAAGAAAATTTCATTTATGGGCCGGGCACAGTGGCTCATTCCTGTAATCCCAGTACTTTGGGAGGCCAAGGCGGGCAGATCACCTGAGGTCGGGAGTTCAAGACCAGCCTGACCAACATGGAGAAATTCCGTCTCTACTAAAAATACAAAATTAGCTGGGTGTGGTGACACATGCCTGTAATCCCATCTACTCGGGAGGCTGAGGCAGGAGAATCTTTTGAACCTGGGAGGCGGAGGTTGCGGTGAGCCGAGATCATGCCATTGCACTCCAGCCTGGGCAACAACAGCGAAACTCCGTCTCAAGAAAAAAAAAAAAAAAAAAAAAAGAAAATTTCATTTACAATAGCTACAAAAAAAAAATACTCAGAAATAAATTTAACCAAGAAGGGTACATCGAAAATTACAAAACACTGAAGACGGAAATTGAAGACACAGCCAGGAGCAATAGCCCACACCTGTAATCCCAGCATTCTGGGAGGCCAAGGCAGGAGGATCACTTAAGCTCAGCAGTTCGAGACCAACCTGGGCAATACAGAGAAACTGCGACTTTACAAAAATAAAAAAATAGCCAGGTGTGGTAGCATGTGCCTATAGTCCCAGGTATTCAACAGCCAACAGGTATATAAAAACATGTTTAACATCACTAATCATCAAGACATTACAAATTAAAACCACAAGGAAATATGACCTCACATCTGTTAGAATAGCTATTATCAAAAAAGGAAAAAAAGAAACCCTTGTACACAGTTGGTGGGAATGTAAATTAGTACAGTCATTATGGAAAACAGTATGGAAGTTTCTAAAAATATTAAAAATACAACTACCATATGATCCAGCAATCTTTCTACTGGGTATATATCCAGAGGAAATGGAGTCAGTATGTTGAAAAGACATCTGCATTCCCATGTTCATTGCAGAATTATTCACAATAGCCAAAATATGAAACCAATCAAAATGTCCCTCAGTGGATGAATGGATAAACAAAATGTGGTATACATGTACAATGGAAGATTACTCAGTCTTTAAAAAGAAGGAAATCCTGTCATGAGACAACATGGATAAACCCGGAGGACACTGTGTTAAGCAAAATAAGCCAGGCGCAGAAAGTCAAATGCTGCATGATCCCACTTACACGCAGAATCTAAGAAAGCTGAAATCATAGAAGCTGAGAGTATAATTGTGGTTACCAGGGGCTGGGGGTGAAACTGAGGAGATTTTGGTCAAGGATACAAAATTTCAGTTAGCAGAAATAAGTTCGAGAGATCAATTGTTTAACATGGTGACTATATACTTCAGTTTTTAAAATTAGCTGGGCATGGTGGCATGCACCCTATAGGCCTAGCTACTCAGGAGGCTGAGGTGGGAGGATCACTTGAGCCCAGGAGTTCAAGGCTGCAGTGAGCTATGATTGCACCACTGCAATACAGCCTGGGCAACAGGACGAGACCCTTTCTCTTAAAAAAAAAAAAAAAAAAAAAAAAAAAATATATATATATTTTTTAAGTGTTATCACCAGAAAAAATGATAAGTGAGACAATGCATATGTTAATTAGCTTGATTTAGTCACTGCACAATGTATATTACAAAACATGTTGTATATCATGAATATATACAATTTTTATCAATTAAAACTAAAAAACACATTTTAAAAAATAAAATGTCAAACATCAAATGACCTGTAGATTTTAATCAATGCCAGGGAAAATCATAGCTTTGTCTATATAATATGACAAGCTGACTTTAAATTTTAAAATGAAAATCAAATGATCTAGAATAGCCAAAGCAATTTTGATAAGAACAAAACGACTCGACTTTAAGATATACTATAAACCCACCGTCATCAAGACAGTGTGATATTAACATAAGAATGGAAAACTAGATCAAGGGATAAGAATACAGTATACAGAAACAGACCCACTTACGTATGGTAAGTTGATTTTCAAATAACAGTGCCAACACAATTCAGTCTGGAGAGGAAAATCTTTTCAACAAATGGTGCCGAACTACCTGGACTGTTTACTCACGCCATACACAGAAATAAATTTGAGATACATCTGAGACCTAAACCATAAAAGCTAAAACTACAGGCTTCTTAAAGCAAATAAATGAGAAAATCTTCCTTCTCATCTTTGGAATAAGCAGATTTCTTAGTTAGATGAGACATACAAAGCGATAACCTAAAAGGAAAAGAAATTAAATGTATCAAAATTAAATTCTTCTATTTATCAAAAGACACCATTAAGGAATGAACAAACAAGCCACAGACAGGAAAATATTCACAATACATACACCTGACAAAGGACTTATATTCACAATATATAAAGAATTCTTACACTCAACAATAGAAATATAAACCCTATTTGAAAGAAGGGGTAGGACTTCCTAGTCAGCTTGGAAGTTGTCACTTTTGCCTTTACAAAAAGAAAACTGGCCGGGCATGGTGGCTCATACCTGTAATCCAGCACTTTGGGAGGCCGAGAGGGGTGGATCACGAGGTCAGGAGTTTGAGACCAGCCTGACCAACATGGTGAAACCTTGTCTCTATTAAAAATATAAAAATTAGCTGGGCATGGTGGCACGCACCTGTAATCCCAGCTACTCAGGAGGCTGAGGCAGGAGAATCGATTGAACCTGGGAGGCGGAGGTTGCAGTGAGCCAAGATCGCACCACTGCACCCCAGCCTGGGCAACAGAGTGAGACGTAGTCTGAAAAAAAAAAAAAAAAGAAAGAAAGAAAATCACCTAACAAACTAAAATTCATCAGCTATTCTTGGACCCATCAGGGAAGTAAGGTCATGAGGCAAATCACCACATCAAAATCTGAAGACTGCCGAATCCAGAGTCACAATCGAGGTATCCTTGTCTGGAGCAGAATCTGCTGGAACTATAAATTGACAGGACTACTTAAATGGTAACTCTGACAAACTGCTGAGTATGAACTAACGTACAAGTAAGAAACCCTCAGAGCCTGTAGTCCTAAGGGGCCCCCATACTTCCCTAGGCTTTACCCTCCAGGAACCCTACACCAAGTTCTCAAGGTGAAGATACAAAAAGGCCCCTGTAATCCCAGCACTTTGGGAGGCCAAGGCGGGCGGATCACAAGGCCAGGAGATCAAGACCATCCGGGCCAACATGGTGAAACCCTGTCTCTACTAAAAAATACAAAAACTAGCCAGGCATGGCAGCGTGTACCTGTAGTCTCAGCTACTTGGGAGGCTGAGGCAGGAGAATTGCTTAAACCCAGGAGGTGGAGGCTGCAGTGAGCTGAGATCGTGCCATTGCACTCCAGCCTAGGAGACAGAGCGAGACTCCATCTCAAAAAAAAAAAAAAAAAAAAAAAAAAAAGAAAGGCCCTTTCCAGTCTCTAGCAGGAGGACGGGGAACAGTAACCACTGTGAAATACACCCAAGAGCAAGAGCTTCCTCCAAAATTATAGTCTTATCCTGATGTTTTCAAAAAACTTTACTTAGTCCAATCTAGGAAATGGGTATTTCCTAAACTCCAGTCCCTTCTGGCCTACCTGGCCTACCTAAGGGGGAAAAAAACTGTGAAACACTTGTGAAAGTCACATATCAGAGGCACAGACACAGGCCTGGGGAACAGCTGATATTAATCAAAAGGCTATGGAATGCTTCCCTCCCCAACACCTTACCACATCTCAGGACTCTAGTATAGCAAAGGATTATAGCTCAAAGAGCTGCAAGGCTCAGACTCTAAAAGAGGGGGCAAAAACAAGGACACTGAAGAAAATCCTAGCCAGAATAACATAAAACTCACACTAAAGGCCTTTTACCTCAGTTCCTATTCTCTGATACAACACGTCTGGCTTTCAACAAAAAATTACAAGGTGTGTTTAAACCTTTTAAGAAAAAACACAGACTAAAGAGACAAAACAAGCATCAGGACCAGATTCAAACAGGACACAGATTTTGGAATTATCAGACATGGTTTAAAATAACAACTTTAACCACAGAACCAACCCAACTTGGTCCACCTTTGTGTAATAAGATGGTGAGTTGTTTTTCAGTTGCTATGGACCCCGAGGTGGTAGGTCACATAACATGGACATGTCCAGGTGAACCAAGCTTGCAACCATGGGTGGAACCCAAGAGTCAGGACCAAGGAATGGAGACTGAATTAAGAAGCAAACCTCTGAACAGGTGTGGTGGCTCATGCCTGTAATCCCAAGACTTGGGGAGGCTGAGGCAGGAAGATCACTTGAGGCCAGGCATTCAACACCAGACTCAGCAACATAGAGAAAGCCAGTCTCCACAAAAAAAAATTGTTTAAAATTAGCCAGGCATGGTGCCATGTCTGTGTAGCCCTAGCTACTGAGGAGGCTCAGGCAGGAGGATCACTTGGACCCACACGTTCAAGGCTGCAGTGAGCTATGATTCATGCCACTGCACTCTAGCCTGGGAAACAGAGCAAGATCCTATCTCAAAAAACAGACACCACATGGGAGGATCCAGTTAAATCCTGCCTCCTGGAATCACCTCGGATCATGCCTCATTGCCCAATGCCTATAAAACCAATGCCATCCCCCAGCTAGAGGAGACAGGTTTAAGCATTTCCTTCTGTCTCCTTGCCATTCAACAACAATAAAGCTTTTCTTTTCTCAAAAAAGAAAAGTGCCATGGTATTGGCCTCTATGCACATCAGACAGCAAGCCCACTGATTGCTTAGCAACATGACGGTCAATATGTCACTGGCTGTAATGGAAAATGTAGATAACATGCAATAAAAACGGATAATATACCAGAGACATGAATGCTCTATAAAAGAACCAAAAGGAAATGCTAGAAATAAAAAACACTGTAACAGAAATGAAGAATACTTCCAGTAGGCTGGACACGGCTGAGGAAGGAATCAATGAGCTTGAAGATATTCCAACAGAAACTTTCCAAACTGAAATGCAAAGGAAAATAATTAGAGAATGTCCAAGAACTGTGGGACAATTTCAAATGTGTAACACAGAAGTAACTGAAATATTTTCAGATATTTTCTAGAAAAAAGAGAGAGAGTACAGGGCAGAAGAAACATGTAAAAGTAATAACAGCCAAGAATTTTCCATAATTAGTGATAGCCAAACCACAGAACCAGGAAGCTCTGAGAAAACCAACCAGGATAAACACTAAAAAATCCATACCTTGGCATATCATTCAAACTGAAGAAAACAAAAGAGAAAATCAAGAAAGAAACCAGAAGAAAAAACACCGTACCTATGGAGGTACAGGGACAAGAATTACAGAGGTTTCTTTCTCATCAGAAACCATACAAGCAAAAAGAAAGTGAAGTGAAATATTTAAAGAGTTTTTTTAAAAAAAGGAAAAGAAAAAAAAAAGACAACCTAGAATTCTGTATGCAGAGAAAAAGCATCCTCGGAGTAAAGCAGAAACACAAAACCAAGAGAATTCATGTCAGTGGACCTGCGAAAAGTTTTTTAAAAGTTCTTTAAGGGGAAGGAAAACATTATAAACTTAGTAAATGTATATGCTACAATGTATACAGCAACTACTAAAAAAAAGTTAAAGGAAATATAATTAATATGTATGTTGAGGGCCTGGTGCAGTGGCTCACGTCTGAAATCCCAGCACTTTGGGAGCCTGAGTCTGGTGGATCAGTTGAGGTCAGAAGTTCAAGATCAGCCTGGCTAACATGGTGAAACTCTGTCTCTACTAAATACAAAATTAGCCAGGCATGGTGCTGCACACCTGTAGTCCCAGTTAGTCGGGTGCCTGAGGCACGAGAATCGCTTGAACCTGGGAGACAGAAGTTGCAGTGAGCCAAGATCGCACCACTGCACTCCAGCCTGGGTGACAGAGCGAGACTACCTCTTTTTTTTTTTTTTTTTTTAAACAACTTTAAAAGAATAGACAAAAGACTTAACATTCACAAAAGAAGATAAGTGAATGCCTATTAAGCACATAAAAAACTCACCACCACCAATCACTGGATCAATAACAAAATTAAAATGAGGAAATACTAGTCCACAAGAATACCTAAAATTAAAAACTGACAACACCCAGCGTGTTGTCAGTTTGGCTGACACATGAGGCAAATGAACTCTAATATAAAGCTGATCAGAGTGTAAGGTGGTACAGCACTTTGAAAAACAGTTGAACAATTTCTTATAAAGTTAAACATCTACATATCCTATCACCCAGCAATTCTGCTCCTAGTCATGGATTGAATGAAACATACATACACCCAAAGACTTACACATAAATGTTCGTGGTAGCTTTATTCATAATAGCCCCAAACTGAAAAGTGCCCAAATGTCCATCAACATGAGAATCAATTTTTAAATACTGTTATATATTTGATAAGAGTCAAGAGACGGCAAAATGCCTAGGCAAAGAGGGAAGGGTCCCCGGAGAACCTTCGACCTGCCCAGGTCATCATGCACAGGAGGCTTGCCTAAATATGCCCACAGTGAAAAATTCCATCACTTAACATATGTGCAGTAAGGGAAATAAATCAACGTGGAGCGGCTCAGACTAAGGGCCCGTATGCACACTGGGGGAAGGGGGTGGAGCCACCAGGAATTCACGCCTTAGGCTAGGGAGTGTGGTGGCCTGGTATTCAACCTGAGGTGGAAGCCAGCTGGCGGGACCCCTCTCTTTGCTGAGAGCTCCCCTTTCGCTTAATAAATTCCACTCTCCTCACCCTTCAATGTGTCCATATGCCTCATTTCTCCTGGTTGTGAGACAAGAACCTGGATTTAACTGAACTAAGAAGCAAAAACCTCTGCATTATATTCACATAGTGGAATTCTCACAGAAATTAAAAAAAAAAAGGAACTACTGATATATGCAAGAACAAGGATGAATCTCAAAACCATTTTGCTGAGTAAAAGAAATCAGACATCAAAGAGCTTTTATGCTCTATGATTCCATTTATATGAGGTTCAAAAACAGGTAAAACTGGACAAGCACGGTGGCTCATGCCTGTAACCCCAGTACTTCGGGTGGCCGAGGCAAGCAGATGGCTTGAGCCCAGGAGACCAGCCTGGGCAACATGGCGAAACCTAGTCTCTACAAAAAACACAAAAATTAGCCCGGAGCGGTGGAGCGCACCTGTAGTACCAGCTACACAGGAGGCTGAGGCAGGAAGATCACCTGAGCCCAGGAAGTTGAGACTGCAGTAAGCCTTGATCACACCACTGCACTCCAGTCTGAGCTACACAGTGAGACCCTGTCTCAAACAAACAAACAAAACAGGTAAAACTAATCTCTGGTGATAGAAATCAGAAGAGCTGCCTAAACTGGGTCTGGAAAGAGGCAACAGGGAACTTTCTAGACTGCGTGTTCTATTATCTTGAATGAGGTATACAGGAAACGCCAGTGGATACAAGTGTCAAATTTTACTGAATTGTACCCTTAAGACATGTGCATTTCATTCTATGTAAATTACAGCTCAGTTTAAAAGGAAAAGGATTGCAGCAAATGCCTTCTACATTTCCTATAGCTCAAGCACAGCAGCAGGCAAACGTTTTCTGTAAAGGGCCAGAGAGTAAGTATTTTAGGCTTTGCAGTCTCCACTACAACTACGACTGCCTTTGTAGTTTGAAAGCAGCCACGGACAATATGAATGAGCACAGCTGTGTTTCAGTAAAACTACAAAAACAGGTGGCAAGCCGAATGTGGCCCATAGCCATAGTTTGCCAACCCTTGGTCAAGCAAACAGAAAACTAATCCTCAAAATTAATTTAAATATGCTATATTGTTCTCTTCTATATACTGACAGGCATGATAATCACTAGAAGTCCTTCCCATATATGTGAGTTTTTCATACTCATCTACTCACTTAAAATAGGAAAACCCAGAAAAAGTCTAAAACATATTTGATATGTAAGACTATCATTTTCTTAAAATCATACTCTAATCGCTACTACAGTATTTTGAAAAAATAACCAGGATTATGAGGAATATTCAAGTTTAAAATAAGCCAGCTAGTTAATAATTAAAGTATAAGCTGTACACACACAAAATGCTATGTTATCCACAGTCTGACACTTTGATTTATCTGGTATAATAAAGTTCTTAAAACATGTACAGTTATCACTCATTATCATCTAGTTGGTTCTTCATTTAAAAGAATTCAAAATTAAAGACAGCAATTATGCTTGGGTGTGGTGGCTCACACCTGTAATCCTAGCACTTTAGGAGGCTGAGGCAGGAGAATCACTTGAGGCCAGGGGTTCAACACCAGCCTGGACAACATGGTGAGGCCTTCGTCTCTACAAAAAAACTTAAACATTAGCAGGGTGTGGTCCTAGCTACTCAGGGGGCTGAAGTAGGAGGATCACTTGGGCCTTAGAGGTGGAGAATGCAGTGAGCCATGATTGTGCCACTGTACTTCAGCCCGGGCAATGACAGAGGTAGAGCCTGCCTTCAAAGAAAAAAAAAATATAGCAAATACGTCTCAGTTTCCCAATAAGCATTTCAAAATATAAAAATTACATGAAGAAGGCCGGGCACAGTGGCTCACGCCTGTAATCCCAGCACTTTGGGAGGCCGAGCTGGGCAGATCACGAGGTTAGGAGTTTGAGACCAGCCTGGCCAATATGGTGAAACCCTGTTTCTACTAAAAATACAAAAAAAAATTAGCCGAGCATGGTGGCGTGTGCCTGTAGCCCAGCTACTCAGGACGCTGAGGCAGGAGAATCACTTGAACCCAGGAGGTGGAGATTGCAGTGAGCCGAGATTGCGCCACTGCACTCCAGCCTGGGGCAACAGAGGGAGACCACCGTCTCAAAAAAATTACATGAAGAAATAAAACAAATTTTTCATGAAAGTAGTATTAGAAACTAATTTTCTTAATTTTGGCAAGGCTCAAAAAATTGTAACACCACAAATAACATCCAAGGTATACACTTAGGTATAACATGAGACAGCCCTAAGCTGCCTGAAAAATGTTACCTGTCTTCAAGAAAATTCCAATTTAAAAAATGAAATGATTTCTTTCTCACCATAGTATATGACTAATAGAGGAAAAAAAAAAAAACACTAGCAAAATGAGAAAGCTTAAGTTCCTGTATAAGTATTCTACCTAACTAGCCATGTGACAATTTGGCATTCATTCACTCATCAAGTATTTCTGAGAGCTTATTATGTGACAGACACTGGAAACACAGTAGTGAAGAAAATAGCAAAAATCCCTGCCCTCATGACACATTTTGGTGAATCACTTAATCTCTAAAAACAACTCAGTTTTCTTTCTCTAAAACGATGGATTTTATATTATACTACAGAGTATTTTCAATTCTTTTTTTAAAAGTCCATATTACTCTTCTGAATCCAGGGAAGCAACTTATGGAAGACAACCTGAAATCCACTCTTGCCACTGGCTGAAACCATTTGTTGTGTCATATTCAGATGGCATACAAGGGAAATTAAGTAACTGCTAGATTATCTTTCACACAATCTAGATGAATTATGAGCCTTATTGGCCTCTTAGTATTTACTTGGTAATTAAGATTCCTTGGATGGAATCCAAAAAGAACAATCTTAGAGAAATTTCTCCAGATAATGCATAATTTTACATTCCCAGATCTAAGCCTATAAAAATATAGATTGCTACTGAACCAACTAATAAGCTTATCTTCTCTTCAGAGTAGGATCTGATCTTTGTTTACAAAGTGCTTGCTAAAAGCAGGTAGTCAGAAAGCCAAATTTTGTATTCAAATATGGTTCCTGCATCTAACATTTAAATCTTCTTTCACTTATGAAGACATATCTTTCGGGCAGGCGCAGTGGCTCATGCCTGCAATCCCAGCACTTTGAGAGGCCAAGAGTTTGAGACCAGCCTGGGCAACACAGCAAAATCCCAGCTGGGCATGGTGGTGCACGCTTGTAGATTTACTAGCTACTTTGGAGGCTGAGGTGAAAGGATGGCTTGAGCTCAGGAGTTAGAGGCTGCAATGAACTATGATCATGCCACCACTGCACTCCAGCCTAGGTGACAGAGTTAAAAACAAACAAAAAACCATGAATGAACACCACTGTCAGGTCCAACAAATGCAAATAAAGTAGGAGCACTGAAATTTGCTAACAAGAAGAGATGATGAACACAGATGGACCCAAAGTGGTGGAACAAATTTACATAAGTCAATCTATAATGTGTAAGATACATGTAAACAAAGATGAATTATTTCTTTCTACAATAATCTGAACTGTAAGTGGCTTCTAGAACTAGATTCTCAACTCAGCTATATCAAATATTAAATTACTAAGGGAACCTTTAGAACACCCAGATATTTTAAGTCTCATACAGATGAGCACTGTTTACTTAATTTATATTTAAAAATCCAATAAATGGGCCGGGTGCGGTGGCTCACACCTGTAATCCTAGCACTTCGGGAGGCCAAGGAGGGCGGATCACCTGAGGTCAGGAGTTGGAGACCAGCCTGGGCAACGTGTCGAAACCTCGTCTCTATTAAAAATACAAAAAAATTAGCCAGGCATGGTGGCATGTGTCTGTAATCCCAGCTACTCAGGAGGCTGAGGCAGAAGAATCACTTGAACCCCTTCGAAGGTGGAGGTTGTAGTAAGCTGAGATTGTACCACTGTTCCCCAGCCTGGGCAACAGGGAGGCTCCGCCTCAAAAAAAAAAAATCCAATAAATGAAAAGACTTTGGTAAAACTGAAATGATTTATAACCTAGAAGAATCATTATTATAAAATACTAATTATCCAGCTCTCTGGATGTTTGCCTTTTAGACAGAACTCTCATTGCTGACAGCTAGGTATAACGAAAAAAAAGTCAGGCTTTGGTACCAGGAAGACAAGAGTTTGAACACTAGTGCACCACATCTTGGACACAAACTTTCTAAAGCTATTTTTTCACCTCTAAAATGGGAATACTGATTACCTACCTTGAAGGATTGCTATGATTGGTAAAAATACATGTAAAGCACCTGACACATAGTAGGCACTGAAGAAAGAAGTGTCAGCTGCTTATTCTCATAAGCACATCCATGAAAGAGGATATAAGAAAGGACATGGTAAGAAGATAAATCAGAGCCTAGGCTACACTTTTTTTTTTTTTTCCCCCTGAGACAGTTTCTCACTCCCATTGTCCAGGCTGGAGTGCAGTGACACGATCACACTCACTGCAGCCTTGACTTCCCGGGCTCAGGTGATTCTCCCACCTCAGCCTCCCAAGTAGCTGGAACTACAGGCACGCACCACCATGCCCGGCTAATTTTTTTATTTTTATTTTTAATAGAAATAGGGTTTCACTATGTTGCCCAGGCTGGTCTCAAACTCCTGGGCTCAAGCAACCCGCCCACCTCTCAGCCTCCCAAACTGCTGGGATTACAGGTGTGAGCCACCGCACCCGGCCTAAGCCTAGGCTACATTTAACTGCTAAAACAAAGCAAACAAAAAGCATCCTGATAATTTAAGTGAAACTTCGGGCTAAATTTTTTGTTCACATTTTATACACATAATACTATAGTTCCTCCTTATAAATACGTAAAATCCAAAATTACCTCAGGTCTACTTATTTTGGAGCTAAGTAAAAATTAAAGACTATTACACAATAAAGCAGATAATTTTATGAACAGGTGAGACTGAAAATATGCCAAAAGTAAGATATAAAAATGCATATGAAAGGATAGTAAAAGATTCCTACCTTCAAACCGACTGTTATAAGATCTGTAACAACACTGTATGGAAAAAGTAAAAAGAGAAAATGGAAAACAAAGTTAGAGAACAAGTTTTTAAAAGACAGAGATAGTAAGAATAAAGGGGAAAAAGCATTATAATAACAAATAATAAAATAAGAATGTGATGAGTTGTGAAATATTAATACAAAGAAAAATGATGAGACAGTCTAGCAACAGCAGAGTGTAAAAGCAAATCCTTACTACCAATGCAAGAAACAAATCCTGTTATCTTTTAGTATTTAGGAAAGTATAGTCAAACTTCAATAAAAATGAGTGTTTATCCATTTACCTCTATTTAACGAAGCCAACCCAAAACTTAAAATCACCAAAGTTTGTTCTTTTAAGTCACTGGCATGAATAATCGTGTCTGAGGTTTTAAATGAAACAAAACCAGTGCTTGGATTTTACAGAAATAGAAGGCATCTTGCAAATCTGCATTTACCACCCAAAATTGCTCACCAAAATATAGTTAAGACAGTCTCTCAGAACTAAAATAAATACAAACATCACATTTCAGACATCAAAATTTTCAAAGATTTGCTTTTTAAAAATATTCTATCACGTCAAAACTGTGTTTAAGTATAAATTATCTCTTAGGAGGAAACGAACACACACACACACACACACACACACACACACACACATATACGCACGAGAGACAGTTGGGATTTGAGGAGGAACTAGAAAGATATGTTGACTGGTGGCTTGTGGTTTGTTTTTTAACTACCCAAATAAGGAAAAAGGATCTTTTTCAGGCTGTTGGAAAATGTAGAAATTTAATTAGTCTCCTGAAGGCAAAAATGCACTGTATTCTTAAACCACATCCCTTAAGACCAGGGTGTGAAAATCCCCTTTAAAGTCCTGCCATACAAAAATTCTTCTCTTCTAAGCCCCAAGAAACTGTCTTCGATTAATGTTTTTCTTCATATCTCCTAGAAGAAAGCTACGAATACATTCTACATATTGTTAATAACCTATGTCATCATTACCTCATAAAAGTCAACGAATAAATGACTCTAGATGATGTAAACTGTTTTTAAAATACCACGTAGATTTTTTATTTTTCCTTGTAAACTTCTGAAACTTGAAATTCATTTGTCTAAAATTTAAATGTGATAAGTAACTGGACGCTTGCTGCATAAAAAATAAGATTGTGTAACACTATGGTTATTGGTTCTGATACAAAGGGCAAATCATGCTCCGACTTGAACTTCCAAATGAACTTACCTTCCAGTCAGTATCTGTATAACTGCCTTGCATATTCAAACCAATAAACCCACTACTACCTTTAAAACCACAAATAGCGTGAAGGGAGAGTTAACTTCTTAAACACTATCAAAAAGTAAGTTTGCACTTCACAGTTATCCTACAGTTTAACAGCAAAGACGCAAAATTCAAGAGTCCTCTTTATTATAACTATACATTTTACGACACAAAAAAATAGCCTGCTTCCATTATTTAAGTCAAACCTTCCAGACAATTAACTACACATAATGAAATGCTAAATTCACAGCCTGCCTGAACCAAAATATTAGTATGACACAAATCTTTACGACCACAAAATTTTTCAACATATAAAATGCAACCGAATAAGGTAATGTGAAATAAGTTTTCAACAATGTTCTCGAAGAAACTTCAAACAATAAAAACAGCTTCAATTCCCCCCCAAAATATATACACCTACTGTGTACCCAAAAAAGTTATAATTTTAAGAAATTTTTTAAAGCTTCAATCAAATAAAAATAAAGAACATCACAATCATGAATAAAATCTAAAACTCCACTTTGATGTCTGTAGCAGTGTGCAATCTGCATTCAAATGAATCAATCCGAAATGTCATATACACTTAGTATTGTGAAACTAAAATAAATGAAATCTAATGAGGTCAAAAGCTGTTGGAAGATTTCATCTTCTTCAAATAGCATATCATCAACTATATGGCAACATGTGAACGACTTTTACTGTTCTAGCAAGTTGCATATATTCCACAACCTCACAGAAATCTTGTCATCAAAAGTAGGTAACAAGCTAAAAAAAACCTCAAATACATAATGGGAATAAACCGAGTTGGAGATTTTTTTTTAATCCGTAGGTACAGATACTACAACCTTCAATTAATTCACCAAAATCCTAACATAGTTGTTACTTTAATTACCAAAATATGTCAAGTCCCACCCCATATCCCTGAGTCCCCAGAGAACAGTTTATATACATAGACTCTAAACCTTTTTATTTTGGTCACGGACCCCCATTAAATTTTTGAGCATTTGAAATGCCCCCGAAAATCGCTCGTACATCATATTTTACATACACGGGCAGATAATTCATTAAGTTTCTTGGGGAGAGAGAAAGGTGAGGGGGAAGCGTCCATGGTCACTAAGTCCAGACCCCTGGTGTCGAGAAAGCGTTAACGTATCTCACAGCACAAGTCGGGAGACCTCGGCCAAGTCCCGCGGCGGCCCTGGGACCCCGCGTGGGACCATGGCTTGCGACCAGGTCGCCGCCCAGACGTGTACCGACGCGTGCACCCGCCGTCGGCCGCTCGCCCCACCTCGCCGGTAAACAGCAACTCCCCCGGCAGGAGGACGCCCGCCCCGCGCGCCGCCTCCGCCTCCCCCAGCGCCGCGCACCATTTTCTGAGAGGAAGTGTCGGGAGGCCGAGCTGGGCTCCCCGGACTTGGGGCGCGGAGGGCGGACCTCGGCACCGCGGCCGGACCGGGCTTTCCTCTGCTCCCGGGTGTGTCGAGTAAGGCTAGGAAGCAGCGGACGTGTCCGGGGCGCCGCGTGGGGAAAGGAGAGCCTGCGGCGGACGGCGCCTCCGCGATTCCGGGATCCCCACCGAGACGCCCGGAAGCCCCGCCGTCGGGCTTGGCCGGGGCCGCTCCTCCGGCCGCCGGCGCCGCGCACTGCTCCCCAGCCCTTACGCGTCCCGCGAAGAGCCGGGTGGAAGCGGCGCCAGGGCAACCCGGTGCGGCCGCCGCGCCGCCTAGTACTTACCCATCCATGGCCTAGATGGAGGCGCGCACAGAGCAGGGACTGACGGGCTAACCGCGAGCAGAGGAAGCAGGCGGCGGCAGCAGGGCGGTTCCGGGGACAAGCGAGCGTTGGCTCTGCGGAGCCCCGGCCGGTCCGAGGTGGAAGGAGAGTGGGAACAGGGGCGGGGACCGGGCACGCTCCCGCCACCGCCGCGCCCCCGCCTTCCCCACCCCGCGAGCGCGTCCCCGCCTAGCCCGACCCCGCCCCCTCACCGTCCCCGCCCTCCCTCGGGGCCCGCCCCTGCGCTCGCGCCCACCCTCGCCCCGCTGGCAGCCGGCCTCCGGCTCAGCTCTGGGGCGCCCTCTTCCCGCGGTCGCTGTAAGACCCCGCCCCTCGGCCCGGCGCGCGCGCGCGCCCCCAGCCTCCCTCCTGCGTTCGCGGGAGCGCGCGCCTTGTGCTTCCCGCTCCGCCGCGCACCCCGCCCGCCCTCCCGCGGCCCCGCGGGCCTTCCGGCTTCGCAGACCCGGGCTGCCAGGTTTGAATGCCTCCCTCTGCCGGCAGGAAAAGCTTTGGGGACCTGACTCCCAAGAGTAGGCAGGAATGTCCCACGAGGACCCCAGAAACGAGGTGGAATTGCCCCGGGTGCGCGAGGCTGTAGATGGCACGTCCAGGGACCAGCCTCTGGCAGCCCGGCGCTGGAGTCGACCGCTGGGACCGACACCAGCCCCATAGGTGTGGCTGGGACGATGAATGAGGTGAAAGAGGCTGCCCGGACTGGAATTTGTATACAATTTAAGTATCTGAGTGCATTTCGACCTAACCGTCTAGTATTGAATTTATATGAAAAATTCATTGTACAAACATGGAATGGCTATATTCCCAGCATTTTTTAAAAGTTTACTCATTATTCCCTTTTTTCAGATGAAAATACATATACAAAGAGAGTGATTTGCTCACAGTTTCACAACCAGGAAACGTTTGCACCAGAGCCCTTTCCTCTGGTCTGAGCAAAAAGTATATATATAATATAACGAGTGACAACACGCTTGCTTTTTTCCCTTTTTAGTGTGAAATTGAGTACTTTTTCAACTCACAGATAACCAAAATGTAACCCCCTAAACTGTTAAGCCAAATTCTTAACCTACTGAGTAAAAAAGAGCGGGGCTCCTCCCTGTGGCTTCGTCATTTGAAAAGCAACTAACAAGAACCTCAAACATCTATCCTTGCTAATTTCCTGCTTTCAGATCAGTAGGTGCTGCTAAAAAGATCTAAACTGTGGACTCATTCATCATTCAGTCAGTATTAACCTACTATGTGCCGGGCACTGCATGAATACACAAGAAAATCAGGTTCCAGCCGTCACTGTTGAATGGATTCTTCAGTCCGTTTATGTATATTTTTGACATACAACTTTTCAAATAGGTAGAGTAATTCGGTGAGGTAATTCTTAAAGTCCTGTATCTAACCTCAGTCCCCTTCCAAAATGTCAAATATATTTTGTTTTCTATATTAAATCTAAATATTAAGTTGCATTTGTAAACATTGCCAGATGGAAATGTAGAATATCAACAAGATAAGTAGCTGATGCAGTCTTTCTATCACTGTATTTGGGATATATTCTGTTGATGAAATTTCCTTAACTCTTTTTTTAGCTACACAAGTAATATCAGCATAAATGCTCATTTTGGAAAATTCAAGCACTATAAAATATTGAAAAGTTATCATTAATATTTTTCTTCCCAAACCACCCCCTGCCCATGACTACCACTGTAACAATTCTGCGTGCATCCTTCTAGACCTTATTTTTTGTTGTTGTTTGTTTTTTTTTTGAGACGGAGTCTTGCTCTGTCTCCCAGGCTGGAGTGCAGTGGCACAATCTGAGCTCACTGCAACCTCTGCCTCCCGAGTTCAAGTGATTCTCCTGCCTCAGCCTCCTGAGTAGCTGGGATTACAGGCGCCCGCCACCACGCCTGGCTAGTTTTTGTGTTTTTAGTAGAGACAGGGTTTCACCATGTTGGTCAGGCTGGTCTAGAACTCCTGACCTTGTGATCCACCCACCTCAGCCTCCCAAAGTGCTGGGATTACAGGTGTGAGCCACCGCACCCAGCGACCTTTACCATTTTTCTTTTTCTTTTTTTTTTTCACCTAAAAATCCTGGATTATAGCTGGGCATGGTGGCTCACACCTGTAATCCCAGCACTTTGGGAGGCCGAGGCGGGCGGATCACTTAAGGTCAGGAGTTCGAAGCCAGCCTGGCCAACATGGTGAAACCCCCCATCTCTACTAAAAATAGGAAAATTAGTCTGGCTTGGTGGTGCACGCCTGTAATCCCAGCTACTCAGGAGGTTGAGACAGGAGAATCTCAACCCAGTAAGCAGAGGTTGCAGTGAGCCGAGATCACACCACTGCACTCCACCCTGTGTGACAAAGTGAGACTCCAGGCTGGAGTGCAGTGGCACAATCTCGGCTCACTGCAACCTCTGCCTCCCAGGCTCAAGAAATTCCCCTGCCTCAGCCTCTGGAGTAGCTGGGATTACAGGCACCTGCCACCCTGCCTGGCTAATTTTTGTATTTTTAGTAGAGACAGAGTTTCACCATGTTGGCCAGGCTGCTCTTGAACTCCTGACCTCAAGTGATCCACCCACCTCGGCCTCCCAAAGTGCTGGGATTATAGGCGTGAACCACTATGCCCAGCCTCATAATTTCATTTCATAATTTAACCTTTTCCAAAACAGTGGAAATTACGTTGTTTCCAAGTATTCAAAATAACTAACACTATTGCAGAAAATATCATGAATGTATGAGTATCTTTGCACACATATTATTACATCTGAGGAATAGATCCCTAGAAGTAGAATTGAGAAACAAAGGATATAAGCCTTAATATCCTTTATATAATTCAACAATCCTTTATATAAAGCCTTTATAGCCTTTAAATTCAAATTTGATAAATTTTTTGAAAATGATTCCAAAAAGGCTGTACCAATTTACAGTTTCTTTATTTAAAAAAAAAAAATTTGGCTGCGCATGGTGGCTCACACCTGTAATCACAGCACTTTGGGAGGTCAAAGCGGCAGCATTGCTTGAGCTCAGCAGTGTGAGACCAGCCTGGGCAACATGGTGAAACCCTGTCTCTATATTTTTATAAAAATAAAAATAAATTATTAAAGTTATGTCTCTCTTACCCTATGCTTTAAGCTAACAAATTTTAATAGTAAAAAATAGCAGAGCGTGACCCCTATCTTTGCTATTCCAAATTTCAATATTAAAAAATAATACAGGAAGACCCCATCTCTCAATAAATACAGGTAAATATAAAGTGTGTCCGAAATTTATTGTTCATACTAACAATAATTCCGAGAAGTCTGCAATGTAAAAACAGTGCACCTGACTGAAATTAACAAAACTGTTTGGCATTTCCTAAATACTCAATGTCCAGCTTTACAACAGAAGCCTAGATATAAGAAAACAGAAAACAGTTTACAACAAAAAAGGTGAAGCCTTAACTCTTTCCCCTGCCCCTTGGTTCTAAATTCAAAGAACTTTTTGTTTGTTTGTTTGTTTGTTTGGAATCAGAGGCTTGCTCTCTCACCCAGGCTGGAGTGCAGTAGCGCGATCTCAGCTCACTGCAACCTCTGCCTCCCAGGTTCAAGCAATTCTCCTGCCTTAGCCTCCCTGGTAGCTGGGATTGGAAGCGTGCACCACCACACCTAGCCAATTTTTGTATTTTTCATAGAGATGGGGTTTCACTGTGTTGGCCAGGCTGGTCTCAAACTCCTGGCCTCAAATGATCTGCTTGCCTCCGCCTCCCAAAGTGCTGGGATTACAGGCGTGAGCCACCGTGCCTGGCCAATTCAAAGAACTTATAGATTAAGCTCCATGGGTTTGTGAGTCACTTTGATTCAAAAATAGTAGGTAGCATAGAGTTTAGCTCCTCAAGAACCATTTTGAGAAACCTAACTGTTCCCATAGCCTACATGACGTGGAAGAGCCACAGCTTTCTATCATCTCCACAGAAGTTTCTGGAATCAGATATCTCAGATATCACCTACATGACCTGGTTTGACCTGAAACTGATAGGTTCTATATACTGGCTTCTTGATAGTGAAGAGAGTTACATTTTCTCTATTTGCTAATTGCTCTGTGCTTTGAAAAGGAAGACAGATACAAATAATTTAGTTTATAATTTTTCTAACATTTTCTCTTGTGTTTTTGTTCTGATTTGACTAAGAAATTCCCCTGACACACCTTTTTCTGATGAGAGACACCACCCCCATCACGATTATCTTTGGACAACATGTAACCTTTGAACACTTGCCTTAAGGCATTCCGGTAGGCAGTGGTTAGTTAACATTTAACCAACATAACCCTATTTCTGTTTACAGGTAAGACTTCTTAATATATAAAATAATACAAAGATGCCAAATAAGTCAGAAATAATACCAGCTATTAGGTGAATCTAGGAAGCTGGACATTTTAATATCATTCTATCCCATGACAAATACAAAATCATCATAATTAACATTGCATTTCCCAAAACAGAAACATCTGAAATTATACTAAATGAAAAAAGCCAATCTCAAAAGGTTACATGCTGTATGATTCCATTTCTATAACATCCTCAAAATGACAAAATTATAGAGATGGAGAACAGATTAGTGGTTACCAAGGATTAGGAAGAGGGTGGGAGCAGATGGAAGAGGATAGAGACAACTGTGACTACAAGGGAGTAAGAACGGGGATATTTGTGGTAATAAAACAGTTCTGTATCTTGATTATGGGGTGGTTATACAAATCTACACATGATAAAATTGCATAGAACTTTAGATAAACACATGCATGAAAAAGTGACAAAATCTGAAGAGAAGTTATGGATTGCACTGTGTCTGTGTGCTGCTTTTAATAGTGTAATACAGTTACTAAGATGTTACTATTGGGGGAAACTTGTTGAAGGGTACACAGGACCTCTTTGTACTTATTTTTTAAACTTCCTGTGAATCTACAATTATTTCAAAATAAAGAAACCTTGGCTGAGTGTTCCCTTAATATTTGTTGTTATTTGTTCAATAATTAAACAATAACAAACATCAAAGGCTTAAGCAAAATGGCATGTGAGTATAATTTATAGTTTTCAGGCTGTATCACCTTGGTAGTCAAATAAGGTTATAACAGCTGACACACACTGACTCTGACCGACTCTGCCCAGTCTGTTGAATTATGAGCCTTTCTTCAAAGTCCTTCCCAACTATTTGAAGAGGCGGCATGTAAGTGTCTCCTACATGCTCACTGACTTCTCAGCAGCTATGAATCACGTCCATTTTTGTCATCCCATGCCTGGCCCTGATGTAATCATCTCCACATGAAGTTCTTAATATGGCCAGTGCCTGGCACAGAGGACTCATGTCTATGCTGAAGGTGCTGTCCCTTGTCACTGTCCTGTAGTATAATTTGCCAGCCCATGCCAAAGTTGCATTGGGCTTTCTGGAGCACTTTTCTGAAAAGGGGAGTATTCCTCTCCCTGTTTTTTGTCATACTATATCACCTAGGTTCCAGTGTCTCCCAGAATTTTTAATGAAACAGCCTTTTTTATTTTAATTCACAGAAAATCATCCTTTAAAATTTAGGCAAGGGCGAAATGCCGTCTCTACTAAAAATATAAAAAATTAGCCAGGCATGGTGGCTCATGCCTGTAGGCCCAGCTACTCAGGAGGCTGAGGTGCGAGGATCACCTGAGCCCAGGAAGTTGAGGCTGCAGTGAGCTGAGATCGTGACACTGCACTCCAGTCTGCCTGACACAGCAAGACTCTGTCTCAAAAAAAAAAAAAAAAAAAAAAAAAGATACAGGCATGAATCCTAAGGGGCTAAGAAAATCTGAGTGATAATCACTACAGTGATCTAAGAATCATCATTGCCCTTTAACATTGACTTCTTTTTGTCCTTAAAACTGTTGTCCCCCACTCTGTACCCTGAGGATGAATTTCTTAACCTAGAAGTCTCCCAGACCCCACTTAGAAGTAAATCTCTTGGATTGTTGTTATTTTTTTTCTTTACCTTTATTTACTTGCCATTTTTATTTTTTTTCTTTTCACTCTTTTTTTTTTCTTTTGAGACAGTCTCGCTCTGTCACCCAGGTTGCTGTGCAGTGGAATGATCTCGGCTCACTGCAACCTCTACCTCCCAGGTTCAAGCGATTCTCCTGCCTCAGCCTCCCAAGTAGCTGGGATTACAGGCACACCCCACCACACCCAGCTAATTTTTGTATTTTTGGTAGAAATGGGATTTTGCCACGTTGGCCAGGCTGGTTTCCAACTCCTAACTTATCAGGTGATCTGCCCGCCTCAGCCTCCCAAAGTACTGGGATTACAGGTGTCAGACACCATGCCCTGCCTGCCCAGCCCAATTTTTAAATGATATAAATTTCTATCAGGATTATAACCATGACACTAAATGTTATAAAAATTCATATTTATTTAAACATGTTTATTTTTTATTTATTTATTTTCTTGAGACAGGGTATCGCTCTGTCACCCAGGCTGGAGTGCAGTGGTGCAATCGTGGCTCACTGCAGCCTCAACCTTCCAGGCTCAGGTGATCCTCCCACCTAAGCCTCCTGAGTAGCGGAAACTGTAGGCATGTTCCACCACCACACCTGGCTAATTTTTGCTGGTGTGTTCTTAGCAACCAGAACAATGCCTACTACATAATAGGCAGCCAATATTTTATTAATTGAACATGTGAAACAGGTTGTGCCTTGCAAAGACAATCTTCCTTTTGTTTCCGAAACTGTTTATTGTATTAATACTAAATTTGTATTTCTGGTAAATTTGCCCTATATTCTTCCTCAGCATTACCAATTCGTTATTTATTAGATCTTCATTCTATTACATATTTTTCTTTAATGTCATGTGTTTGTTTTTTTCTTAATATTTTATGATTTTCTCAAGTCTATTCTCTCCAATCATAGTTCAGATTTCTGCAGTATTAGTTTGATTCCTTGCTATTTTAACGTGTTTTTAAATAACATAATAATTTTGTTTTCTCCTCTTCTCTTTCATTTGTTCTGCCAGCTTTTTTAAAATGTCATGTTATTGTCTTATCTATGTTTTAAAATCTCTTGTTTAGGGCCGGGCGCAGTGGCTCACGCCTGTAATCCCAGCACTTTGGGAGGCTGAGGCGGGTGGATCACCTGAGGTCAGGAGTTTGAGACCAGCCTCAACATGGAGAAACCCCGTCTCTACTAAAAGCACAAAATTAGCTGGGCGTAGTGGTGCATGCCTGTAATCTCAGCTACTCAGGAGGCTGAGGCAGAATTGTTTGAACCCGGGAGGCGGAGGTTGCGGTGAGCCGAGATCGCGCCATTGCACTCCCGCTTGGGCAACAAGAGCGAAACTCTGTCTCAAAAAAAATTAATAAAAATAAAAAATAAAATAAAATCTCTTGTTTCATGGACTCCATATTTAATTATCCAAAGAGGATAAAGAAGTATTTTGTCTAATGTTTTCTTCTTATCCGTTTTTGTTCCTCTTTAAAAGTGTAATTTTCATGTTTTTACATATTATATTCTTCTACTTCATTTGGGTGTTTTTGTTTTGGTTTGGATTTCTTGTGGGGTTTTTTGTTTTTGTTTTTGGCAAGATCTCTGCTAGAATTTGTTTTGTTTTGTTTGTTGAGTCAGGGTCTGTCTCTGTCGCCCAGACTAGAGTGCAGTGGTGTGAGCTTGGCCCACTGCAACCTCCACCTCCTGGGTTCAAGTGATTCTCCTGCCTCAGCCTCCCGAGTAGCTGGGATTACAGGTGCACACCACCATGCCTGGCTAATTTTTGTATTTTTAGTAGAGATGGTGTTTCACCATGTTGGCCAGGCTAGTCTCGAACTCCTGACCTCCAGTGATCCGCCTGCCTCGGCCTCTTGAAGTGCTGGGATTACAGGCATGAGCCACCATGCCTGGCCTCTGGTAGAATTTTTTTCCCTTGTTTGTATCCGGCAAGAAAAGTGTTTTTGTTTTTCGTTGGGGGTGTGTGTGTGTGTGTGTTGTTGTTTTTGTTTTTGTTTTTGTTTTGAATGATGGCAGTACTACTTTGATCTGCAGCTTACTAAAGAATAGTGTGAGTTGAGGGCTCACAAATCTCATCTCAGCTTTTCTGTGCGTTATTGATTTTTTTTGTTTTTGTTTTTAAGTCACTTGTAGGGCTAGATATCAATGGTTTATATTCTTGTTTCATCTTTCAATTACTTGGTGGGGATGGTGAAGTGGGAAGTGACTGTGAAGTGACTCCAATAAGTAGATAGCCATCAAGTAAGGTATGCTTTCTCTCAGAAACTTCACAAAATCCTTTACATAGTTCTGCTAAATATCCACATTTGGTTTGGTTTGTTTTCCCTGAATTCCTTTAGAATGACTAGGTCCCTGTGATGGCTAATTTTAGGTGTCAACTTGCCTGCTTTAAGAGACAACAAGATAGCTGGTAAGGCATTATTTCTGGGTGTGCTGTGAGGGTGTTTCTGGAAGAGATTGGCATTTGCATCAGTGGACTGAATGAGGAAGATCTGCCCTCACCCAATGTGGGTGGGCATCATCCAATTGGCTGAGGGCCTGGATAGAAAAAAAAGGCAGAGGAAAGGCAAGTTTTCTCTCTTCTGGAGCTGGGACACTGTTCTTTTCCTGCCCTTAGACATAAGAACTCCAAGTTCTCCAGCCTTTGGACTCCAGGACTTGCACCAGCAGCCTTCTAGTTTCTCAGGCCTTTGGATTTGGACTTAGACAGAGCCGTATTACTGGCTTCTTGGGTTCTCCAGCTTGCCGATGGCCTATCATGGAACTTGGCCTCCGTAAGTCTCTTCTCATATGTCTCTGCGTGTGTGTGTATCCCATTGGTTCTGTCTCTCTAGAGAACACTGACTAACACAGTCGTCTTCACAGAAGCCTGAATATACTCTATAACATATAATATAAGAGGATAGACTGGACACAGTGGCTCACGCCTGTAATCCCAACACTTTGGGAGGCCGAAGTGGGCGGATCACTTGAGGTCAGGAGTTCGAGACCAGCCTGGCCAACATGGTGAAACCCATCTCTGCTAAATATACAAAAAGTAGTCGAGCATGGTGGCACACACCTGTAATCTCAGCTACTCAGGAGGCAGAGGCAGAAGAATCACTTGAACCCAGGAGGCAGAGGTTGCAGTGAGCCGAGATTGCACCATTGCACTCCTGCCTGGGCGACAGAGCGAGACTCCGTCTCAAGAAAGAAAAACAAAGAAGAAGAAGAAGAAGAAAAAAGAGAGAGATTAAAAATAAATGTGTAGGCATGGGCTGATATATATACTTTTGTTTACAAGTTCTACCTATTGAGAGGATCAAGGACCAAACAATGACATCACAGTAACTTTTTTTGTGGGGGCGGGGGCGGGCAGTCTCACTGTGTTGCCCAGACTGAACTCAAACTCCCATGCTCAAGTAATTCTCCCACCTCAGTCTCCTGAGTAGCTGGGACTGCAGGTGTGCACCACCATGCCCAGCATTGCCCATATCTTAGTTTCTAGATACCATTGGCTGATAAAAAAGGAACCAAGACTCCTCAGAGAAGTTGTTGGTTCCAGGGCTGGATCGGGGAAAATGCAGGATGAGCCTAGAGTATCTTGAGGCTCATTTTGAGGACAGAAAGTAAAAAAGTTACTTGCACGCAAAATGTTAACATTAGGGGAATCTGGACAGTGGTTATTCAGATACACTCTGAACAATTTTTTTTTTTTGAGACTGAGTTTCGCTCTCGTCACCCAGGCTGGAGTGCAATGGTGTGATCTCAGCTCACTGCAGCCTCTGCCTCCCGGGTTCAAGTGGTTCTCCTGCCTCAGCCTCCCCAGTAGCTGGGATTACAGGTGCCTGCCACCACACCCGGCTAATTTTTGTATTTTTAGTTCAAAGTGCTTTTTACCAGTTTTCACTACCACTACAAGCGTTAGCTCATATCCTCAACTGGTATTATCCAACTTTAAAAATTTTGTCAAGCAGTCAGTTTAAAATATCTTACATGCGGCTGGGCGTGGTGGCTCTCACCTGTAATCCCAGCATTTTGGGAGGCCGAGGTGGGCAGATCACCTGAGGCCAGGAGTTTGAGAACAGCCTGGCCAACATAGTGAAACCCCGTCTCTACTAAAAATACAAAAAATAAGCTGGGTGTGGTGGTGGCACCTGTAATCCCAGCTACTTGGGAGGCTGAGGCAGGGAAAATCACTTGAACCCAGGAGGCGGAGTTTGCAGTGAGCTGAGACCAGGCCATTGCACCCCAGCCTGGGCAACAGAGCAAGACTCTATCTCAAAAAAAAAAAAAAGAAAAAATCTTACATGCCCTCATTTTTCATTTCATTTCATTAATGCAATTGAATTTCATTTCGCATGTTATTGGACATTCATTGGTAAATCTCCTTCAGTAAAGTACCTGTTCATATATTTTACCCATTTTTTTTCATATTTGACTATACATTCTTTACTTATTGGTTTGCAGGAGTTACACACACACATTTTTTTTTTCTGACAATATTTGCAGACAGTTCTTCATCCAGTATGTTGCTTCTCTTTTGCTTTTCTTTATGGTGTCTTCTGATAAACAAAAACTTTTCATTTTAATTTTAAAAGGTAAAATTTATCAATCTTTTTTTATTTATGTTTTGGGCCTTTTGTTTAAGCTTCTATTAAGTATTATACCTTAGTTCTTGTGCAGTAAGACAAGAAACAGAAATAAAATATATATGCTACAGTTTAAATAGTATTTGTCCTCTCTGAAACTCATGTTGAAATTTGATTATCATTGTGGCAGTGTTGGGAGATAGGGACCTTTAGGGGGTGATTAGGTCATTAGGGGGAATTAATGCCATTCTTGTTGTAGCCAATTAATACTCATGAATCCATTAGTTATCACAAGAACAGGTTGTTATAAAGCAAATTGGGCCTCTTTGGCTCTCTTTTGCTTCCTCTCTTGCCACATAATTCCTTCCCTTTTCTGCCATGCTATAAAGGAGCACAAGGCCCCCACCAGATGCAGCTGTCCAGTCTTTGACTTCCCAGCCTCCAGAACTGCAAGCTAAATAAATCTCTTTTCTTTATAAATTATCCAGTCTCAGGTATTCAGTTATAGCAACAGAAAACCTGCTAAGACAATATGAATATTGGAAAGGAAAAATAAGTTGTCATTATTTGCAGCTGATATGATTATCTATGTAGAAAATTCAAAAGTATATCAAAAGTTTTAAAATTAATGCAAAAGAAAAAAATTAATGAGAGAGTTTAATAAGAAGTCTGGGTATAAGATTAACATATGAAAATTAGTTGCATTTCTATATACCATAAAAACAATTAGAAAATATTATTTAAAAATGGCTGGCCGGGCACGGTGGCTCACACCTGTAATTCCACACTTTGGGAGGCCGAGGCGGGTGGATCACCTGAGGTCGGGAGTTTGAGACCAGCATGACCAACATGGAGAAACCCCATCTCTACTAAAAATACAAAATTAGCTGGGTGTGGTGGCACATACCTGTAGTCCCGACTACTCAGGAGGCTGAGGCAGGAGAATTGCTTAAACTGGGAAGGCGGAGGTTGCGGTGAGCCGAGATGGCACCATTGCACAGCAATAATAATAATAATAATAAAAATAATACCACTGCCACAGAGCTATATACTTTAAAATGGTTAAAATGGTAAACTTAAATGAGCTAAGCATGGTGGCACACACATGTAGTCCCACCAGCTACTCCTTGGGAGGCTGAGGCAGAAGGATTACTTGAGCCCAAAGAGTTCCAGGTGACAGCGAGTTGTGATTGTGTGCCATTGTACTTCAGCCTGAGAGACAGAGTAAGAACCCCATCTCTAAAAAAAAAAAAAAAAAAAAAAAAAAGGAAAAAAATTTTTTTTTTTTTGAGATCAGAGTCTCACTCTGTCACCCAGGCTGGAGTGCAGTGGAGTGATCTCGGCTCACTGCAGCCTCCACCCCCTGGGTTCAGGTGATTCTTGTGCCTCAGCCTCCTCAGTAGCTGGGACTGCAGGAGCACACCACCATGCCCAGCTAATTTTTGTATTTTTTTTTTCAGTAGAGTTGGGGTTTTACCATTTGGCCAGACTGGTTTTGAACTCCAGACCTCAAGCGATCCGCCCACATTGGCCTCCCAAAATGTTGGGATTACAGGCGTAAGCCACAACTCCTGGCCAAAAAAAGGTAAATTTAAATATAAAAATTAAAAATAAATGACTTCTAGAATAGCTAAGACAGTCTTAAAGAATAATAATGTGGGGACTAGCTCTATCTAATATTAAAATTTGTATATCATGAAGTCAAATAATCAAGAAAAAATGTAGTATTGCCACAGGAATAGACAAATTTTCTTTTTTTTTTTTCTGTTTGAGACAGAGTCTCGCTCTGTTGCCCAGGCTGGAGTACAGTGGCATGATCTCGGCTCACTGTAACCTCCACCTCCCAGGTTCAAGCAATTCTCCCTGCCTCAGCCTCCCAAGTAGCTGGGAGTATAGGCGCCCGCCATCATACCCAGCTAATTTTTGTATTTTTTAAGTAGAGACGGGGTTTCGCCATGTTGGCCAGGCTGCTCTTGAACTCCTGATCTCAGGTAATCCGCCCTTTTCGGCCTCCCAAAGTGCTGGGATTACAGGCGTGAGGAGACCTTGGCAAATATAAAATCTTTCTTTTCTTTTTTCTTTTTTTTCCTTTTTTCTGAAACGAAGTCTTGCTCTGTGGCCCAGGCCGGAGTGCAGTGGCGTGATCTCAGCTCGCTGCAAACTTTGTCTCTTGGGTTCAAGCGATTCTCCTGCCTCAGCCTCCCGAGTAGCTGGGACAAAGGTGCGTGCCACCATGCCCAGCTAATTTTTGTATTTTTAGTAGAGACGGCATTTCTTCATGTTGGCCAGGTGAATCTCGAACTCCTGACCTCAGGTGATCCACCTGCCTCAGCCTCCCAAGGTGCTGGGATTGCAGGCATGAGCCACCACACCTGGCCGGCAAATATAAAAACTTGATGTAGGACACAGGAGGCATTTAGGGGAAAAAAATGGAAGTTATTTTCTTCTTCATTCCAAATACAGGTACCAACCTCATACCCATATACAATGAGCAGCTCCAGATGACTTACAAATTAAAGGGAAAACTTTTAAGGTTTTAGATGGTTTAGGAGACTATATGACTTTAGGATATAAAAGGTGTTCTTAAACACAATTTCAATTTAAGGTTAGAGACATACACACTTTAGCAATTCTTTGCTTGTATGTTTGTTTGTTTTTTCCTGAGACAGAGTCTCTCGCTCTGTCACCCAGGCTGGAGCGCAGTGGCACTTTCTCAACTCACTTCGCCTCCCAGGTTCAAGTGATTCTCCCACCTCAGCCTCCTGAGTAGCTGGGACTACAGGTGCGTGCCACCGCACCCAGTTAATTTTTGTATTTTTAGTAGAGATGGAGTTTCGCCATGTTGGCCAGGCTGGTCTTGAACTCCTGACCTCAGGTGATCTGCTCACCTCACCCTTCCAAAGTGCTGGGATTACAGGCCACTTTAGCAATTATACTCCTAGATGTATATAACCTAGAGCACCAGATGTATATAACCTTGTGCACCAGAAGATGTATGAAAAAATATTCATAGCATCACTGGTTGTAATGCAATATATAAATAGCCTAATGCTATATATAAATAACCTAATTTATCTATTTTATTGCAATATATAAATAACCTAAAAGCCTATCAACAAGAGAAATGGGCAAATAAATTGTGGCATATTCACACAATGGAATACTATATCACAGTGAAAATGAATAAAATACCATAGGCAATGATATATAGAAATCAAAACAAAATATTGAATTAAAACTATATGTACTGGGATACCTTTTTTTTTTTTGAGACAGGGTCTCACTCTGTCACCCAGGCTGGAGTGCAGTGGTATGATCATGGCTAACTGCAGCCTTGACCTCCCTGGGCTCAGATGATCCTCCCGCCTCAGCCTCCCCAGTAGCTGGGACTACAGGCATGTGCCACCACGCCTGGCTAATATTTGTATTTTTTTGTGGAAACAGGGTTCTGCCGTGTTGCCAAGGCTGTTCTCGAACTCTTGGGCTCAAGTGATCCACCTGTCTTGGCCTCCCAAAGTGCTGAGATTACAGGTGTGAGCTACTGTACCATTTTTATAATGTTAATAATCAAGCACAACTAGGCAAAACTCATCAATATATTGTGTGTGTATGTGTATCTATACATAAATACATATACATATGTATAGACACACAATTTTATAAAACATGACAAGGGAGTAATACAAAACTCAGGATAGTGGTTACTTCAGGGGAGGAGGCAGGGAGATGGAATCAAGAGAAGCACAGGATTTCATCATCTTTAGTCCTTCAGCTGGTTGTTGGTTTCACAGGTGTTTACTATTATGCCTCATAATTTATATATATTACACATATTTTGAAATGTATCAAGTATTCTGCACACACATATCCACAAAATTTAGCCTATTTTTGTCAGCACTGACGTAGGTCCCAAGACCTCATGCCTCAGAATAGGGTTTCTCAACCTCAGCACCACTGACATTTTTAATTCTTTGTCATGGAGGGGAGGGACTTCCCAGTGAATTATTGGATGTTTAGTAGACAGTGTATTATTGCATATTTAGACTCTATTCACTAGATGCTAGTACTGTTAGAGTAGGTAGTTAGGCAGGCATGAGCAGGGCAGGAGACGGTGTCCCGTCCAAGGAATGTCGGGCGGCCATCAGATGGTCAGGCAGTTAGTAAATTATTTCTCTAAAATGATAATTGGTCGCAGCCAGCGCCAGGAAAAGGTAGTTTCCCAAAAGACAGAAAACACCTAAAACTGGTGATCAGCAGCTTCCCGATTAGATATCTGGAGTTGGGCCAGTGGCCTCGAGCATGTGCACTAAGAGACAAAATGGCGGAGCTTAACTGGTATATGATGACCCTTCTCTACCAACAATGAACTGGTAAGGGAAAAAAATGCCTCAGATGAGCATGTGCACAAGTTCGGTAAACACACAGTGCATGTGGCCCCTCCCAAGTGTTAGCAAGCCACTGCGCATGCGCACAGCCCACTGCAAAGGAAGAATCAGGGGAGAACGGAGGCAACCGCCCGGAAGCATCACAACTTATAAAACCCCAAGTCAAAGATCAAATCATACACCTGAATCTCTCAAGTACCCGGCTTGGCCCTCTTCCAAGTGTACTTTACTTCGTTTCATTCCTGCTCTAAAACTTGCCTCTGTCTCTCCCTATGCCTTATGCCCTTCTTTCAAATCCTTTTTTCTGAGGAGGCAAGAATTGAGTTGCTGCAGATCCGCTAACAATACCACCCCCCCTCCCAGATGTGACAACTAAAAAAGTCTCCAGACATTCGCAAACATCTCCAGGGCAGCAAACTCCACTCACGGGTTGAGAATATTGCCTTAGGGGATTTCCCTTATTTTCTTCCAAATTCATTCAATTATTTAAAATGGTGTTGTGGTATAAGAAATATATTTAGTCTTTGTCCCTGGTTCCTGTCACAGACTTCCTAAAACCCTGGGAATTTCCTGAAGGAGAGGAGTGTCTTTTGTTATTTATCACGAGTCTCTTTCATAACCTCTGGGTTTATGCTAATAGGGTGATTTAGGGTAGATCCTCTAGGTAGCCTCAGTATGGTGTCAGTAGGGAAGGAGGGGGCTGGATATTAAGCTCTATAAAAACTCTTGAACAATCAGATTTGATGAGCTTCCGGGTTGCTAAACATATGGAGGCGCTGGGAGGTTGGCATGCCCAGAGAGGGTATGGAAGTTCTGTACCACCACTCCTCATATCTTGCCCTATGCATCTCTTCCATCCCAGTGTTCCTGAGTTGTGTTCGTATAATAAACTGGTAAATGTAAGTAAAGTGTTTTCCTGAATTCTGTGAGCCATTCCAGCAAACTATCTAACCTGAAGAGGGAATCACAGGAACCCCCCAATTATTATAACCAGTTGGTCAGAAGCATAGGGACTTGCGATCGGTGTCTCAAACAGGGCTGTGTTATGGGACTTGAACCCTTAACCTGTGGAATTTGACACTATCTCTACATATAGTGTGCAATTTACCAGGCGCGGTGGCTCACACTAGTAATCCCAGCACTTTGGGAGGCTGAGGCAGGTGGATCACCTGAGGTCAGGAGTTCAGGACCAGCCTGGACAACATGGTGAAACCCTGTCTCTACTAAAAATACAACAATTAGCCAGGTGTGGTGGCGGGCGCCTGTAATCCCAGCTACTTGGCAGGCTGAGGCACGAGAATCGCTTGAATCTGGGAGATGAAGTTTGCGGTGAACCGAGATTGCGCCACTGCACTCCAGCCTGGGTGACAGAGTGAGACTCTGTCTCAAAAAAAAAAAAAAAAAAAAAAGAATTCAGTTGAATTACAGGACACCCAGTTGGAAATTGCCTGTTGGAGAATTGTTTGTCTGTGGGGAAAAACCCCCACACATCTGGTCACAGAAGTGGCCTGTGTTTTATGAAAGTGTAGAGAATATGAGTGTGTTTTCTTCAGCTGTTTTTTTTTTTTAATTTATGTACCATTTAAAGATTTTTAAATTTCTAAATTGAAGACCATTATTCTAAGTGAAATAACTCAGGAGTGGAAATCCAAACATCCTATGTTCTTACTCATAAGTGGGAGCTAAGCTATGAGGATGCAAAAGCATAAGAATGATACAATGGACTTTGGGGACTCGGGGGGTAAAGTGTGGAATGGGGGTGAGGGATAAAAGACTACACATTGGGTTCAGTGTACACTGCTCGGATAATGGGTGCCTCAAAATCTCACAGATCACCACTAAAGAACTTATTCATGTACAAAAATAAATAAATAAGAAAAAAGATTTTAAAATTTTTAAAATAAACTTTATTTTTTATAGCAATTTTAGATTTATGGAAACATTGTGATAGTACAGAGCATTCTTCCACGCCCAGTACCCAATTTTTGCTATTAACATCTTAACATTAGTAGAGTACATTTGTTAATAAACCAATACTGATATGTCATTGAGAAGAGTGGAAATATTTTAATAAAAATCATTAATTGTTACAAAATTTCCGGGGAAGATGGTAGTCTAGGAAAATAAAAAATGAACCAGAACCAGAAAAGAAATTTCTCTTCTTTTCTTAATATGTTGTTGTTAATTCTCTCTCACACTCTGTCTCCCTCTCTCTTTTGGCATAAACAACAAACATTATCTCACACTGTCTTTAGGTCAGAAGTTCAGAAATAGCTCAGAGTCTCTGATGAGGTTGCACTCAAATAATTCTTCTTTCCTTGTTTTTCTTTTTTCCTGAGACGAAGTCTCACTCTGTTGCCCAGGCTGGAGTGCAGTGGCACAATCTTAGCTCACTGCAACCTCCGCCTCCTTGGTTCAAGTGATTCTCCTGCCCCTGCCTCCCGAGTAGCTGGGATTACAGGCACCCGCCACCACGCCCAGCTAATTTTTGTATTTTTAGTACCATGTTGGCCAGCCTGGTCTAGAACTCCTGACCTCAAGTGATCTACCTGCCTCAGCCTCCCAAAGTGCTGGGATTACAGGCATGAGCCACCGTGCCTGGCCCAAGTAATTCTTAATTTATTGTTATTAATTAAAGTCCATACTTTATTAAGATTGGATTCATTT
Organism: Pan troglodytes; assembly: GCF_028858775.2. Classification (NCBI taxonomy): domain Eukaryota; kingdom Metazoa; phylum Chordata; class Mammalia; order Primates; family Hominidae; genus Pan; species Pan troglodytes. The sequence continues at coordinate 26,129,737 of NC_072409.2, read as the reverse complement.
TTACCTAGTATTATATTTATGTTCCAGGATCCCCTCCAAGATACCATATTACATTAAGCTATCATGTCCTCTTGGCTGTGACAATTTCTCACTTTCCTCGTTTGTGATGACCTTCACAGTTTTAAGGCGTACTGCTCAAGTATTTTATGGAATGTCCTTCAAGTGGAACTTGTTTTTCTCATGATTAGACCAGGGTTATATGTTTTTGGGAGAAAGACTACAGAGATAAAGTGCCATTGACGTCATATCAGGGGTCCTATTGTTAACATGACTCATGATGGTTAATGTTGACCTTGATCATCTGACTGAGGTAGTCTGTCAATTTTCTTCACTCTAAAGTTATCTTTCCTTGCCTTTCCATATTGTACTCTTTGGAAAGAAGTCATTATGCACAGCCCACACTTAAGGAATGGGGAGCTATGCTCTACTTCCTTGAGTAAGCAGTGTTTACATAAATTATTTAGAATTCTTCTGTACAGATGATTGGTCATTCTCCCTCATTTACTTATATGTTCAATCATTTAATTATATCAGTATGGACTCATGAATATTTATTTATTTTATACTTTGATTATAATTCAACATCATTTCATTTTGTTGCCCAAATTATTCCAGCTTTGGCCATTGGGAGCTCTTACAGTTGACCTATGTGCTCCTTTGACATACCCCTCATCAATGTGGGGGTTTTTTGGTTTTGTTTTTTGAGCACTTTCTTACTTTATGGCACAACAAGATGCTCCAGGCTCATCATGTACATTTACTACCTCAGTCCTAGAATCAGCCATTTCTCAAGGAACTCTAGTTCCTTTTTTTTTTTTTTTTCCCAAGACAGAGTCTCACTCTGTTATCCCACAGCCTCAACCTCCAAGGCTCAAGTGATCCTCTTGTCTCAGCCTCCTGAGTAGCTGGGACTACAGGCAGCTGCCACCACTCCCAGCTAGTTTTTAAATATTTTTTTGTAGAGAAAGGGTCTCACCATGTTGCCCAGGCTGGTCTCCAACTCCTGGGCTCAAGCAATACTCCCACCTTGACTTCCCAAAGTGCTGAGATCACAGATGTGCCACTGTACCCTGCCTGGTTCCTTTTATTAAAGTACAGTATTTGAAAGTAAAATCTAGGTATTAGGAGTTCTCATTGTTACTGGAATTAAGGTTTTACAGTCTTTTAATTTTTTTTTTAGTTTGAGAGTGTCAGGAGGTCTGGCCTGTCATAGGATTTTAATCTTCTAGTGCTTATTTACTCTGCTCAGTTTACTTTGGTCAACGGTTGCAGGTCTGCCTTGCAGGTCACTGTTAACCCTTCAGCCTCCCTTCACTTCCCAATTTTCAGTCATGGGTCAGCAAACTGAGTCCTGAAAATAAATAAAAATGCAAGACACATCTTCTCTTCTTCAGTCCTACCTTCCTTAATGTCTGAAAATGAACCCCAGGGTGTATTTCTTAATTTTTCCGTGGTGCACCTAGGTCCCAGTTCTTATTTCTTCACATTTCAAATTGCTTCTGGGCCTTCAGGAACATCTCGTTTACTCATTAAAAATGGCACGGAGTGACTATTTGGAGGAAATGCTTGTCAAATCTCACCGCTTTCCTTGATTTGGGTACAAATTGAAGTTATTCTTCATAGTCTGTAATGGGTCATGTCAGTTGCATAGTTTGACTATAGTTGAAATTTCTTTTTTGGTTCTGGTTCATTTTTTTGTGTATTTTCCTAGACTGCCATCTTCCTTTGAAGTTAAGTACCAATTAATGACTTTCTTTTTTTTCTTTTTTTTTTTTGAGACAGAGTCTTGCGCTCTTTCCCAGGCTGGAGTGCAGTGGTGTGATCTTGGCTCACTGCAATGTCCACCTCCCGGGTTCAAGCGATTCTCCTGCTTCAGCCTCCTGAGTAGCTGGGATTACAGGTGCCTGCCACCACGCCTGGTTAATTTTTGTATTTTTAGTGGAGACAGGGTTTCACCATGTTGGCCAGGCTGGTCTCAAACTCCTGACCTCGAGTGATCCACCCACCTTGGCTTCCCAAAGTGCTGGGACTACAGGCGTGAGCCACTGCGCCCAGCTGATGGCTTTCATTAAAATATTTTCACTCTTCTCAAATAGCCATGGATTCTCTCCTTTCACCAGCCTGTAACATGATTCTCCCCTAACTTACCTAGTCCAAACCAGTTCACTAGCTTGTGAGTTACCCTAATCTTTTCAAAGAAGTGAAGGTGAAAGAGACAGCTGTGAGTAAGGTAGCAGAGAAAAAGGGACAACTCTCTTTCTTTTCCTTTTTTTTGTAGTTTTTGTAGAGGCGGGGTTTCACCATGTTGGCCAGGCTTGTCTCAAACTCGTGACCTCAGGTGATCCACCCACCTCGGCCTCCCAAAGTGCTGGGATTACAGGCGTGAGCCACCGCGCCTGGCCTCTTTTCCTTTGTTTTCCCCTCTTTTCCACTTAACCTGTTATGTATAACTCTTGCTCCCTGACCTGAAGTTAGCCTTCTGTGCTAATAGAGTTGATTTACTTTTCCTGTCTTGACATTCTATTTGTCTACAGATATTTGAAGTAAATAAATATAATATAGATGCTCTTTGGGAGGCTGAGGCGGGCGGATCACCCGAGGTCAGGAGTTGGAGACCAGCCTGGCCAACATGGTGAAACCCCATCTCTGCCAAAAATACAAAAAAATTAGCCAGGCGTGGTGGCTGGCGCCTGTAATCCCAGCTAATCGGGAGGCTGAGGCAGGAGAATCACTTGAACCCAGGAGGTAGAGGTTTTAGTGAGCCAAGATCACGCCACTGCACTCCAGCCTGGGTGACAGAACAAGACTCTGTCATTAAAAAAAAAAATATATATATATATATAGATGCTTATAATATTGTAATTGCTATTATAATGGACAAAATAGTTCCTTTTCGGGTATCTGAGACCACATCACTAATAGGAACCATACATTTTATTTTACAACTACAACAAAGCCTTCATTTTGGCCACAAATTCAAACCTCTCCTCTAAATCTTTTGACATATCTGTTCAACAAGGAGCCAGATAGATTGGTTAGGGTATATCTGTTTTATGTTTCCTGATTTGTCTTTAGTGGAAATAATAGCCCTGTGCAAAAAGCAAACCACAGCCCACAAGGTCAGTGGTAAAGCTCTTGGGTTACCAAACAACTGGGTGAAGCTGTTGTTCTCCCGTATCAATATGGTTCTGAAAAATATTTCACTGCACATGATCCCACAGGGCACTGGCAAATGTTCAGCCTTGAACAGGCAAACAAGCAAAAGGTCAGTAGCAGAAAAACAAAACAAAACAACAAAATACAGTCTGGAAAGCTGCTCTGTGAAGAATATGTTATTTATGTAACTGGAAAAGCAAACCTCCTCTCCACACCACCCCCCTGGGGGTGGAGGATTACTTGTATCAGAGGATAATAAGTCCTCATATTGCCTCTGTTCTGGAGCAGTGGGAGTATGAGACCTTAATCAAGAATTTAATTTAGTAGAGGGTAGTAGGAGGATGACACCTACAAAAATTTAATTTGGCACAGAATAAATACATGGGGTATTTCCAAAGCTTGATCTTGGTGTAGCAAAGCAGTGACAAGAAAGAGAGATGGATAGCTCAATTTGGGGGCCTGATTTTTAAGCTAATTTCAAACATCTTTTTATTTTTTTTAAATGCTTGGTTAGGCACAATCTGAAAACTAGAAGATAAAAAAGAGCTGACATTGTTCTGCAAAATAAAATGCTATCTTGATAGTGAGCAGGGGTAAAGTTACATTGATTATAGGAGTCAAATGTTTCTCTTACTCAGCGTGGAAAACGTACATGTACTCACAGTGTAATACCGTTTCTCAGAATTAATGCCTGTCTTTGGGAGATGTGGGTGTGTTTAACATAATAGTTATTTACTGGGCACCAGGAGGAATTAGGTGGAAATATCTCCAAGGGAACTGAACTTGGACTACCCACACCGTGGATTTTCTTGCTAGAGCCATATTTTAAATCAAATGAATAATTCAGACCTGAGAAAATGCTTGGCTTGGGAAAAGAGGATGGATCCTGGTATGAGACCGACCCCTGTGAGTGGGGCCTGGAATCTACTGAAAGGAGGAGGGAGATATTAAAGGAAATGTTGAAGAAGGAAATTTGAACAGCATCAATGCTCTGAGAAAGAAATGCAGATGTGAAGACAAGGGGGCAATAGTAGGGATCCGGGTGTGCTCAAGGCCTTTGAGATGGTTTATATTCTTGTGATAATTTTATCTTCAGACTGAGTATCATTTAAGAGTTAGGTCCAGCTGCATACAACAGAAAACTCAGTAACAAGATAAACTAGATACAAATGTATTTCTCATGCGAAGGAAGTTCAGAAGTAGTGGTTTCAGGGCTGATATGACACTCCATTTCAAGTTCATCAAAGACCAGTCTTCTTTTGGTTCCATTACATAAGCATATGGCTTTCATCATTCTTAAGATTACAAAATGGCTAAGAACTCTTTTTCTTTTTCTTTTTTTTTGTAGGGGGTGGGTGTCGGGGAGTTGCCCAAGCTGGAGTGCAGTGGCGTGATCACAGCTCACTGCAGGCTTGACCTCCTGGGTTCAAGCAATCCTCAGCCTCCTGAGTAGTTGTGATTACAGGCATGCGCCACCGCGCCTGGCTAATTTTTGTATTTTTTTGTAGAGACAGGGTTTCGCGTTGGCCAGGCAGTCTCAAACTCCTGGACTCAAGCCATCTATCCGGCTTGGGCTCACAAAGTGCTGGGAATACAGGCATGAGCCACCACACCCCACCTGGAAATAAAAGTTTCTTTCTTTTCTCTTCTTTTCTTTTCTTTTCTTTCTTTCTCTTTCTCCTTCGTTCCTTCTTTCTTTCTCTTTCTTTTCTTTCCTTCCTTCTTTCCTTCTTCTTTTCCTTCTTCCTTTCTTCCTCCCTCCCTTTCTCTCTCTCTCTTAGATGGATTCTCCTGCCTCAGCCTCCCAAGTAGCTGGGATTACAGGCGCACACCACCACACCAAGCTAATTTTTTGTATTTTTAGTAGAAACAGGATTTCACCATGTCGACCAGGCCAGTCTAGAACTCCTAACCTCAGGTGATCCACCCGCCTCGGCGTCCCAAAGTACTGAGATCACAGGTGTGAGCCACAGCTCCGGACTGGAAACTCTTTAAAGCAGCTTTCCCAGAAGTCCTTCCCAGCATCTTCCACATACGTCTCATAAGCCGTAATTTGCTCATGTGGCCATCCTTGGCTGTAAAAGTGGCTGGGAGGTGCAGTGTTTTTGCTGGTTATATTGTCACCTCTAAAAATAATGTTGGTAAGAAGTAGTGGGTAAGCCACTAGCAGTCTGTGTGACATAGCAGTTGTCATATAGTTAAGATTTTTTTCTCTTATGTAATAATTCCACAACTCTTTGGTGAAGAGTTGTGTGGGGCTGGTGTGGTACATAAAGCAACAGAGCAAAAAAATAAAAATAAAAAATGGTGAAATACAGCTTGATCCATGTACTCACTTCACTGCTTGTGCTCATATAAGGAAGCAATTGTCTACTGAGGGAATTGTTTTCTAGAATTCCAGGTATCTAGCTCCAAGTTGAGGAAAACCCACAGTGTACTTTGGAGCAGTGGGATTGTCAAGAGACATAAGGGAAAGACTCAAGAGGCTTTTGAGACAACTGCGCGCGCACACACACACACACACACACACACACACACACACTTTGGCCCCAACCATTTCATTTCAGAGTAGGTGTATATTCATTTCCCTCTTTTTTTTTTTTTTTTTTTTGAGACGGAGTTTCACTCTTGTTGCCCAGGCTGGAGTGCAATGGCGTGATCTCAACTCACTGCAACCTCCACCTCCCAGGTTCAAGCGATTCTCCTGCCTCAGCCTCCTGAGTAACTGGGATTATAGGCACCCGCCACCACACCCGGCTAATTTTTTTGTATTTTTAGTAGAGACGGGGTTTCACCATGTTGTTCAGGCTGGTCTCTAACTCCTAATCTCAGGTGATCCGCCCACCTCAGCCTCCCAAAGTGTTGAGATTACAGGCATGAGCCACCGCACCCGGCCTCCCTCTACCTTTTAATACTTCATACTAAGATGTGGAAATTCTCTTGCATAACCCAGCAGAGTTGTCAAATCAGGAAATTCATTACTGATACAATACTTTAATCTCTACTGCATATTCCAATTTGTTAATTTCCAGTAGTGTTCTTTTTGTGTTGTTGTTGTTGTTTTGTTTGTTTGTTTTTTCTGAGCAGGGTCTTGCTGTGTCATCCAGGCTGGTGTGCAGTGGTGAAATCACAGCTCACTGCAGCCTCGACCTTCCCGGGCTCAGTTGATCCTCTTACCTCAGCCTCCTGAATAGCTGAGACTACGCGCAGGCAGCCATGCTTACTAATTTTTGTATTTTTTATAGAGACAGGGTTTTATCATGTTGCCCAGGACGGTCTTAAACTCCTGGGTTCAAGCAATCTGCTAGACTCAGCTTCCCAAAGTGTTGGGATTACAGGTGTGAACCACCGCACCCAGCCTGCCAATAGTGTTCTTTATAGCAATCTTTTTTTTCTATACAGGAACCAGTTCCGGTTGCATTGAATTGTCATTTCTTCTTTAATCTATTGCAGCTTCTTAGACTTTCTTTCTATTTTTTTATGACATCGACATTTTTGACTTCTTATTCACCTTGGAGAAGGTGTAAACAACTGGAGCAATTTTGCCTCCAGAGGATATTTGGCAATTTCCGGAGACATTTTTGGTTGACAAAACTGGAAGAGTTGGAGATAGATGGGGTGATGGTTGCACAACAATGTAAATGTACTTAATGCCATTGAACTGTACACTTCAATATAGTTAAAATGGTAAATTTTATGTTAGGTATGTTTTACAAAAATAAACAAAAAAATTTGGCCAGGCGCGGTGGCTCATGCCTGTAATCCCAGCATTTTAGAAGGCCGAGGCAGGTGGATCATCTGAGGCCGGGAGTTCAAGACCAGGCTGGCCAACGTGATGATACCCTGTCTCTACTAAAAAAAATAAAAAATTAGCTGGGCGTGGTGGCAGGTGCCTTTAATCCCAACTACCCAGGAGGCTGAGGCAGGAGAATTGCTTGAACGCGGGAGGCAGAGGTTGCAGTAAGCAGAGACCGTGCCACTGTCCTCTAACCTGGGAGACAGTGAGACTCTGTCTCAAAAAAACAAAAACAAACTGGAAGGAGGGTGCCACTGATGCTACTGGCATGTAGTGGGTACAGACCAAGAATGCTGCTAAACATACTCTAATGCACATGACAGCCTCCCACAAAAAATGATTATCCAACCCAAAATGTCAATAGTGCCACGGCTGAGAAATCCTGGTATGAATTATTAGCATAACCTTGCTAAAGGGTATTAAGTGTGTATATCCTCTGAACAAACAGTCCCAGTTCTAGAAATGTATTCTATGGAGATATGACTAGTGAGCAATGATGTATACACAAAGGCTTTTTATGGCAAATACCATTCATAATAAAGACAAATTTTAAAACCACTTAAATGTCTATCATAACAGCCAGGAAAGTTGGCATGAACCTGCAGTCCCACCTACTCACTTGAGGCCAAGAGTTCAAGTCCAGCCTGAACATCATAGCAAGACCTCATCTCCAAAAAAAAATGTCAATCACAAATGAGAATGGTAAAATCAATTTGAAGTATATTCATAAAAAGGAAAATGATGCATCTTCTTTTTGGGGGGCACTGGAGCAGGGACAGAGTCTTGCTCTGTTACCCAGGCTGCAGTACAGTGGCACAATCACTATAGCCTCGACCTCCTGGGCTCAAGCAATCCTCCCACCTCAATCTCCTGAGTAGATGGGACCACAGGCATGTGCCACTATGCCTAGCTAAAATTTTTATAATTTTTTGTAGAGACAGTCTCCCAATATTGCCCAGGCTGGTCTCAAACGCCAGGACTCAGGGAATCTCCCATCTTAGCCTCTCAAAGTGCTGGGATTACAGGTGTGCGACACTGCACCTGACCGCATCTACTTTTAAGAAAAGCCTTAGGCTGGGTGCGGTGGCTCATGCCTTAATCCCAGCACTTTGGGAGGCCGAGGTGAGCGGATCACCTGAGGTCAGGAGTTTGAGACCAGCCTGGCCAACGTGGTGAAACCCCATCTTTACTAAAAAATAGAAAAAAAAAAATTAGCCGGGTATGATGGCGGGCACCTGCAGTCCCAGATACTTGGGAGGCTGAGGCAGAGAATAGCTTGACCCCAGGAGGCAGAGGTTGCAGTGAGCTGAGATCGCGCCACTGCACTCCAGCCTGAGCGACAGAGCAAGACTCTGTCTCAAAAAGAAAAAAAAGTTTTAGATGTAAACGTGGAAAGATGTTTATAATATACTAGGTAAGCCAAAGACAGGTTTCAGGCTGGGCACGGTGGCTCACACCTGTAATCCCAGCACTTTGGGAGGCCTAGGCAGGTGGATCACCTGAGGTCGGGAGTTCAAGACGAGCCTGGCCAACATGTTGAAACCCCGTCTCTACAAAAATTCAAAAATTAGCTGGGCATGGTGGCAGGTGCCTGTAATCCCAGCTACTCTAGAGGCTGAGGCAGAAGAATCACTTGAACCCGGGAGGCGGAGGTTGCCATGAGCCGAGATCGTGCCATTGCACTCAAGCCTGGGTGACAGGGCAAGACTCCATCTCAAAAAATAAAAACAAAACACCAAAAAAAAAAACAAGTTTCAAAACAATACAATATACATAATCTCACCATGCTTAAAAACTATAAAAATTAATGTAAAGATTTCAAAGTCTTAGACACATGCCAAATGTTAACATGATTATCTCTGAAGGGTAGTATTAAAGAGGAACTTTCAGTTTCTCTAGCTTGTTGGAATCATGAATCAGAAATATATAGACATTAAAATACAATAATCAGGTTAATATCCAACAGTAACTAATTAAATAATGACTGGCAATAATTCATGGAGCAAGAAAAGGCACAGCTCGGAGTTCTACGCAGAAGGCTTGGTACATTATCAGAAGCAACTGCCACCCCTAAAACCCAAAGGAATTTTTTTTTCCAAGACAGGGTCTTGCTCTGTTGCCCAGGCTGGAGTGCAGTGATGCACTTACAGCTCACTGGAGCCTAAAACTCTTGGGCTCAAGCAGTGCTCCCACCTCAGCCTTCTAAGGAGCTGGGACTACAAGCATGCACCACCACACCTGGCTTAATTTAAAAAATTTTTTTTGTAGAATCAGGGTGTCACTGTTGCCCAGGCTGGTCTCATACTCCTGGGCTCAAGTGATCCTCCCACCTTGGCTTCCTAAAGTGTTAGGATTACAGGCATGAGGTACAGTTTCTGGCTCACAAGGATTTCTCAGGTGATTCTGAGACAGGGTGAGCTGTCTTGTGGGTGAAGGAAATGGAAATTTTCAAGAGATGTGGGACTCTCTCAAAGCCATTGAAATCATCTGCTCTGAGTCACATTATATTGTTGTTGGCCTCTGACCATCAATTTGTAACATTATTTTTCACTGGAGAAGCCTAAAACATCTTAAAAGTCAAATGGAAAAATTTCAATGGCAAGTTATAATACGACTAACAGTAGGTTACGATCCATTAATGAGTCATCAAACTTATTTAGTAGGTTAGAATCAACCTTTTTTTTTTAACAAGACAGACAAGATTCAAATAAAATAGAATAAAAACTTTGTACTGGGTCTGAATAAATAATTTATTTCCTTTTGTGGGTTGTGGTCAAGAAATTGGAAGGTTACTAAATTATACACTTTAAAAAATGGATTATTATGCAAGCTCAGGGTTAGGAGAGTCCTTATTTGATAACTTAAGCTTAAAGTTGTTGTCAGTGTCATATCCTTTAATATTTCAATTTAATTAGGCATTTTCAATCTCCTATATACTTGAAAATTACTTTTTAACATTGGAGAATTAAACTTCATAGACTTTATTTATTTATTTTTTATTTTTTTGAGACAGAGTCTCACTCTGTTGCCCAGGCTGGAGTGCAGTGGTGAGATCTTGGCTTACTGCAACCTCTGCCTCCTGGGTTCAAATAATTCTCGTGCCTCAGCCTCCCAAGTAGCTGGGATTACAGGCCTCCACGACCATACCTGGCTAATTTTTTTGTATTTTTAGTAGATTCGGGGTTTCACCACATTGGTCAGGCTGGTCTTGAACTCCTGACCTCAGGTGATCTGCCCATCTCGGCCTCCCAAAGTGCTGGGATTACAGGTGTGAGCCACGGCACCCAGCCTAAACTTCGTAGACTTTAGAAGCCACAAAACAAGGGAAGATAACTTTGTCCATTTTATGGTAATTTTAAAAGCGTTAATAATATAAAATGGATTGGAGTATCATATCCTGTTTTAATGATTCAAAGCATTATTTTCATTAAGACATTTAAATTTCTACCTTCTCTTATTTTCCTTTTTTGAGAGCTATAGAAAACTTTATGTTATTTTTGCCTTAACCCAAGTCAATTATAATATTATATCACAATATTGTTAATAAATTAACATTTTGTGGCATTATACAATTTTGAATTTTAAAATAACAGTGCCACCTGGTGGTGACTCTAAACATGTTTTTTATTTCTCTTCGGTATACATACCTAAAAGTGGAATTGCTCTTTTGACTGTGGACATTCGGGAACTAGCAAGTGTGTTTAACCTGAGAGACTGCCAAACTGTTTTTCAAAGCTACTGAACCATTTTACACTTCCACCAGTAACGTATGAGGGTTCCAATTTCTCCACATCCCATCCGACACTTGTTACTTTCCTTTTTTTTATTATAGTCATCCTAGTGGGTGTACAGTGGAATCTCATTGTGGTTTTGATTTGCATTTCCCTAAGTAATGCTATTGAGCATCTTTTTATGTGCTTGTTGCCATTAGTATATCTTCTTTAGAAAATTATCTATTTGGGGACAGGCATTGTGGCTCACACCTGTAATCCCAGCACTTTGGGAGGCTGAGGCAGGAGGATTGCTTGAGTTCAGGAGTTTGAGACCAGCCTAAGCAACATGGCATGACCCTGTCTCTACAAAAAGTATGAGTCTGTAGTCTCAGCTACTCAGGAGGCTGAGAGGGGAGGATAACTGAGAGGGGGAGGTTGAGGCTGCAGTGAGCCATGGTTGCACCTGAGCAACAAAGTAAGACCCTGTCTAGCAAAAGGAAAAGAAAAAATATCTATTCAAATCGTTGCCCATTTTTTAGTTGGGTTGTTCATTTTTCTGTAGCTGTTGTAAGAATTCTGTGTATATATTGGATACTGGAGCCTTATCAGGTATATGATTTATAAGTATTTTTTCTCATTCTCTAGGTTGTCTTTTCACTTTCTTGATAGTGTCCTGGGATGCACAAATTAATTAGTTTAATTCTTATGAAGTTCAATGTATCTTCTTTTTTTTCCCTTCTGTGGCTTGTGCTTTTGGTGTCATATTTAAGAATCCATTGCCAAATCCAAGGTCATGAAGATTTACCCTTATGTTTTCTTTCAAGAGCTTTATAATTTTAGCTCCTACATTTAAGGTCTTTGATCCATTTGGGGTTGATTTTTAGAGCCATCTCTTACTCACCATCATGGCCACCATCAGACCCCTCATGAAGCCCAAGATCATCAAAAAGAGGAGCAAGAAGTTCATTCACCACCAGTCAGAACAATATGTCAAAATTAAGCGTAACCGGTGGAAACCCAGAGACAACTGCGTTCATAGAAGATTCAAGGGCCAGATCTTGATGCCCAACATTGGTTATAGAGGAGCAATGAAAACACAAAGCACATGCTGCCCAGCAGCTTCTGGAAGTTTCTGGTATGCATTGTCAAGGACTTGGAAGGGCTGCTGACATGCAGAAAATCTTACTGTCCTGAGATAGCTCACAATGTTTCCTCTGGAACTGCAAAGCCATCATGGAAAGGGCAGCCCAGCTGGCCATCAGAGTCACCAGTCGCAATGCCAGGCAGCACAGCAAAGAAAGGGAATAGACAGATCATGTGCATGTTTTGTGTTGAAATAAAACCATAAAAACTGTGAAAAATTAATTTTCATATAATTTTTGAGATGGAGTCAGGGGTGGGTCCAAACTCATTCTTTTATGAATAAGAATATCTAGTTAATACGAATATCTGGGGCTGGGCTTGGTAGCACATGCTTGTGATCTCAGAACTTTGGGAATCTGAGGAGGGCAGATCTCTAGAGCCCAGGAGTTCAAGCCCAGCCTGGGCAACATGGTGAGACCCGTCTCTACACAAAATACCAGCCTGTAGTCCCAGTTACTTGGGAGGCTGAAGTGGGCTGATTACATGAGCCCAGGAGGTTGAGGCTGCAGTGAGCCAAGATCCACACACCAATGCACCTCAGCCTGGGCTACAGAGCAAAACTGTCACACACACACACACACACACACACACACACACACACACAGGCTATTCTTGACCTATTAAATAGTCTTGGTATGCTTGTTGAAAATCAATAGACCATAAGTGTATCGGTTTATTTATTCTATTAATTGATCTATATGTCTATCCCTATGCCAATACCACATGGTTTTTGCTTTTGTTTTGTAATTATTAGACTTGATTTTTTAGAAGAGTGCTAGATTCACAGAAAAATTGAGCAAAAAGTACTGAGAGTTTCCACATACTCCCTCCTCCACCATTAACAGCCCCAGTTGGTATAGTAAATTTGATATAATCAATAAACCAACACCGACATATCATTATCAACCAAAATCCATAGGGTTCACTCTGTGTTGTACCTTCTGTGAATTTTGACAAATATATAATGACATATCTATAACATTATGGTATCATACAGAATAGTTTTACTGCCCTAAAAATCTTCTGATCTCTGCCTATTGATCCCTCCCTCCTCACTAACTACTGGCAAACACTGATCCTTTTTACTGTCTCCATAGTTTTGCCTCTTCAGAATGTCATATATTTGGAATCATACAGTGTGTACCCTTTCCAGACTGGCTTCTTTCGCTTAGTAATATGCATTTAACTTTCCTCCATGTCACTGTGGCTTGCTAGGTCAGTTCTTTTTTTTTTTTTTCTTTTTTTTTTTGAGACAGGGTTTCACAGTAGCAAGATCTTTAAAAACAGGCAATAAAAGTTTAATTTGATAAGAGAATTTCAAGAAGACAAAAAAAAAAAAAAAAACCCTAGTTATTTGCAAAGCAAAAGAAAAGCAAAAGAGCATACTAACCTCTTATAAGTATTTTGGTAAAGAAAAGTACCAGGGGGCCAGGCACCGTGGCTCATGCCTGTAATCCCAGCACTTTGGGAAACCGAGGTGTGTGGATCATTTGAGCCAGGAGTTCAAGACCAGCTTGGGCAACACAGCAAGACCCTGTCTTTACAAAAACTATAAGCCTGTAGAACCAGCTACTCGTGAGGCTGAGGTGGAAGGATAGCTTGAGCCTAGGCGTCTAAGGCTGCAGTGAGCTATGATCACGCCACTGTACTCTAGCCTGTGCAACAGGGCAAGACCCTGTCTCTATTTTTTAAAAATTAAGAAATTTAAAAAAGAAATATTGTGAGAATTAGGAAAATATGACAGAGACACAAAGTGAGGACACACTATTGGAAAAATGGCACCAATTGACTTGCTTGACACAGGGTTGACAGAAATATTCAATTTGTAAAAAATGCATTATCTGTGAAGTACAATAAAGTGAAGCTCCATAAAACAAGGCATACTTATATACATTACCACTAACTAAGTCACTATGTTGTATATTAGATTTCCAGAACTTACTGACCCTATCTAACAGTTTCAGTACCGTGTAATCTACATATCTCCATTCCTCCACCCCCACCATAACCCAGCCTCTGGCAGCCACCCTTCTATTTGCTGCTTCTATGTGTTCAACATTTTTAGATTCCACACATAAGTGAGATCATGCCTTTCTCTGGCTGGCTTATATCACTTAGCATAATGTCTTCCACGTTCATCCATGTTATCACAAATGACAGGATTTCCTTCTTCTTTAAGGCTTAATAGTATTTCATTGTATATGTCTATCTATCTGTCTATCTATGTATCTATATATGTATGTATCTATCTATACATATGTCACGTTTTCTTTATCCATTCATCCATTGATGGACACTGATATGGTTTGGCTCTGTGATCCCAGGCAAATCTCATCTTGTAGCTCCCATAATTCCCATGTGTTGTGGGAGGGACCCAGTGGGAGATAATTGAATCATGGGGGTGGGTCCTTCCCTTGCTGTTCTCATGAGAGTGAATAAGTCTCATGAGATCTGATGGTTTTAAAAATGGGAGTTTCCTTGCACACGCTCTTTCGCTTTGTCTGCTGCCATCCATGTAAGATGTCACTTGCTCCGTCTTGCCTTCCTTCATGACTGTGAGGCTTCCCCAGCCAGGTGGAACTGTAAGTCCATTAAACCCCTTTCTTTTGTAAACTGTCCAGTCTTGGGTATGTTTTTATCAGCAGCGTGAAAATGGACTAATACAGTAAATTAGTACCAGTGGAGTGGGGTGCTGCTGAAAAGATACCCAAAAATGTGGAAGTGACTTTGGAACCGGTAATAGACAGAGGTTGGAACAGTTTGGAGGGCTCAGAAGAAGACAGGAAAACGTGGAGAAGTTTGGAACTCCCTAGAGACTTGTTGAATAGTTTTGATCAAAATGCTGATAATGATATGGATAATGAAATCCAGGCTGAGGTGGTCTCAGATGGAGATGAGAAACTTGTTGAGAACTGGAGCAAAAGTGACTTGGGTGCTGTTACAGGCATTCCATTTTATAAGGGAAGCAGAGTTCTGAAAATTTGCAGCGTGACAATGCGATAGAAAAGAAAATCCCATTTTCTGAGGAGAAATTCAAGCCAGCTGCAGAAATTTGCATAAGTGGCTGGGCACAGTGGCCTGTAATCCCAGCACTTTGGGAGGCCAAGGTGGGTGGATCATGAGGTCAGGAGTTCGAAACCAGCCTGGCCAACATGGTGAAACCCAGTCTCTACTAAAAATATAAAAATTAGCTGGGTGTGGGGGTGCATGCCTGTAGTCCCAGCTACTCAGGAGGCTAAGGCACAATAATTGCTTGAACCCAGGAGGTGGAGATTGCAGTGAGCCAAGACACGCCATTGCACTCCAGCCTGGGCAATAGAGTAAGACTCTGTCTCAAAAAAAAAAAAAAATTGCATAAGTAATGAGGAGCTGAATGGTAATTCCCAAGAGAATGGGGGAAATGTTGCCAGGGCACGTCAGAGGTCTTCATGGCAGCCCCTCCCATCACAGACCTGGAGGCTTAGGAGGAAAAAATGGTTTCATGAACTGGGTCCAGTGTTCCCAAGCTGTGTGCAGCCTAGGGACTTGGCACCCTGCTTTCCAGCCACTCCAGCCATGTCTGAAAGGGGCCAATATAGAGCTTGGGTCATGGCTTCAGAGGGTTCAAACCCCAATCCTCGGAAGCTTCCACGTGGTGGTGAGCCTGCAAGTTCACAGAAGATTTGGGGTTTCTGAACCTCCACCTAGATTTCCAAAGATGTGTAGAAATGCCTGGATGCCCAGGCAGAAGTTTGCTGCAGGGGTGGGCCCTCATGGAGAACCGCTGCTAGGATAGTGCGGAAGGGAAAGGTAGAATCAGAGCCTCCACACAGAGTCCTTAGTGGGGCACCACCTAGTGGAGCTGTGAGAAGAGGGCTACCGTCTTCCAGGCCCCAGAATGATAGATCCACTGACAGCTTTCACCATTCACCTGGAAAAGCTGCAGACACTCAATCCTAGACTGTGAAAGCAGCCAGGAGGGGGGCTATACCCTGTAAAGCCACAGGGGTGGAGCTGCCCAAGACTGTGGGAACTCACTTCTTGCATCAGCAAGGCCTGGATGTGAGACATGGAGTCAAAGGTGATCATTTTGGAGCTTTAAGATTTGACTGCCCTGCTTTCTTTGTGGTTACCATAAGCCTAACATAAAATATCTTATCACAGTCTATTTTAAGTTGACACTAGCTTAACTTTCATCACAAGAACTTTGCATTTTAACTTTTCTTCCCACATTTTATGTTATTGATATTACAATTTATATGTTGTCTATCCATGACCAAATTATTATAGCTATATTTTAATACATAAAAAACCATTAGACTACAGTTAAAAGTGATTTATGTACCCCCATTACTATATTAGAGTATTCTGAATTTGACTATTTTTACCCTTACAGTGAATGTTATACTTGCATATGTTTTCATTTTGTTAGCTATTATTCTTTTGTTTCAACACAAAGAACTCCCTTTAGCATTTCTTGTAAGGCAGATGTAGTGGTGATGAACTCCCACAGGTTTTTTTGTTTGTGTTTTGGGTTTTTTTGTTTTGTTTTGTTTTGTTTTTTGGCTAGGTTCTTATCTCCTTTATTTCTGAAGGACAGCATTACTGACCTTCAGAACAGTATAGTATTGTTAGTTGGCAGGTATAGTATTCTTAGTCAGGTATAGTATTGTTAGTTGGCAAGTTTTTTCATCTTTCAACATTTTGAATATATTCCCATGGTTTCCTGGCCTGCAAGGTTTCTACTGAGAAATGCACCGATAATCTTATGATGGTTCCCTTGTATGTAATGAGTTCCTTTTCTCTTGCTGCTTTTAAAATTCTTTCTATCTTTGACTTTTGATGATTTGATTATAATGGGCCTCAGTGAAGATCTCTTTATATTTAATCTATTTGGGATTCTTTGGGTTTCATGGATTTGGATGTTCATTTCCCTTCCCAATTTTGGGAGTTTTCTGTCATTATTTCTTTAAATAAGTTTTCTGCCCCCTTCTCTTTCACTGTTCCTTCTGGAACTCCCATAATGTATATATTAGTTTGTTTGATGATATCCCATGATTCCTGTAGGCTTTCTTCAGTTTTTTTTTCTTTTTGTTCTTTTCATTGTTGTTGTTGAGATGAAGTCTCACTCTGTCACCCAGGCTGGAGTGCAGTGGCACAATCTTGGTTCACTGCAAACTCTGCCTCCTGGATTCAAGCAATCCTCCCGCCTCAGCCTCTCTAGTAGCTGGGACTACAGGCATGCACCACCATGCCTGGCTAATTTTTGTATTTGTATTTTTTATTTTTTGAGACAGAGCATCATTCTGTTGCCCAGGCTGGAGTACAATGGTGCAACCTCGGCTCACTGCAACCTTTGTCTCCCAGGTTTAAGCGATTCTTGTGCCTCGGCCTCCTGAGTAGCTGGGATTACAGGTGTGCACCACCACACCCAGCTAATTTTTGTATTTTTAGTAGAGACAGGGTTTCGCCATGTTGGCCAGGTTGGTCTCGAACTCCTGACCTCAAGTTATCCACCCACCTTGGCCTCCCAAAGTGCTGGGATTACAGGTGTGAGCCACTGTGCCCAGCCCAGGTACCTTATCTTCAGGGAGCACACTGCGAAAGGAATTCTTTATCAAATCTTGGCTTTTTTTTTTTAAGGTGATAAATGATTCCCTCACAATATTACAATATATCTCCCTTGAGAAAAGTTGGATTGGTTATTTTCATTCCCATACACATGGGCCTTCCCATTATAATTTCATAAGGGGACAATTGATGTTTTCCCAAAGGGATGGATTGGAGTGTATGCAGCACTAGTGGGAGTGCTTTGGGCTAGGGGAGGTGAAATGCCTCTGTGAACTTAGCCAATTTGCATAAGTAGCGAGGAGCCAAATGTCAATTATCAAGACAACGGGGGAAAATGTCTCCAGGGCATGTCAGAGGTCTTCACGGCAGCCCCTCCCATCACAAGCTGGGAGACCTAGGAGAAAGAAATGGTTTCATGGACCAGGGCCAGGGCCTTGCTGCTTGGTGCCCTGTGCCCCAGCCATGGCTAAAAGGGGCCAATGTACAGCTCAGGCCATTGCTTCAGAGGGTCCAATCCCCAAGCCTTGATGGCTTACACGAGGTCTTGTGCCTGCAGATGCAAAGAAGTCAGGAATTAAGGATTGGGAACCTCCATCTAGATTTCACAGGATGTATAGAAACACCTGGATGTCCAAGCAGAGGTGTGCTGCAGGGGCAGAGCCCTCATGGAGAACCTCTGCTAGGGCAGTGTGGAAGGGAAATTTGGGGTGGAAACCCCTACACAGAGTCCCCACTGGGACACTGCTTAGTGGAGCTGTGAGAAGAGGGCCACCGTCCTCCAGGCCCTAGAATGACAGACCCACTGACAGCTTGCACCGTGTACCTGGAAAAGTCACAGACACTCAACATCAGCCTGTGAAAGCAGCTGGGAGGGAGTCTGTACCCTGCAAAGCCATGGAGGTGGAGCTGCCCAAGACCATGAGAACTCACCACTTGCATCACTGTGACCTGGATGTGAGACACGGAGTAGTCAAAGGAGATTATTTTGCAGCTTTAAGATTTGACTATCCCACTGGATTTTGGACTTGCATGGGGCCTTTAGCTCCTTGATTTTGGCCAATTTCTCCCATTTGGAATGGGTGTATTTACTGAATGCCTGTACTCACATTGTATCTAGGAAGTAACTAACTTGCTTTTGATTTTACAGGTTCATAGTTGGAAGAGGCTTGCCTTGTCTCAGATGAGACTTTGGACTATGAACTTTTGAATTAATGCTGAAATGAGTTAAGACTCTGGGGGACTGTTGGGAAGGCATGATTGTGTTTTGAAATGTGAGGACAGGAGATTTGGGAGAGGCCAGGGACAAAATGATATGGTTTGGCTGCGTCCCCACCCAAATCTCATCTCGAATTGTAGCTCCCATAATACCCACGTGTTATGGTATTATGGGAGGGACCCAGTGAAGGTAACTGAATCATAGGGGCCAGTTTTCCCATGCTTTTCTCATGAGAGTGAATAAATCTCATGAGATCTGATGATTTTATAAAAGGCAGTTCCCCTGCACACACTCTCTTGCCTGCCACCATGTAAGACATGATTTTGCTCCTCCTTTGCCTTCTGCCATGATTGAGAGGCCTCCCTAGCCATGTGGAACTGTGAGCTTATTAAACCTCTTTTTCTTTATAAATGATCCAGTCTCAGGTATTTCTTAATAGCAGTATGAAAATGGACTAATACAATGTTTCTGCAAGGGAACAAATGCTGGAAAATCCTTTTCCACCATCTTGCTGATGTCACTGCTCCCACTTTTGATTACTGTAACCTTATAGTAAGTTTTAAAATATGGAAGTGTGGGCCAGGTGCAATGGCTCATGCCTGTAATCCCAGCACTTTGGGAGGCTGAGGCAGGTGGATTACTTGACCTCAGGAGTTCAAGACCAGCCTGGACAACATGGCAAAACCCTATCTCCACCAGAAATACAAAAAAATAGTGGTGTGGTCATGCATGCCTGTGGTCCTAGCTACTCAGGAGGCTGAGATGGGAGGATCACTTGAGCCCAGGAGGTGGAGGTTGCAGTGAACCGAGATTGCGCTACTGCATTCCAGACTGGATGACAGAGTGAGACCCCGTTTCAATTAAAAAAAAAATCTGGAAGTATGAGTCCTCCAATTTTGTTGTTCTTTTTCAAATTGTCTTAGCTATTGGGGATCTCTCACAAGTCCACATTAATTTGAGGATTGGCTTTTCCATTTCTATGAATAAAGCTATTATAATTTTGATAGGGATTGTATTGAATTTGTAGATTGCTTTGAGGAGTATTGTAATTTGACAATTTTAAGTCTTTCAACCCATGAACTGGAATGCCTTGCCATTTATTTAGGTCTTCTTTAGTTTCTTTCAGCAACGTTTTGTAGTTTTTGTATAAATCTTGCATTTTTTGGCTAAATTTATTCCATGTATTTTATTCATTTTGATGTTCTTATAAATGAAATTTATTAATTTCCTTTTTGGATTATTTATTACTAGTGTATATAAATAAGGTTGCATTTTTAATATTCTGCCTCCTACAACCTTAGTAAATTCATTTATTAGCTCTAGTATTTTTTTTTTTTTTTTTGTGGATTCCTTAGGTTTTTCTAGATATAAGATCATGTCATCTGCAAGTAAAGATAGTTTTACTCCTTCATTTCCAGTCTGGGTGCTTTTTTTTTTTTTTCTTATCTAATTGTTCTGGCTATTGCCCCCAGTACAATGTTGAATATAAGTGCCCAAAGTAGACATCTTTGTCTTACATCTTTGTCTTACTCACCTGTTTTGGGTATAGCACCTGAAATAATCATTTCCTAAAGACTGCAGTTCTCCCCAACCTCTGTGGTTAATGCCCAACTACTTATTGTCCAGATTTCAACATGTTTCTTACTGCTAGACTCCTTGCTGCCTCATTCTACATCCTTGACCTACTACTTGCTGTCTTGTTTTCTCAATACTGGATTGCTCCTACTAATTGCACTTGGATTTTTCACGTGAACCCCTAATTCATCTGTTTCAACTCAACTATGAAACTGCTAGAAGAGGTTGGTGGACATTCCACATGAAAAGATATAAAATTATCACCTTGGAGAACGCAAAATAAACTTATTAGAGCACTCTCCTCCACACATTGCTCAAGAGCTTTGGTGTATTTCTCAATTCATAGATGGGTTCTGCTTCCAAAATCCAAGGAGAATGAGAACTGGAGAAGTTTTTAGTAGATTTTTTTTTTTTTTTTTTTTTTTTTACCAGATCCCACTGGTGCTCAAGGTAGTCATAAAAGTTACACCTTTATTTCTTAGTTCACAATTCATTCATTTTTGTTTTTTGAGACAGCATCTCACTCTGTCACCTAGGCTAGAGTGCAGTGGCATGATCATGGCCCACTGCAGCCTCAACCACCCAAGCATAAGGGATCCTCTTGCCTCAGCCTCCCAAGTAGCTGGGATCACAGGCATGCACCACCACATCTGGCTAATGGCTTTTTGTTTTATTTTTTGTAGAGATGGTGTCATGTTCTGTTGCTTGACCTGGTTTATTCTTCATTGCTTAGCTATTGTTCTCCAAAGCACAACTGTAAAAAGGGGGCTTGGTCTTGAAGAGTTTTCTGCATCAGCCATGTTCTGTTAAAAATTTTTCTTCCATAGATTTTTTTTTTTTCTTTTCAGAGACAAGGTCTTATTCTGTCACCAAGGCTGGAGTATAATGGTGCAATCATAACTCACTTCAGCCCCCTCAAGCTCCTGGGCTCAAGTGATCCTCCCTCCTCAGCCCTCCTGAGTAGCTGGAACTACAGGCACATGTCACCATGTCCAGCTAATTAAAAAAATTTTTTTTGTAGAGACAGGGTCTCACTATGTTGCCCAGGCTGGTTTTGAACTCCTGGCTTCAAGCAATTCTCCTGCCTTGGCCTCCTAAAGTGCTGGGATTACAGGCATGAGCAACTGCGCCTGGTTTTCCATAAATTTTTTTATTTAAAAAAACGAGGTGGAATTCACATATGAAATTAGCAATATTAAAGTGAAATTTTCATTGACATTTAGTATAATTACTACGTTGTGTGACTACTACCTCTATCTAGTCCCAAAACATTTTCATCACCCCAAAAGGAAACTCCATACCAATTAAGCAGTTACTCTCTATTGCCCCCTTCCCTTGGCCTCTGGCAGCCACCAATCTGCTTTCTATCTCTACAGATTTACCTATTATGGACATTATTTATAGAAATGGAATCATAAAATAGGTGACCTTTTGTGTCTGCCTTCTTTCACTTAGCACAACGTTTTTGAGGTTCATTCATATTTTAGCATGTATCAGTACTTCATTCCTTTTTATAGCTGAATCATATTCTATTGAATGCATATACCATATTGTGTTTATCCATTCATTAGTTGATAGACATTTGTTTCCACCTTTTGGCTATTATGAATAATGCTGCCGTGAACATATATGTACTTCCTTGAATTCATAGGCTTTCTTTTTTTTTTTTTTTTTTTGAGATGAAGTTTCACTCTTGTTGCCCAGGCTGGAATGCAATGGCGCGATCTCAGCTCACTGCAGCCTCTCCCAGGTTCAAGCAATTCTCCTGCCTCAGCCTTCCAAGTAGCTGGGACTACAGGTGCCCGCCACCATGCCTGGCTAATTTTTTTTTGTATTTTTAGTAGAGACAGGGTTTCACCGTGTTAGCCAGGATGGTCTCGATCTCCTGACCTTGTGATCTGCCCATCTCAGCCTCCCAAAGTGCTGGGATTACAGGCATGAGCCACCAGGCCCAGCCTACATGAGTTTATTAAGTATTAACTCACATGATCACAAGGTCCCACAATAAGCCATGTACAAGCTGAGGAACAAGGAGAGCCAGTCTGAGCCCCAAAACCGAAAAACTTGGAGTCTGATGTTCAATGGCAGGATGCATCCAGCTTGGGAGAAAGATGTAGGCTAGGAGGCTAGGCCATTCTAACCTTTTCACATTTTTTCTGCCTGCTTTGTATTCACTGGCAGCTGATTAGATGGTGCCCACCCAGATTAAGGGTGGGCCCGCCTTCCCTAGCCCACTGACTCAAATTTTAATCTCCTTTGGCAACACTGTCACAGACACACCGAGGATCAATACTTTGCATCCTTCAATCCAATCAAGTGGACACTCAGTATTAACCATCACAAGTCCACCCCTTGTCAACTTGAACCCATACACATCTCCTGAGAACATACGTAATCTTCAAATAAAGACAATAAGATCAGAATTCCGCCTAACATAATACAACTATCCTTCCCCAATCCAAATGCTGTTACATAAAGTTAACAAGACTTAAATGCTGACATGAAGTCAATAAATTTTATGTCACATGATAAAGGAAAAAGGAAATAAAATGAAGATATTTTCTTAGTACAAGTGTATACCTACACAAACATGTTTTTAACAAAAGAAGGAAATACTCATGACAATTACAGTCCTTGTTTCTGCAACTGGTCACGTGGTCATAGCTGGTATTGATGACTATCTTCTTCTGCTACCCATTCTGTATTCCCTTTGCCTTCATCAAGCAGCTCAGCAGGTCGTGGTTTTTTTTTCCTGGTGGGGTGACCCAAACTTTCATTTCTGAAGGGTCTGGGCCATTTATAGTCCTGCTTGGATTGGGCTGCTGTAGTTTCCCATCAACCTTAACCACAGGGTATGGTAATACTGAGATGCCCTAATGGATCTCCTGCGAATACTGTGGAGTAGTAGACTGATTTCATCTTGATAATCCGGGTCAATCACACCAGCCAACACTAACTCCCTTCTTAGCCCATTGACTTAAAGGTAGGAGGAGCACAAAATGTCCAGGTGGCA
Source organism: Pan troglodytes (assembly GCF_028858775.2). Lineage (NCBI taxonomy): Eukaryota > Metazoa > Chordata > Mammalia > Primates > Hominidae > Pan > Pan troglodytes. The sequence goes on along the minus strand of NC_072409.2, from coordinate 26,106,575 downwards.
ATCTTAACTTCCCATTTAATGGAATCATTGTTGTGTCTCCTGGTGGCAGCATTCCTCCCTCTGGAACTAAGACCTCTAGGCCATCAGAACGTAATGTCACAGGAACAGGAAGCAAATATTTGCTAGCGGATCATTAGGCGTTATGGTAAGTAGTGCCACTTCCACTTCTACCCCTTGATTCCTGGACCCATGAATCCTGGCTATGGGAGAAACAGTACCATATATTGAACACTGATTCAGAGCATACACAACCTTCTGGAGAACTTTGCCCCAGCCCTGCAAAGTATTGTCACCTAGTTGGTGTTGTAATTGTGACATCAAAAGGCCATTCCACTGTTCTATCAATCCAGCCGCTTCAAGATGATGGGGAACATGGTAAGACCAGTGAATTCCATGAGCATGAGCCCACTGCCACACTTCTTTAGCCATAAAGTAAGTATCTTGTTCAGAGGCAATGCTGTGTGGAATACCACAACAGTGGATAAGTCATTCTGTGAGTCCATGGATGGTAGTCTTGGCAGAAGCATTGTGTACAAGATAGGCAAACCCATATCCAGAGTAAGTGTCTATTCCAGTGAGGACAAACCTTTGCCTTTTCCATGATGGAAGAGGTTCAATATAATCAACCTGCCACTAGGTAGCTGGCTTATCACCGTGAGGAATTGTGCCATATCGAGGGCTCAGTGTTGGTCTCTGCTGCTGGCAAATTGGGCACTCAGCAGTGGCTGTAGCCAGGTCAGCCTTGGTGAGTGGAAGTCCCTGTTGCCCATGAATAACCTCCATCCCTGCCACCATGGCCACTTTGTTCACGGGTCCACTGGATGATGACAGGGGTGGTTGGGGAAAGAGGCTGAGTGGTGTCCACAAAACGAGTCATCCTATCCACTTGATTATTAAAATCCTCCTCTGCTAAGGTCACCCATTGGTTAGCACTTCACAGTTTTTGACCATTCAGAGAGGTCCATCTACATACCTCTTCCCCAAATTTTATTGTCACCAATTTTCCAATCATGCTTCTTCCAAGTCCCTGACCATCCAGCCAAATCACTGGCTACGGCCCATGAATCAGTATATAATCACACGTCTGGCCATTTCTCCTTCCATGCAAAGCGCACATCCAGGTGCACTGCTCGAAGTTCTGCCCACTGGGAAGATTTCCCTTTATTGCTGGCCTGCAGGGATGTCCTAGAAAGGGGCTGTAGTGCTGCAGCTGTCCACTTTCAGATGATGCCTGCGTATCATGCAAAACCATCTGTGAACCAGGCCCTAGTCTTCTCTTGCTCTGTCAACTGATCATGTCAACTGATCATGATCATAGGGAACTCCCCATGAGGCCATTGGTGCAGGCTAGGGCAAAGAATGCAGGGTGGCACGAGCGGAGACCATGAGCATTTGAGCCACTTCCTCATGTAACTTATTCCTCAGGTGCCTTCAGGAACTGCTAGAGCCCGATCATGCATATAACACTTCCATTTGATGATGGAATGCTGCTGTGCACGACCCACTTTATGGCTAGATGGGTCAGAAAGCATCCAGTTCATGATAGGCAGTTCAGGTCACATGGTGACTTAATGACCCATAGTCAAACGTTCAGTTTCCACCAAAGCCCAGTAACAGGCTAAGAGCTGTCTCTCAAAAGGAGAGTAGTTATCTGCAGAAGATGGCAGGGTCTTGTTCCAAAATCCTAGAGGCCTCCACTGTGATTCATTTATGGTGGCCTGGCAAAGGCTCCAAATAGCATCCCTATCTGCCACTGACCCCTCAAGCACTATTGGATCTGCTGGGTCATATGGCCCAAGTGGCAGAGCAGCTTGCACAGCAGCCTGGACCTGTTGCAGAGCCTTCTCCTGTTCTGGACCCTACTTCTGGTACCAAAATCCGTATTAGTCAGGGTTCTCTAGAGGATATATATACACACACATATATATATACACACACATATATATACACACATATATATACATATATACACATATATACATATATACACACATATATACATATATACACATATATATACATATATATATCCTATTACTTCCATATATGTGTGTGTGTGTGTGTGTGTGTGTGTGTAGGGGAGTTTATTGTTTGTTTTTTTTTTTTTTTTTTGAGACAGAGTCTCGCTCTGTCACCAGGCTGGAGTGCGGTGGCGTGGTCTCGGCTCACTGCAACCTCCGTCTCCCAGGTTCAAGTGATTCTCCTGCCTTAGCCTCCCGAGTAGCTGGGACTACAGGTGTGTGCTACCACGCCCAGCTAATTTTTGTATTTTTAGTAGAGATGGCGTTTCACCACGTTGGCCAGGATGGTCTCCATCTCTTGACCTTGTGATCCGCCCGCCTCGGCCTCCCACAATGCTGGGATTACAGGCGTGAGCCACCGCGCCCAGCCTATTAAGTATTAACTCACATGATCACAAGGTCCCATAATAGGCCATCTGCAAGCTGAGGTGCAAGGAGAGCCAGTCCAAGTCCCAAAACTGAACCTGAAGTCTGATGTTGGAGGGCAAGAAGGGGATAAATGCACAGGAGAAGGATGTAGGCTGGGAGGCTAGGCCAGTCTCATCTTTTCAAGTTTTTCTGCCTGTCTTATATTCACTGGCAGCTGATTAGATGGTACCCACTCAGATTAAGGGTGGGTCTGCCCTTCCCAGCCCACTGACTCAAATGTTAATGTCCTTTGGCAATACCCTCACAGATACACCCAAGACCAATACTTTGCATCCTTCAATACCATCAAGTTGACACTCAGTATTAACCATCACAAGCCCTATGAAATAAAAAGTTTTATGATCCCTTTCTTCCCAGAATTATGAATGCCAATTTACTTGCTCTACATTTACACAACTTCCATGACCTGGGGTAGGTAGGTATGCAATGTTTTGTTACTTCCCCATTGTCCATATCCACTTGTGTCCCTGGCCATGGCCAACGAATTTACAGGTTGAAACATTTCCCAGCACCTTGGAAGGCTGTGTGGTGGGAGGATTGCTTGAGGTGAGGAGTTCAAGACCAACCTGGGCAACACAGTGAGACCCCTGTGTCTATAAAAAGTAAAATTAGCCAGGTGTGGTGGCACATGCCCGTGGTCCTGGCTACTTGGGTGGCTAAGCCCAGGAGGTTGAGGCTACAGTGAGCCATGATCATGCTGCTACACTCCAGCCTGGGTGACAGAGCAAGATCTTATCTCAAAAAAACAAAACAAAACGAAACACATTGTACTAGACTGTCTTAGTATTTGAAGCTTGAACAGATACACAGAAAAGACAGGGAAGCCACCTACAATGCATTCTAGAAAGATCATGCTGCTGAGGATCATGGAAGCACCTTGGTTCCCATTGTCAAGCTTAGTTGTTCAGCTCTTCCTTAAGTTATATAAACTATCCCGGAATTCTTCTAAATTCTCCAACCCCTTTAATTTGGTTTAAATTAGCCAAATTAGGTTAATGTTGCATATAACCAAAACCTAAGGGAGATAAATTGGTTGGGAGAATGTATTGTAACCAGTAGTCTGTCAAGAAACTTGCATTTTTAGGTAGCTTTATCAAGCTGAGAAGGGGTGAAATGAGTGAGACTTACCTGACTTTCAAGACATCTATTTTTCAAACCATTTGTTTTCACTTCTTTACTGTGTTATCACCATCCTCCCAGGACTTTACACCAGAAATCTGAAGGTCACCACTGATACCATCTTCCCCCTTTGCTCCACATCTAATCATTAGTTACATCTGCCAGGTTCCATATCTTGAGTATGTCTTTTCATTTCCACTATTACTGCCTTAGTTCAGGTTACTACTTTTCTTACACATTACATTACTATGGGCTTTTAAATGGCTTCTGTGCCTTTATCTACTCACAAACTATTCTTCATGCTGCAGTCAGAAGTGTTCTTTCTAAGCCAAAATTATTCACCTTCCAAAATGAAGATCTAATTATGTTCACAAGTCCTCTCCTTCTTCACCCATTCCTCACCTGTAGCATTAATCTAACACTAGGTTAATCAAGGTAATGGGGTAGAAGGTCATGGGTAACTCCAAATCACACTTTAAATGAACTCTAGTCAAAGTACTGAATACAATGGATTTAAACTTGCTTAGTAAAACTACTTCTAATAATTTAGGAATAAATTTGCCTTCTGTGAAAGCCATCGCAAAGTATAAAAATAGTATAAGTACAGGTATTTAGGCTCACAAAATATCGTTATGACTGAAAAATTGGCAAAGGTTTTTTGTTTGTTTTGCCTCTTCGTTGAGCTCTCTTTCCGTAACAAATGGAAATAGAAGCACACAAATTCAAGAAAGGAGGCTCTAACAGACTGAAGATATTGTGGCTTTCAAAAAGGAGAGAACATTTTAGATGATATGAAGGAAATGTCACCCCATTACTAAGAATTCACTCTATTCGACAGATATATACACGCTTCAGCAAGTGCTCCTAAGGATGAGAGGAGAGTAAGTTATTTTCATCTAACAGTCTCTATCAACACTCTTCTTAAAACACCTAATGCTTAACAACAGTCTAAAGAACACACTGGAGACTCATACCTCCCATAGGCAGAGACCTTGTCCTTTTTGAGCTGCTGTATCTCAGGTAATCAGCAATCACTTAGTGGATGATAATAATTTGCAAATTCCTCTGGAGCCTCTAAAGACCATATCATGAATCATCAATTCAAATGCCTACAGGAGTCGGGCAGGTGATATGCAGGAGGAAATAGAGTCATTTAGGGCCCATAACAAAGGGGAGAGAGGCCGGGCGCGGAGGCTCACGCCTGTAATCCCAGCACTTTGGGAGGCCGAGGCGGGCCAATCATTTGAGGTCAAGAGCTCGAGACCAGCCAGCCCAACATGGCGAAACCCCGTCTCTACTAAAAACACAAAAAAATTAGCCAGGCGTGGTGATGCATGCCTGTAGTCCCAGCTACTCCGGAGGCTGAGGGAGGAGAATCACTTGAACCCGGGAGGCGGAGGTTACAATGAGCCGAGATCCGCGCCACTGCACTTCAGCGTGGGCGACAGCGAGACTCCGTCTCAAAAAACAAAACAAAAACAAAGGAGAGAGTACATAAGCCATCTCCAGGGTAGTTTCTTTAACTAGTCTTCATATAATAATCTCCTCAAGGTCCTGTTCTATCCCTACAAAATACAAAACAGTTCCTCGTGTCTTCCTCCAAATATACTACAGTCTTTAGCTCATCAGAGTAGCTGAGTTAGTCCAAGGCATAATCCCAAAAGCGAAACTGAATGTCAGAATTGATCTCATTTCAACACTCATTCCAGAAGTAAAAACTTCTGCAAGTTCAGCTTTTGACTATGAATTCTTCAGCGCGACTTTTGCAGAGAGCTCTGTTCCAAGAAGCTGGCGCCTTAACACAAGCTATCTACCGATGCACAAGGGGAGGCTGGCTTGGGTCCAGATTCGGCGGGAGAGTGGAAACGCGACGCTGGCCGACTTCAGCCACAAAGGCAATTTCTGCCCAGGGCTAGCGTTCCTAAGAGGGGGCCGAGAGAGCGCCAGGCTCGGGCGTAGGGGCAAGAAGACCCAGAGCTAAAGCACCTCTCGGAGGGCCCAAGCTCAGGGCTCAGTCACCCTCCCAGCTCAGAGCCGGCGCTGGAACACAGCGGCGCGAGGAGAAACCCCTAGAGACCGGGAAAAGGTGGACGTAGCGGCTGACGTTGCCCAGATGCTAGGCGCCGACGGGAGCCTGATTGTCACCGTACAACCAGTGAGGGGGCGGGGCGGAGCTGTGCCTCAAAGCGCCTGCGCGGAGAGCCTGCAATCAGGGACCAGGCTTGGGAGGCGACGAAGAGGAACGCTGGGCGCGGGAGGCCCACTGCATACGCAGGCGCACTCGGCGATCCCGGCTTTTCCGCGCGCAGTTCCCGCACAGGCCTCGGGGGGGCAGGGGCGGGGCAGGGGCGGGGATAAATGCGGAGGGACGGTCCAGCTTTAGCTCTCTGCTCGCCGCCGCCGCTGTCGCCGCCACCTCCTCTGATCTACGAAAGTCATGTTACCCAACACCGGGTAAGGGGGTAGGGGCGGCGCGGGGAGAGACCCTGTCGGGCGAAGGGCGCGTCTCGGTGGGGCCGCCGCGGATCGCCCGGGCTGGCCGGCCCGGCTGTGGGAGGTCAAGGATACTGCCTGGGCACGCTCTGAGCTCTGGTCCGCGCTGGGCACTGTGCACCGAGAATCTGCGGTAACGTGTGAAAAGGAACACAAACTTTTGTATTACAGGATGGCAGCAGTGTAGAAACCTTTTCCACGGGTAAAGGGCCGAGGGGGAGTCACCACGCCGCCCCCAGTGCCGGTCCTCCCTGAGTTTAGCAGGAGTGCGTGCCTGGCCGAATGCGTGTGAGTTCTAGGTGAAAGGTCGCAGGAGCAGCTCCAGAGTTTAAAGAGTTTTCACTTGTTCCTGACGCTCAATTCTAGAGTAATAATGGAGTGTTTAAAAAATGATTTCCAAATTAGAAACTAAACCGATCTTTAAACATGGGTATCTTTGGGGGATTTTTTTTTCACCTTAAAAAATTGTGTTAAAACACGTACAAAATCTGCCATCTTAACCGTTTTTTAAGTGTACACTTCAGTAGTGTTAAGTAGATTCATATCGTTGTGCGGTCAATCTCCAGAACTTTTTTCATCTGCAAGCTGAAACTCTATCCATGAAACAACTCTTCCCCACCTCCGCTCGTACATTGGCAACCACCATTCTACTTTCTGGTTTATGTAAGGTCTGGGTATCTTGAGTTGAGTGAGGTGTTGTCAGATTTTGTAATTTGCCTGAAACATGCAGGCATATAGCCAAAGACTTAAAACAGTTCAAAGAGTATAGGGTAAAAAGTGAGTCTCCCCATCCCTAAAATCTAGTTCCCCAGTTACTTACGTTTCTATTTCATGCGTGTATGAACATATTTTGTATACATCCGGATACACACACACACACACACACACACACACACACACACACACACCCTTTCTTAAAAATAGCAGCAAACTCTATTCTTGGTCTTGCTACTTTTAGTTGGTATGTCTTGGGACATTCTTTCTTTGTTTTTTTTAAAGACAGGGTCTCCCATGTTGCCCAGACTGGCCTGTAGCCTCGAACTCCCAGGCTGATGTTCCTCCCTTCTTAGCCTCTGGAGTATTTAGGATTACAGGCATGCACCGCTGTGCCCAGAGACATACATTTTTAGTACATGCAGATCTTCCGCCTTCTTTTTTTTTTCTTTTGAGATGGAGTCTCGCTCTGTCTTCCAGTCTGGAGTGCAGTGGCATGATCTCGGCTCACGGCAGCCTCCGCCTCCCGCAGTTCTCCTGCCTCAGCCTCCCGAGTAGCTGGGACTTCAGGCGCGTGCCACCAAGCCCTGCTGATTTTTTTGTATTTTTAGTACAGACGGGGTTTCACCATGTTAGCCAGGATGGTCTCGATCTCATGACCTCGTGATCCGTCTGCCTCGGCCTCCCAAAGTGCTGGGATTACAGGCGTAAGCCACTGCGCCTGGCCCCTCCTCCTTTTTAATGGTTGCATAATATTCCGTAACAGCTTGAGTATCCATTATCCAAAATGCTTGGTTCCAGACGTGTTCGGATTTCAGGTTTTCAGATTTGGTTTGCTCAACCTGTATATGAATATACCTTTGTTTATTTAACCTGTTCCCTATTGTTGGATACTAGACTGTTTCCAGTTTTTTGGATACTCTTTTTGCTTCCATAATTATACTTGTATTTATCTATTTGCACATATATAAGTGTATATGTAGGATAAACTCCTGGAAGTGAAATTACTGGATCAAAGAGTAAATGTGGCTGGGCGCAGTGGCTCACGCCTGTAGTCCCAGCACTTTGGGAGGCCGAGGCGGGCGGATCACTGGAGGTCAAGAGTTCGAGACCAGCCTGGCCAACATGGTGAAACTCCGTCTCCACTAAAACTACAAAATTACAAAAATTACAAATACAAAAATTAGCTGGACCTGGTGGCGGGCACCTGTAATCCCAGCTACTCAGGAGGCTGAGGCAGGAGAACCGCTTGAACCTGGAGGCGGAGGTCGCAGTGAGCCGAGATCATGCCACTGCCCTGCCCTCCACCCTGCGTGAGAGAGTGAGAGTCTGTCTCAAAAAGAAAAAAGAGTAAATGCACTTTATATTTTGATAGATATTGCCAGATGACCCTCCAGAAGGGTTGCACACCCAAAAGGATAAATGAGATCCTCTAATCCCACTTGTTGGCTAACTGCAAAATAGTTAATGATGAAAATCTAATTAGAGAAAAAAGTGTCACCTCATTATTGTTAAAATTTGCGTTTATTTTATCACAAGTGTGGATTTGGATCTCTTTGTGTATTTAAACCAGGGACAGTTTGATCCCCAGAGGACATTTGGTAATATCTCAAGACATTTTTGATAGTCACAATTGAATGGGGATGCTAATGGCATCTCGTGAGTAGAGTACAGGGATGCTGGTGCACATCCTACAATTCACAAGCATTCCGTACAACAAAGAATTATGTAGTCCAAAAGGTCAGTAGTGCAGAGGTTGAGAAACCCTGGTTTGAAGCCATCTATGTATCTTTATATTTGTCTGGCTTAACAAATGAGGTTTTTCATTAATCTCTGAGGGCTCTGTGTATTTTAAAAATTTGTCTTTTATCACATTACAAATATTTTCCACAGTTTTTCATGTTGCATCTGGACTTTGATTATACTGTTTATTTAACATGGAGAAACATGTTTTTGTGAAGCCAGAGTTATCAGTCTCTCAAGGCTTTTGCATTTTTGAGTTAAACCAAGATCTTTTTTTTTTTTTTTTGAGATGGAGTCTTGCTCTGTAAGCCTTTGAGTTAAACCGAGATCTTTCTTTCTTTCTTTGAGATGGAATCTTGCTCTGTTGCCCAGGCTTGAGTGCAGTGGTGCGATCTCGTTTCACTGCAACCTCTGCCTCCCAGGTTTAAGTGATTCTCCTGCCTTAGCCTCACAAGTAGCTGGGATTACAGGCGCACACCACCATGCCTGGCTAATTTTTGTAATTTTAGTAGAGATGGGGTTTCACCATGTTGGCCAGGCTGGTCTCAAACTCCTGACCTCAAGTAATCCTCCTGACTCGGCATCCCAACATGCTGGGATTACAGGTGTGAGCCACCGTGCCTGGGCAGATCTTTTTAAATTAGTTTTCTGCTAATATTTTTATGGTCTTATATTTTTGTATTTTTCAAATATATTTGTATTGTCTATATTTTTTATAGTCAGATTTTTTATCCCCCTGAGATTTCTTTCAGGAAGTGAGTTAGGAAGCCCACTTGATTTTTCTTCAGATGGCTGCTCATTTGTCCTAGCAGCATTGACCTAAGAGTTAATCTTTTCTCTTCTGCTCGAAATTCTACCTCTGTCGTATATTAAATTCTTGCACATATAGCGCTCTGTTTCTGGACTTTCTGCTCTGCTACTTTAGTTTCTATTCATGTACCAGTACCAGACTGTTTACTTAATTAATTAATTGAGACAGGGCCTCGCTCTGTCACCCAGGCTGGGGTGCATTGGCACCATCATAGGTCACTGCAGCCTTGATCTCCTGGGGTTAAGCAGTCCTCCCAGCTCATTTTCCCAATTAGGTGGGACTGTAGACATGCGCCATAATGCCTGGCTATTTTTTAAAAATTTTTTTGTAGAGGAGTCTCACTTTGTTGCCCAGGCTGGTCTCAAACTCCTGGGCTCAAGTGATCCTCCTGCCTCAGCCCCCGAAGTGCTAGGATTACAGATGTGAGCCACTCTACCCAGCCCAAACTATTTTAATTGCTCTAGTTTTACAAAATGTTTTAATATGTGGGAAAGCTAGTTCCCACCACATTTGGATTATTTTTCAGAATTTTCCTGGTTATACTTGGGTATTTACTTTTCCAAATGAAGTTTAGAATAATTTGTATAGTTTTTTGGAAACAGTTGTTCTTCCTTTTACTAAAAATTTCAGTACTTTTACCTGATTTTGGGGTACCAGAGAATTTTAGTAAATTAAACTGTAAGTTAGCTCTTCATCAGCAAGTTTTAGCCATCTATCAATAATACTAAGAAATTTGGAGCCTTCTTTGAAGTGCTCTTGCCTTCTATATTCTGGTACTAATGCTTTGGAGCTGGAGGACTTCCTTACTGGCACAGATCAGGGTTATGTTTGCTTTTTTTTCTGCCAATGCCAGAGACTCTGAGTGAGGAAGAAAATGCCCTTTCTCCTACTGGGAATCAATCAAGCTATACTCAAAGCAAAGAGATATGGCTTTTTTTTACAGCAATAGTTGGGACATTTTCTTGTAAATACTTACATTAAAAATCACTTTAGCCTGTGGTCCCAGCTACTTGGGAGGCTGAGGTGAATCACTTGAGCCCAGGAGGTTGAGGCTGCCATGAGCTGTTGAGGCTGTTGTGGTAAACTGAGGACCAGAGAGACCGATATTGGGAAGACAGGAGGATGTTTATTTAAGGTACGCACCGGCTCAGTGGATTCACATCCAAAAAGATGAGCCTTGAACAAAAACAGAGTTTAGCTTATATAGGCCAGTATACAAGATCAAAACAAAGGCAGTAAATTTTACAGTGACAAATCACGTAATCCATAGCATAACTGCTGACCTGGCACTAACCTGTGGCCTTGCATAACTAGTGGCCTAGCAGCTGCATCGAAAGAAAAACAGGAACTTTGCAAATCTTACTAAATACAAGCATTGGCAAACATAGTCATAACTAATAGTACAAGAGAGACAGTAAAGGAAATTGTTTTTCTTCTTTTAACCTTGCTCAGGAGTGTCTGGAGTTCATTTCTGCAGGCTAGGTCACCACGACCTGTCTACAGCCTTGCTTGCAGTAGTGAAAAACTTGTACAAGACTGTCAAAAGAAAAACACAACAACAACAACAACAACAACAACAACAACAGAACCACTTTAATATTTTATGTATACTACCTTTTGTATGAAAAAAGGAAGGGATAATTTTTCACTTACATAGAGTGTTTTATATATATATATGTTTGCTTATGTTTGAAAAAAGTACAAAAATGATAGGCCAGAAATTAATGAAGCTGGTCACCTATAGGTAAGAGATCAGACTTCTTTTTTAAAAGTTTTTAAGTTTTATTTATTTATTTATTTTTTTGAGATGGAGTCTTGCTCTGTCGCCCAGGATGGAGTGCAGTGGCGCGATCTAGGCTCATTGCAACCTCTGCCTCTTGGGTTCAAGCGATTCTCCTGCCTCAGCGTCCAGAGTAGCTGGAATTACAGGCATGCACCACCACACCTGGCTAATTTTTTTTTTTTTTGATGGAATCTTGCACTGTCGCCCAGGCTGGAGTGCAGTGGCGCGATCTCAGCTCCACCTCCAGGGTTCAAGCAATTCTCCTGCTTCAGTCTCCCGAGTAGCTGAGATTACAGGCATCTGCCACCACACCTGGCCGATTTTTTTTTTTTTTTGTATTTTTAGTAGAGATGGAGTTTCACCATGTTGGTCAGGCTGGTCTCAAACTCCTGACCTTGTGATCCGCCCGCCTCAGCCTCCCAAAGTGCTCGGATTACAGGCGTAAGCCACTGTGCCTGGCCAATTTTTGTAGTTTTTAGTAGAGACGGGGTTTCACCATGTTGGCCAGGCTGGTCTTGAGCTGACCTCAGGTGATCTGCCCACCTCGGCCTCCCAAAGAGCTGGGATTACAGGTGTGAGGCACCGTGCCCGGCCAATTTTTTTAATTTAATTTTTTTTTTTTAAATAGTAACATGGTCTTGTTATGTTGCCTAGGCTGGTCTCAAACTTGGGCCCAAGCAATCCACCCACCTCAGCCTCCCAAAGTGTTGTGATTACAGGCATGAACCACCATGCCTAGGCCTCAACTAATTAAAAAAATATTTTTTTGGTAAAGGTGGGGTCTCACTATGTTGCCCAGGCTGGTTTGTAATAATATATTTTAATTCTCTTTTTTAACCCCACAAGTATTATTTTATTATTATTGTACTCTTTCTAAACAAGATTTCTGTACTTATTTACCAATATCTTTGATTTTCCTATTTTCTTGAATTTCAGACCTTCCATCTGGAAACACATTTCTTCTGACTGAAGTGTAACCTTTAGTAAATAAGGTGTAAGACAGGAAGAAAAAGTATTTGGATTATAATGAAATAAATAATGCTGTCGTTATTTGCCGATGATATTATCCTGCACAGAAAACCAAAATAACGTATAACTGAATTATTATAATTAATAAAAGTTTAAGAAAATTGCTATATATAAAAGTCAACAAATAAAAATAATTTTGAGCTTGGCATGGTGGCTCATGCCTGTAATCCCAGCATTTTGAGAGGCCAAGGTGGGAGAATCGCTTGAGCCCAGGAGTTCAAGACCACCCTGGGCAGCACAGTAAGACTCTGTCTCTACCAAAAAAAAAAAAAAATTAGCCAAGCGTGGTGATGCACACCCGTGATCCTAGCTATTCAGGAGGCTTAGTGGGAGGATTAGTTGAGCTGGGAAGGTCAAGTCTCCAGTAATCTGTGATTGTGCCATTGCACACCAGCCTGGGCGACAAAGGGAGACTCTCTCAAAAAATAATAGTTAGATTTCTACACGAGCAAAAATCTGCAAGAAGTATATAGTACATGTCAATAAAAATGAGAAGTTCAAAATCCCAGATATGGACTCCACTACAGGACATATGATGTATATTCTTCAGCAAATAAATGGCATAAAGAGTGGAAGGGAAGCTGGCAGTGATTAAAAGAGAAACTCTTAAGGTATAACAGCCAGATGTAATGTGAGGTCCTTATTGGATCCTGATTTGATCAGGCCAACCATAAGAAAAACTGAGATAGTTATAAAAGTTTGAACATAGACAGATATTGAGTGATATTGAGAAATTATTGTTAATTTTCTTGGGTATAATAATGACATTGGTATTTTAAAAGTTTTTATCTGTTAGAAAAGTAAATACTGAAGTATTCATAGGTGAAAGTATGTAACCTCTGGGATTTGGTTTCTTTTCTTTTTTTTTTTTTGAAACAGGGTCTCACTCTGTGGTTCAGGCTGGAGTGCAGTGGTGTGAAATCAGCTCACTGCAACCTCCGTGTCATGGGCTCAGGTGATCCTCCAACCTCAGCTTCCTGAGTAGCTGGGACTATGGGTGCGTACCACATGCCTGGCTAATTTTTGTATTTTTTAGTAGAGATGGGTTTCTCTATGTTGCCCAGGCTGGTCTCAAACTCCAGGGCTAAAGCATTCTGCCCACCTCTGCCTCCCAAAGTGCTGAGATTATAGGCATGAGCCACCATGCCTACCCAGGATTTGTTTTCTGATGATTGCTTTCACAATTTAGTAGTTGAATAAACATGGAAGCTTATTATACTCTTTTCTGGTTTTTTAAATGTATTTGAAAATTCCATAATAAAAAGAGTCTTCGTTTTTGCACTGATTGTTTATTGGTTGCAAGGGAAGGAATAGTAACTGTGCAGTGGAGAAATATGGTAACACTATGGTTAGATGATAAAAATTGACATTATAAAGTGAGTACGGATGGACGTTGTATGCTGCCCTATGGGATATACTGAGGAAAATACAGTATCACATGTTCTGGTTGGAAATGCATAACCGGAATCTAATCATGAAGAAATATCAGTTGAATCCAAAATGAGCATTCAGCCAGGGGTGGTGGCTCATGCTTGTAATCCCAGCACTTTGCAAGACCAAGGCAGGGGAATCGCTTGAGCCCAAGCGTTCAAGACCAGGCTGGCCAACATGGTGAGACCCTGTCTCCACAAAAAATAAAAAAATTAGCCGGGCTTGATGATGTGTGCCTGTAGTCCCAGCTACTCAGGAGGCTGAGGTGGGAGATTTGCTTGAGTCCAGGAGGTCAAGGCTGCAGTGAGCTGTGATCGCGCCACTGTACTTCAGCCTGGGTGACAGGGCAAGACCCTGTCTCAGAAAAAAACAAACAAAAAGCCAGGCACAGTGGCTCATGCCTGTAACCCCAGCACTTTGGGAGGCCGAGGCGGGCAGATCACGAGGTCAGGAGTTCAAGACCAGCCTGACCAACATAGTGAAATCCCGTCTCTACTAAAAATAGAAAAATTAGCTGGGCGTTGTGGCGCGTGCCTGTAATCCCAGCTACTCGGGAGGCTGACGCAGGAGAATCACTTGAACGTGGGAGGCAGAGGTTGTAGTGAGCCGAGATCGCGCCACTGCACTCCAGCCTGGGAGACAGAGCTAGACTCCATCTCAAAAAAAAAAAAAAAAAAAAAAATACGCCAGGTGTGGTGGCTTACACCTGTAATCCTAGCACTTTGGGAGCCTAGGTGGGTGGATCACAAGGTCAGGAGTCCAAGACCATGGTGAAACCTTGTCACTGCTAAAAATACAAAAAAAAATTAGCCAGGTGTGGTGGTGCATGCCTGTAATCCCAGCTACTCAGGAGGCTGAGGCAGGAGAATTGCTTGAACCTGGGAGGTGGAGGTCTCAGTGAGCTGAGATAGTGCCACTGCACTCTAACCTGGGCGACAGAGTGTGACTCCATCTTGGAAAAAAAAAAGTAAGGATCATTATATTTTTTAAAAAAGGAGTGCAGACTGTATTTTTCAAAAGGTCAATATCATAAAAGACAGAAGAGGCTGCAAAAATGTTCTAGATTAACGGAGACTAAAGAGATATGTCAATTAAAAGCACTACCCTAAACCGGGTCCTGTAGTGGAAGGAAAAAATGCTCTAAAGGGCATTATTGAGTCAATTGACAAAATTAAAATACTGTGAAAGTAGATACATGAGAGACCAAGCTTTGATGTATTCAGATCACTTTTTTTTTTCTTTTTGAGACAGGGTCAGTCTCTGTTTCCCAGGCTAGAGTACAGTGGTGTAATCATGGCTCACTGCAGCCTCAACCTTTGGGATCAAACAGTCTTCCTGACTGAGCCTCCTGAGTAGCTGGGACTACAGGCGCACACTGCCACACATGGCTAATTTTTTAATTTTGTAGAGACAGGGTCTCACTATGTTGCCCTGGCTGGTTTCGACTTCTGGGCTCAAGTGATCCCCGTCTTGGTCTCCCAAACTGCTGGGATTATAGGCATGAGCCACTGCACCTGGCCTTAAATCACTCTTAAGTGGTTTGGAGAAAATAAGATATAGAGAAGGAGAAAGGGAGAAGGAGAGAAAATGAGCACAAATGCTAAATCATTGGGGTAAAATATTAACAATACATGAATCTGGGTGAAGGATATGTGAGTATTTTTTTTGTACTATTATTCTTGCATCTTTAAGTTTGAGTTATTTACAAATAAAAAGTTGGAAAAAGTTAAAAACAATGGAGTACCTAGGAATAAAGCCAACAAAAGATGTATAATACCTTTCTGTAGGAAATTATATCATAATGAAATACATTAGAAAGACCTAAATAAATGGAATTATACCATGTTCATGGATTAGAACACTCACTGTCACAAATATGTCAATTCTTTCCACTTTGAATTATAGACTTAATATAATTTCTGTCAAAATCTCAACTGATTTCACTTGACCAGTTAGATAATGAGATTCTAAAATATATGTGGGCCGGGTGTGGTGGCTTATGCCTGTAATCCCAGCACTTTGGGAAGCCGAGGCCGGTGGATCACTTGAGGTCAGGTATTCCAGACCAGCCTAGCCAACATGGCAAAACCCTGTCTCTACTAAAAATACAAAAAATAGCCAGTCATGGTGGCGCATACCTGTAGTCCCAGCTACTCAGGAGGCTGAGGCAGGAGAATCACTTGAACCCAGGAGGCTGAGGTTGCAGTGAGCTGAGATCACGCCCCTACACTCCAGCCTCGGCAACAGAGTGAGACTCTGTCTCAAAATAAATAAATAAATAAATAAATAAATAAATAAATAAAGTAAAAAATAAAATATATGTGAAAAATTAAAGGTCCAAATATAGACAAGAAACTCTTGAAGAAGAATAAATCGGAATCATTTGCCTTATCAGTTATTAAGACTGATAAAGCTGTTTTAATTAAGGCAGTGTGGTCATGTAGGTTAGTGGAACAGAATAGAGAGTCCAAAAGCAGATAATATATCTATTTATGGACATTCAGTTTATGACAGAGCTGATATTGAAGAGCTGTGGGAAAGATGGGCATTTCAGACTTGGACAGTTGGTTATCTATGTAGGGAAAAAATGTATTAGTCCCTTACTTCAGTTCATACACAAAAATTAATTCCAGGTAAAGACCAAACTTATTAATTTATCTATTTAGAGACAGGGTCTTGCTCTGTCACCAAGATGGAGTACAGTGACATGATCATGGCTCACTGCAGCTTCGACCTCCTGGGCTCAAGCAATCCTCTCACCTCAGCCTCCTGAGTAGTTGGGACTACAGGTGCACACCACTACACTGGGCTAATTTTTTTATTTTTTGTAGAGACAGGGTCTCACTATGTTGCCCAGGCTAGTCTTGAACTCCTGGGCTCAATCGATCCTCCCATCATGGCCTCCCAAAGTACTGGGATTATAGGTCTGAGCTACCACACCTGGCCTCAAGACCAAACTTTAAAGGGTAAACCATAAAACTTTTGAAATACAAATTAATCCACTTACAGGAAAAAAAGAATTTCTTAAGATTCCCAAAGCCCTGGCCATAAAAGAAAAGAATTATAAATTCTTTAACGAATTTTCTAGGCTGGACGCAGTGACTCATGTCTGTAATCCCATCACTTTGGGAGGCCAAGGTGGGCAGATCACTTGAGGTCAGGAGTTCAAGACCAGCCTGGCCAACATGGTGAAACCCTGTCTCTACTAAAAATACAAAAAATTAGCCAGGCATGGTGGCACATGCCTGTAATCCCAACTATTTAGGAGGCTGAGGCAGGAGAATCACTTGAACCCAGGAGACAGAGGTTGCAGTGAGCCAAGATCACGCCACTACACTTCAGTCTGGGTGACAGAGTAAGACTCCATCTCAAAAATAATAATAATAATAATAATTTTCTATAATCCCAGTGCTTTGGGAGGCTGAGGCAGGAGAATTGCTTGAGGCCAGGAATTAAAGATGAGCCTGGGCAACATAGCAAGACCCTGTCCCCCCAAAAAAATAAAAAAATTAAATTAACCAGGCATGTTGGCATGCACCCGTAGTTCCAGGTTCTTGGGAGGCTGAGACAGGAGAATTGTGATCCCAGGAATAGGAGGTTATACTGAGTTGTGATTCAGCCACTGCACTTCAGCCTGGGTGATACAGAAGACCCAATCTCTAATGATAAAGAATTTCTGCTAATCAAAAGACACTATAAAAATAGTGAAAAAGCAAGCCACAAATGAAAAGATACTGAAATGTATGTAATTTATAGACTTGTATGAGTCAATAAGAAAAAAGTTAACCTTATTTATAGAAAAACGGGCAAAACCGGCCAGGCTTGGTGGCTCATGCCTGTAATCCCAGCACTTTGGGAGGTGGAGGCAGGTGGATCACCTGAGGTCAGGAGTTCAAGACCAGCCCAACCAAAATGGAGAAACCCTGTCTCTACTAAAAATACAAAATCAGCTGGGTGTAGTGGCACACGCCTGTAATCCCAGCTACTTGGGAGGCTGACGCACGAGAATCACTTGAACCCAGGAGGTGGAGGTTGCAGTGAGCTGCAGCCTGGGCGACAAGAGCAAAACTCTGTCTCAAAAAAAAAAAAAAAAAAAAAAAAGAAAAGAAAAATGGGCAAAACCAATTAATAGGAACTTTGCAAAAGAAGGTATTGGGGGAACCTGCCCCAAGTATTTCAACATAGGTTCTTTCTATTTTTCCTTAAGTGTCGGCCGGCTGAGAAATAGAGACAGCACAAAGAGAGGAATTTTACAGCTGGGCCTCCAGGGGTGACATCACATATCAGTAGGACTGTGATGCCTGCCTGAGATTCAGACCAGCAAGTTTTTATTAAGAGTTTCAAAAGAGGGGGAGGTGTAAGAACAGGGAGTAGGTACAGAGATCACATGCTTCAAAGGGCAAAAAGCAGGACTACTAATAAGGGTCTAACAAAGATCACATGCTTCTGAGGGAACAGGACAAAGGGAAAAAGCAGAACCACTGATAAGGGTCTATGTTCAGTGGTGCACGTATTGTCTTGATAAACATCTTAAACAACAGAAAACAGGTTTGAGAGCAGAGAACCGGTTGACCACAAATTTACCAGGGCGGAGTTTTTCCTCACCCTAGAAAGCCTGAGGGCACTGCAGGAGACCAGAGCGTATCTCACTCCCTCACTCCTTATCTCAACCGCATAAGACCGACATTCCCAGAGTGGCCGTTGATAGACCTGCCCCCAGGAATGCATCCCTTTTCCAGGGTATTAATATTAATATTCCTTGCTAGGAAAAGAATTTAGCAATATCTCTCCTACTTGCACATCCATTTATAGGCTCTCTGCAAGAAGAAAAATATGGCTCTTTTTGCCTGACCCCACAGGCAGTCAGACCTTATGGTTGTCTTCCCTTGTTCCCTAAAAATTGCTGTTATTCTATTCTTTTTCAAGGTGTGCTGATTTCATATTGTTCAAACACACGTTTTACAATCAATTTGTACAGTTAACACAATTATCACAGTGGTCCTGAGGTGACGTACATCCTCAGCTTACAAAGATAACAGGATTAAGAGATTAAAGTAAAGACAGGCATAAGAAATTATAAAAGTATTATTTGGGAACTGATAAATGTCCATGAAATCTTCACAATTTATATTCCTCTGCCATGGTTCCAACTGTTCCCTCCATTGGGGGGTCCCAGACTTCCCGTAACATCTCTCCCTTTCTTTTTATATAAATGAGCCACGGTGATGAAGGCTTGTTCATTCTCTCGGTTTTGACGCAGGATTCGTTGACTGGTCTGGCACACTAAAAAGCCGATTAAACAGAGAAACATGATTCCAAAATTTACCACAGTGGAGCCCCCAATAGACTTAATCCAAGTCGTGGGGTTTAGTCCAGAAAGACTTTCTGCCACCTGACCTAACGCCTCAGCTCCAGGCACAATGGATAAATAAGCTTGAGAGGCTTCAAAAATTTTTGTCTTTAATTTAGTTATGTCCAAGGATAAATGATCTTCCCTACCCAGCAGGTGTCCTTTGACCATTTCCCATGACTCATCAGTCTCATTGTAGGAATATGGTGTGATACAGAATCAGAAGTATTCCAGTCACACTGCACTTGCATGTGATGTTCGAGACTCATTAGCCAGTCTCCAAGCCAAATAACATACTGTCTTAAATCGTTAATTTGATTAGCTAATTTTTGATCAATGCCCTGTTGAGAATTCCACATTTGGGTGGAATTGGCTTGCCAATCATTAACAAAATGAGCCACTTGAATAGATTGGTGTAACGCCACTCTGGCAGTGGTGGCCAGTGCAGTGACTGTAATTAGGCCCATGATCACAGCGATTAAAGTGAAAACAAATCTCTTAGATCTTTTGAGAATTCGCTGTAGCACTTCATTAATTAAATGTACTGAGGGGGAAGATTCCCAAGGTCTGGGTAAAGTTACTGGTATCCAGATTCCTTCTTGAGCTCGAACCAACATCACACTTTTCCTGAAGTCAAAACAGGAGTTAACACAAGTGCATAAATGACAATGTATTGGACAGTTTGATTGTTCATCCAAATTTTGATATTTCCCACTAACAGCATGTAAGGAGGCTTAACACAACTATAGGAATAGTCAGGCTGGAGGTAAACAAAGCAGAATGTTTGAATCTACGTTGATACTGAGGGAGAGGAGCAGCGTGGCAATGCCTGATGTTCTCCACCATAAAGAAGCAATCTGAGGTGCCCAGGGATGCCGAAGAGGTAGAGGGGCATACCAGGGTCGAGAAGAATTATCATAATGCCAATTGGAGTCCCATAAAGGGGGATCGGCATCAAAAAGAGGAAGAGGGTTCAAAGGGGATTTATCATGGGGTTCAGAATCACAGATGTGAGGGGTGGTAGTGGGGACAACAGACAGAAAAGTTTCCCCTTCCCATACTCGCAGTCTGGACATGGCAATAGCCAATTTCCAAAGTTCTGGGTGTTCTGGGCTCAGAATGGGGAATATCATACAAGGCCTCAGGGCCGGGGTGGGCGGGTAATGCCCTTATCTTCTCATTTTAAGGGAAAGAACGAGCTGAACTGCCTATGGAAAGTAGGATGGTGATCCTCGTCCTCCCAATAAGAAATAAAATAAGTAGCCTCCAGACATCCCCTTCCGCCAGAGGAGCAATTGTTTTTTAAATAGCCCTTTGGTGCCCAGTCTATTACTAAACCATGTGAGTCATTTTTTAATACTGCTGCATGTGAGTTAACACAATCTTCCTAAATTAAAGTTTTAGATGGGCCCTCAAAATTTTTAGGACATAGTTTTCCTATGGGTTTATATTGAAAATATGGGGTATCTCCTATTACTCCCCCTTTCATTTGTCTTAAAGGAGAAAGGGAGAGGCCGGAGACCAAATGTCCCCATTCCCCTGTGGCTGATCTCTCCGGAAGGTAAGCAGTCCAGACTTGAGTTTCTAGATGGATACAACCAAGTGGATGTCCGAGGCACAGAGGAGGGTATTTATAACCCATAGTAACATAAATGCAGTGCCTTCTTCTCCTGGTTGAGTGGGGCAGTGGTCATCTGTAGCTCCAGGCATATACACACTATCGTTAGTATAGATTTCCGCAGGAGCATCCATCCAGGTGAGAGGTCGAATAAGTGGAGGAAAAGGCACATAAGCCCAATAAGAATAATTTTATATAGCAGGTAAATCAGTTTGAGGGGAAACTGGTGAGACAGAAAGTGTAAGGAGGAGAATTATTAAATAAAACCTACTGTAAGCGAGATCCAGTGCTGGAGGAGAAAGAGAAGAACAGAGGGATGTTATTTTCAGGCTAATAGAAATGGTGAGATTTTTAGGTTTGTAAGGAGAAAAAGAAAGGTAAGGAGATGTGGGATTAGTTAGAGGGGTCTCCGTTGCCATTTGGGAGGACTGAACCAGACCCATTTTGATTTGGCCTACCAGTTTCTGAGGAGTCCGCACAGATCTCACCAGGTATGAGGGCAGTCTCTGACGCGGACATCTCTTTTCTGTGGTTTTCATTGTCAGTATGCACATGAAGTTTAAGTCTTCTAGTGGGCACCCAGACAGGGGATTGATGATCTCCTGGTGAAACGCAAGCATACCCTCTTCCCCACGTTATAATTGTTCCAGGTTCCCAGGTATTGGTTTGGGAGTTTTTCCATAACACTGGCTTGCTTTCATTGAGGGATAATTTTTTGCTTATGTAATAGTGTTCAGCAGCATTCCCTGAGGAAGTACTTTCCATTGATAATGAGCTGCAGGCTCCTGATTATTGATAGATGGTACAGTAAAAGCAAATTTTGACAATCTGATTTATGTAAAGCAATATGAAAGAAACAGTCTTTAAGATCAATAACTATGAGAGGCCAATTCTTGGGTATTAAAGGAGGGGCAGGCATGCCGGGTTGGACGGCTCCCATAGGTTTAATTACAGCATTAATGGCCCTTAAATCAGTTACCATCCTCCACTTCCCTGATTTCTTTTTTACTAGAAACACAGGAGAATTCCAGGGGGAAAGAGGAGGTTCCACATTTCCAAGTTGTAACTGTTCAGAAACCAATTGAGTTAAAGCCTCCAGTTTTTCTTTAGAGAGCAGCCACTGCTCAATCCAAACAGGTGTTTCAGATTTCCCTCATAGAGGAACAGGATTAGGAGGCGTAGCAGTGGCCGTCATTAAAAAGGATAACCTAAACCAGCCCTGTCTTCTTTTACGGTAACTTGAAGAGGTTTGGTAAATCCTTCATGTCTTGGACTGAGACTGAGTCCTGGAACAAACCCCATGTTTTCCATTATATGTTGACTGGGAGCCCTATAAGAGTTATGTGGAATATTAATTTCAGCCCCCCATTGTGCCAGCAAATCTCTACCCCAAAGATTAATGGGGATTGGTGTGATATGAGGCTGAATTGTACCCTTTTGACCATCAGGGCTAGTGCAAGGCAAGATAAATGTGCTCTGGTGAACTTCATCAGCTTTTCCAACCCCTACTAGTCCCATGTTAGTGGGATGTTTAGGCCAGGAGGAAGGCCATAGATTAGAGGAAATAATAGAAACATCAGCCCTAGTATCTACTAGGCCCTCACACTTTTTTCCTTGAATGTGTATGGTGCAGGTGGGCTGTTGTTTAGAAATTACATTAATCCAATAAGCGGCTTTTTCACCACCAGAGCGCATCCCAGGGCCCCGTGTCTTATCTCCTTTGCTTAAAACAATATTAGGTGGTAAAAGTAATTGAGCAATTGACTCACCGGATGGAATGGAAACAGGAACCTTGGCAGACACCATAAGTTTAATCTCATTAGAGGAATCAGAATGAGACCAGTATGAACCGTGATTCCTTTAGTAGTAGTGGATGCCATACCTAACACCAGGCCCACTGAACCTTGAGGTAAAGGGCCAGAACCTTGAGGTAAAGGCCCCGTGGGGACAATTAAAGGGAAAGAATTAGGTAGTAAATTTAGAGGAATGGTACTACAGAGATTGACCGCCCCGCCCCCTACTGTGGAGGTAGACAAGTGTACTGAGGCAGAAGAAGAGGCTGGGATCTATCTGAGTTGGCTGTAGGTAAATTTGTGTGTGCTGGGGGCTGCGTTGGGACCGCTTGAAGTGGAAATGCAACATTGGTCCGAGTCTGAGGTGTCCCATTTCATATTGGGGCCTGGGACTGGCCCCGCTTCCCATTTCCCTGGTTCTGTGGCAAGGGATCTCCATCTATATCAGATTTAGAATGGCAAGTACTTGCCCAATGTTTGCCTTTATGACAACAAGGGCAAACAGTAGCAGGAGCATTTGGCTGTGTTTGTTGAGCTGGCTTGGCTGCTTTTAAGTTTTTAATGGTGCAATTTTTTCGAGTATGACCAAGTTGACCACAGTTATAGCAGGCTCCAAGAAAAGAATCAGTCGAGCCGGTTTGATTGCCGTCCTTCATAGCCCGTGCCCACAGAATAGCTTTGTGGGTCTCTGATCCAATGCCTTCACAAGCTTTAATATATGCAGGCAACACCTTGTGATCAGCTAAATTTTGTCATTGGATGGCATGCATGGCCATTTTACACTCATGGTTCACATTCTTAAAAGCTAACATGCTAACATACAAAGGAGAGTACCTTGAGCACGCTCATCAGAGATGGATTTTTCAACAGCATGTTGTAATTTAGCCAAAAAATCAGGATATAATTCATTGTGACCCTGTTTAACAGTAGTAAAAGAAACAGGAGCTTGACCTGGGGCACGTAATTTATCCCAAGTTCTCATACACACCTTTGTTACTTGTTCCATGGTGAGAGCATCAAAGCCTAATTGGGAGGTAGTGTCAGAGTAATTATCGGATCCTGTGAGCTGAGCCTGAGTAATTGGAATGTCATCAGCCCGATTTAGCTGAGCCTGCAGATGGGCCTCCTCTCACCACCAGGTACGGAATTGTAAATGCTGAGATGGAGTTAGAACAGCTTTTGCCAAAAGGTCCCAGTCTAAAGGAAGCAAAATGACCTCAGTACAAAGAGTCTGTAATACCATTTTAACATATGGAGAAATAGGACCATACTGAGTACAAGCATCCTTGAATTCTTTTAAAAAGGTAAGATTGAGCGGCACATATCGATGCACTTGTACCCCTTGAGCATTGGGAGACTCCAGCGCGAACAGATAAGCCGATGCCTCTAATCCACTTGTTTCTTTTTTCTGGCGTAATAAGTGTTGCATGGAAGTTTCAAGAACAGGCACATGAGATGGACTTGGCATAGAAATGACAGGAAAAGTATGTGTAGATAAGGGAAACTGAGGTTGAGGAGGTCGGACTGGTATGAGAGTGTGAGAAAGGGGCATTGGGGGAGCAGAAGAGGCATAAGCATACTGGTGATTATTGGCTCAATCCTGTGCAACCAGAGTGGCAGGGGCGTCCACGTGTGAAGAAGGGTACAGAGAAGCAGGTTGAATGGATGGCAAAGTGACCAAATGAGGGACCGAAATGACAGGAGAGTGAGGGGCTGCGGTGGATGAGGGAGGGCCTGCAGAATTACAGGTAAATTGTAGTTTGGTTCTGGAGCCATCAGATGGCTCTGGAAGCAAAGGCTGCAAAGGTTTGAAGAGGGAAGAGTTAGTATAGATATGGTCCTGGGCTGTCCAAGCCGGGTCCGTGGGAGCTACAAGTACCGGCTCCTCATGAAAAGAAATAAGATCATTGGGGGTGACGTTAAGCCAAAGTCACCGGAGTTAGATATTGAGTCCTCAATATCGTCAGGTAGGGGAGGAGTTGGTGAAGGGAGAGGCTTGAGCAGATAACGAAGGCCGAACGGGAGAGGAAACCTGAGGAAGAGGTAGAGGGTCGCCAGACTCAGAAAACTGTGGTAACTGCAGGGGGTTACAGGATTGGCATTTTAGGACAGCACGTACCAAGGCCCAATCACCCCAAACAGTGACGGGAGCATAATTTCCTGTTGGGACCAGTTCCTGGAATTTTGCACCGACATGATCCCATAGTTCCACATCTAACATTCCCTTTTCAGGAAACCAAGGACAGTGTTCTTCCACTGCCCTGAATAGGATGTCCATATTTTCCATAGGTACCTGAACTCCTCCCTGTTTTAACAGGAGTTTAATATAGCAGAGATAAGCATAATGCTTAGACTTTGCATAACCCATAGTTACCCCAGACAATACACAGACAACTCACCAATCGTCAGGGAGCCAAACAAGCATTTCTGTGAACCAGACCAATGAACGTTTCTACGCACGTACCAAAAGGAATCGGGTTCCCACATGCACTTGGGAAAAAGAAAGCCACTTGGCATGCCAGATATTGGGGGAACCTGCCCCTAATATTTCAATGTAGGTTCTTTCTATTTTCCATGTCAGCTAGCTGAGAAATAAAGAGAGACAGTACAAAGAGAGGAATTTTACAGCTGGGCCGCCGGGGGTGACATCACATATCGGTAGGACTGTGATGCCCACCTGAGTCTCAGACCAGCAAGTTTTTATTAAAGGTTTCAAAAGGGGAGGGGGCGTAAGAACAGGGAGTAGGTACAAAGATCACATGCTTCAAAGGGCAAAAAGCAGAACTACTAATAAGGGTCTAACAAAGATTACAGGGCAAAGGGCAAAAACAGAACCACTGATAAGGGTCTATGTTCAGTGGTGCACGTATTGTCTTGATAAACATCTTAAACAACAGAAAACAGGGTTCGAGAGCAGAGAACCGGTCTGACCACAGATTTACCAGGGTGGAGTTTTTCCCCACCCTAGTAAGCCTGAGGGCACTGCAGGAGACCAGAGCGTATCTCACTCCTTATCTCAACCGCATAAGACAGACGTTCCCAGAGTGGCTGTTTATAGACCTCCCTCCAGGAATGCATTCCTTTCCCAGGGTATTAATATTAATATTCCTTGCTAGGAAAAGAATTTAGCAATATCTCGCCTACTTGCACATCCATTTATAGGCTCTCTGCAAGAAGAAAAATATGGCTCTTTTTGCCCAACGCCGCAGGCAGTCAGACCTTATGGTTGTCTTCCCTTGTTCCCTAAAAATCACGTTATTCTGTTCTTTTTGAAGGTGCACTGATTTCATATTGTTCAAACACACATGTTTTACAATCAATTTGTACAGTTAACACAATTATCACAGTGGTCCTGAGGTGACGTACATCCTCAGCTTACGAAGATAACAGGATTAAGAGATTAAAGTAAAGACAGGCATAAGAAATTATAAAAGTATTATTTGGGAACTGATAAATGTCCATGAAATTTTCACAATTTATGTTGCTCTGCCGCGGCTCCAGCTGGTCCCTCCGTTCGGGATCCCTGACTTCCCACAACAAGAAGGAACACAAGCGACCATTAACATGGGAACAAAAATATATTCCACCTCATTAGTAACTGGGGAAGTGCAAATGAAAATCACATTGGGATATCATTTCATAATACTGAATTGGCAAAAAAACTTTAAGGTCAGAAATTACCAAGTGTTGGGGAGTTGGTGGAGCTACGGGAACTCTTATACTCATTCACTGCTGCTGGTAAGGATATTATCCTCTTTGGAGCAGGGCGTGGTGGCTTACACCTGTAATCCCAACACTTTGGGAGGCCGAGGTGGGCAGATCATGAGGTCAAGAGATCAAGACCACCCTGGCCAACATGGTGAAACCCCGTCTCTACTAAAAATACAAAAATTGGCTGGGTGTGGTGGCGCATGCCTGTAGTCCCAGCTACTTGGGAGGCTGAGTCAGGAGAATCGCTTGAACCCGGGAGGCGGAGGTTGCAGTGAGCCAAGATCGTGCCACTGCACTCCATCCTGGTGACAGAGTGAGACTCCGTCTCAAACAAAACAAAACAAAACAAAAAAACAAAACAAAAAAACAGAACCACAAACTGGATGGCTTAAAACAAATGGATGCTGTCACTGTTCTGTAAGCTAGAATTCTGAAATCAAGATGTCAGCAGGGCTGTGCTGTTGTAGTTCTGGGTAGAATCCTTCCTTGCTTCTTCCCAGCTTCTGGGGGTGGCCAGCAATCCTTGTGTTTGGGGCTTGCAGCTGCATCCCTCCAGGCTCTCTGCTTTTGTCATCACACATTCTCCATGTGACTGTCTTTACATAGTCTTCCTTCTTAGAAGGACACCTGTCCAATTGGAGTAAGGGCCTACTCCAATATGACTTCATGTTAACTAATTACGTCTTCAGCAATTCTGGTTCCAACTGAGGTCACCTTCTGAAGTTAGGACTTCCACATGCTTTTTGGGGGACACAATTCAATCAATAACAGGGAGATAAGGCTGGGGTTATCTTCCTGTTATTGATTGATAACATCCCTTGCTGTTATCTTAATTTTATTCTTTTATTCTTTTTTAATGAGTTTACCAGGAAGTTATTTTAGATGTCTCCTTCTCACTTAGCAAGTGAGTAAGTAAAAAGTTTAAATGAACTTAATTTAATGCTAATAATCCCAGCACTTTGGGAAGCCAAGGCAGGAGGATCGCTTGAGCCCAGTTCAAGACCAACCTGGGTGACATAGTGAGACCTTGTTTCTACAAAAAATTAAAACTTTTTCAGGTGTGGTAGTGCACGCCTGTAGTCCTAGCTACTTGAGTGGTGAGGCAGAAAGATCACTTAAGTCCAGAGGCGGAGGTTGCAGTGAGCCGCACTCCAGAATGGGCGACAGAGCAAGAACCGCTCTCAAAAAAAAAAAAAAAAAGTAGCAGAGAGCTAATGTTTTACCTAATTGGGATTCAAAATTAGCATTCCTTGTCAACGAATTGATCACAAATGCTCATCTGTAACAATCAATCTTATCTCCAGGGCCACACACAAACAGGTGGTGGGTCAGATTTGGCCTGGGGCCATAGTTTGCAGACTGTTGATTTAGACTCAGAGACCTAGGTACTAGGAATAATGAAAAAACAAGGGAGTGCATAACATTTAAGGTAGTTTTCGTTCTGTGGGGTGGGGGAGGGAAGGAGGATAGAGTTGGAGAGGAATATACAGGCTGGTTTCTGGGGTATTGGTAATATTCTGTTTCTTGCCTTGATACTACTGTTCATTTTAATTTTGTTCATTAAACAATACACATTGTTTTACATGCTTTTTATATGTGTGCTATATTTCATGAAAAATAATTTGAACCTCTCTGACTTCTCCCCACTTCTCCACTCTCCCTCCTTCTTACCAAACAAATTATTCCTTATTTTAAAACCGCTTCCCACTTTTACCTCTGATCTCTTTCTTCTGGAGTGTAATCCTCTGGGTCGTGCAAGAGTTTTATGTTCCTTTATTAACAAACCTGTTAATCTATCACCAATCTCAGGTCATCCCTTTTTCTTTGTCATTGTCACTTTTGCTCTTCTCTCTCCATTCTTTTCCTTAAGCAGACTTTTAAATTTGCCCTTAGAAAGTAAACAAGAAAGCGGGTTTCCCTTGCTGTTATCTTTATTTTATTCTTTTAGTTTTTCTTTTATGAGTTTACTAGGAAATTATTTTAGGTGTCTCCGTTTCACTTAGCCACTGAGTAAGCAGAAAGTTTAAATGAACTTAATAAAATGGGGGAGGCCAGGGTGGGAGGATCACATAAGGCCAAGAGTTTGAGACCTGCCTGGGTAACATACCAAGACCCTGTCTGTACAAACAATTTAAAAAAGTAACTGGGTATAGTGGTGTGCGCCTGTAGTCCCAGCTACTTGTGAGGCTGAGATGGGAAGATCATTTAAGCCCAGGAGTTCAAGGCTGCAGTGAGACATGATTGCGCCACTGTACTCCAGCCTGGGTAACAGATTTTTTTTTTTTTTTTTTTTTTTTTTTGAGACGGAGTCTCGCTCTGTCGCCCAGGCTGGAGTGCAGTGGCGCGATCTCGGCTCACTGCAAGCTCCGCCTCCCGGGTTCACGCCATTCTCCTGCCTCAGCCTCCCGAGTAGCTGGGACTACAGGCGCCCGCTACCACGCCCGGCTAATTTTTTGTGTTTTTAGTAGAGACGGGGTTTCACCGTGTTAGCCAGGATGGTCTCGATCTCCTGACCTCGTGATCCGCCCGCCTCGGCCTCCCAAAGTGCTGGGATTACAGGCGTGAGCCACCGCGCCCGGCCCAGAGCTGTCTTAAAAAAAAAAAAAAAAGCACGTAGGAGTTCAAGGCCAGCCTGAGTAAGATGGTGAGACCCCATCTCCATTTAAAAAAAGCAAAAAACAGGCTAGCCGGGTGCGGTGGCTCATGCCTGTAATCCCAGCACTTTGGGAGGCCAAGGCAGGTGGATCACGAGGTCAGGAGTTCGAGACCAGCCTGGCCAACATGGTGAAATCACGTCTCTGCTAAAAATACAAAAATTAGCTGGGCATGGTGGCCCATGCCTGTAGTCCCAGCTACTTGGGAGGCTGAAGCAGGAGAATTGTTTGAGGCTGAAGCAGGAGAATTGCCTGAACCCGGGAGGCAGAGGTTGAGTGAGCTGAGATTGCACCACTGCACTCCAGCCTGGGCGACAGAGCGAGACTGTGTCTCAAAAGAAAAACACACACACACACACACACACACACACACACACAAAACACACACACACAAAGAATGAAATGGGCACAGGGACCCATCAGTACATTTGAATCAGAATATTTCAGATCAACCTGCAGCAATTTGTGAGCGTTTGTTTATTCAACAGCTCTTTTGAGATGTGATTCACGTACCCCACTATTCACTCATTTAAAATACGCAATTCATTGGCTTTTAATATATTCACAGAGTTGTGCCACCATCACCACAGTTAAAACCTTTTAATCATCCTAGAAGGAAACCCCTCAACCCTCCGTTGTCAGCCTCCAACCCCTTCCACTCCCAGCTCTAGGTAACCTCTGATCTTTCTGTCTCTATAGGTTTGCCTATTCTGGACATTTCATATAAATGGCATCATATGTGGTCCTTCATGACTGGTTTCTTCCTCTTAGCAGAATGTTTTTGGTTCATCCATGTTGTAGCTCATAGCAGTACTTTATTGCGGAACATTATTTCATTGTATTTCATTGTGGCTACACCACATTCTGCTTATCCGTTCATCAGCTGATGGACGTTTGGGTTGTTTCCACCCTGGCTATTATGAGCATTCATTGAACAATTATTTGTTTTTAGGTAATTTATTTTAAGTGGTATGTAGTCATTGTGGAAACTTTGAAAAATATTAAAGAATATAAAGGATGTGATAAAATTTGCTCATAATCCCACCACTCAAAAATAAAAGCTTTATTAACACGTTTTCTGTGGGGAAAAAAATGCATGTTTATATAATTTGTTTTATAATTCTTCATTTCTCTTGAAGATTTGCTTTGCATTTGAACAGATTTTGTTTGCCAAATCACAGCAAGACTGGCCAACTGCAGTTGTCATAAATAATTTATCAGTCATTGTGCAATGGGAGTATAGTGGAGTTATCTGCCATCAGATGGGCATGGGGAGGGTTTAGAGAAAATTTCACAGAGGAGGAAACATATATTATGAAAATATGCATGAGGTTCTGATACCTGTCAGTAAATAAAACATTGGGTCTTCTAATAAGGTCGTATTTGTTCTGTTGTAGGAGGCTGGCAGGATGTACAGTTTTTATCACAGGAGCAAGCCGTGGCATTGGCAAAGCTATTGCATTGAAAGCAGCAAAGGATGGAGCAAATATTGTTATTGCTGCAAAGACCGCCCAGCCACATCCAAAGCTTCTAGGCACAATCTATACTGCTGCTGAAGAAAGTGAGTGTGACAGTGCCATTTGATAAAATGTCTTTCTAGTGGTTTCAATACATAGAGAATTTGCTGAAGAGTTTAGTTAAAGCTATTTGAAAGCTACCCTGAACGTAATTTTATCTAGTTAAAGAAGTATTTATGTTGTCACCTTGGGGCAGTGCTTCTGACCATTTTTCTCCAGCACTTTTAAGCAATGTGAGAAACTCCAGTTAAAAATCTTATTTCATGGCTGGGCGTGGTGACTCACACCTGTAATTTCACCCAGCTACTCGGGAGGCTGAGGCAGGAGAATCACTTGAACCTGGGAGGTGGAGGTTGCAGTGAGCCAAGATCATGCCACAGCACTCCAGCTTGGGTGACAGAGCGAGACTCCGTCTCTTAAAAAAAAAAAAAATCTTGTTTCTTGAGGGCAGTGGTTCTTGGATGGGAGGGGGAGTGGGGAAGTGGAGTAGAGAGGAGAGAATTTGATTGGTGAGTGGCATGAACTCTTTGAGAAAGCGTTCTGTGTTATTTATTCTCTGCACAATTTGCAAGTCATCATTTTAATACTTTTAGTTGACAAATAATTATCACATACTTCTATTTAAGGCATAGCGCTAGGCACAGAGCCAGGAGAGAGGGCTTAAAAATTCAACTTCAGTTGACATTGCTAGTTTTGTTAATCATGTTCAGAGCACTGTGGTTATGTTAGAGGAATGCATGTGAAGTGTTTATGAGTGAAATGATGTCAGGGATTTGCTTTAAAACACAGCAGCAAAAAATAAAATAGGGGACAGGAAAGATAAACATATTAACTGACAAAACTAACAATCGTTGAAGATAGGTGATGGATTCCTGTTAGTTTATTACAGCATCTTTACATTTTTGTATACTTTAGAATATTTCCACAATAAAAAGTTTTTAAAAATTACTTTCAACTGGGTGAGGTGGCTCATGCTTGTAATTCCAGCACTTTGGGAGGCCAAGGCGGGTGGATCACTTGAGGTCAGGAGTGCGAGACCAGCCTGGCCAACATGGCAAAACCGCGTCTCTACAAAAAATAGAAAAATTAGCCTGGCGTGGTGGTGCACGCCTATAGTCCCAGCTACTTGGGAAGCTGAGGTGGGAGGATCCTTTGAGCCTGGGAGATTGAGGCTGCAGTGAGCTGTGTTTGTGCCACTTCACCCAAGCCTGGGCAAGAGAGTGAGACCCTGTCTGAAAAACAAAAACAAACAAACAAAAAACTTCCTTTTTTTAGCTTTTTAAAAAAATTACAAAGAAACCCCCACCAAACTTTCGTTTTTGTTTTTTAATAGTATTAGCCTAGCTAGTCTGTCCTGCTATATGGTAGAGTCACTGGTGGTAAGATAGAGTTATTTATATTGATTTTCTGAAAACAGGGTACTTTTTTCTTTTGACTGTGATATTGGAATTAAAGGTATAATATTTAAATGCTTTAACGCTTTTTCATTTTGTATCCTTTATATAAGTTGAAGCAGTTGGAGGAAAGGCCTTGCCATGTATTGTTGATGTGAGAGATGAACAGCAGATCAGTGCTGCAGTGGAGAAAGCCATCAAGAAATTTGGAGGTAATACCTTAATTCTGAAAAAATTATTGGATATTGGTAAAATAAAGGTATAACTATAATGTTAATTTAAAAATTTGTTTTGAGTTTTGAATTTTCTGAGTCTTTGGAGAAATATGTATTCGCTCACGCAGAACATGGTTTAAAACCATCTGATAAGGCTGGGCGTGGTGGCTCACACCTGTAATCCCAGCACTTTGGGAGGCCGAGGCAGGCAGATCACTTGAGGTCAGGAGTTTAAGACCAGCCTGGCCAACATGGTGAAACCCCGTCTCTACTAAAAATACAAAAATTAGCTGAACATGGTGGTGGACGCCTGTAATCCCAGCTACTCAGGAGGCTGAGGTGGAAGAATTGCTTGAACCTGGGAGGTGGAGGTTGCAGTGAGCTGAGACTGCACCACTGCATTCCAGCCTGGGTGACAGAGCAAGACTCTGTCTCAAAAAGAAAAAAAAAAAAAAAGAAGAAAAAGAGTGTGGAGTGATAGACTGTGGAGACTGGGAAGAAAGAAGGGATGCAAGGGGGGTAGATGAAGAGAAATTACTTAATCGGTACAATGTTTGCTGTTTGGGTGATGGATACCCTAAAAGTCCTGGACACTGCACAATGTATGTATGTGAGAAAATTGCACTTGTGCCTTATATATTTGTTTTTGAAAAAATTCTTCCTTTATATGGTTAAATCTCATCTTCTTCACAAAGTCAGTTCTGTCACCATGCCAACTAATCAGAAGTATATTTTTCTTTCTCTGATTTCTTTTTTCTTTTTTTTTTTTTTTCAGAGACTGAGTCTTGCTTTTGTCACCCAGGCTGGAGTGCAGTGGCGCAATCTCGGCTCACTGCAACCTCTGCCTCCTGGGTTCAAGAGATTCTCCTGCCTCAGCCTCCCGAGTAGCTGGGATTACAGGCGCCTGCCACCATGCCCAGCTAATTTTTGTATATTTAGTAGAGACAGGTTTCGCCACATTGGCCAGGCTGGTCTGGAACTCCTGACTTCATGATCCACCCGCCTCAGCCTCCCAAAGTGCTGGGATTACAGGCGTGAGCCACCGTGCCCGGCCTCTCTGATTTCTTAAAACATTCATTTGATCCTTTTCTTGTACTATTTTAGATCTTAGTATTTCTTTTCTCCCCAATTAGTTCAAAAGTTCCTAGAAGAAAGGTGCTGGGGATTGAGCTAAGGCTTTCATGGTATTGTAGTAGGGCACCTAGGCATGTCCAAATCCTGCCTAAACCATTACCACTCTCCCCGCTAATGTTCTGGAGGACCATGTGTACATGTGAGGGACAATGGCCAGTGGAAAATGAGGTAATGCTTCAGTGTTAGCAAGGCTGTACTTATAATCCCAATGCAGAGTGCTGTGGGGTGCTGGACTGAAGCACGGAGCTTTGGCTCAAGTGGAGCCTCTTCCCTTAAATCCAAAATCTTACCCCTAGCCGGCAGCCTTTCCCAAAGAAATGTGAATGCCTGTGTCAGAAGAGGAGAGAAAATGCAAAATGATATTTGTCCAACTGATAGGGCCCTAAATGTGAAATGTGCCACACTCAAATGCAGGATATTTTATCTAAAATGACTTCACCTAGTAGTAAAAGTGGTTAACTAGTGCCACTTAGGATTTGATGTAATTAGTTTATCCACTAATTTTTGGAGAGGACCTAAGGGGAGAAAGCTGAAGCTTTTCATTCTCCCATATTCATTCAGTTTTAGTTCTTTTTTTTTTTCTTCTTTGAAACAGGGTCTCACTCTGTCACCCAGACTGGTATGTAGTGGCATGATCGTGGCTCACCACAGCTTTGGCCTCCTGGGCTCAGGTGATCCTCCAACCCCAGCCTCCCAAGAAGCTGGGACTATAGGTGCCCACCACCAGGCCTAGCTAATTTTTGTGTTTTTAGTAGAGATGGGGTTTCACCATGTTGGCCTGGCTGGTCTCAAACTCCTGACCTCAAGGGATCCACCCACCTCAACTTCTCAAAGTGCTGGGGTTACAGGCATGAGCCACTGTCCCCAGCCTTGAATTTATTATTTAATTTTTTAAAATTGTGGTAAAATACACATAACATAAAATTTACCATCCTATTTTTAAGTGTACAGTTCAGTGACATTGAAGTTTATTATATTGTTACACAACCATCATTAAGTACACTTTACAAAGAATAATGAAGACCAGGTAGAAACAAAGAAAAAATGTTTGACATAGTTTTTGTATTTTTACCATTTTCCTTTAATGTTATTTCACTAAGCATATAACTATAAGCAAAACTTGTTGGTTATAGGTAGAAACTAGATAGAATTTGCAGAAATAGTAGTTACTCTAGGTTTATTTTTGTGTGTGTGTGTATGAGTCACTAAAACAAAATTGATCCACTTTGATGATCTGCCTGGGATTGAAACAGTAGGTCTTTCTCTTTTCCCAGTTCTCAAGACCAGAAAGGAGCCTTTCCCTTTAAGTGAGGGGCCTTGGGGGAAGGGAGACTACTATGCTTGGAGGGAGGACAGGCCTTTGAAACTTCATGCTAGAGAGGAAGAAAGACTTTAAGGAATTTGATCCAAGGTTTATGGAGACAGGGAGGGACAACCAGGAGGTAAGAGAACAGTTAAGAGTGGAAGCTACAAACCACCGAAGACTAAGCCTCCTTGTAGTTTCACATGGAGCTCTGGCAATTGGCTGTATTTCCACTGTGCTAGTGACAATCATGCAGGTGCTATTTTGAAATAGCTACCAGTCTTGCACTGGTAGTGGTTAGTCATATTATCTAAAGGAAGTATAGCCATGCATTGCTTAATGATGGGGATATGTTCTGAGAAAGGCATTATTAGGTGATTTTATGATCGTATGAACATAGAGTATACTTACACAAACATAGATAGTCTAGCTGACCACATACCTAGGCTGTATGGCATAGCCTATTGCTTCCAGGCTGTAAAGCTGTATAACATGTTACTGTACTGACTACTGTAGGCGTTTGTAACACAACAGTAAGTAGGTATGTGAACATACTTAGACAGAAAAAAGATAAAATAAAAAAACAGTATTGTAATCTTAAGGGACCATGTTGCGTATATGGGCCATTGTTGACTGAAATGTTAGGTGTGGTACATGACTGTATTTGTGAATCACCTGAGGGTTCAAGAGAGTAAACGCTTTTTTTGTGTGTGATAAAAAGTCTTTCATTAAAATGAAATTGATTATTTTGAAAACAGGAATTGATATTCTGGTAAATAATGCCAGTGCCATTAGTTTGACCAATACATTGGACACACCTACCAAGAGATTGGATCTGATGATGAACGTGAACACCAGAGGCACCTACCTTGCGTAAGTTTGCAAGAAGAGTTGTGGGGGAGGATGTTGTGGTGTTTCTCAGGGAACTTACATAGTTGTAAACAGATTTGAGCCAAATTAACAGTGTAGTTCAAAATCTAGTCAATCCTTATAAAGGTCTAAAAGTCCTTCATTCAGTCAATAGCATTTTATTTTATTTTTTATTTACTTATTTTTTTGAGACGGAGTTTCATTCTTGTTGCCCAGGCTGGAGTGCAGTGGCACGATCTCAGCTCACTGCAACCTCTGCCTCCTAGGTTCAAGTGATTCTCCTGCCTCAGCCTCCTGAGTAGCTGGGATTACAGGCACCCACCACCACGCCCAGTTGATTTTTTGTATTTTTAGTAGAGACAGGGTTTTACCATGTTGGCCAGGCTGGTCTCGAACTCCTGACCTCAGGTGATCCACCCACCTTGGCCTCCCAAAGTGCTAGGATTACAGGCGTGAGCCACCATGCCCAGCCCGATAGTATTTTAAATATCTTTATTTGGAGCTCCTTTTCTCTATGAATTTAGGAAAGACTAAAGTAGGCTGAGTGCAGTGGCTCACACCTGTAATTTCAGCACTTCGAGGGGAGTATTATTGGAGGCCAGGAGATTGAGATTGAGATGCACCAGATGGCAAGACGCTGTCTCTACAAAAAAAAGTTTTTAAAATCAGGCAGGCATAGTGGTGTGTGTGCTACTGAGACCGTGGTGGTGGTCCCATCTACTCAGGAGACTGAGGCAAGAGGATCCCTTGAGCCCAGGAGTTTGAGGCTACAATGAGCTGTGATCATGCCACTGCACTCCAGCCTGGGTAACAGAGAAAGACTCTGTCTCCAAAGAAAAAAAAAAAAGACTAAAGTGTAGCTCAAGCATTTTCTCAAATATTTGCATGTGTAAATACTTACATGTATACTCTGTCTTTCATAGGACACAGTCCTTTCATAGGACTATTTCGGATTACTGAAGCCAGCAATAGTCTCCTTCCTCTGAAAAAGACCTGGCGTTAAAAAAAAAAAAGACGTAGGTTTTAGTTACTTAAATAACAGTAAGGTCATTCTCATTATGAATCACACTTTATTGTAACCAATAAAAACACTAATACTTTCTTGGGCTCTGCCAGGGAAATGTAGACTATCGAATGAAAGAACATAGTCTTGATCTGTTCTGGATTCATCAGACAACCCGTCTTATTGTCCATTTATTTATTTGTTTATTTACCCTCTGGTTCTATATTTTCCATGTGGATATCAGGATACATCAGGTTAAAACTTGCTTCTGTACCTTACATGTATCTTGTTAACACACAGAACAGGTGGTTAGGAGCTTAGGCTCTGGAGTAAGACTGCTTGGATTCAAATCTTAACACTCACCCCTCATGACTTTCTATTTTGTGACCTTGGACAAGTAACTTAACTTCTTGCAGATTCAGTTTCTTTACTTTTAAAATGGCAGTAATATAGTAATATGTTATAGGGTTGGTCACGAGGGTTAAATGTCTAAGTTATTAAGTTAGAGTCCTGAATTTTTCCCTCAGGTATGTTTTGTTGGGTCTGCAAAACTTGGCCCAGACAGTGTTAAAACAAAATTGTTTTCATTAGTTACCTACAGTCAAAGTTTTATTAGTTAGGGCCAGGCATGGCGGCTCATGCTTGTAATCCCAGCACTTTGGGAGGCTGAGCCAGGCGGGTCACTTGAGCCCAGGAGTTCGAAACCAGCCTAGACAACATGGCAAAACCCTGTCTCTACAAAAAATAGAAAAATGAGCTGGGGATGGTGGCACACAGGCCTGTAGTCCCAGCTACTTAGGAAGCTGAAGTGGGGGGATTGTCTGAATCTGGGAGGTGGACGTTGCTGTGAGCTGAGATCACCCTACTGCACTCCAGCCTGGGTGACAGAGCGAGACCCTGTCTCAAAAACTTTATTGGTTGCTTATGTTGAAAAAATTAGAAGATTTATACAGAAGTCCAGATTTCTAGCTTTTCTTGAAATCTTAGAAGATCTGGCCAAATAGAGAAGCATTACCACATAGCAATAGTTGCTGTAGCCGAGTGGCAGGGTTATCGACTGCCTCATCAGATGGGGCCAGAGCTCTGTTGTCTTCTGGATGCTGAGGACAGGCTAACAAGTTATATCATCGCATTTACACTGTTGTTTTTCTTTTCTTTTCTTTTTTTTTTTTTTAAGGAAAGTGTACGTGCATTTACTCTTTAACCTGTCATTCCCACATCTAGGGATTTACATTGAAAATATACTCCCAACAAAACAAACAAATAACCAAACAAACATGTGCAAGGTTACTCAATGTGACATTATTTGTAATTGCAAAATATTAGAGATGCCCTAAATGCCATGCCTAGGAGATGAGTTAAATAAACTCTATATACCTATACTTCAGTGAACTGGGCAGCTGTAAAAAGTAATGAGGAAGATCTCTGTGATCTGATATGGAATAACTTACAGCATATATTAAATGTAAAATTCAAAGTATAACTGTGTGTACAGATACAGATATAGATTACTTATTTATAGCATGTTACCTATTGCATGAAAAGAAGAAAAAGTCATACATAAAACACATATTTTTGCAAAAAGAAAACGGTGGGCCCTCTCCCTCTCCCCCTCCCCCACCCCCTCCCCCTCCCTCTCCCTCTCCCTCCCCACGGTCTCCCTCTCCCTCTCTTTCCACGGTCTCCCTCCGATGCCGAGCCGAAGCTGGACTGCACTGCTGCCATCTCGGCTCAATGCAACCTCCCTGCCCGATTCCCCCGCCTCAGCCCGCCGAGTGCCCGCGCCGAGTGCCCGCGACTGCAGGCGCGCGCCGCCACACCCGACCGGTTCCCGCACTCCCCTGGTGGAGACGGGGCTTCGCCGCGCCGGCTGGGCTGGTCCCCAGCTCCCAACCGCAAGTGATCCGCCAGCCTCGGCCTCCCGAGGTGCCGGGACTGCAGACGGAGTCCCGTCCACTCAGTACCCAATGGCGCCCAGGCCGGAGTGCAGCGGCGCGATCTCGGCTCGCCACAACCTCCACCTCCCAGCCGCCTGCCCTGGCCTCCCAAAGTGCCGAGACTGCAGCCTCCGCCCGGCCGCCACCCCGCCTGGGAAGTGAGGAGCGTCTCCGCCTGGCCGCCCATCGTCCGGGATGCGAGGAGTCCCCCTGCCCGGCCGCCCAGCCTGGAAAGTGAGGAGCGTCCCCGCCCGGCCGCCATCCCATCCAGGAAGTGAGGAGCGTCTCTGCCCGGCCACCCATCGTCTGAGACGTGGGGAGCCTGTTTTTCTTATATGAAAGGGGAAAGTGAAATATTTCTCATAACCACATCTCTCTCTGAATTGGGAAAATGAGACTTATGCCAAGAGGGCCGTATGTTCAAGCAAAATGGGTGAAAGCT
Organism: Pan troglodytes; assembly: GCF_028858775.2. Classification (NCBI taxonomy): domain Eukaryota; kingdom Metazoa; phylum Chordata; class Mammalia; order Primates; family Hominidae; genus Pan; species Pan troglodytes. The sequence goes on along the minus strand of NC_072409.2, from coordinate 26,068,061 downwards.
TACTTGTTTGTAGATATAAGGCATATTTCTATAAATTCGATATGTAAGGTAGGTCTCTATTGAATGAAACCATATTGAATCCAACTGTAGTAAGAATTATGGCAAATGGCTGGGCACAGTGGCTCATGCTTGTAATCCCAGCACTTTGGGAGGCCATTGCAGGCAGATCACCTGAGGTCAGGAGTTTAAGACTAGCCAGGCCAACATGGTGAAACCCTGTCTCTACTAAAAATACAAAAAATTAGCCAGGCGTGGTGGTGCGCACCTGTTACTGGACTATTGCGGAGGCTGAGGCAGGAGAATCGCTTGAACCCAGGAGGCGGAGGCTGCAGTGAGCCAAGATCACACCACTGCACTCCAGCTTGGGCGGCAGAGTGAGACTCTGTCTCAAAAAGAAAAAAAGAATTATGGCAAGCCTATAGATTGTGATGAAAAACTTGAACTAGAAAGAGTTTGTGTTTATTTTCAAATAAAATAGGCAGTGTTGCTATGTGATACTGTCATGGTACTAGAAAAAGTTATATGGGAATAAAAATATTTTACAGCTGGCAAGTTTGTGAAAGAATTTCAATTGAATGTTAAGTATTTGTTTAAACAAATACTTAAAAATATAAACCTAGCCAGGAATATTATTGCTCAACATGTTGAACTAAGGCTTAGTTAAGGGCGTGTTGTGTGAATAAGTTTAATGATTTCTGGCAGTTTCTATTATAGATGATGAAGCCACAGATATACATATACAGGTTGAGTATCCCTGGTCTGAAAATCCCAAATCCAGAATGCTCTGAGATCTGAAACTTTTTGAGTGCTGACTCGACGCTCAAAAGAAATGCTCTTTGGAACATTAAGGATTTCAAATTTTTGGAGTAGTGATGTTGAACTGGTTAAGTATAATGCAGATATTTCAGAATGAAACCTGAAACAATTCTGGTCCCAAGCTAAACTTGTACCACACACCTAGGTATATGGCGTCAGGAGAATTTTGACGTGATTAAAAAGGTTTTAGACTGGGTTTTCATGACATGAAATGACTTCTAAGGTATTGACAAATATCTTGGCAAGTTTAAGGCAGATTTATCAAAACTACTAATCATAACTATAGGCAGTGCTGTAGCAGTGGTCAGTGTTAACTTTAGACTTATTAAAATCTAAACAAATGTAGGTATATGTTTTGCAGGGGTGCAGAAATTGTTTGTTCATTGTATCATTCACTAGGAATTGCTCCCTACTAACAAAGTTAAAAATATACATGTTTTCTTTCCAAGAGATGATCAATACAAGTAAAGCATTGAATTTTATGTAGATTTGTCAAAATTAGTAATCATAACTATAGACTTGACCTTTTAAACTGACATTATGACTGATGTGTACATAAATGTATAAGTCTCTTTGTTTTTTCCTTGTGAAATTATGTCTTTGGAAGCCCATTTGGCAAAAATAATTTGGTCTACTTTCCTATATTGAGGTCATTTTTCAAAAATGAAAGTGATGTCTTAACCCACATTTTTAGATGTGAAGGTGCAATTAAAAACAAAACAGACCAGGTGGGGTGGCTCACGCTTGTAATCTCAGCACTTTGGGAGGCCGAGGCAGGCGGATTACTTGAGCCCAGGAGTTTGAGATCAACCTGGGCAACATAGTGAACCCTGTCTCTGTTTTAAAAAAAATTAAAGTTAAAATTAAAACTCTCACACAAAGATTCTACTCACTATTGAAAGTTCCTACCTTTATAAACAGCCACTTAAAAAAAAACCCACTAAATAAAATTAAATATTGCTCCCAGTTAAAAGCAGATTGCAATGCCAAATGAAAGACCTCACACTGACTTTTGGGTCAAAGAAAAGTGTCAGATTTTTGGCCTTCTATGAAAGGTATGTTATAAAATGAAAATTCATAATGAAATATTTCTATTTTGGCCGGGTGCGGTGGCTCACGCCTGTAATCCCAGCACTTTGGGAGGCCAAGGCGGGCAGATTACCTGAGGTCGGAAGTTCGAGACCAGCCCGACGAACATGGAGAAACCCCGTCTCTACTAAAAATACTAAATTAGCAAGGTGTGGTGGCACACGCCTGTAATCCAGCTACTCGGGAGGCTGAGGCAGGAGAGTTGCTTGAACCCAAGAGGCAGAGGTTGCGGTGAGCCAAGATCACGCCATTGCACTCCAAGAGTGCAACGAGAGCAACAAGTGCGAAATTCCCTCTCAAAAAAAAGAAAAAAAAGAAAAGAAAAGAAATATTTCCATTTTATTTTATTTTTACTTCCCTGGTAACTCACAGAACATATTTCTTTTTTAATTTGTATTTTTCAATTTAATTTATTATATACTCTCCAGTATTACATTGTTTGTATCATGTTAAATGCTTTTAGAAGCTTAGTAGTAAGGTTCAGTTGTATCTCTGAACAGTTGATTTTTCTTATTCCCAGCTGTTTGAAATGCTTATTCCCTGGTGCCGTAAAGAAATAGCACTTGAACATAAATTTAATTTACTCAGCAAGGCTGTTTTTATACTTTCTGCAGAAAGGGTACACTTGCCAGCAGTTTTGCCACAAGAGTACACCGATCAAAGGAGACAGGGTCATTTATAACCTGACGCGTCCACCCTACTGCTGTGTCCGGTTTCCATTGGCTGGAACGGGACCTCACGTTCTGTATTTGTCCTGGTTGGCTAGCAACTTAGAACTTTTTTTTAAAAAGAGGCAAAGGCAGAGGAGAACAAAGGAAGGAGGAGGTAACTTGTGGAATGCTGAGAAAGGTAAAAAACCTTCAAATAAGGAAGAGGAACAGGCTATGACCTAATGCTTGCTTGGACCAGTATATGCATGCCAGGGCAAATATTTAGGCTAAATTGTGGGAGCTAAGAACTTAAAGTACATTATTTCTTTATCGCGGCTAGCAGATATTTAAGAATGTTAGTACGGGTCTTTGAATACATTTTGCTTCTAAAGAAGTTACTATTTATTCCTAATTAGACAGGGAGGAAAGTCTTTGAAGAGGAACCTCTAGTTTTTACAGCAGCTCACTTTATTCATTTACTCAAATGCCTTACAGGTCTTTGAGTTTGCAACCCCAAGTAAGTAAAATAATTCATGAAAGGTACTAAAAACAGAGTCTGGCACATAGTTAAGTTTTCAGTAAACGTAACTATTTTATTCGGCTGAAGGTATCAGTATCTAAGTGTGGTGCTAAGAGTTTTCAATATAATATACAAGAGGGCATGCTACTGTGACAGATGCACCTGATGTAGGATTAGCAATGTTGAGGTCCAGGCCAGCAAAGTGCAGAGGGAAAGGTCTTGTCCCATAGATCAAAGGAAAGCTCATGTTTAGAATGTAAATGAAATGAGCTCTTTCCTTTGAGTGTAAAATATGGTCTTATTTACTGGAGTAGATTTAGTTTGTTTCTTCTTGATGCTTCGAGTTGCAGTTTCACTGTTTTAATGAAACTCAGCTGTAATATTGTTTGCCCCACCTCACCTCACCTCCATAAAAGTGAAGCATCTTTGGAAATGAAAACAGTTATCTACCAAAACCCCTCTAGTGGTATTGATTATATTTGGTAAGCTTGGTAAGATGTTGCTGTTTTTAACACCAGTATTGTACATTTGGTAATTAAAAAACTGACTTGAAAGAAGAATGAACTAGTTCATTCACAGCTCCTGGCTCAGGGTAAAGAAAAAAAAAAAAGAATGGACAAGTTCAGAGTCCCAGAAGTCCTAGAAGTCATTGAATGTAAATGAAAGCTAAATTTGTAGCTAAAATAAAGCTATAAATTAAGCTATAATATATTATTTAGCTGCTGACATTATATAAAAATTAACATTTTAGAAATATTGGATCTGAATCTTAAATAAATTACCTACCTTAATGAGTGACTTTTTAAAAATAAAGCTATGTATTGCACCCAAAGGCATATTTTATATTGGTGAAAATTAAATTTGGGAATGTAATGAGAGTTATATTACTAAATTACAGTTCCAATGTAGATGAAATAAATCAGCATACATAATACTAACAACAGCGATTGTTTATTTCATGTTTAGTATATACATTGTCCTAAGTATCTCATATATATCATCTAATTTTAATCTCTTGGTCAATCATAGAAGGTAGTGAGTATTACCAACATTTGCAGAGGAGAGAACTGAGCATTAGAATGCTATACAATTTTCCCAAGATCACACAATGAAGGGGCAGAAGCAGAATTTGAACCCTGGTCTGTCTTGACTTGAACACTCATGTTATTTACCACTGTGCTGACCGACAAGTATATTAACTATCTCTGAAAATTACATATGTGTGTTAGGGAGGCAGAATTTGGGATGGTTGTGGTTGCGGATAACCTCATTTGGGCTTAAGGCTAGTATGTCAAGGATTTGTTTTTTTCCATCAAGCGGATCATGTTGTCAGGCCATTAAGCAGAATTTCAAAGGATGAAAATTAGTTGCTTTTTCTGTCTTAATTCTAGAAAGCAAACAAAAGTACCCTATGAACAAAACAAACAAACAGTTCCTTACAGATTTCTGAGCAAGTTCAGTTACTCTGTAGGAGTAGTTTAAAATGTATCTTGGCCGAGCGCGGGTGGATCACGAGGTCAGGAGTCGAGACCATCCTGGCTAACACGGTGAAACCCCGTCTCTACTAAAAATACAAAAAATTAGCCGGACGTGGTGGCGGGCGCCTTGTAGTCCCAGCTACTCAGGAGACTGAAGCAGGAGAATGGCGTGAACCTGGGAGGCGGAGCTTGCAGTGAGTGATTGTGCCACTTCACTCCAGCCTGGGCAACAGAGCCAGACTCCGTCTCAAAAAAAAAAAAAAAAGTGGATTGGCCCGGCATGATGGCTCACACTTGTAATCCTAGTACTTTGGGAGGCTGAGGCGGGTAGATCGCTTGAGTCCAGGAGTTTGAGACACGCCTGCGCCACATAGCAAGACCCTGTTTCTAAAAAAAAAAAAATTTACAAAAACTATCCAGGTAGCTGGGCATGCTGGCACATGCCCGTAGTCCCAGCTACTCAGGAGGCTGAGGTGAGAGGACCACTTGAGCTGGGGAGGCAGAGGCTACAATGAGATGTGATCATGCCACTGCACTCCAGCCTGGCAACAGAGAGACCCTGTCTTAAAATTAAAAAAAAAAAAAAAAAAAAGAGAAGTTGGCTGGTCGCAGTGGTTCACACCTGTAAACCTATAATCCTGGCACTTCGGGAGTCTGAGGTAGGAGGAGTGCTTGAGTCCAAGGGGTTCAAGACCAGCCTGGGCAACAAAGCTAGACCCTGTCTCTAAAAAAAAAAAAAGTACAAAAATTAGCTGGGCATGGTGGTGCACACCTGTAGTTCCAGCTACTCGGAAAACTGAGGTGGGAGGATTGCTTGAGCCCAGGAGCCCAGGAGCTCAAGGCTTTAGTGAACTGTGATCGAGTCATGCACTCCAGCCTGGGCAACAGAGCAAGGCCCCCTCTCTTAAAAAAAAAAAAGTGGAGAAATTGTTAGAAAGCTATTAAATTTGGCTTGTATTTTCTTTTGCTTTCAGATCTAAAGCATGTATTCCTTATTTGAAAAAGAGTAAAGTTGCTCATATCCTCAATATCAGTCCACCACTGAACCTAAATCCAGTTTGGTTCAAACAGCACTGTGGTAGGTGGTAGGTGGTAGGGTGAGGGGATGGTTTGTGCTTAATTTGTTTTGAATTAAATCTGTGTATGTCTGATGTAATCACAATCTGCACATAACATTCAGCATTGAATTTTCTATGCCAAATCATTAAGTGGCATTTGGAAAGTAGATTCTTCATCTTTTATCTGTAATTTAAAAAATTGAGGCATAATTTACATTCAATAAAATGCACAGCTCTTAATGGTTCAGTTTGATGAGTTTTGAGAAATGTATATAACCAACACCCAAATCAAGATACAGATTTTTACCATTTCAGAAAGCTCTTTCATTTCCCAATGAGTGTGTTTTACTGTGTGTAATTTATTCATCTATAAAGTTGGTTAAAAACTATCTATGAGATACTTTATTTTTCTTAGACAGGTATGCACCTGTAGTCCTAGCTACTTGAAAGGCTGAGGTGGGAGGATCGCTTGAGCCCAGGAGTTTGAGGCTGCAGTGAGCTATGATCATGGCACTGCACTCCCGCCTGGGTGACAGAGCGAGACCCTGACTCTAAAAAAAAAAAAAAAAAAAAGACAAAAAAACCCTATTACCTTTCATAGCAAACTAATGGTTTAAGGTAAATATGCTAAGCAACAAGATTTACATATAGGTGCCTCCTTTAAAATAGTTGTATCAAACACTTAGTTTTTATTTCAGCACAATTCACTAACATTTGGAAAGGCACTTGGAATGGGAACCCACAGAGCAAAACTGAAAGAAGTTCCACTTTAATTGACTAGGTTAAATACATTTGCAGCCTTTTTTTATTATTGTTTTACTAGCAGTAGTTTCCCTTTAAATAAACACTTTCATTCTTAAAAAAAAAAAAAGTCCAGGCATGGTGGCTCACATCTGTAATCCCAGCACTTTGGGAAGCCGAGACAGGCAGATCACTTGAGGTCAGGAGTTTGAGACCAGCCTGGCCAACATAGTGAAACTCCATCTCTACTAAAAATACAAAAATTAGCTGGGCATGGTGGCGCACACCTGTAATCCCAGCTACTCGGAGGCTGAGGCACAAGAATCACTTGAACCTGGGAGGTGGAGTTTGCAGTGAGCCAAGATTGCACCACTGTGCTCCAGCCTGGGCAACAGAGTGAAACTGTGTCTCAAAAAAAGAAACATATTAAGAGATAATAATGTAATTTACCCTCATAGTATTAAGAAAAATGAAAGTTTATTACCGTCACTTTTATTTTAATCAAATATTAGGAGGGAGATATATAAAACGATTTCATCTCTGTTCACTTCTATAAAACCTGTTCTTTACAATATAGTACAGTGAAAAGTTATATTTTATATTATTGAAAAGAATTCTCAAAAATATATCAGGGAGGCTGGGTACGGTGGCTCATACCTGTAATCCCAGCACTTTGGGAGGCCAAGGCAGGTGGATTGCTTGAGCCCAGGAGTTCAAGACCAGGCTGGGCAATGTGGCAAAACCCTGTCTCTACAAAAAATTGAAAAATTAGCCAGGCTTGGTGGCACACACCCATAGTCCCAGCTACTCGGGAGGCTGAGGTGAGAGGATTGCTTGAGCCCAGGAGGTAGAGGCTGCAGTGAGTCGTAATCACACCACTGCACTCCAGCCTGAGTGACAGAGTGAGACCCTGTCTCAAAAAAAAAAAAAAGAGTATGTGTATATATATGTATATATGTATGTGTGTGTATATACATGTGTGTATTACTATTTTCTTCCTGATATATATGTGTGCGTGGGTGTGTTGTATGTATATACATATATATACACATGTATATGTATATACACACATATATATACACATACATATGTATATACATACATGCACACATATATCAGGAAGAAAATAGTAATAGAAAAATTGGTTATTTCTACTCACAAGTTAATCAAATTAATTTCTTTTATAATTAAATTATTTTTTTTTTGTGGTTCTTTCAGCTTATACCATTGCTAAGTATGGTATGTCTATGTATGTGCTTGGAATGGCAGAAGAATTTAAAGGTGAAATCGCAGTCAATGCATTATGGCCTAAAACAGGTATGTATTTTTAAAAACTTCATTTGTTAGATTTTCATGTATTGTCCTTGACACTTAATATTATTTTTTGACAGAATCTCACGCTGTCATCCAGGCTGGAGTGCAGTGGTGTGATCTTGGCTCACTGCAACCTCTGCCTCCTGGGTTCAAGCAGTTCTTGTGCCTCAGCCTCCCAAGCAGCTGGGACTATAGGTGCACACCACCATGCCTGGCTAATTTTTTGTATTTTTAGTAGAGACAGGGTTTCACCATGTTGGCCAGGCTGGTCTCGAACTCCTCAAGTGATCCGCCCACCTTGGCCTCCCAAAGTGCTGGGATTACAAGCATGAGCCACCACGCCCGGCCTGTCCTTGACACTCTTGAGGTGCATCTTGGGTATGATAGGGTGAGAGTATGTAGACTGTTAACACTAACTTCAATCTGTTTGTTGGGAAACAAGTTCAACTTTTTATTGTACAACATAAGATCCTTTTCAATCATCTTCCTGCCTTGGCTTAGACTACATGAGTGACTCTTCAGCCAATAGCCTTTGTAGGAACATTGACCACCGGAACACTTTAAGAATCTTTTGAAGGCCAACAGGAGAAGCTGCACTTCCCCAACTCTTTCTCCATCTTTGTTTCTGGAACCTACCTAAATTCTGCAGATTCTCATACTTTTGTTTTCTCCTCACACATTCTAACAAATGCTTTTTAACATTTTTGTATTCTTACTGGCCTTGTCTTTTTCCTTTAGAAAAAGCTGGATTATCTTTCTTTTCACATGAATTCTTCTGAATTCACAGAGTACCTGGAACCCTGTGAGATGACAGAAGAACCTGTGTATGCCTGGGCTTGGTGTGCAAATTTACAGTTATGATATAACAGAAGTTGATGGCTTCCTTGCTGGGCAATAAGATATATAAAAATGAGGGAAAGCCAGCAAAAATGAGAAAAAAGGAAAGCCTGTCTTTCTTATAGGTTCTTACCCTCTGCTTGTATATCAGAGTAGCTTAAAGGAAGAAAAAGAGACGATAACATTTCACTACACATTTTTCCATGTACTAGTGGGTAATGCCCATGAAAACCTTAACTTCTTTTTATCTTAAGTGTAAATGGTGCTGGGTGTGGTTACAGATGGCTCATGCCATCCCAACACTTTGGGAGGCCAGGGTGGGCAGATCACTTGAGGCCAGGAGTTTGAGACAAGCCTGGGCAGCATGGCAAAACTCCATGTCTACTAAAAATAGGATAAATTAGCCAGTTACTTGGGAGGCTGAGGCATGAGAATCACTTGAACTTTGGAAACAGAGGTTGCAGTGAACCCAGATTGGACCACTGCACTCCATCCTGGGCAACAGAGCAAGACCCTGTCTCAACAACAACAACAAAATATGTAAATGGCAATCACATCCCAGAAAAGTATGTCTAATGATAAAGAGTATGCAGAGGGACTGGGTGTGGTGCCTCACTCCTGTAATCCTAGCACTTTGGGAGGCTGAGATTGGATGGGAGGATTACTTGAGGCTAGGAGTTTGAAACCAGCCTGGGCAACATAGTGAGGCCTCTAAAACAAACAAACAAACAAACAAACAAACAAAAAACTAGCTAGGTGTAGTGGCGCACACCTATAGCCCCAGCTGAGATGGGAGGATCACTTAAGTCCGGGGGTTGAAGGCTGCAGTGAGCCATGGTCATGCTGTTGCACTTCAGCCTCAGCGACAGAGTGAGACCCTGTCTCAATTAACCCACTTCCCCTTTGTCCCGAGAATACTCTTGTCTCTAATTCTAATGTAACATCATATACATTTCTGTTACATTAGGGTTTTCCCATTTGTCCCGAGAATACTCATCTCTAATTCTAATGTAACATCATATGCATTTCTGTTACATTAGGGTTAGAGACAAGTTCTGTTTAGAAATAACTCAATAACTTTTATGTTTTCACATTGAAAATCAGTCAGATTTGCTTCAGCCTCAACGTGTGTGTTTATGTAAAATTAAATGAGCGCTGGTAATTTTTTTTTTCCTAAACAGGAAGTGGGTTAAAAAACAAACAAAAAAAGAGAATGCATAGTGGGAACCACTTTTTCATTTCACTCTTTAAAAATTTAACAGGCCAGTTGCAGTGGCTCGTGCCTGTAATCCCAACACTTTGAGAAGCAGAGGCAGGAGGATCTCTTGAGCCCAGGAGTTCAAGACCAGCCTAGGCAACATAGTGAGACGCCATCTCTACAAAAAATTAAGTTAGCTGGGCACAGTGGAGCATGCCTGTGGTCACAGCTTCTCGTGAGGCTAAGATTGTAGGATTGCTTGAGCCCTGGAGATTAAGGCTGTAGTGAGCCGTGATCATGCCACTGTGCTCTAGCCTTTTGAGACAGGACAGAGTGAGATCCTGTCTCAAAAAAACAAACAAACAAAAATTGAACAGAAACTTGATTACACTCACATTGGAATTTAAACAGAAAATCAACATGGCCCCTCTACGAGGAACCACCTTAGGAATCAATACTGGTGTTTCTGCTCCTAGGGTAGTGCTCTGCCTGTAATAGTCACTCAGATCTTTGTAAATGCATGATATTTTTGGATTCCTTTGGAAAGTCTTCATATTCTTCATTACATTAAAAAAATTTTTTTTGTAGTTTTTTTTAGTGGAAAGGGGGTTTTGCCATATTGGCCAGGCTGGTCTTGAACTTCTTGCCTCAAGTGATATATCCTCCTCAGCCTCCCAAAGTGCTGGGATTACAGGCATGAGCCACTGCACCGGCCTCATTACATTTTTGAAAACATTTCTACTGATGGCAAATTGGAATCTTTTTCACTGAATTTGCCGGCAGAGGGGGTTTCTAGATGACTACTGGAATTCATGTCCCTGCCGTCCCTCCCTTTCCCCTGATTGGAGCAGCTGCTAGGGCGGTGGGCAGGTGAGCCTAGGAAGGAATGAGTAAGACTTGATTCTGTAAGAGAAGGAACTTGAGAAGCTTGTGAAAGACTGTTCTCTCTGAGCTAGAGGACAGAATGGAGCCAGGTGAGAGAACTTGAGAAAGAACAGATACTCAGAAGGGCTTTGACCATGGAGATCTGAGGATTCAACAGGGTGACTCAACAGGCAAGATAAGTATTTCCTATCCTTGAGGAGTAGAAGTGAGGAGACCTCGGAGACTTCTTCAAGTCCCAAAAGAGATTCAGTGACTGGTATATCTGATACGATAACTTACTACTGCTGGCAAAGCTGGCATCATTTAAACTATCCCGGGCGACAGAGTGAGACTGTCTCAAAAAACAAACAAACAAACGAACGAACTATATAAGGGTGAACGGTGCTATAAGGAAACAAAGAAAAATTGCAGTACAGCTAAGAGGACCCAATATCCAGACATGGAAAAAATAAACAGAACACCAACACCCAGAATAGCAGTTTTCAGTGAAATCAAACTGCTAAAGAAAAAATATCTCAATTTAAAAACAAAAATCCTGACATAAGAGATTGAAATATAATATGAAAAATGCTCTCTGGAACTAAAAATAGATTGTGTTTTTAAAATATACATATATATGTATGTAATAGTTGAAGGGTTGGCTGTTGAGTAACACCTGGGTAAGCAGCTTGGATATTCTAGTGCAAGAAGTGTCTCAGAAGAGCAGAAACACCCTGAAGTAAATGGAGAGAGACTTAGAGGACACATCCGGGGAACTTCACATGCAAATACCAGGAGTCCCAGAAGGAGGTCTGGAAAGAGAACAAATAGAGGAGAAACAATAATTGAATGAATAATAGGAAACATTTCCCTTGAGCTGAAGAAAGACCGATATGGATGTAGACTAAAAGGTTTACCAAATTTGAGGCTGAATTTATGAGGGGGAGAAAGACATCTGGGAGAACCTCAGAATTTCAAGGATAAAAAAATCTTCCAAGCCTTCAGGCAGAATATATGTTACTTACAAAGGAAAATGATTGCAGACTCTTTTATCTTCAATGCCAGAAACTAGAAGGCAGTGGAATAACATCTGTACGTTGCTGATACAAAGGGACTCAGCCAAGATAGTTACTTATTGACAAGATGAAGGGAAGATATGTGGATATGCTACCACACTTGAGAAGAGTCTTGTAGAAAGGGCTGTTAACCAAGCAGCAAATCTGTCAGAACAGAGAGTTTTCAAGATAGGAGTCAGAAAAAAGAGGAGAGAAAATAATGGCTAGCAAATAAACCTGTAGTATATTTAATATATGGTCAAATGTACATGGATTATATAGAATAACTGGGAATATGAAATGCAAGTACCAAATAACAACTCCCTATATTGAAGAGACAAGATAAGAGAAAAGTTTAATAATTGTCTCTAGCCAAAAGCACTACACTGTCTTCAAAACCTGGAATTTGGGGAAGAGGGAAATGTGGAAGTCATTGAATTCTTTTCTTTTCTTTTTTTTGAGACGGAGTTTCGTTCTTGTCGCCCAGGCTGGAGAGCAGTGGCACAATCTCGGCTCACTGCAACCTCTGCCTCCTGAGTAGCTGGGTTTACAGGCGTTTGCCACCATGCCCAGCAAATTTTTGTATTTTTAGTAGAGAGGGGGTTTCACCATGTTGGCCAGGCAGGTCCCAAACTCCTGACCTCAGGGATCCACCTGCCTCGGCCTCCCAAAGTGCTGGGATTACAGGTGTGAGCCACTACCCCAGGCCAGAAGTCCCTGAATTCTAAAGGACTTATATGAGCATGGGAACATTAGGGAAGGGAACACTTTCTAACCGTCTCGTTTTGAGGCAGCTACAATTCTAGATGGTATCTTTGTTGTTGTTTGTTTTTTGAGACAGAGTCTCACTCTGTCGCCCAGGCTGTGTGCAGTGGCACAATTGGCTCACTGCAACCTCTGCCTCTGAGGCTCAAGCGATTCTTGTGCCTCAGCCTCCCGAATGGCTGGGATTACAGGCACTCGCCCCCACGCCCAGCTAATTTTTATATTTTTAGTAGAGACAGGGTTTCACCATGTTGGCCAGGCTGGTCTCAAACTCCTGACCTCAGATGATCCTCCTGCCTTGGCCTCCCAAAGTGCTGGGATTACAGGCCTGAGCCACCACACCTGGCCTAGATGGTATCTTTTAAAAAAATTAGACTGGGCGCAGTGGCTCACGCCTGTAATCCCAGCACGTTAGGAGGCTGAGGTGGGCGGATCACGAGGTCAGGAGATTGAGACCATCCTGGCTAACATGGTGAAACCCCATCTCTACTAAAAATACAGAAAAATTAGCCGGGCATAGTGGCGGGCGCCTGTAATCCCAGCTACTTGGGAGGCTGAGGCAGGAGAATGGCATGAACCTGGGAGGCAGAGCTTGCAGTGAGCCGAGATCGTGCCACTGCACTCCAGCCGGGGCGACAGAGCGAGACTCCATCTCAGAAAAAAAAAAAAAAATTATATTTTCTGTTTGGTGCTAGGGTGTATAGAAATGTTTTTGCATTTAAACATTATAGGCAGCTACCTTTCTAAACTTTCTTGTTGAGTCTAATAATTTATCTAGAGTCTCCTGGATTTTCTGTGCAGGTAATAATATAATCTATAATAATATTCCAATTCTTACATCCTTGGTTTCCTTTTTCTTGCTTTACTGCACTCTCCTCTCTCTTCCTCTCTAGCCTTCACCAGTAGTTTTCTCTTGACTTATTGAGAGCCCAGCAATGCTTTTAAGAAATGTTTATGGCTTATTTATAGTTTTATTGTAATAAGACAGCCCTTTAGAGTATATAAGTCACCATATAGTTGATCCATGAACAATGTGGTATTAGGGATGCTGGCTCCTAGCAGTGAAAAAAAGAAAACGTATTTCCAAAAGCAGAAGACTAGTCCTATCCATTTTTAATTAAATATATTACTAGATATTTTATATTTTTATTTTTTCAATATATTTTCTAATTTGTTAAAGTATATATTAACATAAAAACTATATACCTTTATTACAAATATACTAGTAAACTGAACTCTCTTATTAGTACTGAAGTTTTCTGCAGATTCTCCTAGTTTTTTTAGGTTTAAAGTCTTATCACAAAAAGTGACAACTGTGTTTCTGCCTTTTTGTTATATGTTAAATTATTTTTCCATTTCTTATTAGATTAGCTAATCCTTTTAGAACAATGTTGAATAGTAACAATGATGGGACCTATATTTGTTGTGTTCTTGTCAATAATGGGAATGCTTTTCATCATAATATATATGCAGTTTCTTCCCTTTTTTTAACTTCAGTTCTTGCATCCTTTCTACTACTTAATGCTGTGTTAGTATTAAATGTGATAGTTAAAGCATTAAGGTCTTACTTGATTTGCTGGAAATTTTTGTGTAATGTTCCTATCTACTAAGTGGACTTGGTAAGTTGGTAACTTATTCTGAACTACCATAAAATCTCCATGTAAGTTTTTAAATGCTTATTAAAATTGAAATATTACTTTTTAGTCATATCTCAAACTTGGAACTATTGGAGAATTAAGCAATACCATATTGTTTCTGCCCTTAGTGGTTTACAAATTTTGTTAGGGCAAATAAACCATACAAATATAATGCAACCAGAGAAGTAATCTACCTAGATACTCCTCAAATGTGTGAACTCTTGATTGTAAAGTTCAAATAGATTTCCATAATCTGTTAATTATGGAAATTAATTCCATCTGTATCTTTTCTTCTGTGAGAGCCTTTGAGCTTTCATATTCTTGGTGTCACATTTTGTTTAATTTTCTTATTAGCATACTTATTCTGTATTCCAGATTCTCAATTAACCATATAATATAGTTCACGTAAAGAAATGATAGAACTGATTTTTATTTATTTATTTTGAGATAAGATCTTGCCCTGTTACCCAGGCTGGAGTGCAGTGGCATGATCACAATCGCTCACTGCAGCCTTGACCTCCTGGGCTGAAGCCATCTTCCTGCCTCAACCTCCTAAATAGCTAGAACCACAGGTGCATACCACCATGCCCAGCTAGTTTTTCAGTTTGTGTGTGTGTGTGTGTGTTTGTGGAGATGGGGTCTTGCCATGTTATTCAGGCTGGTCTCGAACTCCTGGGCTCAGGAAATCCTTGCACCTTGGCCTCCCAAATTGTTGGCATTACAGGCGTGAGCTACTGTGCCCTGCTAGAACTAATTTTGATAAAATATCCAAACATCACATTAGTATTTAAAATTATTCAGTTTCTCTTTGCTTCTTTGGGTTTGTGGCACCCTGGTCACCCCCATCTGGCTGTGATAGCCTCTGTAGTCCGTGGCCTGGCAGTTTGCTCTTCTTCTAAGGTTTCTTTCCCTACACAATCCCCACTTTCTGGTAAGCCTTCCTTTTTTTTTTTTTTTTTGAGACGGAGTCTTGCTCTGTCGCCCAGGCTGGAGTGCAGTGGCATGATCTCAGCTCACTGTAACCTCTGTCTCCCGGGTTCAAGCGATTCTCATGCCTCAGTCTCCCAAGTAGCTGGGACTTCAGGCGCCTTTCACTATGCCTGGCTAATTTTTGTATTTTTAGTAGGGACAGGGTTTCGCCATTTTGGCCAGGCTAGTCTCAAACTCCTGACCTCAGGTGATCCACCCGCCTTGGTCTCCCAAAGTGCTGGGATTATAGGCATGAGCCACTGCTCCTTGCCCTGGCAAGGTTTCTATGAGGTCTGTTAGGTGTACATCCTGCAGCTTATTGGTTTAAAATGTACTAGCCTGTGATGTGGTCTCTTTGGGGCCAATTGGGAGAAAGAAAAATCGATAGTGCAGCAGTTTTGATACTGAATATTGACAGGTGTCTTTATGAAATAAAGAACCAGTCCCTCGAAAAAACAAAAATAAAATAATTAAGTTTCTGTATTGCACATATACTTCTTAGCTGTGTGAGCTGCAGTAGCTGTCTGTACCTAGCTTCCCCTTATATAAAATTAGGTATTATAAATAACCTCTAAAGCCCTTCGTTGCATATTTTTCAAACTTTTAATTATGAAAAAAGTCAAATATATGTACAAACATGTATACAAGTAGGGAGAGTAGTACATCACGTACTATTCCGCTTCAGCGATTTCACCACATGGCCAATCTAGTTTTACCAGCCCTCACATTTCCATCTCCCTTTAACCCCACTTCTAACCTCACCAGATTATTATATTATATTATTAATTAATTAATTGATTAATTATTTTTTCGAGACAGAGTCTCACTCTGTCACCCAGGCTGGAGTGCAGTGGCGCGATCTCAGCCCACTGCAGCCTCCACCTCCCAGGTTTAAGTGATTCTCCTGCCCCAGCCTCCCGAGTAGCTGGGATTATAGGCGCCCACCGCTGTGCCCAGCTAATTTTTGTATCTTTAGTAGAGAGGGTGTTTTGCCATGTTGGCCAGGCTGGTCTTGAACTCCTGACCTCAAGTGATCCACCCGCCTCGGCCTCCCAAAGTGCTGGGATTACAGGCCTGAGCCACTGCGCCTGGCCCTCACCACATTATTTTTAAGCAGATCTCAATCATAGCATCATTTCATCTGTACATACTTCAATATGTATTTTTAAATGATTCAGTCTCTTTAAAAAGACAAAATTATTATCATAGCTAACAAACATACCTTAATATCATCTAATATCTAGTCAGTGTTCAAATTCCCTCAAGTGTCTCATAAATGTTTTCTTTGCAGTTGGTTTATTTACATCAGGATCTAAATTGTTCCATACATTGCATTTGTTTGATACGTCTCAAGTGTTTTTAATCTAAGGCAGTTACACTCATTTTTTTTCTTGCCACTTATTTCTTGAAAAACCAGGTCGTTTATCTTATAGGAGTTCTGTCATTCCAGATTTTCCTGATTCTCCCAGTCGTATCATTTAACATCTTTCTATATCCTGTAAGGACCCTTATATTAGTATATTGTTTATTCCCATTCTTCTTTCTTCTGGCATTATTTTATTTATTCATTCATCATCCAACAACTATTGATTGGACAGTTATCACGCAGCAGACATGGGTATTGGGGATACTTCTTTGGCCTTTTTACCTAGTGTATGTCTAGGTTGGTAGAAGTTAGGTTTTAAAAGCATATTTAATCCAGCATTTATGCAAAGTATTATTAAAGCCCTGGTGGTACTCTTCAACTGAACTGCCGCATATAGCTGTGTGGAACATATCCAGAGTTCTAGTTTAGGAACAAATGAAGGATTTCTTTTCATTGTTGCTTCCTATCTGCTATGTACTGGATAAAGGGAGTTCCCCGGCTCCAAGCAGTACTGAAGATTCTGTGGCCTGTGGTGTAGACGATGGGAAACAAAGGACTATGGGTGAGAATTTACTGAGTACTGGGGCATGCTGCTGAGGTAACTCTTAGGAATATTTGACGGTTGCAGCAAGCTTTCCAATCACCATCTTTCTTTTTCTTCTAAGTAGTCCAGGAATCAGTTTGGTTAAATTCTTTTCTTCTGCAATTTGACCAAGACTCCTTTCTTCCCTGGTCCCCACTGTGGGACCAAAACCATGTTTTGTTGCTTCTTTGTTTCCTTTATGTTTCTGTAGCAGACAATTCTTTTAAGATTTTCTGAAGAGTGTTGTTTTTTGCAGTGGGGAAAAAGATGAGAGTGAAAAAGGCACTTCTTCAATAATTCTCAAACTATATGTCAAGACTCGTTGGTGAGGCATGAAATCAATTTAGTGGATTGTGAAATTGATTTAGTGAGTAGCAGCCAGAGTTTTTTTGTTGTTGTTTTGTTTTATTTCTAGTGGAATCGAATAGAAAATATTAGAGTGGATTGCATGGAGGAAGGGTCAGTGTTGTTTTATAAGCTTTTGTTTCATATATGAAAATGTTACTTATTATGGGTCACAGCCAAAAAACTTAAAAGCTTACACTTTATGGTGCCTCTCTTTTTCAACTTCTTTGCCTTTTCTCACCCTTTCTCAATTACCCTTCCTCACATCATTGTTGTCATTAAAGTTGATACAGAGAGTTAGGATTTTAACAAGGGAGGTCTCTGAGGTAACAAAGTTCTAACATGTTATTTTCCCTCTTTGTACCTCCCTTATGTTACTTGTCACTTTCTTTTTTAATTTTTGAGACAGTCTTGCTCTGTTGCCCAGGCTGGAGTGCAGTGGTGCGATCTTGGCTCACTGCAACCTCTGCCTCCCAGGTTCAAGCGATTCTCAGGCCACAGCCTCCCAAGTAGCTGGGATTTCAGGCGCAGGCCACCATGCCCAGCTAATTTTTGTATTTTTAGTAGAGATGGGGTTTCACCATGTTGGCCAGGCTAATCTTGAACTCCTGACCTTAGGAGATCTGCCTGCCTTAGCCTCCAAAAGTGCGGGGATTACAGGCATGACCCACTGTGCCCAGCTGACTTCTCACTTTACATTCATTCATTTTCCAAACATTCATTCTTACATGCCAGGCACAGTTCTCTGCACTATTCACTTGTTATGCATTCGACAGATAATTTATTAACTATCTACTCGGTGCAAGGCAACATGGGTACTAAGATGAATGTGACACAATCCTTACCCTCAAGGAGTTTACCATTTAGTGTGGGAGATTTAAGAGTTTGTTACCACCATTTGTGCTTTGTCCTCCCCCCTGCCCTTTCCTCTACTTCCCTAACCTGTAGGTCTTTGGGATCCTGGGGTAACAAAGTCAGAAAAAGCCTTCTTTGACTCTTAAGAATTTTAAATTTTATTCATACAATAAACATTCATCGGACACTTATTTTATGCCAAGCTGTGCTCTGTTTGCTGAAGATACATCAGAGAACAAAAGAGATATCAATCTCTGTCCTTATGGAACTTATAGTCTAATTGGGAGAGATACAATAGACAACATGATGAATGGCAAAGTATATAGTATGCTAGAAGGTAATATGCTATGAAAAACAGAACAAAGGAAGGGGGATTGGAGTCTCAGCCATTGAGGAAGGAAGGTGGCAATTTAAAATAGAGTAGAAAGGTTTGGCATTAGGCCAGGAGTGTTGGCTCCTGCTTGTAATCCCAACACTTTGGGAGGTCAAAGCAGGCCGATCGCTGGAGCCCAGGAGTTCGAGACCAGCCTGAGCAACATGGCAGAACTCCGTATCTACAAAAAGTAGCAGGGTGTGGTGGTGTGCGCCTGTCGTCCCAACTACTCAGGGGGCTGAGGCAGGAGGATCACCTGAGCCTTAGGAGATCAAGGCTGCAGTGAGCCGTGATCATACCACTGCACTCCAGCCTGGGCAACAGAGTTAAACCCTATCTCAAAAAAAAAAAAAGAAAGAAAAGAGATGTTTGGCCTTTCTGAGAGTGCCAAGTCCTAACCGTCAGACCACCAGGGAAGGTAGGTTTGGCCTTTCTGAGAAGGTGACGTTTGAGCATAGACTTCGACATTTGAGCATACCGTTAGTCTTGGGGGTAATACGGTTAGCCAAAGGTTATCTGAGGGAAAACATGCAAGGCAGAGGAAGCAGCAGTGGATAGGTCCTGTGGACTAGTACGGCTGGCACGATGCAAGAGCAGGGAGAAGACCAGTATCGCCAGAGTGAGGGAAGACGAGTAGAAAATGAGGCGATGTCCATAAGGAAATGGGGGTCAGATGTGATAGGCCCTTGCCAAGACTTGGTCTTAGATTACTCTGGGTGAAATGAGGAGCTGTTTCAGGTTTTCAAGCAGAGAAGGGACCTGATCAAACCTAAATGTTTAAAAAACCTCTCTGGCTATTCTGATGAGCCTAGATTCTTGAGGGGCAAAGTGGGGAACAGTTAGGAGGCTATTGCAGGAACTGAGGCACAGATTTTGGTGGCTGTGACCAGGATGACAGCAGTAAAGGTGGTGGAGAGTGGCCAGATTCTGATATATTTTCAAGGTAGAACCAACAGTATCTGCTGATGGATTGCCTTTGGGATGTGAGAGAAAGAGTCAACAGTGACTCCAAGATTTCTGGAAAATAGCCTGGTGCGGTGGCTCGCATCTGTAATCCCAGCACTTTGGGGAGGCCCAGGTGGGTGAATCACCTGAGGTCAAGAGTTCGAGACCAGCCTGGCCAACATGGTGAAACCCCATCTCTACTAAAAACAAAAAATTAGCCTGGCATGGTGACGCGTGCCTGTAGTCCCATCCACTCAGGAGGCTGAGGCAGAAGAATTGCTTGAACCTGGGAGGTGGAGGTTACAGTGAGCCGAGATCACGCCAGTACACTCCAGCCTGGGTGACAGAGTGAGATTCCAACTCAAAAAAAAAATAAATAAATAAAAATTAAAAAAAATAAAGATTTCTGGCTTGAGTTACTAGAACAGTGGAGTCGCCAGGCACTGAGATGGAGAAAGCTGCAGATAGAGCAGATGGAGGGCAAGCTTAGGAATTCAGTGTGGGGTGTTGTGTTTGAACATCCAAGTGGGGACAGTCATTAGGCAGCAGGCCTTGTGAATGGGGGTCAGGAGAGCGGTCCAGGTTGGAGATAAAAATTCTGTGGGTTATCAGCATATAGAACATATAAAAAGCCACAAAACTACATGATACCATCTAGGCAGTGAGTAGAAGAGAAAGGACCATTGTCCATTTCAACATTGAAAGGTTGGGAGGAAGAGAAAGACCCACATAGGAGAGTAAGGTAGGAAGATGAAAGAGGAGATGAAAGCCGACTGAAGAAGGAGCGTGGGGAGTGATACAGTTTGGATGTTGTCTCCACCCAAATCTCATGTCAAAATGTCACCCCCAGTGTTGGAGGTGGGGTCTGGTGGGAGGTGATTGGATCATGGGGGCAGCTTTCCCCTGAACGGTTTAGCACCATCCTCGTTGGTACTGCCCTCACCATAGTGAGTGAGTTCTCATCTCCTTTTTAAAAGTGTGTAGCACACCCCCTGGCTCTCTTGTTCCTGCTTTTGCCATGTGACGTGCCTGCTCCCTCTTCACCTTCCTCCGTGAGTACAAGCTCCCCAAGGCCTCCCCAGAAGCCAAGTGACGTTGGAGCCATGCTTGTACAGCGTGCAGAACTGTGAGCCAGTTAAACCTCTTTTATAAATTACCCAGTCTCAGGTATTTCTTTCTTTTTTTTTTTTTTTGAGACGGAGTCTTGCTCTGTTGCCCAGGCTGCACTGGAGTGCAGTGGCACACTCCAGGTTCAGCTCACTGCAACCTCCGCCTCCCAGGTTCAAGCGATTCTCCTGCCTCAGCCTCCTGAGTAGCTGGGATTACAGGCGTGCGCCACCACACCTGGCTAATTTTTTTGTATTATTAGTAGTGACGGGGTTTCACCATGTTGACCAGTCTGGTCTTGAACTCCTGACCTCAGGTGATCCACCCACCTAGGCCTCCCAAAGTGCTGGGATTACAGGTGTGAGCCACTGTGCCGAGCCTAGGTATTTCTTTATAGTAATGCGAGAACAGACTAATACAGGGAGTGATCAATTGTGTCAGATTATGCTGATAGTTCTTACAAAATGGGACTGATCGTCGGGTTTAGTAGTCTGTACATCCCCTTCACATCACTTACAGCGTTTGTAATTATTAATTTATAATTATGGTTGTTCAGTGTCTTCTTTGCTAGAATGAAAACTTCTTGAGGATAGGGACAGTGTTTGCTTTGTTTGTTTTATTATAGTCATTGTAGACATTCAATAAATATTTGATGAGTGAGTAAATGAGTGAATGAATGTGCAATATGATTACCTTCTGCCTAGCTCCAAAATATATTCTGGACAAAGCTTATATAATAGGCAGAATGTTATGTATCAGGGAATATAGAGGGCATTATCCAGTCCAGCAGGAAAAATCAGCTCATTGCTGAGATCTTTGCTTTAGCTTCGAGATATTCATTTTAGAAGGTTTACTAGACATCTTGGAGCCAGTGATGTTATTTGGTCCTAGAGTTGATGACACACTAAATCCAATTTACAGTCATGTTCCTTGTGGTGCATGGTATGATGAATTATGTACTGGATGTTGTGTTTTGTTTTTGTTTTTTGAGACAGAATCTCTGTCACCCAGGCTGGAATGCAGTGGCGCCATCTCGGCTCACTGAAACCTCTGCCTCCTGAGTTCAAGTGATTATCCTGCCTCAGCCTCCTGAGTAGCTGGGACTACAGGCATGCACCACCACACCTGGCTAATTTTTGTATTTTTTTTTTTTAGTAGAGATGGGGGTTTCACCACATTGGCGAGGGTGCTCTAGAACTCCTGACCTCAAGTGATCCACCCACCTCAGCCTCCCAAAGTGCTGGGATTACAGGTGTGATCCACCGTGCCTGGCCTACAGGGTGCTTTTGAGACATAGTAGCTCAGGAGAAAGGATCAGAGCAGCAGATTTTCAAAAGTAGGTAAACAATTGAAATGAGATCTCAAGGGGATGTTGGAATTTTTCAAAAAGGAGAACTGGGAAAGACATTTCTTGGCAGAGGGAGCGACACATGCAAAGACTGCAGTTTGGGAAAATACTTTCTGTGCGGTGGAACTACAAGGTTGGTGTATGTATGATAGGGTGTGGGCTTGTTATTTCCCACTGAACTTGAGCAACTCAAGTTGTACAGGTTGACTGGAATGTTGGGTGAGTTTGAGAGTGTGGGGAAGATGGATGAGATGGATGGTCTTGTCTGCCAAGTTTAGGAGCTTGAATTTTAACCTATATTCAGTGGAGAGCCACTGAAGAATCTTAAAAGCAGAGGATTAATAATAAACTGGGGAAAATAGGAGCAGTGAAGCAATATGGTTGCTGATGAGGTTTAGGAAGTTTAATCTGGCATCTGAATATGGGATGGCTTGTAAGACTGTAGAGAGAAGAGGCAGGAAAGCTAGCTAGAATCTTACATTATTCATGAGTGAGGCAATGATAATGGAGGAGTGAAAATGGATTTGAGAGGGTATTCAGGCTCTTGGCTGTTTGAGAGGCCTCTATTTAAAAGAAAACACTCATCTCCTCATCTTAGACGACAGCGTAGAGTGACTCTCTTTATGTCAGCTGGAACCAGAAGTAATCTCCCAACATTATTGCCTTTCAAGAAAAAGGAGATTTATTGTGCTTAACGGAGTGGGTACAGTGTAACATACATTATCCTCAATCAGAGCAGTGTCCCGGTCTCCCACTTGGCTTCTCAGCTGCATGTTCTTCTCAACACTGACTTCATTGCTCCTCCTGGTTTTAGCACTTCCACCCTGCTGAATTCAGCACATCCAGAGAAAGGATCAGAGGGCCGGCCTCTAGTTGTTTCACAACATGGAATTTCAGGCTTCCAACTAGGTCACCTCCAGAATTGTAATTTTTTTCTTTTTATAAGACCTGTTTCATGGTTCTTGCTGAAATGGAGGGTGGGGAAGGAGAGAGGGATGATGGCTGCTATTCACAGTGCCTACTCTTACCTCATGACTGGTCTGGGCAAGTATGGTAGAAGCAGGAAAGTCCACTTTTGGGTGGATTTGATTTGGGCTTGGGGTGGGGAGTCTGGGAATAGCAGCTACTGATTTGGTAATGGCTACAGAGAGGAAGGCAGTAGAAGTACCACAGAGCAGCTGCAGACTTCTGTCACCTGGACTATATTACAAATAGATTTGGGAACTCAGCTAACCAGGGAGGGTGAGGCGACAAGGTGGCAGCTCACCTCCTTCCTGTCTGGTGCTAGAAATCAAAACCTGTTCACTAACTAGGTTAAACAGTTTATACCATTTTCATTGATTCTGACATGCCCATGCTTTATATTTGTACATCTCTGATCTCAGTCTGTATCTTACAATGGATGATATATCATAGTTTAATTGGCAGCTTTTTTCTTTCTTTAGTGGTCCCTAAGGTAATGGTGCGCTGTATAATCAGTGGTATCATTGGTTCAGTGGATACACACATGAGTGTGTGGACATGTTTGGTGGTGGCTGACAGGTGTCAAAGAGGGGAAACAAGCTCTCTTCCCAGAGAAGGAGTCATCACAGGCAATGCTGATATTTTAAGCCTCATACACACTTCATATGTTTATGTGAAAGGAAATCTTTGGTCTTAAGACTGTTGGTACTGTCTGTTTTCAGGCAGTAATCTCTTAGCTGTTATCAGGAGAATCAATTGGAAGCTATTAGATGTCTCTTCAGTTATTTCTTAATAAGACTTAAGTTTTCAGGTCGATGTTGTTGACTCTTGTGATCCATGGCTTATCTGCTTTCATTATAAATTTTGCTTATTTTCTTTCCCAGAAATCATCAGTGAATTTCATTTGATTGATCCTACTGTTAACCTGCTTTTATTGTTACCAGTTTTTTCTAACCTATTGGGTTAGCTTGTTGGCATTGCAAAATCTGTGTTGAGAAATACTCAATGGCCCACTCCTTGAGTTTTGAGTGCCTAGTTGTACCTTCTTTGTATCTTTCCTAGAAAGATTGTTAAAGTAATGATAGGTTGGAGGAACATTTCTTATTCTATAGACACTCACACACACACACAGCATGTATATACTTATACATGACATATTTTATTAGACTTCTAATTTAGAGTTTTTAAGGATTCTTGTACAATTCATGTAGTTTACATGGAGACTAGCAGTGTGCATGTATGCATATAGTCTCAAAACAGATTATACTCAATTATGTACAGAAAAGTTCTGCAGTTTTCGGGAGTGAGATGATAACTGAACTCCAAGAACTTTGGTTAACAAGGTTAACCATTTAGTTGCATTAAGGATGAGAGCCTGGCTCTGAAGTCAGGCTGCTGGGTGTTTGAATTTTAGCTTCTGTGACCTTGGGCAAGTTACTTAACTTCTCTGTGCTTCACTGCTCCTATTTATAAAATGGGAATAACAACAGGACCTACCTCAGGGTTCTAAGAATTAGGTAAGATAATGTATGTAAAATAGGTAACAGCATGCCTGGCACAGGGTACACTTAATGAATGGTAGGTGCTATTTTTAATTTTATTTTATTCATTTTTAATTTTTCTGTTTTTTTGACAAACAAATGGGGTCTCACTCTGTCACCCAGGCTAGAATGCAATGGCACAGTCATAGCTCACTGCAGCCTCAAATTCCTAGGCTCAAGCAATCTTCCTGCCTCAGCCTCCAGAATATCTGGGATTATAGGCTCTAGCCACAACATCCAGCTGCTATTTTTTTTTATTATTAATAAAGGATCAGTTCAAGAGTGAGACCAGAGCTCTTGCTCTTGATCTGTTGGTTAAGGAAAAAATTATTTCTAGGGCTGGACACGGTGGCTCACACCTGTAATCCCAGCACTTTGGAAGGCCAAGGCAGGAGGATGGCTTGAGCCCACGAGTTGGAGACCAGCCTGGGAAACATAGCAGGACCCCATTTCTACCAAAAAAAAAAGCTGGATATGGTGGGAGGGTGAGGTAGGAGGATCGTTTGAGAGCCCAGGAGATCAAGGCTGCAGAGAGCCATGATTTCACCACTGCCTTTGGCCTGGGTGACAGTGTGAGACCCTATCTCAAAAAAAAAAAAAAAAAAAAAAATTATGCCTAGTAAATGATTTTTAGTTATGAAGTAGAAAAGTGTCTTCTAACTCAGTGCTTTCAAGAAATTCCCTAAATTAATTGAACATTAAACAAAATAGGGATGTAAGTTCCATGAAGGTAGATGCCTTATGTCTGTTTTGTCAACATCTGTGTCCTTAATATCTAGAATAGCGCCGACTTATATATAGTAAGTGCTTAATAACTATTTGTTAAATGAATGAAAAAGGGCCAATGGCTCTTAAAAGCTACAGACATTTCATCTTATAGATGAAAATATGTAAGTTATTCTAGTATGTAATAATTTAAAATTGTATTTTAACAATATATGGAAATAAGCTTTAACTAAAGTACTAGAAACTCACAAACCTAAGTACATTTAAATAAGTTGACTTTCTGTGAACCTATGAATTATGTTGGAAAGTAAATAAATAAATAAATAGACTTTTCTTGTTTGATGTAAACTAGGATATATGTAAGAAAATTGAGATGTTACTGTTGACAATGTGTAATTAATAATGTACTGTTAATTGTAGAGTTTAAAGTTACTTCACATAAGAGACATAATTTTAAAAGTACACCTAACATGGTAAAAATTTTATGCAAACATTAACAGCAGTTATCCCTGGATAGGGAAATTATAATTAATTAAGCAATTTTTTCCTTTTACTTCTCTTTATTTTCTTTTCTTTTCTTTTTTTTTTTTTGAGACGGAGTCTCGCTCTGTCACCCAGGCTGGAGTACAGTGGCATAATCTCAGCTCATTGCAACCTCTGCCTCCCAGGTTCAAGCAATTCTCCTACCTCTGCCTCCCAAGTAGCTGGGACTACAGGCGCTCGCCACCATGCTTGGCTAAGTTTTGTATTTTTAGTAGAGATAGGGTTTCACCATGTTGACCAGGCTTGTCCCGAACTCCTGACCTCAAGTGATCCACCCACCTCGGCCTCCCACAGTGCTGGGATTACAGGCGTGAGCCACCGCACCTAGCTATTTTCTAATATTTTCTACAAAACAGTGTTGTGTGAATTTAAAAAGGACCCCCAGAAATCCAACCAACATTTATTGAGTGTTTTTCAAGGAACCTATTCACTGACTAGGTGAAAGAGTTTATACTACTTTCATTGATTCTGAGATGCCCATGTTTTATATTTGTACATCTCAGATACCAGTCTGTTTCTTACAATAGATGATATATCATAACTTAATTGGCAGCTTTTTTGTTTCCTTAGTGGTCCCTAAAGTAATGGTGCACTTTATAATCAGTGGTATTGTTGGTTCAGTGAATACCCACAAGAATGTGTGCATGTGTTTGGTGGTGGCTGACAGGTGTTAAAGAGGCGAAACAAGCTCTCTTCCCAGAGGAGTCATCACAGGCAATGCTGATGTTTTAAGCCTCATACGCACTCCATATGTTTATATGAAAGGAAATCTTTGGCATTAAGCCTGTTGGTACTGTCTGTTTTCAGGCAGTAATCTCTTAGCTGTTATCAGGAGAATCAACTGGAAGCTATTAGAGGTCTCTTCAGTTATTCCTTAAACAGGCATGCAAATTCTTGAGCATTCTAAATCAGAAAGTTCATTGAATTTTACTTTGAGTCTTATGGTTTGGTCTGTAGTATAAGGCAGTGTTGCAGAGTAAGGAACATGTGTTTTCCACCCAGTTCTCTCCGTAGAACATTTGGTAAATCCTGGGGCCAGGCGTGGTGGCTCATGCCTGTAATCCCAGCACTTTGGGAGGCTGAGGCGGACGGATCACAAGGTCAGGAGTTTGAGACCAGCCTGGCCAACATGGTGAAACCCCGTTTCTATTAAAAATACAAAAAAATTGCCAGCAGTGGTGGCGTACGCCTGTAATCCCAGCTACTCAGAAGGCTGGGTTCAATCACTTGAACCCAGGAGGCAGAGGTTGCGGTGAGCAGAGATCACGCCATTGCACCCCAGCCTGGGTGACAGTGCAAGACTGTCTCAAAAACAAAAATAAAAACAAAAAAACAAAAAAAAATTGGCAAATCCCTTAAGCAATCTGGACTTTGTTTTCATCATCTAAGAAATGAAAGGATTAGCCTTGATAATTGTGAAGGGTGGTGCTTGCTTGTTACTTCCATAGTTTTATTATTTGATTTGGAGTTATGAGTGTATGTGTGTGTGTGTTTTCTCTACAGCCATACACACTGCTGCTATGGATATGCTGGGAGGACCTGGTATCGAAAGCCAGTGTAGAAAAGTTGATATAATTGCAGATGCAGCATATTCCATTTTCCAAAAGCCAAAAAGTTTTACTGGCAACTTTGTCATTGATGAAAATATCTTAAAAGAAGAAGGAATAGAAAATTTTGACGTTTATGCAATTAAACCAGGTAATGCTTTTGTAGTTTTTAAAAGTAGTGATACATTTTTCCATATTTTCTGCAATGAACATATCTGTTTTTTGTGTGTGTTTGTGTGATTGTAAAATGAATGTGTTCTTTTAAAAGCTGTCTTCCCAATGAAGGAAGAAAACCCATACCAACACAACTTAAAAAAAAAGATGAATGAAAAATAGAGGTGAGTTGAGGGCTTTTGAAGTGATATATATATATAAGCACAGAAAGTCAGATCAGTTACTAGCCACTTCTAAATCTCGAAATAAGAAATGAAAATTATTTTTTAAAGTTGGTCTTAAAATCACAGAGTAAAGATTTTGTTCAAGAATATGTGGTAACAGATGGTACAGTAGTGGGTTATGTATTTATTTATTGATTGATTTGAGAAAGGGTCTCACTCTGTCACCCAGGTTGGAGTGTAGTGGCGCAATCTCAGCTCACTGCAACCTCCACCTCCCAGGCTCAAGCAATCCTTCCACCTCAGCCTCTAGAGTAGCTGGGACTATAGGCATGTGCCACCACACCTGGTTAATTTTTGTATTTGTAGATGTGGGGTTTCACCATGTTGCCCAGGCTGGTCTTGAACTCCTGAGCTCAAGTGATCTGCCTGCCTTGGCCTCCTAAAGTGTTAGGATTACAGGCGTGAGCCACTGCACCTGGCACAGTAATGAATTTTTTTGTTTAAAATAATTTATGATTGTGGACTCTCTAAATATTTGTCTCTTAAATGCAGTCTCTTAGAGTAGCTTAATGACAGATGGTGTAGATGAGTGGGCAGGCTCTGTCTCATGGACAGTAAAGTGATCTGAGAAGCTTCTAGAAAGCCCTCTTGTTAAGTAACTCTCCCTCTCTGAAATTGGGGATGATAATGATAATAATGGATTTTTACCATATAGAATATGATGTATTCTAATATAGCCATACATAGGAGTTATATTTATTTGCGCTAAAGTATATTTTAAATATTATTCATTAAACTGAGCTTCTAAACGACACAAACCACGTTTATATTCGTATCATCCCTGGTCATCTCTGCAGTTCAAACTAAAGTAAATAGCGGATTATAGTTTTACAAAGCACTCTTATATGCATTATCTATTTAGCCTGCATAACAATTCTGTACGGAAAGTAATGCTTAGTGATTAAGAACACGAAATTTGGGAGAAGACAACCCAGCTTCATATTGCAGCTCTGCTGCTCACTGCTATGCAGCTTTGAGCATGTCACCCAGTTTGTCTGTCTCAGCCTCAATTTCCATATTGGTAAACTTAAGAGAATGATACATTTCATACAAGATTTTTGTAAAGGCTAAATGTGATAATGTATAATGTGTTTGGCACAGTGCCCAGCATATAGTACACTCAGAATATTTAGTAGTTAATATTTACAAGTGGAAAAACAGGCTCAGAGAGATTGAGCCTTTGCCTAAGAGCAGATGGCTAATAGGTGGCAGAACCTGACCAGATTCAGGTCTTCCGGGTCCTGGTACCCAGGAATATAATTATTACCTTAGGTTTTAAAGACACAGTGTAATTGTGCGCAAGTTTTAAAATTTTATTTAAATTAAAAATCCTATTAAGTATTGAGAACTTAAAATGACCAGATACTATGATATTAGGATATAACAAAGATGAATTCATTCCTGCCCTCCAGAAGTTTGCTTAAACTTCTGAAAAAGAGAGAGAGAGAGGCAGGAGACCGAGGCAGGAGGCTCATTTGAGCCCAGAAGTTTGAGACCAGCCTGGGCAAAACAGCAAGACCCCATCTCAAAAAAAAAAAAAAAGAGAGAAAAGAAAAAGAGAACAATTGAGATTGTTAACATCTCACTGTACTACAGTTTTGAAGGCTTTATGGCCTTTAAATCTTCTAGTGTGCACATGTATTGGAGTTATCAGTGTAATTAAAACAGTTAACCTATTTGCTAACCACAACCATTAGCTGAAAATAAGACCCAGTGGAGGCTGTGTGCAGTGGCTCACACCTGTAATCCCAGCACTTTGGGAGGCCAAGGCCAGTGGATCGCTTGAGCCAAGGAGTTCAAGACCATACTGGGCAACATGGCAAAACCCCATCTCCACAAAAAATAAAAATGAGTGGTCAGGCGCGGTGGCTCACGCCCATAATCCCAGCACACTGGGAGGCCGAGGTGGGTGGATATCCTGAGGTCAGGAGTTTGAGACCAGCCTGACCAATATGGTGAAACTCTATCTCTACTAAAAATATGAAAATTAGCCAGGCATAGTGATGGGCACCTGTAATCCCAGCTACTTGGGAGGCTGAAGCAGGAGGATTGCTTGAACCTGGGAGGCAGAGGGTGCCATGAGCTGAGATCGTGCCACTGCACTCAAGCCTGGGCGACAGAGCGAGACTCCGTCTCAAAAAATAAATAAATAAATAAACAAATAAATAAAAATTAGCTGGATATGGTGGCTTGCACCTGTGGTCCCTGTTACTTGGGAGGCTGAGGGAGGAGGATCACTTGAGCCCAGGAGGTGGAGGTTGCAGTGAGCCAAGATCGTATCACTGCACTCCAGCCTGGGTGACAGTGAGACCCTGTGTCAATAATAATAATAATAACCCAGTGGAATAGGATGGAATAGGATAGCTTAGTGTTCATGATGATGGAGTGAGAGGAAGAGGGAGAGAGAGAAGAGACCCAAGTGCACTAATGCTGAGAAGAAAGTCCTTCTTAAGAAGGGGCCCTCTGCTTTTAGGACGGCAGGTAAGAAATAAGTCCTGACAACTTTGGAAGAATGTGGGCCAGAAGAGCAGTGTAGGATGAGAAGGGCAGAGGTTCCTGGGAGAGCAGGTAAAGGCTTTACAGAACAGGTGATCTTTTGGGGATTAAATCTTGAAGATAAAATTTATCAGAGGAGAGAAAGATAACTGAATTATGAGAAAATTAATTTAATGAAGATCAGGTCATTCGACAGTTCTCACAGAGGCCTTTTCTGTTGCACCAGAAAGATTTTTAATAAAATAGATACGTTTATTAAACAGATGTTAAAATCTTACTATGTTGTAGTTACATTAACCTAATGGTTTGGGGTCAATTTTTCAGGTCATCCTTTGCAACCAGATTTCTTCTTAGATGAATACCCAGAAGCAGTTAGCAAGAAAGTGGAATCAACTGGTAAGATCTAGACTATATTTTATGTTAGAAAATATAAATCCTAACTTATGTATTTCTTCCAAAATATGGAATTGATCCTATAACAGTGACATTTCTGCCTTCTGTTTTTAAACTGTTTTGTACTTTAAACAAGTAATGTGAGATCTCAGTTAATTCTAGTAAAGAAGGTTGTTTTGTTCATCTACCAGTAAGAAGTTTTAATAAGGCTGGGCACAGTGGCTCATACCTGTAATCCCAGCACTTTGGGAGGCTGAGGCGAATGGATCACTTGAGTCCAGGAGTTTGCGACGAGCTTGGGCAACATGGCGAAACCCCGTCTCTACAAAAAAAAAACAAAAAAAAAAAACGTTGGGTGTGGTGGCACGAGACTGTAGTCCCAGCTACTCAGGAGGCTGAGGTGGGAGGATCACCTGATCCCGGGAAGTTGAAGTTTCAGTGAGCCGTGATCGTGCCACTGCACTCTAGCCTGGGTGACACAGCAAGACCCTGTCTCAAAAAAAAAAAAAAGAAGAAGTTATTAATATATTCTTTGCGTTTGGTTAAAAACAAGTCGGAAAAAACTTTTTTTAGGTTTTATTTATTTTCTTTTGCACTGTCTTTAGGTATTTCATGTTGATATGTTATTTTGAGGAAAAGTGTGTCATATATCAAATACATCTAACACCATTTCCACAGTTTGTGTTATGTGACTATTTTATGAAAGAAATCAACTTCAAAGGAGGTTTGGGTTTTACTTTGTTTTGTTTCTGTAATTCATAAACAATAGTGCCCTTGAATTGGTCCAGAGTTTACATTTTAGACTTTGTGTTCTGACATTTTACCAGTGGCTTACTTGAAGAAACACTTTAATGAATACCTGTGGGAAGAATTTCTCTCATGGTTTACTAATAAGAATGGCTGTGCTTCTTCTGGGCCCTTACCTTATTTTTATCTTATAGATGCTATGACTCTCATCGATTTTTTTTTTAGAAGGCTGATAGAAAATGTAGGGATGAATTTCCTTGATACCTTTAGCAAATCTGTGGCACCTTACTGCAATGCATTTTAGAGCCAAACCTTATTTCCATCTTTCTTTTATTTATTCTTTATTATTTATCTTTTCTTTTTCCAGATTTTTATGGTAATTTAAAAAAATTACTTAGGTAATAAAAAGGACTTTTTTGTATTACATACAATTTAAAACAATAGAAAGGAAAATAGTTACTCATAATCCTACTACCCAGAGTATTAAAACCAGGAAAAACAAGACTGTCAGTCTGTTTCTCAAAAGGCCTCTTACAGAATGGTGGAAAATACCTAGAGAGCTTATCAAACTCTAGAAGAGTCTGGTCTTCAAGTTAGTTAAGTCCCAAACTCCGATTTTTGCCCAACGCCCTAAGGTTGGATCTGTCTTTTAGAAGAAGGCATGCATGAACTGAGATCATTTAAACTCCAAATTTTAAATAAGAACCACTTATTGATCGTGTATATTCATTTTGTTTATTCAACAAATATTTACTGGGCACCTCCTATGTGCCAAACACTGTGCTAAGTACTTTACATGCATTGTCCTGTTTAATACCATTAATCCCCAAGACAGATACTCCCCTCATTTTACAGCTGCAATTGCACAGCCAGCAGGTGGCAGAACCAAGATTTAAACTCATATTTCTCTGTTTTCAAAGCCCATGTCTTTAACCAGTAAACTTAAATGGCTTTCCTAACACTTGAATACTTAGTCTTTTAAATTTTAGCATATTCTTAGTCTGGGCAACATGGTGAGACCCTGTCTCTACAAAAAAATAAAAAAAATTAGCTGGCCATGGTGGCACATGCCTGTAGTCTCAGCTACTCAGGAGACTGAAGCAGGAGGATCCCTTGAGCTCGAGAGTTTGAGGCTGCAGTGAGCTATGATTGAGCTACAGCACTCCAGCCTGGGCAACAGAGCAAGACCCTGTCTCAAATAAATACGTAAATTAGCACATTCTTTCCCCTGATAATCCAGTTTATTAATTTATAACAAAGAGTTGCCATCTCATAGGTTAAACATGTAGGTGCTTGATCAGCACATTCTCTTCCTTTGGATATAATTGTGCATGAAACAGAATCGTAGTCAGAAGGTCATTTCATGACCGTGGAATCAGAACAAGGGAGTTAGATAGGTAGAGTGTAAAATCAGTGTTTACTGGCATCAGGCTTTGATAGGGATAACTTTGCCTATAGCCATCTCCACATAAGCAGTGCTCTTACCCTTAAGGTTAGAAGACTCAAATTCCTTTGGCTAACTTCCCTCACCTAATGCTGCAGGAGCATTTACTTCTGTAGCTCTCTTTTTTTGATTCTGTGTGGTTCAGTCAATAGCAATTTTACCTGACCTTTTCTGTAGATAAATTAATATACTCATATAGATAGTAGCCTGGGCTATAACTTAC
This sequence comes from Pan troglodytes, assembly GCF_028858775.2. Taxonomy (NCBI): domain Eukaryota; kingdom Metazoa; phylum Chordata; class Mammalia; order Primates; family Hominidae; genus Pan; species Pan troglodytes. The sequence goes on along the minus strand of NC_072409.2, from coordinate 26,035,127 downwards.
CTCTTTCAGTTTATTTCTTATGTCCTCTCATAGTTCAGCTCTTTGAGAACCATGTGTATCCCTTGTTTCCAAAGGGGGAGAGGTTCACCTTTCTATTGCACCAACAACTTATAATAACCCCTGTTACCATTTCATTATACCTTTTCCAGTATTCGTCGTGTGTATGTTAGCTCTTATATATGTAATTATTGTAGACAATGGACCTAGTTTTAAATTGATGGGGTTTTTTTTTCTTCTCATCTTAAAAGCAGTATCAACCAGGCATAGTGGCTCACGTCTGTAGTCCCAGCACTTTGGGAGGCTGAGGTGGGAGGATCGCTTGAGCCCAGGAGTTCAAGACTAGTCTGGGCAACATGGCAAAACTTTGTCTCTACAAAAAGTACAAAAATTAGCTGGGTGTGATGGTGCATGCCTGTAGTCCCAGCTACTTGGGAGGCTGAAGTGGGAGGATCACTTGAGTTCAGGAGTTTGAGGTTGTAATGAGCTATGATCAAGCCATTAAACTCCATCCTGGGTGAGAGAGTGAGACCCCTGTCTCAAAAAACAAACAAACAAAAATGCAATACCATTATTTCTTCATTGATTCCCCCCACCCCTACTCTCCACTGGAACACAGGGAGCCCACTCAGTCTTGTTTTTTTTTTTTTGACTTCCAGCTTATTTTTGTTTTTATTTTTTATTTGGTTTAGAGACTGGGTCTCACCCCGTTGCCCAAGCTGGAGTGCAGTGGCTCGATCATAGCCCACTGCAGCCCTCAAAGTCCTGGACTCAAACAATCCTCTCACCTCAGCCTCACCAATAGCTGGGACTAGAGGTGCATGCCACCACGTCCAGCTAATTTTTAAATTTTTTGTAAAGAGGGGGTCTTGTTATATTGCCCAGGCTGGTCTCAAACTCCTGGCCTCAAACAATCATCCTGCCTCGGCCTCCCAAAGTGCTGGTATTACAGGCATGAGCTATGGCGCTGGGCCTATTTTCCTTCAGTTACAGTTTTAATTGCTTCTGTTCCAGTTGTTCTGGATTCTCAGAAACACTTACTCTTACCTTGGCTCCCCTTTCCCTTTCCCTGCAGTTAGCACCATTTCTCACTGGTTCTGGCTTTCTCTTCTGTATTCTGGAGACCTTGTTAAGTTTGTCCTCTGTATTAAAAAGGACAGTCTGATAAGATGTTCTATAGCTTAGTTTCTGTTCCATATTGTCTCAAATGGTTAATTTGCTATGGTGCTCACTTCCTTTTTCATTTTATCCTATTGTCTTTTCATCACAGCCAGTTATATATAACTTTCTGTCCCTGTTTCATATAGTTTTTTTTTTAAGGCTTTATTTATTTATTTTTTTGAGACAGAGTCTCTATCACCCCGGCTGGAATGCAGTGGCATGATCTTGGCTCACTGCAACCTCCACCTCCCAAGTTAAAGCAATTCTCCTTCCTCAGCCTCCCTAGTAGCTGGGATTACATGGGTGTGCCATGTGGCTAATTTTGTATTTTTAGTAGAGATGGGGTTTCGCCACATTAGCCAGTCTGGTCTCAAACTTCTGACCTCAGGTGATCCACCCACCTTGGCCTCCCAAAGTGCTGGGATTACAGGCATGAGCCACTGTGCCTGGCCAAAGCTTTATTTTTTTTTAATAGCATAAAGTTTTAGATTCACAGCAAAACTGAGAAGGTACAGAAATATCATATATCCCACACATGCATTACTTCCTTCCTTAGCAGCATCCTCTACCAGAGTGGTACATTTGTTAGAATTGATGAATCTGTATTGACACATCATGATATAGTTTTCATGTGGAAGAATTCTTGTAGGTTTCATGGTAAATTAGTTTTAGATATTTGCTCTTCAGAATAGCCTCCATTGCCTGTGGCACATTATTTTTTTCATAGGCATCAGGTTATTATTTTTTTTTTCTGTTAATTCTTCCTCATATTAGGAGATATCTCTAGAGCTAGTGTAGTCAAAGGCAGGAATGTGTAGGTTGCTTTTGGCTCCCCTCCCTGTCTATATGGAGGAATTCCTTTTTCTGAGCTGTAGTTTCAGATGTAGCACCTGTTGGGCAAATAGCTCAGGCCAGTGTGCAAGGCTGACATGTGACCTTCCTTTACTTCCTCTGTTTAAAACTACTCTCCAGGCCTGGCTCAGTGGCTAATGCCTGTAATCCCAGCACTTTGGGAGGCTGTGGTGGGAGGATCGCCCGAGGCCAGGAGTTCGAGATGAGCCTGGGCAATGTAGCAATAGCAAGATCCCATTTCTACAAAAAATTTTTAACAATAGCCAGGCCTGGTGGTATGTACCTGTGGTCTCAGGTACTTGGGAGGCTGAGGCGGGAGGATCACTTGAGCCCAGGAGTTCAAGCTTGCAGCAAGCTGTGATTGTGCCATTGCACTCCAGCCTGGGTGACAGAGGGAGACCCTGTCTCAAAAACAACATGAAACACAACAAAAACACAAAAACTACTCTCTCCTGGAATGCCCTGCTGCCACGGTTCTTCCCCTCCCCATCCTTGTCAGCCATGCCTTGGGGCATGTACTTCCCAGGATGCTCCACTGCAGGACTCCCCTACTGTCTGTTTATCTTATTTGGGAGCTACAAGCTTTGGAACTGGATTTGAAAGATGAGGATGAGGAATCACATTGAGTGTGTCTTGAAAAGTAGCATGTGTAAAACAGAGAGACAGCTCCTGATCTTAGTTGGTACAAGCCCAGAGTCTGATCCAGCGCGAGCCTCTCTTCTTTGTTCGGGTGGGCAGAGGTATTCTTTGAGATCTTTCATGAGGGAAAGCACAGGAGACCTGTCTTTCTGGGGCTGACTCCATGTACCTTAGAGCTGCTGAACCTCTCTTCCTAGATTCAGACAATAGATTGTGTATCAGTCTAGGTGATATTCAGTATTTCCCCTTTTGTGTGTGTGTGCATTTTTATATTTATTCAGTGTGAAGTTAGGAGAGCCTGTGTCAGGGACTACCAGCCATATGTCATCTTCTTTTGTGTACTGGAATTCTATAAATATTTCTTTCCCATTCTGGCTTACATATTTGTAGTCTGATGGCTGCACCTTTAAAATCTATCACAGGTTTTTTTGTCTCCTGAAGTTTTTTTTCTCTTGTGCAAACTCATCATGTTTACGTCTCAATAATCCAGGTGATAAATTATGCAATTTATCTCTTGGCAAATGTCTTTCAGGGATAAAGTAAAGTTTTTGCTGCAATCTCCTTGGCACCTCATATGTAGATGATATATCTTGACTAATATACAAATCACCTGAAGTAGTTACCCACAAGGAAGGGAGGGGTTCCAGCAGTTATTTATGTGACAGACTCAGTTCTCTCTGGTGTAACTGCTAAAACGAAACACATGACCTGCCTTTGGAAACATGAAGGAAGCCTGTGTCTTTGCTGCCCTTGCTTTAGCAGCCTCTGCTTGGTCAACTTCTGGTGAGTTTCACATCTCAGCACTGTGTTCAGCTTTTATGTTGGCTATATAAAAAATTAGATTGCTAAACATAGAAGGAAATGTGGAGGAAATATTTATTACTCAGTGGATAAAATTGCAGGCTCTGGAGTCAGACTGCCTGGATTTAATCTTGAAATGCATTTGTTTTTATTAAACAAATTGAAATGCTTTCTGGAACAAGGCAAGTTAAAAATAAAAAGGGGAAAATTAACTTTTGTATGTTCTGTATCTGGTCACCATCATGAGTTTTTTGTTGTTGTTTTTAAAGACATCTAATAGTTTTTGAGAGAGCATGAGTACTCATTGAAAGCATAGACTTTGGAGTAAGACAGATCTGGGTTCAAATCCGGTGCCCGCCACTTATATTTATCATTTTGGGCATATCACTTCAGCTCTCTGGAACAGTTTTGTCACCTCTTACTTTCCTTGTGTAATTATTGTGAGGAATAAGAGTGATGGTACATCATATTGTACATTTGATGCAGGAAGTTCCCTGTAACTATTGGTTGCTGTAGTTATTATTATCTTAAATTTTCTACATGGTAAAACTTCTTGTCTGCATATAATAATGTCTTTCAAGGATGATTTCTGGCATATATTTTAATACACTGACTTGAACTTCCAGGAGGTTCATTAAAACTATTTTATTTTAATTATCCTTATTTTATTCTTAATTTTAATGAGAAAATCTTCACATTTTACCATAAGTAAGGTGTTAACATTTGTATAGGATGGACATTTTTTTAATCAGAGAAGTTAGATTGGTATCTATTTTTAGTGTAATAAACTTGTTACATTTTAAATATGGTAAATGGGTACTTTTTCTATTCTTTATTTCTTTCCTCCTTTCTTTCTTTCCTTCTTTCTTTTTTTATTTTTTTATTGAGACGGCGTCTTGCTCCGTTGCCCAGGCTGGAGTGCAGTGGCATTTTCTTGGCTCACTGCAACGTCCGCCACCTGGGTTCAAGCGATTCTCCTGCCTCAGCCTCCTGAGTAGCTAGGATTACAGGCTTGCCACCCAGCTAATTTTTTTTTTATTTTTTTATTTTTAGTAGAGACAGGGTTTCACTGCGTTAGCCAGGATGGTCTCGATCTCCTGACTTCATGATCCACCCGCCTTGGCCTCCCAAAAGTGCTGGGATTACAGGCATGAGCCACCACACCCAGCCTCTCTCTATGTTCTTTTCTTTGAAGGTTTGAAATACCTACTAAGTCATTTGGGTCTTTTCTGAAGTTATTTCTTTCAAAACTTTTATTTTATTCAATTATAGGCTTTTTAAAAAATAAAAACCCAAATTATCCATTTGAAGTTTCAAAACCTATTTAAGAGTTGACATGTGGTATTTCACTTACACAATTTTTTTAAGTTTTCAAACTGTTTTATCTCTTTCCTCTGTTTTTTTTTCTTTTTTTTTTCTTTTAAGACAAAGTCTCACTCTGTCTCCCAGGCTGGAGCGCAGTGGCACAATCTCGGCTCACTGCAACCCCTGCCTCCCAGGTTCAAGCAATTCTCATGCCTCAGCCTCCTGAGTAGCTAGCATTACAGGTGCACGCCACCATGCCCAGCTAATTTTTGTATTTTTAGTAGAGATGGGGTTTCACCATGTTGGTCAGGCTGGTCTCAAACTCCTGACCTCAGGTGATCCACCCACCTTGGCTTCCCAAAGTGCTAGGATTACCAGCACGAGCCACTGCGCCCAGCCTCTTTCCTCTGTTTTAAAAATTATTTTTCTTTTTTCTTGATTAGTTGCTGATTTTATGGTATCTTATTTTTTTCTCAGAAGCACCAGACTTTAAATTTTATTTCATTTTTAATTCTACAGCTTTTCTCTTTTCTGATTATCTTTTTAATAACAACTCGAGATATAACTTACATATACCAAAAAATTCATCATTTTAGGCCGGGCATGGTGGCTCATGCTTGTAATTCTAGCACTTTGGGAGGCTGAGGCAGGCGGATTGTCTGAGCTCAGGTGTTCAAGACCAGCCTGGGCAACATGGCGAAATTCTGTCTCTACTAAAAATACAAAAAATTAGTCGGGTGTGGTGGTGCACGTCTGTAATCCCAGCTGCCCGGGAGCTGGAGGTTGCAGTGAGCCAAAATCATGTCACTGCACTCCAGACGGGGTGACAGAGTGGAACTCTGTTTCAAAAAAAAAAAAAAAAAATTCACCATTTGGAAGTGTCTAGTGATTTTTAGCATCTTCCCAGAATTGTGCAACCATCTGATTCCTTACTTTTTTTACTTTTGCTTTATTGTTTTCTCCTTTCTGCTTTCTTTGAGGTTGTTTTTGTTCCTGTTCTTACTTGTTGGGCTAATACTTTATTGTTATTTCTTTTAAAATAATGAAATAAAGTTTGTGCATTTATCCCCTTAACATAGCTTTGGCTACATCCAATCGATTTTGTTATATACTTTACTCAATTTTGATAGCATTTTAAATTAGTCTGTATAGAAAAGCTTAGTACGGGCAGGGTATCGGGGCTCACACCTGTAATCATAACACTATGGGAGACAGAGGTGGGATGATCACTTGAGGACATGAGTTCAAGACCAGCCTGGGCAACATAGCGAGACCCCATCTCTACAAATAGAAAAAAATTAAAACATTAAAAATTTAAAAAGAAAAGTTTAATACAGAAGTATAAAAAAAGCATAGAACAGGCCAGGTGCAGTGGCTCACGCCTGTAATCCCAGCATTTTGGGAGGCCGAGGCAAGCAGATCACCTGAGGTCGGGAGTTCAAGACCAGCCTGGCTGGCACGGTGAAACCCTGTCTCTACTAAAAATACAAAATTAGTCGGGTGCAGTGGTATGTGCCTGTAATCCGAGCTATTCGGGAGGCTGAGGCACAAGAATCGCTTGAACCTGGGAGGTGGAGGTTGCAATGGGCTGAGATCATGCCACTGCACTCCAGCCTAGGTGACAGAGCAAAACTCTGCCTTAAAAAAAAAAAAAAAAGTATAGAACAGCTTAAAGAAAAATTTTAAAGTCACCTGTAATCCAATTATAAGTACATTTATATTTTGGCTTATTTCCTTTCAACCACTTTTTTTTGGCACATATAATTTAAAATGTATACCCAGAAATAAATATTTTACCAGTAGGTTCATATTGTGTTTTTTATTTTTTTAAGAAAGAAGCTTTATATATATTATGTTTAATTGCATAGACTCCCATTTAATTTAACATTACTTAATTATTGTGAATGTTTTCCATGTCTTCAAAAACAACTTTTTGAGGCCAGGTGTGGTATCTCATGTCTGTAATCCCAATCATGGGTGGCTGAGGCGGGTGGATCGCTTGAGTCTAGGAGTTCGAGACCAGCCGGGCCAGCATGGTGAAACCCTGTCTCTACAAAAAATACAAAAAATTAGCTGGGCGTAGTGGCACATGCCTGTGGTCCCAGCTACTCAGGAAGCTTGAGCTCAGGAAGTTGAGGCTGCAGTGAACCTTGACTGTACCACTGCACTTCAGCCTGGGTGACAGAGTAAGCCCATCTCAAAAAACAGACAAAAAAAAAAAATAGATAAATATTGGAATTCATAGCTCAATTTTAAAATTGGCTTCTAAATAATAATACCTTATATTAATAGTAATGTGTCTCATTCACTTACACTGGTGTACATTTGGAAAATAACTGGGAAGGGGCATTGCTCAAATAAGCATTGCAAAGGTTATAAAGTATTAGGTTATTGTCACTGAAGCATGGGGAATACCTGTTTCAAATTGAACTGGTGAAGACGAACTATTGGCCACATTTATGTTTTCAAATTGTAGAATAAATATGTACGTGTGTATGTATTTACATATTCAGCCTTATATTGTTTAATTCAGTGTCTATTCAAAAACTGTCTTATCTAAAATAGTCTTACATTCTATCCCAGTTCTTGCTCTTTTTAAAGTAGAACCCATCACTTCTCGGCTTAATTTTATGTATGTATGCATGTATATGCATTTGCATATTGTCTGTCTATACTAGTCAGTTTTCTTTTAAGTCTGCATCTGGCTTGGTGTCATGGTAATACTGACCTCACATAATTAATTAGAAAGTGTTCCCTCCTCTTGCATTTTTTTTTGGAAGAGATTTGAAGGATCGGCAGGCATATAAGAATAGATACTGTGCGATTGATTCCATTTATTTGAAGATAAACGTGAGACAAAACTAATATATGGTGTTAGCAATTAGGAGGGGTTGTGGAGTGGGCTTCTGGGATACCTGTAATATCATCTTTCTTGACCTAGGTGGTGATGTTTGATCTGGATACATCTGATCACTGTTTCAGAATGTGTGTTACATGTCAATAAAAAGCAGTGTCATGCTAAGTGCAAGGCAGAAGAAGTGGATTGCCCCCAGTGCAGGCAATAAAGGGGTACACTGTAGTAAAATTTTAAACAATAATAAAACAGGCTAAAAAAATTCTTTAAGGCTTTCATCTCTAATATCTGTTTGTACTTTAACTTATAAAAGGAAAATGATTTTTTTTTATTTGTGGAAACATCATAACGAAAGGCAATTTATATTCAGTATACTTTATGAATTAATAGCTTACTTTGTACTATGGAGTATATTTATGCTGTCAATTAGATTTCATTTAATAACCTTTGAGGAATTGTATTAGACAAGATGGCTGTGTATAATTTGAGTTGAGAAACAGATTCACCTTCAGCCTAGAGCACAGATTGGCCTTGGAGTTAATTTAATTAATGAATTGTTCTTACCTGTTTCTGGGGGCAACTACTTAGCTGCCTCTATGTGATTCTAGAATGATAAATAAAGGAACAGAGAGGCGGGGCACGGTGGCTCACGCCTGCAATCCCAGCACTTTGGGAGGCCAATGTGGGTGGATCACCTGAGGTAAGGAGTTTGAGACCAGCCTGGCCAATATGGTGAAACCCTGTCTCTACTAAAAATTCAAAAATTAGCCGGGCACGGTGGTGGGCACCTGTAGTCCCAGCTACTTGAGAGGCTGAAGCTGGAGAATCGCTTGAACCAGGAGACGGAGGTTGCAGTGAGCCGAGATCAAGCCACTGCACTCCAGCCTGGGTGACAAAGCGAGACTCTGTCTCAAAAATAAATAAATAAAGGAACAGAGACAGTATTGGGGGGCAGCATCATGATATGGGAGCAAAGCAGTCCTATGAACTGCTGTCTTCTCCCCTGGCTGATCATATGTTAAGTTGTTATAGCCAGTGGGTTAAGTGAATGCAAGTTTTAAAATGTTGCAGGTAACCTCCATTCCCGTGACCTAGTGTTTCCAGAGAGGGCAGCCTGTTAGTCAGGGGACTAACAGTTTAACCTCCCTTTTCATCTAGTGGGAGGGATAATCTGAATAAGTGAGATGGGGAGAAGAAACTGAGGTTGTGTGTCAGACCCTTCTGAGCATTCTCTCTTTCTGAGCAGGCTGTCCTCAGTTTTTTACATGATCTCTACTTAAGAGCATTTCTAACCGGTGATGGGAGGATGCAGGGTCAATCCATGGGTGAAAGGACTAGGTGAATAGATTGAATTTAGAGGTGGAGTGATTAGAAAGTACACTTGGGTGTTGATTCAAGCTACAGTCTTCAGTTTAGCTCCACCAGTTCCACAGCTGATATTTTGATTTCCAACTTTCTGATTCCAATGTCTTTTTGTTCTCATTTGGTTTTAGAACTGAGAGAAACTGACAAAGGAGTGATTGATTATCATCCCTAATACTCCAGTAGTTGTGTTTAGGTCTGTTTCTTTTATTTATTTTTTTGAGACAGGGTCTCCCTCTGTCACCAAGGCTGGAGTGCAGTAGCGTGATCTCGGCTCACTGCAGCCTCTACCTCCCAGGCTCAAGTGATCCTCTCACCTCAGCCTCCCAAGTAGCTGGGACTACAGGCACCAACCACCACGCCCAGCTAATTTTTGTATTTTTTGTAGAGACAGGGTTTCTCCATGTTGCCCAGGCTGGTCTCGAACTCCTGGGCTCAAGTGATCCACCCGCGTTGGCCTCCCAAAGTGCTGGAATTACATGCATGAGCCACCACGCCCAGCCTTGGCCTCACAAAGTACTCAGATTATAGAAGGTTTGTTTATGATAAATATTTATAGTTTAGTAGTATTTTTTAACCTAATCTGAAAGTCAGCCTTTTATTTGGAGAGTATAAAGATTTACATTTATAGTCATAATTGATGTGTGTTTGACTGTTATTCTGTCAATTTGATTTATGCTTTTAGATGCCACTTAATGCATTTAAAGTCATTTTGGTCAAATAGGTCTAATTGGTGGCAAGTCTGTCCTGCTGATTGATTAATTCTGTGTGGGGTCCTTCACTGCCAAGCATTAAGGTCATTTGCTTCAATAATATCTTATAGGTGCTGTTCCAGAATTCAAAGAAGAGAAACTGCAGCTGCAACCAAAACCACGTTCTGGAGCTGTGGAAGAAACATTTAGAATTGTTAAGGACTCTCTCAGTGATGATGTTGTCAAAGCCACTCAAGCAATCTATCTGTTTGAACTCTCCGGTAAGGACTGCATCTGGTAATCTGAAGTTTTTATGAAACAAAATGGGGTGTTTCCTTTGGAAGAAAATCAGCGTCCAACAGTGATCCCCTGGATAGTTGGCTGCATTCAAGACCCTTACTCTTGAATGTAGACATTCAAGAACAGCAACCATAACTATTGATTTGTTTTTGTTGTTGTTGTTTCTTTGAGATGGAGTCTTTGTCACCCAGGCTGGAGAGCAATGGCATGATCATGGCTCACTTCGGCCTTGACCTCCTGGACTCAAGTGATCCTCCGACCTCAGCCTCCCAATGACTTTTATTTCTAGATTAAGATCAGTGCGTATGGACACATGTAAAGTAAAATTTTATTACAAATACTCCCAGTGTTATATAACTCTGGCATATTTGAGAGAAAATCCTGCTTAGAAGGGCATATGGATCCTGACAGGTAGTATGATACAGTAATTTATCAATCATAGGCACCTTGCCATTTTTATCTTTGACATTAACCAGGTCAGTCTGAAGGTAGTCAGCTTTTTTTTACTTTTTTTGTTTTTAAAAATTTATAATTTTTTTTTTTGTGATGGAGTCTCGCTTTGTTGCCCAGGCTGGAGTGCAGTGATGGGATCTGGGCTCACTGCAACCTCTGCCTCCTGGGTTCAAGTGATTCTCCTGCCTCAGCCTCCCAAGTAGCTGAGATTAAAGGCACCCACCACCACACATGGCTAATTTTTGTATTTTTAGTAGAGGTGGGGTTTTGCCATGTTGCCCAGGCTGGTCTCAAACTCCTAGCCTCAAGCAGTCCTCCTGCCTCAGCCTCCCAAAGTGCTGAGATTGCAGGTGTGAGCCATTGTGCCCAGATGGTAGTTAGCTTTTAAAAATCTCTTAATATTGTTCTTCTCCATATAAAATTTACACATGTTAATAATAGTGTAAGAACTAGCTGCCAGGGATGGTGGCGTGCAGCTGTAATCCCAGCTACTCAGGAGGCTGAGGCTGGAGGATCACTTGAGCCCAGGAGATCAAGACTGTAGTACACTGCGATCGCATCTGTGAATAACCACTGCACTCCAGCCTGGGCAACATAGTGAGACCCATCTCAAACAAATAAAAGTTAAGAAACAGATAAAATTTGTGTTAAAAAAAAAAAGGCTACCTCAGCCCCATTATACACAAACTTTTTTATTCTTCGTCCTCTCTGCTTTATCTTAATCCATCTTGCCTTCCTGTTCTTACTTCCTTGCCATCCTTGGAATCCATCATCCATGGCTTTAGTCACTCTCTTGCTTGTGTCCTAAACTTGCTGGACCCTTTGTGCTCATGCCATCACCTGTCAAAAGCCCAGTCCTGGCTGAATCAAACTCTCTGGCTGCTCCACAGTTGCATCCAGGCTGCAAAGTTTTGGGGGAGGAAAGGAAAAAAAAAAATCACACCACTGGGTGGATCTGTACCAGTAGAAATTGACTATTGCCCCACTTCAGCTGAGGTTTAAGCAACACTTCAGAATTCTGTGTTTTTGTTGTCAGCTTACTGCTGCATTTTCCATAGTGACTATCTTAAACTTTCTCAGTGTTCCTGAAATCTCCCATCTCTCCCTTCACCTCTTCCCTGCCAGTGTCAGCAGATAATTCCACTTGCTCTTTGACAGAGGTAATAGAAACCTGCAGACAAAAATGCCTTCAGCTTCCTGCCATCAGATATCAAATCAATCATGATAGGCATCATCTTTGCCTCCTTCCCTCTTAGTAGAATGGAGCTCAGCTCTCCATCAGTGCATCTCAAGCTCTAATGTCTATACCAAGTACCTGGGATCTTCCTAAAATGCAAAATAATGATTCAGTAGGTCTGGAGTGGAGTCTGAGATTCTGCATGGCTGACAGGTAATGACAGTATTGCAGTCCATGGATCATACTTGGAAGCAAAGTTCTAGATCCCATTTTCCCTGGCCTTCTCAGGAATTTTGTGCCATTAACTGAACCTTGTCCTCAATCTGTTCATCTTGCAGCCTTCTTCCCAATGGTATTTTAATGTTCTCAATTCTTTTCTAACTTTAAAACAGAACCCAGTGACAATAACAAACCACACAGCCCATCTTTTTTCTCCTTTTCAGAGCCAGACTTATTTTCATCTACAACTCATTCCCCTGAACACACCCTGCTGATACCATTTGTTTCCATTTCACAGAATTGGTTTTCACCAAGGTCCTTGATGACTTCCCTGTCACCAGTGGGCCTGTGTCATTCCTCCCTTGTGACCACTCTGCAGCATTTGATACTGTTGACCACACTTTCCTTCTGGAAATGCTCCTTCCCCAGTCCTTCATTGTAACCTCCTTGCTTTCCTTCCCTGCCTGTGATCACACCTTGTCAGTCTCCCTTGCTGGCTGCTTCTCCTCTATCCTTCCCTTAAGCAATGTTCTTCAGGTCACTGGCTCAGCACTCTTGACACTCTACTCCTGACACTTTCTCTAGGAAACCCCAACCATTCACGCGGCTTCAATGACCATATGAACCGACTGGTTATGTGTCCCTGTTTCTAGCTTAGCCAGACTTCATTTGACATTTTTAGTTAACTGTCACAAAGATGCCTCAGCCTGAAAACGTCCAAAACAACCATTCCCAGGACCTACCTTTGCAACCACCCATGAAATCTGCTGAGTGTCTGGCTTGCTGTGTCTCTTGGGCAGTGTCGATCCACACCCTCTCTCTGCATGCCTCCTTGCCAAGCCTCGAAAAATTGTGGAAATCCCTGGGTGGCTCGTGCCTATTATCCTAGCACTTTGGAAGGCCAAGGTGGGCAGATCACCAGAGGTCAAGACCAGCTTGGCCAACATGGCAAAACCTCATCTCTACTAAAAAATATAAAAATTAGCCAGGCTTGGTGGCGCGTGCCTGTAGTCCCAGCTACTTGGGAGGCTGAGGCAGGAGAATCGCTTGAACTCCGGAGGCGGAGGTTGCAGTGAGCCCAGATCGCATCACTGCACTCCAGCTTGGGCAACAGAGCGACACTCTGACTCAAAAAAAGAAAGAAAAAAAAATGGAGGAAATCAAGCACTTTCTGCTCAGATCCAGGCAAGTGGATGCCGTATCTGTCAAGATCAAGAAAAATAAAGTTCACAGCAGCAGGATTATACTTTGGTTGTCACAAAGAGAAGGCAGAGAAACAAGCTGAAGCAGTCTCTGCCCCTTGGTTTGACAGTAAAGGAGCTGAGATGAACCAGACGTGCTGGTTTGAGCTGTATTAAAATTTTAAACGTTGCCTGTAATCCCAGCACTCTGGGAGGCCAATTACTTGAGCTAAGGAGTTCGAGACCAGGCTGGGTAACATAGTGAGACCCTGTCTCTACAAAAATAAAAATAAAAAATTAGCTGGATCTGGCGATGTGTGCCTATAATCCCAGCTACTTGGGAGGCTGAGATGGGAAGACAGCTTAAGCCCAGAAGGTCGAGGCTGCAGTGAGTGATGATCATGCCACTTCACTCTAGCCTAGGCAACAGAGCAAGACCCTGTCTTAAAAAATTAAAAATCAAGCAATCTGCTGTTCTTCAGTAGTCTTCTCTCACTTAAAAAACAAATCCACCCAAGCCAAGAACTAGCAGATCATTCCTATATACCCTCCCCACCTTTTCCTCTTCATATGCAGTTACCTAGTCTTGTGGTTCTGCCTTGACATTCTCTCTCAAATGTACCCACTTTTCTCCATGCCTCTGCCATGGTCCCTGTCCAGGCATGCACCCTCAAGCTCCTGAACTATCCCAACACCATCCTTACTAGCCCTCTGCATCCTTTTGATTTCTCTCCATTTATTATCTACACTGCAGGTAGGGCCATACGTAAACCTTACCATATCATCTTCCTTCCATGACACATCCTGTAGGATGAAGTCATTCAATCCTTTACATGACTGGCTGTGCTCAGACCTAGACTGCCTCACAAGCTCATCCAACACCCATCTACCTTCTAGTGCCACTGTGTTTTTTTTTCAGTTCCTCACACGTGCTGCACTCTTGATTCTGGCTTTTTTGCATGTGCTGTTCCCATTGCCTGAAATACTTTCCCTCTACCCTGTCCATCTAGCTAATTCTTACTTAACTTTCAAATCTCAGCTTCAACTGAGCTTTCCTGACCCTTTTTGAAAACTTAATTTTGCATCGCAATAAAAAATACATAACATTTTAACCACTTCTTGTTTCTTTTTTTTTCTTTTGAGATGGAGTTTTGCTCTTGTTGCCCCAAGCTGGAGTGCAATGGCGTGATCTTGGCTCACTGCAACCTCTGCCTCCCAGGTTCAAACGATTCTCTTGCCTCAGCCTCCCAAGTAGCTGGGATTATAGACACTCCCCACCACACCTGGCTAATTTTTTGTATTTTTAGTAGAAACGGTGTTTCACCATGTTGGCCAGGCTGGTCTTGAACTCCTGACCTCAGGTCATCTGCCCACCTTTGCCTCCCAAAGAGTTAGGATTACAGGTATGAGCCACCATGCTCGGCCTATTTTAACCACTTCTAAGTGTACAGCTTAGTAGCATTAAATGCATTCACACTGTTTTATAACAATCATCACCTACCGGGCACGGTGTCTCATGCCTGTAATCCCAGCACTTTGGGAGGCCGAGGTGGGCAGATCACGAGGTCAGGAGATCGAGACCATCCTGGCTAACATGGTGAGACCCCTTCTCTACTAAAAATACAAAAAATTAGCTGGGTGTGGTGGCGGGCGCCTGTAGTCCCAGCTACTAGGGAGGCTGAGGCAGGAGAATAGCATGAACCCGGGAGGCGGAACTTGCAGTGAGCCGAGATTGCGCCACTGCACTCCAGCCTGGGCGACAGAGCTAGACTCCATCTCCAAAAAAAAGAAAAAAAGAAAACAAAAACAAAAACAAAACAATCATCACCATCTATCTCCAGAACTTTTTCATCATTCCAAGTGAAACTCTGTACCCATTAAACAGTTAACTCCCATTCCCCATCCCCCAGTCCCTGGAAACCACTGTTCTACTTTCTGTCTTTATGAGTTTTCTTACTCTGGTTATCTTGATTCCTTAATGTGCTCCCACATCACCCTCTACTTCCTCTTTTGTGAGTAGAACCATGGTTTTCTTTTTATTGAAGAGTCTTCAGAGCCTAGCAGAATACCTGGACGTGCTTAATAAATATTTGCTGAATTTGACTGATGGAGGTCTGGGGATTTTAACTTGGGAAACAGCATTTTGTAAGATTATTCTAATTGAAGTAATTATTAAATTTAAGAAGAACAGGGCTTCTATGACATTGATTTCTATATGTTTATCTCTAGGTGAAGATGGTGGCACGTGGTTTCTTGATCTGAAAAGCAAGGGTGGGAATGTCGGATATGGAGAGCCTTCTGATCAGGCAGATGTGGTGATGAGTATGACTACTGATGACTTTGTAAAAATGTTTTCAGGTGAGTTTTCCAGTTTATTAGTTTACCTTATTGTTCAGAGAAAATTTAGTTCTGACATTTTGCTTTATCCCTTCCCAAATAATCAAGACTTGTAAATGTTGGCAGCAGTGGAATCTTAGTTTTGGGAAGGCTGTTCTTACTGTTGCCTCCATTGCCACTTCTCCCTCCTCTCACAAGTGGAAGGTAGATGTCAGAATTATTTTCTTCCATTACTGAGAAGCCAGTAATATAATGTTGGGAACAGTGAGATAATTCAAAGGGACTCCTGGGTGGGCTTCATCATATTAGCTGGCCTAAGGTATTATGTTTCCAATAACACCCCAGTCACTAGAGGCACTGAACTCAGTAGCAGCAGTTCGCTTATTGAGAGTAGGGTTGTGCTTCCATCTTGCCAGCTGTTTCAATAGGAAACACATACCAGCCCTTGGCCATGGCCTAGTGACCCTGCTTTCTGTGGAGTCCTAAACCCAGAGAACCTTTTGTGTGATTTTCTATTCTGTCCATTTACCTCTAACTGTGCCAGAAAATTAAGGATAATTTTCTCTTTTCTACTCTTAGAAAACTACTCCAAATGATAAGTTAATTAACTCAAATTCTAAAAAATTAGAAGCAGCACTTGAAACTAAGCATAACATCCTGATCTAAAGAGTCTTTCATGGAGTGAATTATAAATGTTATTCAGACTTTGTTCTGTTTTAATCTTTTCTAAGCAGGAACATGGTGTATTCTGTGCCCTCTAAGTCTTTCTTTACAGTTCTAATTCAGGATGCTAATTGCCTGCATTCCATCGGAGTCAATCTGTATACGGTGTACTAATGATCAGCATTTCTTCAACTTTTCCCTTTTTTTATAGTGGTGTTAAATGTTCATATAAAAATTAGAAAATATAGGCCAGGCATGGTGGCTCACGCCTGGAATCCCAATGCTTTGGGAGGCCAAGGTGGGAGGATCACTTGCGCCCAGGAGTTTGAGACCAGCCTGGGCAACATGGGGAAACCCTGTCTCTACAGAAAATACAAAAATTGGTTGGGTGTGCTGGTGCGCACCTGTAGTCCCCAGCTACTCCAGTTAAGGTAGGAGGATTGCCTGAGCCCAGAGGTGAAGGCTGCAGTAAGTTGAGATAACACCACTGCACTCCAGCCTGGGCGGCAGAATGAAACCCTGTCTCAAAAAAAGAGAAAGTATACCTAAGAAAAAAGAAAATAAAATTATTTTTACCATACCACTGGAAGATGACCATAATATACATATGTATGATGCTAAACCATAACCAAACCAAAATATGGTTTAGCATCTATATATGTATATTATGCTCATCTTATTATGGTTTGCATAATTTGGTTTAGCATCATACATATGCATATTTGTATGTGTGTGTTAGTGTATATAAATATACATGTGTGGTTATAAAAACAGGATCATACCATTACTACTGTTTGGCAATCTTTTTCACTTAATACATTATAACATCTTTCAATGTTTATCATTGGTTATCCCTTTAATGATTTTTTTTTTTTGAGACGGAGTTTTGCTCTTGTTGCCCAGGCTGGAGTGCAATGGTGTTAACCTTGGTTCACTGCAACCTCTGCCTTCCGGGTTCAAGCAATTCTCCTGCCTCAGCCTCCAGAGTCGCTGGGATTACAGGTGCCCGCCACCATGCCTGGCTAATTTTTTGTATTTTTAGTAAAGACAGGGTTTCACCATATTGGCCAGGCTGGTCTCGAATTGCTGACCTCAGGTGATCCACCCGCCTTGGCCTCCCAAAGTGCTGGTATTACAAGTGTGAGCCACCGCGCCCGGCCCCTTTAATGATTTTTAATAGTTTAGTGTTTCTTCAGTGTTTCAACAACTATTTCTCCATAGAGCTTAAACACAGTGCTTTGGACACATTTAATAAATGCTCAATGAATGTTTGGTGAATCGGAATCTTATAAATATTTGTTTTAACATGAAGACCATTTAAAATAAAAATTTATTGTCAACTTCTAAATGGAAATAACAGTAATTATGTACGATTTATTTATTGCATGATTGCTACAGGTTAAGCAATACTCCCAACAGTTCTTTCCAATAAAATATGTTCTCCATTTTATAGCAGTAAGTACTGAGGCTTTGAAAAATTAAATAATAAGCCCAAGGTCAGCTGATGAATGAGAAAATAGAGCAAGGATTTGAATCCAAGCTAACTCCAAAGCTTATGCTCTTCATTATTATGCTAGTCTGCCCTCCAAAGGTGAAGAAACCAAGTGACTTCTTTCTTTAATTTACATTTCACTTATGTAGCATACAGTTGAAATAATAGGCTTTCTATTGGTATCTTTCTTTGAATGTGGTCTTGGATTCACTGGATGAGGCCAGTCAGTTATATGAATTATTTAAAAAAACAATTATTCTTATCAAGTATATTTTATAGGTATGGTTTAGATCGGGAGCAAGTGAGTTTGCTTGTGCTTCTTATGTCCTTTTATTCTTACTGTTTATCCCATCTGCTTTCCTTTAAATGGGCACAATTTAGACTTTATATCCTAAGAATTCTCTTTGACGAGACCATAGCCATTTCTATGCCTAATTTATGTAGTGGATACATTATAAATACAAAAATTTAGGCCAGGCGTGGTGGTTCATTTCTGTAATCCCAGCACTTTGGGAGGCCAAGTCAGGTGGATGACTTGAGGTCAGGAGTTTGAGACCAGCCTGGCCTACAGGGCAAAACCCTGTCTCTACCAAAAATACAAAAATTAGCCGGGTGTGGTGGCACATGCCTGTAATTCCAGCTCCTCAGGAGGCTAAGGCATAAGAATCGCCTGAACCTTGAAGCGGAGGTTGCAGTGAGCTGAGATCGAGCCACCGCACTCCAGCCTGGGTGATTGACTGAGACCCTGTCTCAAAAAAAAAAAAAAAATTAAAGCAACTAGTAACCAACTAATCAGAATCTCTCCTTTTGGCCAATAGAGGCCACTGTATGGTGGAGCAGTATGACAGAAATAAAGTAAATTGAGCAATATTACTTTACCTGAGGAGGGGGATGTGTGTGTGTGTATAAAACATTGAGCTTACTAGCTTTTTAAAAAACTTTTGTTAAAACAGTATTGTTGAGGTCTAATTCACATGCAATAAAATTTACCATCCTAAGTATAAATGATTTTTAATAAATTTATAGTTACACAGCCATAACTACAGTCCAGTCTGAGAACATTTCATCACACCAAAAAATTCTCTCATGTCTCTTTGCAGTCGATCCTATTTCCATTCCCAAAGCCCTAGCCAGCCAAATACCAATTTGCTCTCTGTCTCTATAAATTTGCTATTTCTGGACATTTTATATATATGGAATAAAACAGTATATAGTCTTTTGCATCTAGCACCTTTTACTTATAGGCTTTTGATATTCATTCATATATATGTTGTAGCTGGTATCAGTAGTTCGGTTCCTTTTTATTGCTGAATAGTATTCCATTGTATGGATATACCACATGTTGTTTATTCACTCACCAGCTGATGGACACTTGGATTGTTTCAAGTTTTTGGCTATTATGGATATTGCTGCTATGAACATTCTCATACATGTATCAGTATGGATATTTGTTTTCATTTTTCTTGGGTAGATTTTTAAGAATGGAATTGCTAGGTCATATGGTAAGTTGATATTTAACTTTTTTTTTTTTTTTCACTTAAAATAAAATAGAGATAGGGTCTCGCTTTGCTGCCCAGGCTGGTCTTGAACTTCTGGGCTAAAGCAATCCTCCTACCTCAGCTTTCCAAAGTCCTGGGATTACAGGCGAGAGCCACTGTACCCAGGCAATATTTAACTTTTTAAGAACCTACCAAACTATTTGCTACAGTGACTATACCATTTTTATAGTCCCATCAGCAATGTATTAAGGTTCCATTTTCTCTACCTATTCACCAACACTTGTTGTCTTTTAAAAACATTTTTTAAAAATTGCTCCTTGCAGAGCAGGGTTAACTCATAGGTAGTACACCCAGAGTTGGCTTGTTGTCTTTTTTATTATAGCCATTCTAGTGAGCATGTAGTGGTATCTCATATGTTTATTTATGTATTTATTTATTTTTTGAGACACAGTCTTGCTCTGTCTCCTAGGCTGGAGTGCAGTGGCATGATCTCGGCTCACTGCAACCTCCACCTCCTGGGTTCAAGCAATTCTCATGTCTCAGCCTCCCAAGAAGCTGGGATTACAGGCATGCACTACCACACCTAGGTAATTTTTGTATTTTTACTAGAGACGGGGTTTCACCATGTTGGCCAGGCTGGTCTCAAACTCCTGGCCTCGAGTGATCTACCCACCTCAGCCTCCCAAAGTGCTGGGATTATAGGCATGAGCCACCGTGCCCAGCCTCGTGTGGTTTTAATTTGTATTTTCTTACTGATAATGATTTAAACATATTTTCATGTGTTTGATAGCTACTTATATTGGGTGAATTGTCTATTCAGTCTTTGCTCATTTTAAAATTGAGTTGTCAGCCAGGCATGGTGGCTCATGCCTATAATCCCAACACTTTGGGGGGCCAAAGAAAGAGGATCACTTGAGGCCAGGAGTATGAGACCAGCCTGAATAACATAGTGAGACCCTGCTTCTACACACACACAGACACACACACACACACACAAGTAAAATTGAGTTGTCTTTTTAATATTGAGTTGTCAGATTCTTTATAAATTCTGGATGCATGTTCTTTATTGGATATGTGATTTGCAAATATTTTCTCCT
Source organism: Pan troglodytes (assembly GCF_028858775.2). Classification (NCBI taxonomy): domain Eukaryota; kingdom Metazoa; phylum Chordata; class Mammalia; order Primates; family Hominidae; genus Pan; species Pan troglodytes. The sequence continues at coordinate 26,015,046 of NC_072409.2, read as the reverse complement.
AGTATGTGGTTTCTCTTTCCATTTTCTTAAAAGTATCTTCTGTATTACAAAAGTTGTTTTGTTTTGATCAAGTTTAATCTATTATTTTTTCCTGTTATCATTCATGCTTTTCCCACTAAATATTTTCTTTTTTACCGTTGTGAAATGAAATTATTGTCGTTAGTTTATTTCCAAATTGCCTGTTTCTGGTATATATAGCTATAACTAATTTTTGTGTATTGATTTTGTATCATTTGAATTAATCAGTGAAGCCATTTTGTAGCTGGGATTTTTTGTAGGAATATTTTAAATTAGTAATTCAATTTCTACTTGTATGTCAATAGCTTTTTAAAAACAGCTTTATTGAGATATAATTCATATACCATACAGTTCACCCACTTAAAGTGTAAAATTCATCTGTTGCTTTTAAAACATTTTCGTCATCTCAAAAAGAAACCTCCTACCCATTAGCGGTCAACCTCATATCCCTCTATATCCCCACCGCTACCCCTAAACAACCACTAATCCACTTTCTGTCTCTACCTATCAGCTGTCAATGTAATATCCCTCAATATCCCCACCAGCAGCCCTAAGCAACAACTAATCAACTTTCTATCTCTATGGTTTTCCCTATTCTGACTTTCGTATGAACTGAGTCATGTAATATGTGATCTTTTGTGACTGGCTTCTTTCACTTAACATAATGTTTTCAAGTTTCATCCTTGTAGTAGCATGTATTAGTATTTCATAACCTTTTAAAAAATAAAGTGAAATTCAGATAACATGCAATTAGTCATTTTATTTTTATTTTTTGAGACAGAGTCTCGCGCAGTCACCCCAGCTGGAGTGCAGTGGTGTGATCTCAGCTTACTGCAACATCTGCCTCCTGGGTTCCAGCAATTCTCTTGCCTCAGTCTCCTGGGTAGCTGGGATTACAGGAGCCCACTACCACGCCTGGGTAATTTTTGTATTTTTAGTAGAGACAGAATTTCACCATGTTGGCCAGGCTGGTCTCGAACTCCTGACCTCAGGCAATCCTCCTGCCTCGGCCTGCCAAAGTGCTGGGATTACAGGCGTGAGCCACCAGGCCCGGCCGCAATTACTCATTTTAAAGTGTACAGTTCAGTGACATTTAATATATTCACAGTGCTGTGCAACCATCCCTCCCTGGTTTCAAAACTTTTTCATCACTGCAGAGGAATACCTGTACCATATGTAAGTAAGCACTTCTCATTCTCACCTCCCCTGGCAACCACTAATCTGCTTTTTCTCTATTGATTTGCATATTCTGAATATTTTAAACAAATGGAATCATGCAATATGTGACCTTTTGCATCTGACTTATTTTATTTAGCATAATGTTTTTGAGGTTCATCCAAGCTGTAGCATGTATCAGTACCTCATTTCTTTTTCTGGCTGAATATTATTCCATTATATGGATTTACCACAATTCATTTACCTATTCATCTTTTGTTTCTGCTGTCTGGCTATTATGAATAATGCTTCGATAAACATTCATATACAAGTTTCTATGTGGCTTTATGTTTTCATTTCTCTTGGCTATCTACATGGGAGTAGAATTCTAGGTCATAATATAATTTTATGTTTAACTTCTCAAAGAATTGCCAAAAGGTTTTTCATAGTGGCTGCATCATTTACATTCCCACCGGCAATGTACAAGGATTTCTATTTTTCCATATCCTTGCACTTACCAACACTTCTTTTTTGTTATTATTTTGTTTTTTCATTATTGCCACCCTAGTGGATGTGAAATGGCATCTTATTGTTTTGATTTGCATTTCCCTAATGACAAATGATATCATACTTTTTTTATGTGCTTATGGATCAAAGGTATTTCCTTGGAGAAATGTCCCTTCAAGTCCTTTGCCATTTCAAAATTTGGTTATTTGTCTTTTATTATTCAGTTTTAAGAAATTCTGGCCAGGCGCAGTGGCTCACCTGTAATCCTAGCACTTTGGGAGGCCGAGGCGGGCAGATCACTTGAGGTCAGGACTTCGAGACCAGCCTGGCCAACATGGTGAAACCCCATCTCTACTAAAAATACCAAAATTAGCTGGGCGTGGTGGCAGGTGCATGTAATCCTATCTACTCAGGAGGCTGAGGCAGGAGAATCGCTTGAACCCAGGAGGCGGAGGCTGCAGTGAGCCAAGATAACGCCATTGCACTCTAGCCTGGGTGACACAGAGACTGTCTCAAAAAAAAAAAAAAAAAAAAAATCTTCATATATTTTCAGTTAGTTATGTTTCATCAGATACATGATTTACAAATGCTTTTTCACATTTTTTGTAGGTTGTTTTTTCACTTTCTTGATGATATATTTTGAAGCACATATGTTTTTAGTTTTGAAGTTCAACCTATTTTTTTTTATTTTTACTTCCAGTGTCATATATAAGAATCCTTTGCCAAATCAAGGTTAGGAAGCTTTATACCTATATTTTCTTCTAAGAGTTTTGAGTTTTACCTCTTACATTTAGGTTTATGATCCATTTTAAGTTAATTTTTGTAGACGGTAGGAGAGTCCAACTTCATTCTTTTGTATGTGGATATCCAGTTATCCCAGCACCATTTGTGGAATAGACTGTTCTTTCCTGTGTTAAATGGTCTTGGCACCCTTGTTGAAGATCAGTTGACTATAGAGACATGGGTTTAGTTAAATCCATAGATGTATAGGTACAGTTAATTATAGAATTACCAAATAACTCACAATTTCTACTTGTAAATATATACTCAAAAGAATTGAAAACAGGCACTCGAACAAATAAATGTACATGCATATTCACAGCAGCGCTATTCACAATAGGCAAAAGACAGAAACAACCCAAATGTCCATTAAGGGATGCATGGATAAACAAAGTGTGGTATATACATATAATGAAATAACAGTCAGCCATAAAAAGGAATGAAGTACTAATACATGCTACACCATGGGACATTATGCTAAATGAAAAAAGCCAGACACCAAAGATCACATATTGTAGAAATCCTTTTATATTAAATATCTAGAATAGGTGCATCCATAGACACAGAGAGCTGTTGGTGGTTGCCAGAGTCTGGAGGCAGGGGGAACTGCTAATGCTGAACCCCTGAGGGTTTCATTTTGGGATGATGAAAATGGTTGAAACTAGATAGATACCACGTTTTGCGTGGTGGTACACAACATTGTACCTGGACTTAAATGCCACTAAATTGTTTCTCTTCCTTTTCTTATAAGGGCACTAATCCCATCATTCCGGCTCCATCCTCATGATTTCACCTAAACCAAATTATTTTCCCAAGGCCCCACTTCCTGAGACCATCACACTGAGGGCAAGAGCTTCAAGATATGAAGTTTGTGGGGAATGCCAACATTCAGTCCATGACACTAAGCAAAGTCTTCCTGTACTCTTCCCACAGCTTCTTGATGCAGTTTTCTACGTTGTCAAATGTATCAGCTTGTGTCAGTCCACTTTTTCCCCGGAGCCCTTTGTCTTCATGTTATAATCTAGACCCGAAGCTCATTAAGCCTGCTACACAGCTGTTGTCCTAGAAATTTAACTCTCTCCTGCATTGAATCTCCTGTTTCCTGGATCCCATGTCTTCTTTCTTCCTTTACATCTTCATTTTAGTGGCACACATTGTCCAGTAGTTTCATGAGAAAGGATACATTAGAGATAATTTTTGTGTGTATCTGAAACTACTATTACTCTACCAACTCTCTTGATTGTTTGTCTGGGTAGAGATTTCCAGGTTGCAATTCATTTTCCCTCAGAATTTTGAAGCCATTGCTTTATCATCTTAAGATTATCGTTGAGAATTTGATGTTGTTCGTCTTAATCTTTTCTATCTACCCCTGTCCTTTCTGAAAGTTTTTGAAATCAGAGACATATTTCTCTGTGGTAGTCTGGTATTTCACAGTGATAAAAGGTAAATGTCATTTTCCCAGCCCCTTGAAAAGTTCTTATATTATTTCTTTGATAGTTCTCTCAGTTTTCTCTCTTCTGACTTTCTGGAGAAAAAGATCATCTGATTTAATCACTCATTTCTCCTATTACACATATATTTGTATAATTCTTTTCAGCTTCTAGGAGATCGACTCACCTTCTTTTTCCTACCTTTCTATTGCATTTTAATTTTGTTGACTAAAATTTTACTTTCTAAGAGCTCATCTTGTTTTCTGATGGTTTTTCTTCCTCCTCCTCAATCCAACCCATCCCCTCTCCTTCCCTGGCATCACTGCCTTTCCCCCTTTCCCTTTTTCTCCTCTCTCCCTCTCCTTCATCCCCTCTTCTTCTCCTCTCTCCTTCCTGTGCTCCTCCTCTTCCCTCTTTCTCCGCCTGCATCCTGTTCCCCATCCCTTGCTGTATTATTTTCTTTTATCTCTGAGGGCAGAGATTGTGGAATTTTTAATTTGTTCTCCATTTACTCTACTTTAGTTATCTTTTGTCTGAGCCAGCATTCTGTTTCCTCCAAGTTGCTCTTATCTGTGTTTTGGTTTTGGTTATATTTGATGTCCATTCATCTCTATGGGCAAGGCTCTGCAAAGCTCATTGGAAGATGTGTGTGAGTGGGGTGGGTGGAATGGTAGGCTTCACTGTAGAATAACAGAGCATGATCCAGTTGATTTAGCTGAAGGACACCCAGATGTCTGTATCTGTGTTTTTGGAGGGGCTGTTCTGTTCCTTCCAGAATAAAGATCTTTCAGTATCCTCCATGTAAATAAAAGTTACCCCTTCATTTATTATTTGTAAGTATTGGGATTTTAACATCACACTGTCTTAAAGTAGGACACAGCTCAGTTTATTCATTAAAATAAAAGAGTTGGACTTGATCCTTTCTACCTATAATAACTCCATGAGGCTTTGCTATAACCTCTATTTAGAATAATTTAAAGGTATTTAATAGCTTAATATAATATATATATAATACATTAACTCACACACTTTCTCTGCAAAGAACCTGTGTGGGGCACAGGGGTGGGGAGGGTGGCTACTAAGCTACTAATAAACCAAACACATATTGTGCCTTCTAGAAGATATGTCATCTATATCAATTAGCATAATGTAAGACAGAAAATTATAATGAGGCTGGGCCAGATGGCTCACATCTGTAATCTCAGCACTCTGGGAGGCAGGTGGATCATTGAGACCAGCCTGGGCAACATGGCAAAACCCCATCTCTATAAAAAATTAGCCCTGCATGGTGTTGCTTGCCTGTAGTCCAGCTACTCAGGAGGCTGAGGTGGGAGGTTCAGATGAGCCTGGGAAGTCAAGGCTGCAGTAAGCCATGTACTCCACTGTACATGTACTCCAGCCTGGGAGACAGAGTGAGACCTTGTCTCAAAAAAAAAAAAAAAAAAAAAAAAAGGAAAAAAAGTCATAAATGAAAGGCAGACATATCTGGCTTTGAATTACAGCACTGCCTCATACAAGCTGTGTGACCTTGAGCAAGCCAAAATCCTTTTTGAGTCTGTTTCCTCATTAATTCCACTATGTGATAGACCCCGTACTGACACTGGAATAAGAGTAGCAGATAACAAATGTACTTCTCTCCATGGAGCTCATATTTATTACATGTTGTTATTAGGTACAATTCTATTTTAATGCTCACATTTTTTATACCCTGGCATTTCTGTGGTTAAAGTAATGCTAACACATATTTTGTGTCCATACACTATACTTTTAATGATCATTTCTTAAGACTGTTTTGTTCATTTACACCATTTGGTTTTTTGAACTTGAAATGTCAAAAGTTTAATGAACTATCGTTAAGTTGGAAAATTAACTAAAATAGACAGTATTTGTTTACCAGAATTCATTTGAGGGCCGTGTATCCTTTAGTGTATAAAAATCTTTTTGGTGTAAAAACATTTGCTATAATCTTTTGCTGATTGTTGTTTTTATGCTAGCTCTTAATAGGATATTGTTAACATCTAAGTCTAGGAATTGGGATTCCCAAGATACTGATATAAAATGCTGTAACAGAAATTTCTATGCTTCTGAGGTTTATAGAACTCAAGGAGATTCTTTTTACAATGCGTGTTCTTAAAGCAATATATCCCTAAGGGCACTAATGGTTGCTTTTCCCTCTCTCATTTTCTCATTTTAGGGAAACTAAAACCAACAATGGCATTCATGTCAGGAAAATTGAAGATTAAAGGTAACATGGCCCTAGCAATCAAATTGGAGAAGCTAATGAATCAGATGAATGCCAGACTGTGAAGGAAAATATAAAAAAAAAGTCGACTGCTATGCTCAAAAAGTAAAAGAAGCTCAACAGTTAAAATCTAATGTTTGTTTTCTTTCCTGTTGTATTATAAGGATATGCACGTTTGTTCTGGAAAAGATAGAATTTGTCTCTAAAAGACTTGAAATTGTAATTAAAATGGCAAGCTAATCAAACATAAGCTTCATTAAGTGGGATTCTAAGACAGTCTGTGTTTTTATATTTCAAGGGTTTAACCCTTTGAGCCTTACATCTCATTCACTGTCTTTCTCCAAGAAAAGTATTTTGGGCGGACAGTCAGATCAAGCAGTAAAATTAGCTCTTTCAAATCTTCTTGTCATGTAAAATGAAGCTAGTCTGTTTTAAAATTTTTAGTTTTGGATTGTATACTAATGAAAATCTTAATGATGTTTTTGATTTTTATATACTTATTTTAAAGAAAATCTTATATAGTGCATTTTACAAAAATTATAAAAAACGAATTAGTACTGGCGAGGACTAAATGAAACAATAATTTTTCATTTTGATAACTAGCTTTCCAGGTGGACTTAGCCATAGGAAAATATTACTAATGTAATTTAACAAATTGCTGCATGTATTCCATTTAAAAATATGTTTAAATTGTCCTAAAACAAAATAATTTTCTCCCTAGGAGTATGCATTTGGCTACAATGTTTTGAAACAGAAACCTTAGAATAGGTCATTGGTATGGGCTGAACTGTGTATCCCCCAATTCATTTGTTGAGGTCCTAACTCCCATTTCTTTTGAATGTGACTGTTCGGAGATGAGGCCTTTAAAGAGGTGACTTAAGTTCAAAGGAGGCTGTTAGTCTAATCCAACATGGTGTCCTTTGGACATAAGAGATACCAGCAACGTGTGCACAGAACAAAGACCAGGAGAGGACACAGTGAGAAGGCAGTTATCTGCAAGCAAAGAGAGAGGCCTCAGAAGAAACAAAATCACCAGCACCTTGATCTTTGACTTCTAATCTCCAGAATAGTGAGAAATAAATTTCTGTTGTTAAGCCGTCCACTGTGGGAGGCTGAGGCAGGAGGACTGCTTGAGGCCAGGAGTTCAAGGCCAGCCTGGACAACATAGTAAGACCCTGTCTCTACCCCCTAATAAATTAATTTTAAAAGCCCCCCAATCTGTGGTATTTTATTATGGCAGCCCTAGCAAGCTAATACAGTGGTTTGAGAGGCTGGGAGGGTTGAGGGGAAGATAAACTTTTAAAAAGCTCTTATCTTTCATTTCAATCAGTTAAAAATACTTGCTCAGTGTAACAATTTTGCTTCTCAGCTTCCACTCTAATATTGTTGTGCCATTAAGCAATTTAGCTAATCCTGACATTTCTTAGATTCATAATGTTAGGAGCATTTAATCTGTATTTTACAAGTTAGGAAGCAGAGGATCAGAGATGGGAAAGGACTAGCCCAAGGCCAACATTAACAAGCCCTCTAACAAAAACTTTACAATACATTTATGTTGAATGGAACTCCAAGATCTCACCTCTCCATCCAGGAATGGAGTCCATGTAATCAAAGTGAACTTAAAAATAGGACAGTTTCAACAAGTCAGGAGATTCACAGCAACTGATCAAAGGGAGTCCAGTCAACGTGAGCAAGCGTGATTATGATGAGGAAGCCCCCTCTGCTTTAATCCACACAAGGAACGTAACCTGAAGTAACCTGATGTTAACCAATCTGCTGTGTCTACTATGCTGTTTCCTTGTTCCTGCTAGTGCTGCCTTACAAATGCAGACCGTTCTGTCATACCTGGCGGGGCTTCTGTTTTATTTTATAGGCTGGATGCTACCCAGTTCATGAATCGCTAATAAAAGCCAATTAGATCTTTACATAATTTGTTGAGATTTTATTCTTTGACATTCTTAAAGGTTTGGGAAAATTAGAGGTAGAACATACCGTGAGGCAGCAATCTCTGGGTTCTGGTCATTAAAATATGAATTTGCTAATTATACCTATCCCAACAGGGGGATTGAGTCAAGGGACCTTGCCCTTTTCTGGACTGACCTGCTTGATTATTGCCCTAAGTGATTGTTAGTTAGGTTGCCCATTGGAATCTCTGCCTTCTGGCTTTAAAAATTTTTTCCAGATTGGAGTAAATTGAGCTGACTGGTTTTGAGCTTTGTAATGTTAGGGGACCAGCAATGAGTTCCTCTGATCCATCCAATCATTAGTAGATTAAATCTTTGTTTTAAACCCATCACAGTCCACTATTCATCCCTTTTTAAAATAACCATTTAAAAATTTTCTACCCTGAATTGCATTTTGAAAGGGATGGTTCCTAGGTAACACAAGGTAGAAAATTTACATCTCAAAGGCAGAGAACTTACATTTCAGGCCTAAATATTGTTATTTGCCAAGACAGAAAGTTGATGCTAAGAAGCCCAGTTCAGACAAAATGGTTGAAGGTGAGTTTATTTGGACTAATGCTCTCACCTATTATAAGAATTTCTACTGATTTTCCTTTATAGATACACGTTTTTACAAAGAGTTTCAAAATAACTGGCTAAATACCAGAAAGGCAAATTTTGGAGACTGATTTAATTCAATAGGCGGTCTTTTCAACTTAGCTTCTGTTTCTTAACTAGATTACTGAGTTCAGGGCAGAGCCCATTAGCAAATAGAGCAGACAAAGGGTTTCCTATTTCTGGATGCAGATGGATAGTTCTGAAAATGCAAATCTGCTTCACCCAAGGGCCTAATTTTTATAAATATTACCTAGCTTTCTTTTTGCCTTTGGAGTAAAACAGTAACTAAGTGAAAAGATTGGCAGATTCAATTTTCTTATAAACTAGTTGCTTAAACTTTTCATTTGCCTTCTACATGAGCTCTTTTAAAGAGACAAACATTTTTGAAATCTTTTTAGAAGCTTTTGCACATCAATAGGTATCCCTAGGAGGGCCTGATTCAGAAGCCCTCATTTTTAAACTCAATTCTTAGATGAACAAACAGTCTTATTCATCTGGAATGTTCCACATAATGGTCATCATAATTCTAATTTATCTTTAGTAAGATTTCACCATTTTTGTAAGTATTTGCAGCTTCTAGGCCCTAACACATGTAAAAGGTAAACATAGCCAGAAGGTGAAATACACAGTTCTTTAAAAATTTAAGGATGCTGGCCAGGCGAGGTGGCTCACACCTGTAATCCCAGCACTTTGGGAGGCTGAGGTCGGAGGCCAGGAGTTTGAGACCAGCCTAGCCAACATGGTGAAACCCCGTCTCTACTAAAAATACAAAAATTAGATGGGTGTGGCAGTGTGGCCTTTAATCCAGCTACCCAGGAGGCTGAGGTGCGAGAATTGTTTGAGCCCAGGAGGTGGAGGTTGCATTGAGCTGAGACTGCGCCACTGCACTCCAGCCTGGACAACAGAGTGAGATGCTGTCTTAAAAATAAAAAAAAAGAATTAAGGATGCCATTTTTAAGTTGAATCTTGAGTCTCTCAGAGTCAAGATAAAAGTCTGAGTGAAACGCCATGAGGTTGGGTCACTGTGTTTGCTATCTATCTATCTATCTATCATCATCTATCTTATCTATCATCATCTATCTTATCTATCTATCTATCTATGTATCTATCTATCTATCTATCTATTTTTGTCCAGGTTTCCTGGCTTGTAATTCCCATAGCCCTTGTTACAAGCTTTTGTTACAATGTTGGGTGTTAGGCCTTGCAGGCAGGCCTCAGGAAACAGAATCTCTCTGACCTTCTCTTGCCTTCCTTTCACCTCCGCAAGGCAGAACTGTGGGTCATATAAACCCTTATTCCAGAGAGGGTCCTGCTCCATATGCTGGGGGAAAGAATGCCAACTTAATGAAGCCTCCATAAAAACCCAAGAGGACTGGGTTCCAAGAGCTTCTGGATAGCTGAACACATGGAGGGTCCTGGAGGGTGACACACCCCGGGAGGACTGGAGAGCTCTGTGCCCCTTCCCCAATACTGTGCCCTATGCATCTCTTCATATGTTATCCTTTATGATTTTCTTTGCAATAAACTGGTAAACGTGTTTCCCTGAGTTCTGTGAGCTGCACCAGCAAATTAATCAAACCCCAAGTGGAGGTTGTGGGAACCCCAACTTGAAGCCAGTTGGTCAGAATTTCCAGACGCCCAGAGTTACAACTGGTGTCTGGGAGGTGGGGCAGTTTTGGGGACTGAGCCCCTCGACCTGTGGCATCTAACACTATCTACCTGGAGACAGTAGATAGTGGGCAACATGGTGAGACCCACTATCTCCAAGTAGATAGTGTCAGAATAAAACTGGAGGACACCTACTTGGTGTCCACTGCTTAGCGTGTGGGAAAAACTCTCACAAATTTGGTCACAGAAGTCTTCTTGTGTGTTGATGATTGTTGTTGTGTTAGTATGAGAGCAGAGGAAAAATGGTTTAGAGTTTTTTCCCAAAACAGTCATGTAATGCTATCATAGTATACCTCAGTGCATAGATGTTTTATTTTTTCTGCCACTCATTCTAGAGTGCAGTGGCATGCTCATAGTTCACTGCAGCCTTGAATTCCTGGGCTCAAGGTCTTAGCTTTCCAAGTCTCAGCTTTCCTGGGCTCCTGCCTCAGCTTTCCAAGTAGCTGGGATTACAGGCACATACCACCATGCCTGGCTTTGTTTGTTTTTTGTGTGGACAAGGTCTCACTTTGTTGCCCAGGCTGGTCTCAAACTCCTGGCTTCACGCAATCCTCCCACCTCAGCCTCCCAAAGTGCTGGGATTATAGGTGTGAGCCACCATGCCCAGCCTAAATAATTTTTTAAATTCCAGTTTTTAATTATTCTTTGTTAGGATACAGAAATGCTTTGTGTCCTGCAATACTGTTAAATCTCCTTATTAGTTTTAGCAGCGTTTTTTGTAAATCCCTTAGGATTTTCTATCTATGTGATTGTTATCTGCAAATAAAGGCAGTTTTATTTCTTCTTTTCCACTCTGTGTGCCTTATTTTTTTTTCTTGTCATATTGCACTGTTAGACCCACAGTATAGTGGTGAATATTGGTGGTGAAAATGGATATCCTAGCCTTGTTCTTAGTCTTAGGGGGAAAACACTGTGTTTTTTCACCATTAAATATGATAGTTGTAGGGCGTTTTTTTTGTAGATGCACATTATCAGGCTGATTGTTGTTTATCTGCTGAGTATTCTTAATTATACATGATTGCTGAATTTTGTCAAATGCTATTTCTATTATCTATTGAGATGATTAGGTTATTCTCCTTTATTCTATTAATATGGTGAATTAAAATGATTTTTTAAAATTACTTTTACTTCTTTTAGAGATGGGCTCTTGCTGTTACCCAGGCTGGTCTCAAACTCTTGGTCTCAAGCAATCCTCCTGCTTTGGCCTCTCAAAGTGCTGGAATGACAGGTGTGAACCACTTTGCCTAGTCTAAAATTATTTTTTAAGTTAAAAATATTTATTGTGCTGTTTTCCCCAACCCATGTTTGTTGAAGCCAAATGTACTTAAATAGAGACAAATAGCTGTATCTAGGGGAATGATGGCAGTTTAGGAAGTATCAGGCTTCACTCCCAGCCAACAGAAAAGTTCAACTAGAAACTATCCACAGGCCAGAAAATCCTTTTGTAAACCCCAATACTTGGAAACAAGTTTGAGACACACATGGTCCACAGAACGGAATGAAATCTGAATTAGAAGGATAAGGAGGACAGTCTTTTTTTTTCCCCCCCTTTTTAATAGACTGTGTCTCACTATGTTGCCCAAGGAAGAATGGTCTTATTCCAACTGTGGCACCCCTTTCCCTCCAAGTCAGCACAATGCCAGACAGAAAAGATTCTCCTGGCCCACAGTTTCTACTAGGGGAAAACAGAAATTGAAATAGTCATCTAGCTTCCCTAGCATTCTGAGATGTTTCCCAGGCAGCCCACTGTGGTTTCCCCTACCTACCCTTGGGGAAATGGCACCACTACACGACTCAGGGCCAGGTAGAAACAATGAGAGGAGGCAGAGGTCACAGTAACCAGCACATGGATCTTGGTAATACCTCTACGTTTCTGCCAGCTGTGGCACCAGATTAGAGATACCAGCCAGTCTCAAAGCCCACCCACAAAGCTGAGCTAGTCACCTTCAGAAGCACGGTGGGAATTTCAAGCTAGCTTGAGTCCCTAGATAGCTAGTCTCTGTGCCCAGCCTCGGAGCCCACCCCAACAATCCTACTCAAGCAAGGAAACTCCTGCCTCCATGCACTGAGAGAAGGAGCTAGACCAGCTTGACCCAGGAAGTCAAATGAAGATCTACTCAGCCCTCAGCCAAAAATCCCACCTAACAACCTACCTAGGCAGAAGACTCCCACCTCCGAACGTTTAAGAAATGCAAAGGGGCCAGACTGGCTTGACCTGCGAGGTCAAACAACCACTCAGCTCAGCTAAAAGCCTACCCCACAGTTCCACCCTGATGGGGAGGCAATCCTCAATTGTGCCTTTTTTTTTTTTTTTTTGAGATGGAATTTCGCTCTTGTCACCCAGGCTGGAGTGAAATGACATGGTCTCACCTCACTGCAACCTCTGCCTCCCGGGTTCAAGCAATTCTCCTGCCCCAGCCTCCCGAGCAGCTGGGATTACAGGAGACTGCCATCACGCCCAGCTAATTTTTGTATTTTTAGTAGAGACAGGGTTTCTCCATGTTGGCCAGGCTGGTCTCAAACTCCTGACCTTGTGACCCACCCACGCCTCGGCCTCCCAAAGTGCTGGGATTACAGGCGTGAGCCACTGCGCCCAGCCTCAACTGTGCAATTCTAAGGAGCATAGCTTATGATTCCACTTGTCCCAAGCAATGACTCCACCTAACTTCCAACCCCAGCCCGCAGCCTTGCCTAACTGCAGATCCCAAATATCAGAATTGCTTGGCTAGGGAATATATCCTGTGACTAACCTGACCAAAAGCCATCACAGTACCCAGCCAGCAGCTCTACACAATATCAGAGCAAAGGCAGTAGCCCAGTCAACTAGAGAAATCACAACAACCTCTGCCTGTCTGGGGTCATTCCAGCTTATCTGGGAGCTGGCCCTTCCAGAATCAGAGGCTAAATAGAGAAGGTCTATTCCTGCCAAAGAACACCTGCAAAAGCCAGAAGAGAGGGCGGTCTTCTTCTTCTTCTTTTTTTTTTTTTTTGAGATGGAGTCTTTCTCTGTTGCCCAGGCTGGAGTGCAGTGGCACAATCTCGGCTCACTGCAAGCTCCACCTCCCAGGTTCACGCCATTCTCCTGCCTCAGCCTCCTGAGTAGATGGGACTACAGGCGCCCACCACCACACCTGGCTAATTTTTTGTATTTTTAGTAGAGATGGGATTTCACCATGTTAGCCAGGACGGTCTCGATCTCCTGACCTCGTGATCTGCCTGCCTTGGCCTCCCAAAGTGCTGGGATTACAGGCGTAAGCCACCATGCCCAGCCAGGGGTGGTCTTAAATGCTCAGACAACAATGCAAGGACACAAAGATTGCAAAGAATCAGTGAATCACTTTCAAAAGACAATAATAAAGCTTTAATAATGGGCCCCAAAGAAATGGAGATCTAGGAAATGACAAAGAATTCAGAATAATAAAGAAGTTCAGTAAACTATAAGAATATATGGATAGAAAATTTAATGAGATTTGGAAAACAATACACAAGAAATTTGAGAAAGAAATAGAAACAATAAAAAAGAAACAAATTCTAGAGATGAAGAATACAATGACTGAATGGAAAAATTAAGTAGAAGCCTTCGATAGCAGACTCGATCAAGCAGAAGAATAGATCAGTGAGCTGGAAACAGAACATTTGAAATTATCCAGTCGGAGAAGCAAGAAGACAAAAGAATAAAAAAGAATGAAGAAAGCCTGTAGGAATTTTGGGACACCATCCAGAGACTAAACCTTTGCTCAACAGAAATTTTAGAAAGAGTCAAAGAGCCAGAAAGCATATTTAAAGAAATAATAGGCCGACACGGTGGCTGACGCCTGTAATCCCAGCACTTTGGGAGGCTGAGGTGGGTAGATCACTTGAGGTAAGGAGTTTCAGACCAGCCTGACCAACATGGAGAGACCCTGTCTCTACTGAAAATACAAAATTAGCCGGGCATGGTGGTGCATGCCTGTAATCCCAGCTACTCGGGAGGTTGGGGCAGGAGAATTGCTTGAACTCGGGAGGCGGAGGTTGTGGTGAGCTGAGACTGTGCCATTGCATTCCAGTCTGGGCAACAAGAATGAAAACTCCATCTCAAAAAATAATAATAATAATAATAATAATAAAAATAAATAAATAAATAATAAATGAAACTTCCCTAAACTGGGGATAGACACCAACAAGCAGTATAGGAAGTACAGAGTTTTCCAATCAAAGAGGAATACAACCCAAAGAGGAGTATATCAAGACACATAATAATCAAACTACCAAAAATCAAAGACAGAAAATTTTGAGAGCAGCAAGAGATAAGAAACATACCACATACAAAGGGGTGCTAATATAACTACCAGCAAAGTTTTCAGAAATTTTCAGAAATCCTGCAGGCCAGTGGGATGACATTCAAAGTGGTGAAGGAAAAAACCTGCCAAAAAATAATACTTTATGCAGCAAAGCTGTCTTTCAGAAATGGGGGAGAAATAAAAACCTTCCCAGAAAAACAAAAGCTAAGGGAGTTTATCACCATTAGGCCTGCCTTGCAGGAACTGCTTAAGGGAATTCTTTAAACTGAAACCAAATAGCTGTATCTAGTCAACATAATGGTATATAACTAGTAGGATGCTATGGTCTGAATGTCTGTGTTCCCCTAAAATTTATATGTTGAAATCCTAATCCCAAGGTGATGGTATTAGAAGGTGCAGCCTCTAGGAGATGATTAGGTCATGCGGATATAAATAGGTAATATGACCTCATGAATGGAATGGTGCCCTTATAAAAGAGGCCCAAGAAAGCTCCCTTGCTCTTTCTGCCACTGGAGATTACAGGGAAAAGATGGTCTTCTATGAAGAAGTGGGCCTCCACCAGACACCAAATCTGCCTGTACACCAATCTTGGAATCCTAGCTCCCAGAACTGTGGAAATCAATTTCTGTTGTTCATAACCCACTCAATTTATTATATTTTGTTACAGTAGCCTGAGCATACTATGACATGGGATCAGATTTCTTTTTTTTTTTTTTTTTTGAGATGGAAGTCTCCCTCTGTCGCCAAGGCTGGAGTACAGTGGCATGATCTCCACTCACTGCAACCTCCACCACCCGGGTTCAAGCCATTCTCCTGCCTCAGCCTCCCGAGTAGCTGGGATTACAGGCATCCGCCTCCATGCCCAGCTAATTTTTGTATTTTTAGTACAGACGGCGTTTCACCATCTTGGCCAGGCTGGTCTTGAACTCCTGACCTCGTGATCCACCCACCTTGGCCTCCCAAAGTGCTGGGATTACAGGTATGAGCCACCGTGCCCGGCCAACATGGGATGAGATTTTAAACTTTACAGCACACAAATCTCTTATTTTAGACTTTTTATCTTCCTTATGATATTCTTTTCCAGGCAATTGTTTCTAAATTCTGAGATGTTTAAGTCAATATAAAGATGGTAAAGATTCTTGACAAACCAAATACTATAATAATTACTGACCGGGCACCGTGACTCACACCTGTAATCCCAGCATTTTGGGAGGCCGAGGCGGGCGGATCACGAGGTCAGGCGATTGAGACCATCCTGGCTAATACAGTGAAACCCCATCTCTACTAAAAATACAAAAAATTAGCCAGGCATGGTGGCACGAGCCTGTAATCCCAGCTATTCAGGAGGCTGAGGCAGGGGAATCGCCTGAACCTGGGAGGCAGAGGTTGCAGTGAGCCGAGATTGTGCCACTGCACTCCAGCCTGGGTAACAGAGCGAGACTCCGTCTCAAAAAAAAAAAAATTATTATTATTTTACATAAGAAGAAACAATGCAATGATTGATTTTTGAGTGAAAAGTTAACTTTATATTTCTAGGAAAAATCCCATTTAGTCATATTGTATTACTTATATATTGGTGGATTCAATTTTGTATTTGTGTCCATTTGCCATATTGGGGCTGTAGTTTTTTTTGTTTATTTGTTTGTTTGTTTGTTTGTTTTTGAGATGGAGTCTTGCTCTGTCACCCAGGCTGGAGTGCAGTGGCTCGACCTCGGCTCACTGCAAGCTCCACCTCCCGGGTTCACGCCATTCTTCTGCCTCAGCTTCCCGAGTAGCTGGGCCTAAAGGCGCCCACCACCACACCTAGCTAATTTTTTGTATTTTTAGTAGAGACGGGGTTTCACCATGTTAGCCAGGATGGTCTCGATTTCCTCCCACCTCAGCCTCTCGATGACCTAGGACCACAAGCACACACCACCATGCTTGGCTAATATTTTTATTTTCATTTAGTAGAGACGAGGTCTCACTATGTTGCCCAGGATGGTCTCCAACTCCTGGGCTCAAGCGATTCACACACCTTGGCCTCCCAAAGCACTGAGATTACAGGTATGAACCACATGCCTGGCAATGATTTTTTACAAAATACTTTATGTTTTCCTTTATTTTCTTACTTATTTTTTTTTTGGGCGGCGGGGGGAGGGTCTGTTTTCTGTTTTACTTGATTTCTACTATCTTCATTATTTGTTTTCTTCTACTTTGTGTTTAATATGTCCTTTCTTGTAGCTTCTGAAGATTAAAACTTAGTTCATTCTCTTGGGCCCTCTTTTTCTTATGATACAAACTTTTAAGCCATAAATTTCACTTTTAGAACTGCCTTAGCATTTTCCCACAAACATTTGATACATTGTGTAATTTTTCATTCGCTTCGAGAGATTTTCCTACTTTCCTTCTGAGTTCTTCTTTAATCAATGAGGACTATAGAAACGTTTAATTTTCAAATATTCAGAGTTTCCAGATATTGATCTATAATTGATTTCAAATTTAGCTTTACAGTGGGTTAGAAAAATATACTCTGTGACTTCAATCATTTTAAATTTTTTGAGACTTGTTTTATAGCTAATTATATGGCCTTTTTTAGTGAACATTATATATGCACTTAAAAGGAACATCTAGGCTGGGCATGGTGGCTCACGCCTGTAATCCCAACACTTTGGGAGGCCAAGGTGAGAGAATCACTTGAGCCCAGGAGTTCAAGACCAGCCTGAGCAATATAGTGAGACCACATCTCTACAAAAAAAAAAAAAAAATTAAAAATCAGCGGAGTATGGCCGGGCGCGGTGGCTCACACCTGTAATCCCAGCACTTTTGGAGGCCAAGGCGGGTGGATCACAAGGTCAAGAGATCGAGACCATCCTGGCCAACATGATGAAACCCCGTCTTTACTAAAAATACAAAAATCAGCTGGGCGTCATGGCGCATGCCTATAGTCTCAGCTACTTGGGAGGCTGAGGCAGGAGAATCGCTTGAACCCGGGAGGCGGAGGTTGCAGTCAGCCGAGATCGCACCACTGCACTCCAGCCTGGCGACAGAGTGAGACTCCACCTCAGAAAAACAAAAAAAGAAAGAAAAGAAAAATTAGCTGGGTATGACGGCACCCACCTGTAGTCCCTGCTACTCAGGAGGCTGATGTGGGAAGATCGCTTGAATGTGGAGGTCAAGGCTGCAGTGTGCTATGATCCACTTTACTCTAGCCTGGGTGACAGAGTGAGACTGTCTCAAAATAAATAAATAAAAATAATGAAAGAAAGGAGCTTGTATTCTGCAATTGTTGGGAGAAATGTTCTAACGTATCATTTTGTTTTAATGCCTCTTTTTGCTTCTGCTTGAAAGTCTTATCTTCCTCATCCGTCTCCTTGGCCTGCTTCTTGGGCTGTTTTAGGGGGTTCTTCTTGCTGCACATGGCACCTGTGCCCCTTCCTCAGACTCTGCCCTCTATTGGACTCCTTTTTCCTTTTTTTTTTGAGACAGAGTCTTGCTCTGTCACCCAAGCTGGAGTACAGTGGCACAAACACAGCTTACTGTGGCCTTGACCCTCCTGGGACCAACCGATTCTCCCACATCAGCCTTCCAAGTACCTGGGACTATAGATGTGTGCCACCCCGCCCGGCTAATTTTTTGATTTTTTTTGTAGCGACGGGGTCTCACTTTGTTGCCCAGGCTGGTCCCAAACACCTGGGCTCAAGCAATCCTCCCACCTTGGCCTCCC
Source organism: Pan troglodytes (assembly GCF_028858775.2). Lineage (NCBI taxonomy): Eukaryota > Metazoa > Chordata > Mammalia > Primates > Hominidae > Pan > Pan troglodytes. The sequence continues at coordinate 25,996,699 of NC_072409.2, read as the reverse complement.
AAAGTGCTGAGATGATGGGCGTGAGCCACCATGCCCGGCCTACGATTTGTATTTGATGCTTCCTTTTTGAAACAGTTTTATTGAGAAATAACTTACATACCATACAGTTCACCCATTAAAACGTACAATTCAGTAGCTGTTAGTATAATCAGAGTTTCATAAACATCATCCAATTTTAGAATATTTTCATCACCCCAAAAAGAAACTTTACTCCTTAGTAGTTACCTCACATTTCCACCAAAACCTCTCAGCCCTAGGGAACTACTAGTCTACTTTCTTTCCCTATTGATTTGTATATTCTAGACACTTCATATAAATGGAATCATATAATATATGACCCTTTGTGACTGGCTCCTTTCCCATAGCTTTGTAAACTTTTCCAGGTTTATCCATGTTGAAGCATGTACCAGTGTCATAAATTTTTTAATATAGTTGCTGCTCTGGCATTCATTTTTAGGCCTGGCCTAAGTCTTTTGAAACCCAGTTGTATACCCAACCCCCTGCTGTCACCTTTGGCCTTGTTAAAACTTACCCTCCTGGCCAGGTGTGGTGGCTCACACCTGTAATCCCACACTTTGGGAGGCCAAGGTGGGAGGATCACTTGAGCTCAGGAGTTCAAGACCAGCCTGGCCAAATATGGTGAAACCTTGCCTCTACTAAAAATACAAAAATTAGATGGGAAGGATGGCATGTGCCTGTAATCCCAGCTACTCGAGAGGCTGAGGCACAAGGATCGCTTGAATCTGGGAGGCGGAGGAGGCTGCAGTGAGCTGAGATCATGCCACTGCACTCCAGCCCGGGCAACACAGCAAGACTCTGTCTCAAGAAACAAAACAAAACAAACTTCCCCTCCCAGTGTGGTTGAGATATAGCCCACTTGTTCATCTTATAGACTCCCAAACGCAACACATCCCTCAGCTGACCATGAAAAAACCTAATGGTTGACTGAGGGCTGTAATCCCAACACTTTGGGAGGGTGCGGCAGGAGGACTGTTTGAGGCCAGGAGTTTGAGACCACCCTGGGTAACACAGTGAGACCCCTGTCTCTACAAAAAGAAAAAAAAATTAGCTGGGCGTAGTGGCCCACATCTCTAGTCCCAGCTACTCAAGAGGCTGAGGCATGAGGATCGACTGAGGCAGGGAGGTAGAGGATGCAGTGAGCTGAAATCACGCCACTGCACTCCAGCCTGGGCAACAGAGCGAGACCTTGTCTCAAAACAAAACAGAACAAAACAAAAACCTAATGGTTAACACCAGAGTCTTGGAAATAAGTTCCTCTCCTTTGCGCATGTGTTTTTTAAGGGCATAATGCCTATAGACCTAATAAAAGCATAATCTCACAGGTCTCCCTTTCTTCTCTCTTTCTCCTCTACTCCTCCTGAGTAGCTGGAACTAGAGATGTGGGCCACCATGCCCAGCTAATTTTTTTTTTCTTTTTGTAGAGACGAGGGTCTCACTATGCTACCCAAGGTGGTCTCAAACTCCTGGCCTCAAGCAGTCCTCCTGCCGCACCCTCCCAAAGTGCCGGGATTATGGCCCTCAGCCAACCCACTAGGTTTACTGTGATTCCTTTCTCTAGGATCTTCGTTTTTCAAGTCCTAGCTGCCTTAATAGACCTGACTCCAAATTTTGTATCTCCAGGCCAGTAAGACTGCCGGTAAGCTCTAGGGTGCTTCTTTCTGACTTCTACACTCCTAGACACAAATCAACAATGCCCTGAGAAGGAAAAGCGGCTGAGAATGCAGGACTCACTTCAGAGTATTTCTCTTCTTCCTGGGGGGCTCGTGGACTCTCAAGCCTTGGATGACAGGGTTGCTCTCCAATTGTTCTCAACAGACTTATTTATTTTTTTAAACAGCTTTCATCGTTCTTAGTGGCAGAGTTAGTTTGTTCAACAAGGTACCTCATCATGGTTGGATGCCTGCATCATTAAAAAAATTCATTGTAGTGAAATATCCTTTAAACAAATAAAATTAGATTTTTTTTGAAGTTGATTGTGGCAAAAACAATTTAAAATTTACCTTTGTAACTACTTTTAAGTGTACAGTTCGGTGGTGTTATATTTACATTATTGTGTAACATCTCTAGAAATTTTTCATCTTGCAAAATTGAAACTCTGTACCCAGTAAACATTATATCACCATTTTCCCCTCCCTCTACCCTCTAGCAACCACTATTCTACCGTCTTGTTTCCACGAGTTTGACATAATCCCACAGTTTACATACCTCTACATACCTCATATAGGTCAAATCATAACAGTATTTGTCCTTTTGTGACTGGTTTATTGCACTTGGCACAACATCCTCAAGGTTCATCTATGTTGTAGCCTGTGATAAGATTTCCTTCCTTTTTAAGGCTGAATAATATTCCATTATATATATATATATCACATTTTCATTCATCTCTTCATCTGTTGATGAACATTTGGGCTGCCTCAATCTCTTGGCTATTGTGAATAGTGCTGCAATGAACATGAATGTGCAAATATCTCTTCGATATCCTGCTTTCAATTCTTTTGGATATTTACCCAGAAGTGGGATTGCTGGATCATATGGTAGCTCTAGTTTTAGTTTTTTGAGGAACTTCCCCACTGTTTTGCATAGTGGTGGTACCATCTACATTCCTATCAGCATTGCATAAGAGTTCCAATTTCTCCACAAGATCCCATCTTTAGAATATGCAGCAATTAACTAGGGGGTTTTCATTTTTGGTCTTTTTTGTTTGTACAAACATTATTGTGTCAACATTTACACAGATTTTAAATTTCAGCCTAGACCTGGAAGAGTGTTGATACAGGAAGGTGTTAAGAACATCAACCGGAATCAGCTCTAGAGATGGAGAGGGGTTGGCAGAAGCTACCTAAAAGAGAGAACATGCTTGATGTGGTAATGAAGTTACCTGCTTGGATTCTGGACGACCCTGGATATTTTCTCCTTTGCTAAGAAGTTAGCTTCTTTCTCTCCCTCAAAAATATTCTTCTCTTCCCTTACCTACTCCAAGGGTACAAGTGACTGGGGTATGCCTGTCACAGATGAGGTGAGGCCAAGATGTGGGCACTACGTAAGGCCTGACAGATATGGTGTAAATGTTATTTATTACCATGATTACTGTTTTGGAGATGGTCAGTGCTGTAAATAGAAAGGGAGTTAAGAGCAGACTCTGAAGCCAGACTGTCCGGAATGAATCCAGGCTCCTCTAGCTACTATCTATGTGATGTTGAAAAAATTTCTTAATTTCTCTGTGCCTCAATTTCCTTATCATAAAATGGCAATGTTAATAGCACCCACTATGTAGAGTTCTTAGGATTAAATAAATTAATATTCGCTAAGTACTCAGTGCAAACTGTGGGCACACAGCAAGTACTACGAAAGTGTTAGGTAAAATAAAGGTGGACCAAGCCTGGTAGCACCTAGCAAGTCCAGCTTCATCTTTGCTGTGCTGAGTCGTGTAGGTGGTGTTCTTGTGTCTCTCTCTGGTTTGCTGGAGGACCTAGTTTTAGTGTATTTTAGGTATCATTAAGCATCCCCGCTCCCTCGATGGGATAGGGGTGTGTGTGTTACAGGTGGTTGTTGGGCACCTTCACGGGGCAGCGGTGACTATGGGCTGTACGTAGTATCTCGGTAGAAAGTGTTAATGCACATCCCTGGGCGGAGAGGTAACTCTACTCAATGCGTTATAAGGGAAATCACACACCTCACGGATGGTGTAGGTTCTGTCTGCTCCTTGCGTTTCAGTGGAGGTGCACAGAGCTCCGGGGGGCATCGGGGACCGCGGGCCCAGGACGTGTAGTACGGAGCGGTGCTGTACACTTCCTCGGACCATAGCGGGGATGGCGGGTTCCACACCTGTCGGGGCAGTAGGGACTGAGCTCGTGCGCGCGGAGGACGGATTGCTCCAAACCTCTCGCTCCAGCGCGCCGGCCGCCGCGTGCGAACGTGTGTGCGGCAGGAGGCTCGGGCTACACCTCCTCGGGGCAGCAACGACTGCGAGCTCGGTGCGTGCGGTAGGAGGTGTCGTTACACACTTCCTGTGGGTCTCGCCGACCACGGCGCGTTTCCGGTGCCGGCTGGAGCCCGGGGTCCGAGCCCCCGCCCCGCTCGCCGGCCCCGCCCCGGCCCGCCCGCGCCCCGCCCCCTGCCCGCCCGCCGCGCTCCGAGCCGGGCGCGCGGAGCTCGGGGCGCACGGAGCGGCGCGCGGCGGTCGGCCGAGCCAGGCTGGCGCCCCCGCCCCCCGCCCCGCTCCTCGGTCCGCCGCCCGCCGGGCGCCTTCCCCGCGCCACTTACCTTCGGTGCCCGGCCCTCTGGCCACTCTCCTCCCGCCCTCGCGCCCCTCCGGCCCGTCCCGTCCAGCCCGGGCTTCCCGGCTCTCGCAGGCCCCCCCGCCGACCGCGTTCCTATGGACAGACGCACAGACACCTGCAGGTGGGTGAGAGCCCGCGCGCGGGGCGGGGACGAGCGCGCCGACGCCGCGACCCAGGCGGGGAGCCCCTTTGTGTGGGGGGCGGCCGCGCCGGGGTCGACTCTGCCTCCCCGTCAGCGGCCGCGCGGTGACCCGGCTGAACCTTCCTTTTGTCTCCTCTCGGGGGAGCGAGGCCGGAGCGAGGGCAGGGACCCGGGCGGCCGCTCGTCGGCAGCGCCGGGCTTGGGGGTGCGAGGCGCAGAGACCCCCGGCGGCGGCTCCGGTCCGCCTGCCCCGGGCCCCCCCCCCCGCCCGGCAGCTCGGGTCTCAGCGGCGGCTGCAGGCGCAGTGCGTGGGGCTGGCGCCCCCGCTCCTGCTCTTGGGTCTGTCGGAGGTGGGAAGGAGGGCGGGAAGGAGGAGGAAAAGGTCTGTCCTCTTAGTTTCCAAGTCTTGAGATGCTTATGGAGAAAGAGAGGTGGTTCAGGGCTCTGCCCCACTAGTTTTCCTCCTTGGGTGGCTCGCCAAGGTGCGTTTGGGGCGTGTGTGAAGGAACGTGCATGGCTTCGCTCCCTTATTTATTGTTTCTAACGGAGGAGGGCTTTCTCCAAAAGGCTCTTCCGCCCCCCCCCCCACACCCATCTGAGGCTGCGCACAGTGATTTGTGTTTGTTATCAAATATATCGAGAAATGTATTCCCTTGGGTAGGAGGAGGTTGGACTGAACAACGTCAAACCAAAATCAAAGAATGTTTTTGGTTCCTTCAAGTCTTTTTTTTTTCTTTAAGGTTTTAGATTGGGACTTTAAAAAAAATGAACATGGCTATGATTTTTACAATTATATATATTTAGTGTGTGTGTGTGTGTTTTGAAGTTTAGGAGTAAAGTTTTGTTTTTTCCGAACTCGTTAGGATTCGCAAGACGGAATCCTCTCCCGACGAAATAAACAGCTAACAAGCCAGTCAGGTAGTGACAGCTTCCATGGTGGAGGTTAAATTGGAGTGCAATAAACAATGATGTAGCTTTCCCTTCAGGCTGAAGCCTTTATTTCTGCTGATTTAAGATATGAGATCTTTCCCTACCCATGAGACTGTGAATGTCAGAATTGAGCTTCCCCCCTAGGATTGTGCCTTTACTATTTTATTCCATGTATATAACCCAACGATTGGGTTGTGCATGGATATGGATACAGTGTTTTGAAAAATATCGTAGGGTGATGTTTCTGAATTGTCTTATTTGATTAGCTAGCTAAGTTTCTTCATGAACGGTTGCTGTGTATTGTAGATACTCAAATAATAAATGAGGTTGAATAAGCACCCAGAAAATTAATTTTACAGATTCAGATTTTTAATACGCAGGTATGGATTTATACCTGTATTAATCTCAATCTACTGCTCCGTTCTGGAAACTCTTTTTTGCCCACCCTGTGAGAATTTATATTGACAAACTTAAGTCTGACAGTTACCCAGGAGATTAAAAAAACGAAGAAGCAGTTTTGGGGGCCATGCATACAATTACATGGACAGTCATAGGTAAAAAATAGAGGTTTTCCTAAAAAACCAAAAAGCATTATCATCTAAACTTGAAGGAAAAACGTGGAAAATTATGTATTTAAATTTTCATTAAGGTTTAAAAATTAGTAAACAGTGTACAATTTAATGCACTTTTTTAAAGACAAACTGATCTTTGTCATTATAAAAAGTTTAGTATGCTTAAAATAGTGCTTTTTTCTAGGAGAAAAATTTATCTAGATTCTTGTCCCAGTTAAACAGATTAATATTATTGCATGCCTAATTTTGTAGATGCCTGGAGTGTAGATTTATACACACATTACTTAAAACCTAGCAGTGATCAAGCCAATCCCTTTTAGTTGATAGAATTTTACTAGTTTCTGCTTTGACTTCCAGTCTGCATTAGGTAAATAAATTTAAATTCTGCACAGAAGCACAGCTCAGTATGTGGCTCTGGTAGGCCCTTGACTAGCGTTCCTTGTCCCTCTCCATTCCTAGTAGTAGCCCAAAGAGAAGAGGTATTGAAATTTGATCAGGCTTTATCGTGAATCCAGGAATGGAGTTCTAGACCACTCTCAGAATTTCAGCACTTAGATATACGTACTCTTCCTTAGCTCTTTAAAATATTTAAAAAAGATAAGCTAACGATTGAATTGCTTGTTTATATATTTACAAGGCTGTCAGTGGTAGTGATAAGATTTAACAAAGAGTCACTGTGTAGCTAAGCATCGAGTGTGGCCTGTACTGAGAATTGTTTTGGCAAAGTTGTAGTTGTGCCTGTTTTCTGAGATCATCAATGTAGTCTTTATGTGGGCTGGCTAAATGATAACACTTAGTTTTGTTTATGTTTTTGTGTTTTTTTTTTTTTGACTGATAGGTAGATAAGAATTTTTTGTTTTTTGTGTAATTAGCAATAATATTTTAGTGTAATCAGAAGCATTCCAGAGAACCTTACATATTTTCAACTGATTTCCTTTCTGGTAAGTTGGTGTTGAGGAAGGCATATAAATTATTTTTCATTTTTCATGTTTGAAATTTTTTTCATTTATTTTGACAAATAAGTGCTACTTCCAGAAAATTTGAATATGTGTAAAACTGGATTTTTAAATATAGCTGACATTTACCACCTTCTCTTTTTAAAACAACATTAAGCCGTCCACAGTTAAATTTGATAGGCTTTAAAATCCATGGACTTTTCTAGCATTTTCCTGTTTATTGGTTATCAATGTAGTATCATTACAAGAAGCCTAAAATGGCCACTTTATGTTAACTGGAATGCTCAAATGACTAGTGTTTTCATTAGCAATAAATGGAAAGCTGAAAAGTAACAATTTTATTCTTTGTAATAGATCTGTGACTTTCAAGTCTTTCTTTTTGACATTTTTTTGTAGCCTGGTGGGGAAGCAGGTCCGGCTGTGAGAGGTGTGGACAGTGACCTCTCATTCCAGCCTTTATCATCATCCTGCATTGTTTAACAACAGCACCAACACCATGCTGCTTGCTGAAAATGCAGATTTCATTCTTGGATTAATATTCTGGTACCAGATGTATGAGGCTGGCTCTAAAGAAGCTTTTTCTCTTAAGTACTGTCAAAAATAGAGAAGCTGAAGATTGGAGAGAAGCCATTTATTTTGAACAGTTTATTTTCTGACAGTTTGTGTTTGTAAAGAAACCTGCTCATAATATTTACTTAAGAGATCTACATAGTTGCCTGAGGAAGCCCCACAGGTTTCTTTTTTTCCTTTAAAAAAGTTTCCATTGAGCTTAACTCTTATGTGATACTTCTTGACTTTGCTTCTGATTAGTTGATTTATGGACTTTATTTACTAGCATGATTGGAGAATTCTTTTGCTAGACTGAAATTGCACTCTGCCTGTGCTCTGGTCCGTTTCCTAGGTAACAAATGCACTGCATAGATTCCATAATGAGGACTGTGGTTGGCTAGTTACTGTGTAAATTCTGTTGTTTGGTAAAGCTTAGTCTCAAATTCAAATAAAGGTCAAGAAACGAAAAGTACTGAAAATGCAAATTTTTGAATTTTATTTTGTATCCAATGCCAACAAAGTTTAATAGGCTTTTCTGGAGAAAGGCAAATTATGCAGCCGTATTCAAGTTTGTTTTGCAAAGTCTTACACTTAAACAGTTGGAGAGCTTTTTCACCGTTAGTGTTCATACTGGTAATGCTAATGGCTCTAGTGACAAAGAAGATGTATTTCAGAAACATGTTATTACACTTGAAAATAATATGGAAAGCAAAGAATCTTGGTCTAGGACAACAGTGATATTCTTATACTGAAAGGAAGTAACATTATGTATCAAAAGAGAAATTATACAACTTTGATGTGAGATATAACATTATGTTTTTTAGAGACACAGTCGCACTCTGTCACCCACGCTGGAATACAGTGGTGCAACCATAGCTTACTGCCTCTTCAAACTCCTGGGCCCAGAGGATCACATCTCAACCTCCCAAGTAGCTGGGACTACAGGCACGTGCCATCACACTTAGCTAATTTTTCTTATTTTTTGTAGCGATGGGGTCTTGCGGTGTTGCCCAGGCTGGTCTTGAACTCCTGGACTCAAATGATCTTCCTGCCTTGGCCTCCCAAAGTGCTAGGATTATAGGTGTGAACCACCACGTCCAGCCATAACTTTAAAAAAGTTTAAGAAGACGTTAAAACGTTGAAGCAATATTTAAAAGCATTAAAAATCTTACCATAAAATGCTGAATTTCTACTCTAGCTTTTTTTCTTCTCTGCATGAACTTTGGCCAACCTAGCACCAGGGAGTAGCTCCCGCCTTGGTTGCTGCAAGTTAGAGAATAGCTTTCTCCTTCACCTTACTCTCCTCTGGAAATCTATGGCCTCTTTAGCTCCAGAGATAGGACAAAAAGTAATATGTATGGAATGGCTAGTAATTATTAGCTGGGTTTTTTTTTTGTTTTTTTTTGTTTTTTTTTTTTCCTTAAGAAACCTGCAAAGAACCAAAATTCCATTAAAACCTACTGGAAATATATTTTCACTTGATGCCTGAAAATGTTTTTTGTTTGTTAATCATCAAGGATTTCATTAGCTGAACTTAACATACACATAACTCTTTTTAATTCTAAATAATTATCCAAAGTTGCTTCCATTGCTTTCCCTTGCTTCTCTGGATTGTTTTTAGATGATTCATTTACTCTTTGGTTAACTTTCATTTCATGCATAGGATACATCTTGGTTGGCTTCTCTTTTTATTCTTGGTTTTCTTCAAAACTGATACTGCTTTAACCTTTTCTGTCCTTTTTTAATTGCAAATATTCTGTCCCTTCAGTTTTTTCTTATATTTTCCTCTGGAAATACTTATTATTTTAAAAATATTTTCCTTGCATGATTTAAGGCATAATCACCATATATCAAAAGCTCTATTCTTTTTTCTGTTATAGGACTTCATATTTCTGGGATGGAGTTGACAATATGTGTGAATTCTTAACCAGCTAGGACTACTTCCTCTTCTCAGCTTGTATTAATTTGTTAGGGCTGCCATAACAAAGAATCACAGACTGGTTGTCTTAAACAACAAAAATTTATTTTCTGACAATTCTGGAGGCTAGAAGTATAAGCTCAAAGTGTTGGCAGGGTTGGGTTCTTCTAAGGCCCCTCTCTTGGCTGATGGATGGCTGTCTTCCTAAGGTGGCTTCACTTGGTCTTCCCTCTGTGTATGTGTGTGTCCTAATTTCCTCTTAAGAACATCACTTACATTGGATTAGGGCACACACATATGACTTCATTTTACCTTAATTACCTCTATTCCAGGCCTTACTTCCCCTATAAGTCACATTGTGAGGTACCAGGGTTTAGGATGTGAACAGATGAATTTGAGAGGAATACAGTTCAGCCTGTAACACAGTCCATCCGTCTACCTACTGCCTTTCATGCATGTATACCTACCTACCTACATACGTACATACATACCTCACTCCACATGTGGGATTTTGTTGGCAATTTTTCACTTGAATCCCAGGCCCCAATACATAGCAATATGATCAACTCTATATATAGTCATTAAAAATAAAGTAGCTAAAGGCTTTTTGTTTTTCACTCTTCGTGTTCATTGTTTTTAAATGCTTTATTTTTAATGACTTAAAGTACAAAATCCTTTTTTTGTTTGTTTGAGACAGGATCTTTTTCTGTTGCCCAGGATGGAGCGCAGTAACGTGATCACAGCTCACTGCAGCCTCGACCTCCTGAGCTCACGCATTCCTCTCACCTCAGCCTTCTGAGTAGCTGGGATCACAGGCGCACACCCAGAGCCCAGCTCTTTTTTTTTTTTTTTTTTTTGTAGAGATGAGGCCTGTGTGTCCCAGATTGGTCTTGAACTCCTGGGCTCATGATATACTCCTATCTGGGCCTCCCAAAGTGCTGGGATTACAGGCCTGAGCCACTGTGCCTGGCCAAAATTCTTAATAGTTGTTTTGGAATACTGGAGAATATTATTGTGGCCAAATTCAGTGGAAGTGCTAATGCTGTTATTTTCTTCTGAGTTCTGAGGACTTGTTTCTTTTGGTGCTTTTTTTTTTTTCAGCTATTGGTCTTGCTGCTCTCATGGTAAGTTATGCACTATTTGGTCTTTTCACGCATGTCTGATGATTCCTGAATCTAATATCTAGTCGGGGCTTTTCTCCTGAAATCCACATCTTTGTGTCCTACTATGACTGGATATATTCACTTAATTTTCCACAAGCATTTCACATTCAACATGCCCCAGACTTTTGTCCTCTTCACATCTGTGTCTTTTCTTTTATTCCTTAGGCCAGTGAATTGGTACCACCTTCCATCCATTTTCCCAGTCCAGAAATTTAGGAGTTATCTCTGATTCCTTCTTTATTCTTAATCCCATTTTCCATACATAATCAAGCCCCTGGGTCAGTCAGTTCTTGCTGCCCAAGATTTCTCAATTCTGTCTGTTTGCCATATGTGAATCATATGCTACTGTGTTACCTTTGCATTAGTCTTAGTTTTACAGTTAAATATATTCAGTGTGCAACAGAAGTCCTTATGGTAAAGCTTCTGTAATCATCTAGTAGTCTGAAGTTCATTGAATTCTTGTAGTGGCTCATGTGAAATGTATCCCTTGCCTTTCATATTTAACACTGTTTATCTGTGGCTTTTATAGTTCAGGGTCACTTTGACTGAATAAAAATACTTGACTCACATTTTTTTCCCCCTCAACTATCTTTAAAAATGTTACTCTCTTGCAGGAGTTGGCAAACTTTTTCTGTAAAAGACTGAATAATAATTATCTTAGGTTTTATGGATCACTGGTTTCCCTCACAATTACTTAACTGTGCCATTGCATTGCAAAAGCAGCTATAGATAGTGTGTAAATGAACTAGCCTGACTGTTCCAATAAAACTTAATTTATAGAACCAGGCAGTGGGCTGGATTTGGTCCTAGGCCTTAGTTTGCTGAGTCCTATTCTATTCTGGTAAAATGTGTTGTTGTCAAACTCTAATACCAATATGATTTTCTTTCTTTAATTTTATCTTTTTGCCTAGATAACCAAGGGCTTTTTCTTCATATTTAAAGCCAATAATTTTACTAGAATGTCTGTTGACCATTCCCTGTTAATTCTCCTAGATACACAGTGTTTTTTATTACATTGGCTCAAGTGTTTTTTCTTATTTTCATCAATTATAGTTTTTTAGTAATGTGTTCCATTGTTTTCATTTTCTCTCTTTGGGGCCTCCTATTATATGTATGTTGGATCTTGTTATGTCTATACCTTAGTATTATTTTTTCTTATTTTTTATATTTGCTCTATTTTTATGTTTTTTTCTATTTTATGCTTTAGTGTGTTCAATGTATTTTTCATGGTATCTATCGCTTTTTTTTTTTTTGACAGTCTCTGTCACCCAGGCTGGAATGCAGTGGCACCATCATGGTTTACAGCAGTGTCAACATCTCTGGCCTCAGGTGATCCTCCCAGTTTAGCCCCAAGTAGCTGGGACTACAGATGTGCATCACCATGCCCTACTAATTTTTGTGTTTTTTGTAGAGACAGGGTTTCACCATGTCACCCAGGCTGGTCTCAAACTCATGGGCTCAAATGATCCACCTGTCTCAGCCTCCCAAAGTGCTGGGATTACAGGCGTGAGCCACCGTATCTGGTGGTACCTATCTATTAAGTTTAGTGTTCTTTTTAGTTTTCACTTCCTTTCTGAGTTTTTTCTTTCCTGTTCTGTCATGAACTTTGTCATTTCTTATTGTACATCCTCTTGTTATCTGGCAAGATTCATTTTTTGGTTTTTCAATTTCTGATGTATGCTGTTCTTCCATAGCTTCTATCATTTTAAAATTTTTTCCCCTTTTTTCTTTTTTTTTCTTTTTGAGACAGGGCCTTTCTCTGTCATTCAAGGCTCAAGGGATTCACCCACCTCAGCTTCCCAAGTAGCTAGGACTGTGGATGTGTGCCACCACTACCAGCTGAATTTTTTTTTTTTTTTTTTTGTAAAGATGGGTTTCACTGTGTTGCCCAGGCTGGTCTTGAATTCTTGGGCTTGTGATCCTCCTGCCTTGGTCTCCCAAAGTGCTGAGATTACAGGCATGAGGCACTGTGCCTGGCTATTTTCTTAATTCCTCTTATTCATTTTGAAATATGTTACAGTTCTCATCTTTTTTTCTTACTGTGCTTTTGAATTGTTCTCTCTTGGTCATATTTAAATTAGATGGACTTACCTGTACTTTTGGAGAAGGTTTCTGTGATGGAGATGGAAATTGACAAATACAGTTTTCCTGGTTTTATAGTTTGAAGATTTTCTCCTTTGTTGCTTATCTGAAGTATTTTAAAAATATGGCCACTCAATTAAAATAAAAATGAGGTACCATTGTACACTCACTAGAATGGCTAAATGAGAAAGTTGAAAAATACCAAGTATGAGGATGTAGGATAGCTGAAATTCTCCTGCACTGCTATTCGAAGTGTAAATTGGAATGGAAATGTAAAGTGGTACAGCAATTTGGAAAGCTGTATGGCCATATCTACTAAAACTGGACATATGCTGCAAATCCTGTGACTCATTAGTTCTACTCTAAGATCCATACTCACCCAAATATATGGACTAGAATGCTCATAGCACATTTGTCATTCCTCCAAACTGAAATCTGTTGAAATGGCCATCACTCATTGTTGTTCCCTTCCACAGTGAGTCTGACTTTGGCTGTGTAACTTGCTCTGGCTAGTTGGACATTAGCAAGCATTATGCAACAGAAGCTTGATAAGTGCTTACATACTCTGGGGAATAATGCCCTGAGACCACTATATAAGGACGTCCTGGAGTAGGAGAGGTTACTTGGAAGAGAATCGTGGTGCCCAGCCAATGACCAGTACTTACTGACAAACTTGAGTGAGGCCATCTTTGACCTTATAGTTTAGCTGACCTTCCTTCCAGCTAAAAGTAGCCATGTGAACAAGTCCAGGTAAAGCCAGAGGAGGAACTACCCAGAAAACATAGAATTGTGAGAAATAAGAAATTGTTGTTTTAAGCCACTAAATTTTTAGGTGATTTGTTATACAGCAATATTAAACTGACTCAGATTGAATAAATACATCATGGTATATTTATACAATGGAATACTGTAGAGCGATGAGAATGATAAACAGTCTACAGCTGCATGCAGTAGTATGTATGAATCTCACAGACATATGTTGAGCTAAAGAAGCCAGACAGAGCAGAGTTTATACTGTATGCCTGCATGTATAGAAAGTCCTCAAACAGGCAGAATCATTCTGTTCTGTTAGAAGCCAGAATAGGGGCTACCCTTGGGGGAGTATTGATGAGAACAGAGAAAGTAGAGGCTTCTGGGCTGCTGGAAAGTTTCTGTTTCTTGAACTGGTTGCTGGTTACATAAGTGGGTTCTGTTTGTGAAATTGTGAAATATCAGCAAGTTCACTTATTGCTGCCTTTTTACGAGTGTATGTTTCAACATAAAGGAAAAAATGTGGCTTCTTGATGTGACCTCCTCTCTGATGTTCTCTGAGATTAACCTCCTCTGGGTATCTCTTTCCTTTATTCCCACTCCTGCCTCTTTGTTTGATTTGGATTCTAGTCCACGGTGTTCTTCCTAAAGCCTCTTAGGTTCTTGTGGTCTCGCATTCTCCCCCAGAAGCTCAGAAACTTTACTGGTTGTTCTTAGATACAATTTCACTTAAAAAAGATCCTCTCTTTTTGATGGTAATTTCTTCTTTCCCGGCTCTTAGAATCACCAGAACTCTCCTTTTTCTCCCTTCATCTGACCAGTTGCTTATTCTGTGTAGGTTCTGTTTTTTGGGCATTTTAGCCCTGCCTACTTATCTGGTGTCCATAGGACTGTCCTATCACCTGATATTGTTGAATATTTTGTCTTTTGTTATTGTCCACCTATTTTGTTATCCTCCCATCTCTGGGTGTTTTTATTTTTCCTGTGCAGATAATTGTAGATTCACTTGCAGTTGTAAGATATAATACAGAGAGGTTCTTTGCATACTTTGCTCAGCTTTCCCCAGTGGTAACATATTGCAAAATTATATTTATAATACTACAACCAGGATATTGACTGTTTATGGGCTGAGTAGTGTCCCTGCAAATTCATATGTTGAAGCCCCAACCCTCCAGTACCTTAATGTAACTGTATTTAGAAGCTAGGGCATTTAAAAAGGTGATTAAGTTAGGATAAGATTGTTGGAGTGGGCCCTAATATAATCCAGTCTGGTGTCCTTATAAGAGGAAATGTGGACACAAAAAGAGACATTAGGGACATGCACATAGGGGAAAAAACTCTGTGAAGGAAACAGCAAGGAGGAGGCCATCTGCAAGCCAAGGAGAGAGGCTTCAAAAGAAACCAAGCCTGCCAACACTTTGATCTTAGAATTCTAGCCTCCAGAATTGTCAGAAAATAAACTTCTGTTGTTTCAGGCACCCAGTCTGTAGTATTTTATTATGGCAGCCCTAGCAAATGAATCCACTGACATTGATAAAATCCACCACTCTTATTCAGATTTCCAGTTTCAGTCGTACTCACTCGTGTATGTGCTAGGTTCAATACAGTTTTTTTTTTTAATTCTCCAATTTAAAACTTTTAATTAAAAAGTAAACTTTAATGTCAAAAATGCAAACTTGGGGAGGTTCAATACAGTTTTATCACCTTTTTAGGTTTCTGTTTCTACCAGCCTCTCCACTGCTCCCCCGACCATTTCTAACATATTTGTATGATTAGATTTGAGGAGAGTCCAAAACTCAGCATCTGTTGTCTTGCTTGCTTAGGAGTCCTTTATTTATTTTTAAGTAGTTTTTTTGTTGTTGTTGTTGTTATGTTAGAAGACTTATTTTCCCTATTGATCAAAGGGGACAAATACCTCATTAGGCAAGAAAGGGTAAGATATGCAATAATCTGATTAGTAATAGCTTTTCCAGTGTATCTGATTTATAGTGATAAGCCAACATATATTTGTTGCAGGGAGTTTAATTCTTCTCTAAGTGACTAAGGTTGTTAACATTTTCATGACAGTTCTGGCACAGTTATTGACTTTGTTTATCTGACATCTTCTGAAAACAAGGAGTTCTACATTAGTGAATTTACCATATAACTAAAGTTTATCTCCTGGAGAAAACTTAAGATTAAAATCATTTTTAGTGAAGATGTTCTTTAAACATAGCTTAAGTAAAGGTGGCGGTTCAGTTGTTTTTAGAAACCTACCAAAGGAATCCTTTTCTAGCATCTGGATGAACCCAAGCAGATATGGAGAAATTTTCAAGATTTTTCTTTTCCCTCCCTGGAAAATTCGCTTAAGTTTTTCAGCTCTGAAGTTTTACAATAAATTTAGACCAGTTTACTACAGCCAATTCAAGGAAGGATCAATCAACCCAACTTAAAATCCATAAAATTCACGGATTTACCAAAATCTTGTTTAAACAGCCTTTGAAGATTCTTTTAAAGTTTTTTTATGTTGATATAACTTCCATAAAATGCATAATCTTATGTGTAGAGTGGAGTGATTTTTCCCCCTTTTATTTTTAGTTGAGATGGAATGATTCTACGTGTTTTTGGGATACAGAGTAATATTTCAATATGTGTATACAACGTATAATGATCAAATCAGGGTAATTAGGACACCCATCCTTGTGTTGGGAACATTCAAAATCCTCTCTTCTGGCCTTTTGAAAATATGTAATAAATAATAGTTAACCATATTCATCCTACAGGACTGCAGAACACCAGAGCTCATTCCTATCTAGCTGTAATTTTGTATCTGTTGACTAACCTCTATCCATCCCTCTCCCTTTACTCTTCCCAGCCTCTAACACACACAGTTCTACTCTCTACTTCCATGAGCTCAAAAATTTATCTCCTACATATGAGTGAGAACATGTGGCATTTATTTTTCTGTGCCTGACTTATTTTGCTTAACATGATGTCCTCCAGGCTTATCCATGTTGTGGCAAATGGTGGGATTTCTTTCCTTTTTATGGATAAATAGTATTCCATTGTGTATATACACCACATTTTCTTTATCCATGCATCGGTTGATGGACATTTGGTTTGATTACATGTCTTAGCTATTGTGAAAGTACTACAATAAACATGGTGGTGGAGATAATCTCTTTGATACACTGATTTCTTTGATACACTGGTTTTCTTTTCTTTGGATAAATACTCAGCAGTGGGATTGCTGGATTAGTATTGTAGTTCTGTTTTTAGTTTTTTGAGAATCTTCTATATGGCTTTCTATAATAAATAGCCTTTGAAGATTTCCGTGAAATTTTAGCTGAAGGTGCTCCCATTCTACCTTCAGAGCATTTTAAGGAATGTTCTGCTTTAAAAGTTGTGGGTCATATGATAATGTAGTCTTAGAAATATTTTCCTTTTGAATTTTGTTAATGAATATGAATATATTCATTGAAAAGCATATATTCATAATATTCTGCCTATGATAATATATTGCTTATGAGTATATTTGGAATATGAATATCTTCTTGATACGTATATAGTTTTACATTGTTTTTTGGCCAACTGGCTTGTTGCTTTCTGGTAGATAAAAGTCTTAACACAAACTGTATTTCCTATCTACATTTTTTTCTTTTTCTTTTTTTTTTTTTGAGACAGAGTTTCGCTCTGTCACCCAGGCTAGTGGTGTGATCTCAGCTTACTGCAAGCTCCGCCTCCCAGGTTCATGCCATTCTCCTGCCTCAGCCTCCCGAGTAGCTGGGACTACAGGCGCTCGCCACCACGCCCGGCTAATTTTTTGTATATTTAGTAGAGATGGGGTTTCACCGTGTTAGCCAGGATGGTCTCTATCTCCTGACCTCGTGATCCACCCGCCTCGGCCTCCCAAAATGCTGGGATTACAGGCGTGAGCCACTGCGCCCAGCCTCCTGTCTACATTTTTCTAATGATATGTTTATATATTGGGTTAAGGTATAAAATCTGCACTTTCCATTAATGAAGTGATTGCCTCAGAAGTTTAGGGGGTTTCCTATTAAAATTATTATTATTATTATTTTTGAGACAGTGTCTCGCTCTGTCGCCGAGCCTGGAGTGCAGTGGTGCGATCAGCTCACTGCAACCTCCACCTCCTGGTTCCAGCGATTCTTGTGCCTCAGCCTCCTGAGTAGCTGGGATTACAGGTGTGTGCCACCATGCCCAGCTAATTTTTGAATTTTTAGTAGAGATGGGGTTTCGCCATGTTGGCCAGGCTGGTCTCGAACTCCTGACTTCAAGTGATCTGCCCGCCTTGGCCTCCCAAAGTGCTGGGATTACAGGCAAAACACCACGCCTGGCTTTACAAATTAGTTTTGGTGTCAAAATTTATCCTATTGATTAACCTTAATATCATTAATTTTTTTTTTTTTTAGAGATAAGGTGTCACTATGTTGCCCAGGCTGGTCTCGAACACCTGGGCTTGAGCAATCCTCCTGCCTTGGCCTCCCAAAGTGCTGGGATTATAGGCATGAGCCACCGTGGTCAGCCTAGTATCATTTTTATTTGATGCTTTCCTGTTAATCATCAAATAGATATTTTATAGTTACGTTATTTAGTCATCTAAGAACATACTATTGGCCTGAGAAATAAACATGTCCTTGCACATTACATAATAAACAGTATTCTTATTGAATATAAAAGAATGTAGTTCTGTATAATATTTTTGAGAAAAACGACGCACTGATAAAAAGGTTAGTTGGTTTGGCCATGTGAAAGTTTAAACTTGGTTGGGTTTGGTGGCTCATACCTGTAATCCCAGTATTTTGGAAGGCTGAGGCAGGAGGATTGCTTGATCCCAGGAGTTTCAAGATCAGCCTGGGCCACATGGGGAGACCCCCATCGCTACAAAAAAAAAAAAAATTAGCCCGGCATGGTTGCATGCACCTGTGGTCCTGGCTACTTTGGAGGCTGAGGTGGGAGGCTGAAGTGGGAGGATCTCTTGAGCCTAGGAGAGTTGAGGCTGCAGTGAACTATGATCATGCCACTGTACTCCAGTCTGGGTGACAGTGCCAAACCTTGTCTCCAAAACAAACAAACTCAAAAAACTTTGTTTTTTCAACAAAATAATGAAATTAAAAAGGAAGGAGTACACTTTGGGAGGCTGAGGTGAGAGGATTGTTTGAGATCAAGAGTTTGAGACCAGCCTGGGCAACAAAGCAAGACCCTTGTCTTTACAAAAAAAAAAAGAGAAAATTAATCAGGCATGATGGCTCATGCCTGTAGTCCCAGCTGCTTGGGAGACTGAAATGGAAGGATCACTTGAGCCCAGGAGTTCAAGGCCATGGTGAGCTATAATGGCGCCGCTGCATTCTAGACTTGGCAACAGAGCGAGATCCTGTCTCTTGAAAAAAACAAAATGAAACCAAGTTGAGAAGTGAGAACGCTGCCAAGAGGGCAGCCAACCAGGGCTGCAATGGAGAATAACAAGGAAGGCCTCTTTCAATCAAGTCTTCAATTAGTCTAAGAAGAAAATCTTCCCTTTCAGATTTAAAAAATAAAGAGGAGCCAACACCTTGCAGAGCTGGTAGCCAAGCATTTCAGGCAGAGAAAACTGTGGCGTAGAGAGACGGGAAGGGCATGAGGTCACACAGCAGACTGCACAGAAGAGCCAAGATTCGAAACCCTAATGCTAGACCCCAGCTCCCATCTATGACTTCTAATAACTGTTCATTAGTGGGTCCAGCATGGGGGCTTACATGGAGCAGACCCTACTAAAAATCACTCTTTCTTGAAAAAACAAAAAGAAAATACTTGCAGCAATATGATAGACAAAGAGTTGATGTCTTTGTGACATTGTATTGTTTTGTTTTCACGATTTACAAAAAAAAAAAAGCCCTAATAAATAATAGATAAAACGTAGAGCAATTTATAGAAGAGAAATGTTCAGCCTCCATGATAATCACACACAAAATACTATGGCAATCCAGAAGCTTTTTTTAAATACTATCAAATTAGCAAAAGTATGAAGTGAAATAATACCCATTTCTGGTGAGTAGAAAGGAGGAGGGGAGGAAGTTATTCTCATATGTATTGCTGATGGGAATATGACATCTTTGTTTTCTTATAAAACTTTGAAGTATAGTATACTTACAAAAGATGAACATATCAATATGTATAGTTGATTAACTGTTACAAATTGAATACATGTGACTAGTACTCAGATAATAAACAAGACATTATTTATTCCTTGTGCTTCTCCCAGTATATCTAACACAATCCTTCTGAAACAAAATAAATATCCTGACAGATTGCTGAGTCATGGGGTATATATGCTGAGCTTTAATGTGTTCTCCAAAGTAATTGTATCAGTTTATACTTGCACCGGCACCAGCCCTGTGTAAATGTTCCAGTTGCCCCGCTTTCCATGATTATCATTTTGAAAAGCAATGTGTCAATATATTAAGAGCCATAAATATATTTATACCAATTTATCTAGTAATTCTAATTGAAAAGATAGAGATACATGCACAAAAACATTCAATGAAGCAGTCTAAATTTTGTCTGGTGCAACCCCACACCGTTTGTTGTCTGTGGCTGCTTTTGTGCTGCATTGGCAGAATTGAGTAGTTACGATAGAGATCTTGCAAAGCAGAAAATATTTACCATCTGACTTACTCCAGGAAAAGTTTGCTGACCCCTGCATTAGAGCATTATTTAGAATAGTAAAAGATTGGCAGTGACCGATATGTCCATCAGTAGGGGAATTATTGGCTAAATCCTTGATAAAACTGGATCTAGCCATTTACAATGATGATTATAGAGACTGTTCAACAGATATTTAATGGGTATTCACCATGTGTTAGGTACTTTTCTAGATGCTAGGAAATCAGTAAAAACAAAGTACTTGCCTTCATAGAGCTTAAATTTTAGTAGTGGAGGTAGAGAAGAAACAAAATGAGTAAGTAAAATAACATGTAAGGGATAAGTGCTAAGAAGGAAGAAAAAAAGCAGGAAAGGGGGATATGAAATATTTCAGGGTAAGGTCTTGACATTTTAGATTAGGGTTGCCAAGGAATATCTCACAGAGAAAGTGACTTTTGAGTAAGCACTTAAAATAAATGAGAGGGCTTGACATTCAGGTATCTGGAGGAAGAGCATTTGAGGCAAAGGGAACGGCAAGCACAAAGGGTCAGTTGGAAATGTGCCCTGATATGTTCTAGGAACAAGAATTTCAAGAGCTGGCTGGTCGTGGTGGCTCACTCCTTTAATCCCAGCACTTTGGCAGGCCAGGGTGGGAGGACCGCTTAAGCCCATAAGTTTGAGACCAGCTGGGAAACAAGACTCCTTCTCTACAAAAAATAAAAAAAATTAGCCAAGTGTGGTCGTGCATACGTGTAGTCCCAGCTACTAGGGAGGCTGAGGCTGCAATGAGCTGTGTTCATACCACTGTGCTCCAGCCTGGGCAACAGAGCGAGACCCTGTCTCAAAAAAAAAAAAAAAAAGGTCAAGGGCTCCGCTAGAGTGAAGGAGGGGAGAGCTGCAAGGAAAAAGAGTTGCGAGAGTTTGGACAGATAATGCTGGTGGTAGTGGGTAGGGTAGATCATGCAGAACCTTCTGGCAAAATGAAAAATCCCTATTAAAAATTGTTCAAGTAGGAAATAGAATGATTTTTCTCCCTTCCATTTTCCCTCCTTCCCTGATCATGACTGTCATGCAAAGCTATGCATAAGGAAAAGATTGGAAGGAAATACCCTAAAATACTAACAGTGTTAATGTGCTGGGGTTATAAATTATATATATATATTTGCCATGCTTTCTATAATTTGGCTATATTTTATAATAAAAAGCATAATTAAAAACGAAGTATTTTGCATATTTCTGTCTTTTAATACCTTAGAAATCAAGTACTTTAGATCTTTCTCAAGTTGATTGTAACCTGGCTTTATTGATGGTGGGCAACAGTGTCTTAAATCATCTAAGGAGTTGTTGGTTTTTTAATTATGTATTAATCTTTCAGGGTTTGAACCAGAAGGAACTGTAGAGATTATCTTTTTTTTTTTTTTTGGAGACAGAGTCTCACTCAATCACCCAGGCTGGAGTGCAGTGGTGCGATCTCGGCTCACTGCAACCTCCACCTCCTGGGCTTAAGCAATTCTCATGCCTCAGCCTCCCGAGTAGCTGGAATTACAGGTGCGTGCCACACTACCCCCAGCTAATTTTTGTATTTTGAGTAGAGACGGGATTTCGCCATGTTGGCCAGGCGGGTCTCGAATTCCTGACCCCAAGTGATCCACCGGCCTCGGCCTCCCGAAGTGCTGGAATTACAGGCGTGAGCCACCATGCCCTGCCAAGATTAACTATTTTTAGTCCCCTTGTTTTACAGATGGGGAAATGATCTGGAGGAGTGAAGGAACTCTGGCTTCTAGTTCCTTTCATTGTATGTTTCATCCCCATTTAATCTGAGGTTATCCAGCACTGGAGTGATTTTTGTGATTCATAATTTACCTAATCTTATCTTTATGATAAGATTATGACAAGAAAATCTTTGAAAATGATGAAATCTCAGTCTGTTTTGTCCAAATCTTCTCAGTGCCAAAACCACTATAGCAAATATGATGCCAATAATGAAGTTTTTTATGTATGTATGTGTGTCTATATGTATATATGTAGATGTATATACATTTTTTATTTATACAAATTTATGAGGTGCATGTAAAATTTTATTACATGTGTATAATGCGTAGTGATCAAGTCAGGGTATTTAGCATGTCTATTGCTGGAGTACAATACATTTTTGTTGAAGATAGTCACCCTACTCTGCCATCTAACATTGAATTTATTCCTTCTATCTTACTCTATGTGTACCCTTTAAATCGGTTATCTTCATCCTCCCCTTGGTCCCCTCACTCAGCTTTCCCAGTCTCTGTTATCTGTCTTTCCATTCTCCACCTCCATGTGGTCAAGTTTTTTAGCTTCCATGTATAAGAATATGTGATACTTGTTTTTTTGTGCCTGGCTTTATTTCACTTAAGATAATGACTTCCAGTTTCATCAATGTTGCTGAAAATGACCTGATTTTATTCTTCCAATAATGAGTTCTTTAGGCTAGCACCCTGGTTAAGACTAGGCTTTGGACTCAGACTGCCTGGCTTTGAATCCTGTTTCTGGCCCTTATTAGTACATAACTTCTCAGTGCTTTAGTTTCCGCGTTTATAAAATGAGTATAATACTAAGTATATAGCCCATGGGGTTGTCGTGAGGATTAGGTAAATTCGTGTGAGTAGAGTGCCAGGCACATAGGTTATATTATTACTGAGGCTTAACTATCTAGAAGAGAGTATATTTGAACACTAGATAGCAAAGAAAACTAAGCTTAACAAATCCTTGAATTGTATGGTGTGAAGTCTATATGTCTCTATTTTGACTTTGCAGGCAATGTAGTAATTTATTAAGAACATTTTAAAACTAATAATTTTAATTAGCATAGTGGTTTCAAATTGTATGTTGTTGTAGCACTTCACAGATGGTTATCAAATTTTGTTGAAAAGGATGTTTACTTTCATTTCATTCAGAGAAATACTGTGATTTAGGTAAATGGCCTGAGTGATTAGGTGATGAAAGGTGGGACAGGATGCGTGATGAAAGGCAAAGCACGGGATCCAGGCAGCTGTAGGAAAGATTGCTTGTTTACTGGAGCAGACAAGAACTTTGCTTTGTGAGTGTATAGGTCAGGGCAATGAAAAGTTCGACTTAAGCTGACAAACAGCAGTGAAGGGGGATCAAACAGAGAACGATGAGTATGTACCCCTTTCCTTTGAAATGTGTCACCAAATTCTAGCATTTGAGTGTCCCTTAGTATCAAAGAGACAGAAGACCGCTGAACTCATGTAATGGATATAATTAAGAATGAACAAATTGTGTTTCTATAAAGTAATTTTTGAACTATAGGGTAAAGGTTTTGGTAAAATCTGAAGTATGGAGAAAAATGAAATTTATAGAGTACTGTGGCAATTTGTAAAAACAAATGTTAGAGGCCAGGCACGGTGGCTCACACCTGTAATCCCAGCACTTTGGGAGGCCAAAGCAGGCGGATCACAAGGTCAGGAGATTGAGACCATTCTGGCTAACACGGTGAAACCCCGTCTCTACTAAAAATACAAAAAACTAGCCGGGCGTGTTGGCGGGCGCCTGTAGTCCCAGCTTCTTGGGAGGCTGAGACAGGAGAATGGCATGAACCTGGGAGGCAGAGCTTGCAGTGAGCGGAGATCATGCCACTACACTCCAGCCTGGGTGACAGAGCGAGACTCTGTTTCAAAACAAAACAAAACAAAAAACAAATGTTAGAATGTTTTTTCTTCATGGTAATTAAGGATAATTTTATATGTGTAGTGTGTCCTGATGTGTTGCGTGTTTATACATGTTTGTGACTACTTGGGTACTTGGGGGTTGCACAAGGTTCTGTTACTTTTTTTTCTGGGAAAAATATGGACTCTTTTTGCAGTGCTGATATTATTTTCTTTAGTATTAAAATTTCAGAAGTTTTTGCTTGCTCAAGCTACTGCTTTTTTTTTTTTTTTCTTGTAAACACAACTGGATAAATGCAGATAGAGTCTGCAGTGTTTCTGCCACACTAGCTTTATTAGAAAGTTTTTGCCTTTTTTTGCCGGATCATGGGTTGTGATTTAGGGTTTCTGTGGGCACATTAATTCTGAACAGAACCTGAGATTGTGCTTAACTAGAAGTGTGGTAGTTTTGGTAGTGAGTTCATAACAGGACCCGGGTGCTTACATACTCAGTGGTCATTGCTATTGTAGCAATTGTGGTATTTAATTGAACTTGAAGGTCACTTGGAATATTTCTAGGCCATTACATTAGACCTCTGAGAAAAATTTTTAAGTGCTTCAATATTTATGATTTAGTTAATAGTTAAGCTAAGGACTTTTAGAAGTAATTGTGGGTAGAGGGAAGGAGGCCATACATTTACAGAGACCCTGATAAAGCATGAATTTGTGACACTGAATTTGCCTTTCTTTCCCAACTCTCTGCTGATGCACTAGGCTCTGGTCCAAGGGGTGGCATATGACTCTCAAATAGCCCCTGTATCCTTTCCTAGTCACTCTTTTCAGGGCTTAGGTTGATATATCATATGCATATAAGAATGTTTAGAAAAGATGTGTGGAATTGACTGAGTATTTTAGGTTTTGTTTTTTGTTTTTGTTTTTGTTTTTGTTTCTTTTTAAGAGACAAGTTTTCAGTCTCATCCAGGGTGGAGTGCAGTGGTGTGATCACTGCTCACTGTAACCTTGAACTCCTGGGCTCAAGTTATTCTTTTGCCTTAGTCTCCTGAGTAGCTACCATTATATGCATGTGCCACTATATCTGGTTAATTCTTTATTTTTTTATAGAGATAGGGCCTCACAATATTGCTCAGGCTGGTTTTGAATTCCTGGCCTCAAGTGATCCTCCTGACTTGGACTCCCAAAGTGCTGGGATTACAGGCCCTGAGCCACTCACTGTGCCTGGCCAGTTTGATTCTTTCGAATGGGAATTTTTGTTTTGTGTGATATCAATCAAACATCTATACCTATAAGATCAAAGTATAACCCTAAAATGCTGTATCTGTTTTTCTTTCTCTTTCTTTCTTTCTTTCTTTCTTTTTTTTGAGAGATGAGGTTTCACTATATTTCCTAGGCTGGTCTTGACTTCATGGGCTCAAGCAGTCCTCCTGCCTCAGCCTCCCGAAGTGCTGAGATTATAAGCGAGATTCTATCTTTTAGCCTTACGTGGTAATTCTAAATATTTTTGTGGGGTTTTGACCCCTTTGAGAATTGGATAAAATCTTTGGACTCCTTTCTTATTAAATACATATCTATATATACAACCTATAACTTTGTATACATTTTAGGAAATATGTGGACTCTTGATGGACTATGCAAACAATCTCTGTTTTGTGTATTTACATTTTAGCATATGACTTTCTTTTAAGAATAGAAACCTTAAAGGCTTGAAAAGGATTAGGAGACTGAGCTTCTGAGCTTCCAGGGAAAATTTACTTTTTTGAGAGAGGAGAGATTAACATGCTATTTTTCCATCAGAAATCCATTTAACTTGCTTTTCCAGATAAATACACTACTAGTATGCATCTAGTTAAATCATTCTTCTGCACTGTAGGTTATGAAAAAATAGTGTCTTACTGGTGTATTCACAAAGGCAGTCTAGAAAGGAAAAATTAAAAAGCTTAAATTCTCATTCTCATTTCTAAGGGAATAAAGAGGGAGAATTCATTATGTCAAGCATTACAAATAAGCGTGTATTAAAGCAGCTACATACGATGATGGCACATTGTTGGAACACCCTAAGAAAGATAATTTGCATGGAAGATGATTATTCAATAGGGCTTTAATTTACAAGAAACATTCCACCATTTAATTGAGCCCTTTTGCACACACCGCTTCGCTTCAATAGATTGCATTTGCTCCCTGCATATGTACAATGCCAGAAGGATGGTTAAAATCAGATTCAGCCTAGCTAGGAGGTGAAACAACAGCTGAAAGTCATGTTGTAAAAATATGCATTATTAAACATCTGAGGATTATTTTTGAAATCGGTTTTCTGTTGCCTGGTTTGTACCATGAAGCTGATTGTGTAATTTTTTTTCTAATAAGATTTTTATAAGATTATTTGGCCCTGCTGGCCACTAGTTAAACTATGTGGTTCAATTTAAAATTTTTTCACTTTTATAGGCCATTCACTAATACAGTACTTTTGCAAAATGAGCAAACATAGCCTGCATTTATAGTCATTTCAGAAAGAAAATTATTTGATAAAGAAGATACTAAAACATTTCAACAAATAGCCGACTTGTGATTAAAATGCCTCGAAAGATAACATATGGTAAAAAATTTTAAAAAGAGCAATGTAGATACATTTAATGTTTTTTTTTTTGTCAGTGTTAGCAGAATAGTGTATGGAGAAAGCTTATCACAGAGAAGTTCTATGCTTGAGACATTTAAAATAAGCATCGTTGTAAGAAGGCAAGCCAGGCCCATTCTTTTTTTTTTTTTTTTTTGAGACGGAGTCTTGCTGTGTCGCCTAGGCTGTAGTGTGCAATGGCACGATCTTGGCTCACTGCAACCTCCCCCAGGTTCAAGCGATTCTCCTGCCCCAGCCTCCCAAGTATCTGGGATTACAGGTGCGTGCCACCATGCCCGGCTAATTTTTGTATTTTTAATAGAGGTGGGGTTTCACCATGTTGGCCAGGCTCATCTCGAACTCCTGACCTCAGGTGATCCACCCTCCTCGGCCTCCCGCCAGGCCCATTCTTAATGGGGGAAACACTGAAGGTGTCCAAATGAGGAAACACTGAAGGCCTGCAGGTTAAGTCAGGAGCAAGATGAGGACATTCATTATCACCATTGTTTGGAAGGTGCAAGTCAGTGTAGTAAGTAAGGTAAGGCAAAAAGGATTATGGATGTTGAAAAGGAAGCCATACATTTATCACCATTTCCAGGAAGAGTGATACAGTAGAGGAAAAGAACATTCCTGAGAATAAGATGAAAGTTTGAAGTGGAAGAAAGAGAGGTTGAAACATTTTCTGTTTGGTGCCCTCTGTGTTTTTGGTGAATGAAGGCTTTTTGCTGAAAGTGGAGGGGATAAGGGTGAAATTGGGCAACTAAGAAGAATAGGAAGAAAAGTTATGGAGAAGCCACTGTGATGAAAAATTATGTGGAATAGCTCCAAGAGCTCAACAGAGGGTGAATTAACATGAAGACACTGGGGAGTCAGTCAACAGAGGTAGTTTGTGTGTGTCAGGTGGCATCTGGATTCTCTGAGCATAAGCGGTTCATTACCTTTGTGGGCAGCTTAATAACCATCTGAGTGCTAAAGGAAGTGGTGCAGCCCCTTCCACACAAATTTGCTCCTAAGATCTTTGCACAAGATCCTGGAGTTGGAGACCTTGTAAGATCAGTTATAAGTAAGGTAAGGGAGAAAGGAAAGGTGAAACTGTTTGGGAGAAGCTGGTGTGGTATTTTTATAGTGGGCAGATCTGTCAGTGGGACGTCTCTGATTGTGTGCAAAAAGGCCTGGATGGTAATTCCTACTTCCTAGGGTGGTTGTGAAGATTAAGTGAATCAGATGTCATAGTGAGCATGAACTGCTTCCCCACAGCACCCTGCATATAGTCAACTCTCAGTAGATACCTGCTTGAAAAGCGAAAGCAAAAATCTCTGGGAGCCCAATTCTTCCAGATATTTAAGCAGTCTTGATTCCCACACATCCTCTCAATCTTCAGCATGTTTAAAATTTCTCTTTACGCTGATCCTGGCACCTGTGCTTTCAGATCTGCCTTTGCATCTTAAGAAATCTCTGCTTGAGCCTGCCACTCCTTGTCCCTGTTTCCCTCTTTTCTTTGACGGGTTTCTCAGATAAATGGGTTACATATACTGTCTCTTCTGTTATCATTAAATCGCTTTAATTCCAAAGAATTCTGCTGCTTATACCTCTCTTCTACTCAAATTCTCCATGTAGCTAAACATAGAAAATGGACACATAAACAACAAAATATACTGTCAGGTGATAATAAATGCCATGGAGAAAAGCAGTTCGGTGTAGGGGGCATAGGGAGTGCCAGGCATGTGTAGGGGAGGTTTGCTTATTTTTGTACAGTAGTCTCAGAGAGCTTTTCTAATAAGGAGACACTTATGCAGATCTAAAGGTTGTGAAGAAGCAAATTGTGTAACTATCTGGGGAGAAGAGCATTCCAGGCAGCCAGTATAAAATCCCTGAGGTGGGGACAATGTTGGTGCATTTGCAAAAAAGCAAGGAAGATTTTTACAGATAGAACAGAGTGATCAAGCAGGGGATGGTGTGTCAAGAGAGGTAGGCAGGTAGAGGTAGATGTGGCACTGAGAGCATGTGGAAATTATCTGCTGCTTGCTTCTGTTTCCTCAGCAAGAGGGAGGATGGGGCAAAAGGAATTGGAGATTTGAAGAGATGTTCAGTTAGGAAAGTGGGAGAGTAAATATGGATTTGAGCAAAGTGTGATCCTTGGACCAGCAGCACCAGTATCATCTGAGAATGTGTTAGAAATGCACATTCTTGGGATCCATCCCAGACAGACATACTGAATCAGAAACTCTGGGGGTGAGGGCGGACAGTCTGTATTTTAACAAGCTATTCTGATGTACAGAAAAGTTTGAGAGTCACTGGATTAGGGAGATGAGTATAATGCACTAAGGATCCATCCGAGCTTAGTGGTCTTAAATTTGATGTGAAAGCAGTCAGTAGATTGTGTTGAAGCAAAAAAGGGTTGAGAGAAGTGAATGTGTACAAAGGATTATTTTAAATGATATACCATAAAATCTAAGCTACATAAAGAAGTGAGGAGAGGGCATCAAAATTTGTGGGATATAGCTAAAGTAGTACTTTGGGGAAAGCTATAGCAAATAAACTCAATGACCTCAGGTTTTACCTTATGAAATTAGAATGCTAAACAAACAGCAAATGACACCAAAGAAAGTAGAAGAAATATCAGAGCATAAATCAGTGAAATAGAATAGAAAATAAATAAAACCAAAAGCTGGTTCTTTGAGAAGCTTAATTAAAAAAATTTTTAAAATAGAAACATCTAGCCAGACTGATCGAAAATTAGGAGGAGATATACCGATTACCAATATTAGGACTGAGAGGTAATATCAATGTGAATTCTACAGATATTAAAAGGATAATAAGAGACTTATGGTCAACCTTATGCAGGTAAATTTGACAACTTATATAAAATGGATAAATTTAATGAACAGCACAAACCACCTAATCTCACTCAGGAAGAAATAGAAACCTGAGCAGTCCTGTATCTGTTATAGAAATTGAATTTGTAGTTGAAAACCTTCCCACAAAGGAAACTGCAGACACAGATGGCTTTGCTATGGAATTCTACCAGACATTTAGGGAAGACATAGTATTAATTATATTCTAACTCTTCTAGGAAATTAAAGAGGAGAGAATACTTCCCTTCTGATTCTATAGTATAGGCACCATAACCAGGCAAGCATATTACAAGTAAAAGTACAGACCAATATTTCTCATAAACATGGCTCTAAAAATACCTGACAAAATTTTAGCAAATGATCCAGCAATTCATAAGAAGAAAAACACATCATAACCAAGTAGGTTTATGGAATGCAAGCTTAACATTCAAAACTCAGGAAAACAGTTTATTATATTAACAGGCTAAAAAAGAAAACCATATGATCATTTGATTGCTGTAAATGAAAAAAAAAAATTTGAAAAAATCAAACATTTATTCCTGATTAAAAAAAAAACTCTTAGCAAACTGTGGAATAAAAGAGATCTTTTCAACCTGATAAAGGCATGTGTGAAACACCTACAGCTAACTTCATGTTTAATAATTTAAGACTGAATGCTTTTCCTTAAGATCAAGAACATTCAGCTTTGTGCTGGAGTTTCTAGACAGTGAAATAAAGGAAGATAAAGGAAAAGAATTCAGACTGAGGGAAAAAAATTCAGGCTAGAAAGGAAGAAGTACAACTGTCTGTATTCACTGACAAAATGATTGTCTATGTAGCAAATCTTGTGGGATCTGCAGAAGAAATACTAGAAATTCTAGAACTAATTAATCAATTTTGGAAGGTTGCAGGATGAAATTCAATTCATAGAAGTTAATTGTTCTAGCACTTTGAGAGGCCAAGGCAGGAGGATCACTTGAGCCTAGGAGCTGGAGACAAGCCTGGGCAACACAGTGAGACCTCATCTCTTAAAAAAAAAAAAGTCAGTTGTATTTCTATATATTAGCAACAAGCAATTGAACATTGACATTTAAAAATACCATTTGTAATAGCATCAAAAACATTAACTATTTAGCGATAAAGCTAATAAAATACATGTAAGATCTATACACTAAAAACTGTAAGACATTGCTGATATAAATTTAAAAGGCTTAAATAAGTCGAGATAATTAGCCGGGCGTGGTAGCGGGCGCCTGTAGTCCCAGCTACTCGGGAGGCTGAGGCAGGAGAATGGCGTGAACCCGGGAGGCGGAGCTTGCAGTGAGCCGAGATTGCGCCGCTGCACTCCAGCCTGGGCGACAGAGCGAGACTCCGTCTCAAAAAAAAAAAAAATAATAAGTCGAGATATACTGTTTTTATGGTTCAGAAGATGCAATATTGTTAAGATTGATAGTTTTCCTCAACTTGATCTATAGTTTCATTGCAATCTCAGTTAATATTTCAGCAAAGTTTTTAGTAGAAATTGACAAACTGATTATAAAGCTCTTATAGAAATGCTAAGGACTTAGAGCGAAACACATTCAAAAGAGAATAAAGTTTTAGGACTTACATTTCCTGGCTTCATGACTTATTATAAAGTCACAGTAATCAAGACAGTGTGCTACTGGTATAAGAATTGTTGTTAAAGAAAAAACCTTAGACAAATTAAATTTAACAGAATTTAATTGATTAAAGAATGATTTACGAATTGGGCAGTAACTCTGAACCAGAACAGTTTCACAGAGGCTCCAGTGCAGCCATGTGGTGGAAGATTTATGGACAGAAAAAGGAGAGTGATGTACAGAAAACAGAAGTGTGAGGTATGGAAACAGTTGATTGGTTACAACTCCGTGTTTGCCTTATTTGAAAACAATTTGAAAAGTTGGTTGCCTTTGATTGGCTGAAACTCAGTGATTGGTATAAGAGTGTGTTACAGTCTGTTTACACATCGAGTTAGGTTACAGTTCTCTATGTAGGAAGAAACCTTTAGACTGAACTTCAAATATGGAAGGAGGCAGCTTTAGGCTAAACTTAATTTAACAGAATAAATAAATCAGTAGAACATCATAGAGAGTCCAGAAATAGACTCACAGACGTATGTGGCCAGTTGGTATTTGACAAAGGTGACAAGGTATTCAGTGGAAAAAGGATAATCTTTTCAACAAATGGTGCTTGAAGAATTGTATGTCTATATGCAAAAAGTGAACTTCATTTTATTTTTGAAAAATTTTTTTTCAATAAACCTTTTGCACTTCTAAAAAGTGAACTTCAGTCTATACCGTGTACCATATATAAAAGTTAAAACGGATGATAGGATTAATATAAAAGCTAATATTGTAAAATTTCTGGAATAAAACGTTGGAGAAAATATTTGTGACCTTGGATTATGCAATGATTTCTTAGAGATGACACCAGCAAAATTTCATAACAGTAAAATTTGATCAATTGGACTTTAGAAAATTTAAGAATTTCTGCTCTTCGGAAGATACTATTAAGAGAATAAAAATACATACCATTGGGAGAAAATATTTTGCAAATTATACAACAAAAGATTCGTATCTAGACTTTACACAGAACTCTTAAAACTCTGTACTAAAAAAGCAAGGAGCCAAGATTAAAAAGATGGGCAAAAGATTTGAACAGACCCAAGAAGATATACAGATGACAAGTAAGCACATGATAAGATGTTCGATGTCATTGAAATGCAAATCAAACCAGAGTGAATTACATCTCTGTTAGAATGGCTAGAATTAAAAAGTCTGACCAGGTGTTGGCTAGGATATTAAGTAACTACAATTCTTATACACTGCTGGTGGAAATGTAAAATGGTACAGCTACTTTGGCAAACAATTTTCGCCCTTTCAAAAAGTTAAAAACATACACTTCCCACCTGACCTTAAGTGTTTGCCCAATAGAAAGGAAAGCAGCTGGGAGCGGTGCCACATGCAAGCTGTCCCAGCTACTTGGGAGGCTGAGCCAGGAGGATCACTTGAGCCTAGGAATATAAGGCTGCAGTGAGAGACCTTGACTCTTAAAAAAATGAAAAGGTTTGAAGGACTAAGTTGAAGGCTAATTAAAAAAAGAAAAAGGAAAGCATGTATATGTATGAAGACTTATATGTACATGAGTGTTCATAGCAGCCTTATTTGTAAAGCTGGAAACAATCCAAATATCTATTAGCAAGTGAATGGATAAAATAATTGTGGCATATACATACAAGGGCATATCTCTCAGCAATAAAAAGAATGAACTATTGATACACCCAACAATATAGATTAATCTCAAAATACTTACGTTGGGTGAAAGAAGCCAGGTCAAAAAACAGATACCATATGATTCTATTTATTTGAAATTCTAGAAAATGCAAACTAATTTGTAGAGATGGAAAACAGATGAGTGTTTGCCTTAAGAGTGGTTGTGAGATTGGGAGGGTGGAAGGGAGGAATTAGATGCTCTAAAGGAAACATTTTGGAGTGATGTGTATGTTCGTTTTTTCTAATCATGGTGATGGTTTCATGGCTATTTATTACATGTCAAAACTTATTAAATTGTACATTTAAAATATGTGCAATTCATTGTATTTCAATTATATTCCAATAAAGGCATTTTTTAAAAAGTAAAATAGGAAAGAACAGTATGACAAAAGGTAGCCAAGTTTGGACATATAACAGTTCACTAAGCAGATGCTGGTAGAAACCAAATAAACATTTGGGGAGCTAAAGAAAAAAAAAGGCTAACATTATTGACTGGTTTTTGGAACCAAATTCATTCTTTGCTATTTTTAGTTCTTGTTTTTTTAGAGACAGGGTCTCAACTCTGTTGCTCAGGCTGGAGTGCAGTGGCACAATCCTAGCTCAGTGCGGCCTTGAACTCCTGGGCTCAAGCAATTTTCCTGTTTCAGCCTCCCAAGTAGCTGGTACTATAGGCAGGCACCACCATGCCTAGCTAATTTTTAAATTTATTATTATTATTTTTTTAAGAGACAAGGTCTCACTATGTTACCCAGGTTGGTCTTGAACTCCTGAGCTCAAGCAGTACTCCCACCCTTGGCCTTCCAAAGTGTTAGGATTACAGACATGAGCCATCATGCCCAGACTAGCTCATGATTTCTCTGTGGATTGCTCTATGAAACATGTGTTTTTACTAATATGTGCTATTATCATACTTATATGAGCTTGAAGACAAATTGGATGTTTCTTTATGATGTCTGAACTTATGCTCATAGCTTTTCAAACTGTTTTCAGGGTCCGATTGGAAGTTTTATGATGTAGTTTTTACATGATGGTTATCACCAGAGCATCACAGGCACCAAGTATTTAAATATAATTTTACAGTAACAAAAGCTTTATCGAAAACATAGGTGACTTTCAGGCTTTTAGGAATTCGTTGTTTTGAATTATCCTTGTGTCTCTTCTGAACATTAATTTACCTAGGTTTGCCTTCCTTAGTGCTTGGTACATAAGTGCCCAGTGATTACAGAACTAATAATTATAGTGTAAGAGAGGCAAAATAGGCATGCTGATTAGGAAAACAAATCCCAAATCCTTCAGTTCTTTGAGGCTTTTCCAGCAGATACATATGATTGCTGCAAATCGTAACAGTGAGAAATGCTGATGTACCTTTTGGAGTTCAAAGACATTTTTGTACCAACTTGTTTCTGATAAAACAATCAGTAACTATATGGTATTAATTGGACCCCAGTAGATTATATTCATGTAATTGTTGTATTATTATAGCATTTAATTAGTATTTCAGTAAGTGCTGATATAAATACATCAGCTTGTCTCTTGTTCCTAATTATACAATATTGCAGGAAGTGGACTAGTATAATAAAAGAGGGGCTTCAGTCCCCTTGGTGATATGTCATCTTAATTAAGATCAAGGAGTTCTTAAGTTTTGTGTGTATGGGAAAATGGCAAAATGAAAGCAGTTCTTTGTCATTTTACACTGGGCTTGATGGATTAAATTGGTTAGTAGTAAGGAGATGGCAAATTAATTTGTTTTTGCATTTCCAAAACACTTAAGATGGAAAATAGAAAAGATAGAGGTAGATGGACATGCTATCTGCATATTACTGCTAACGAAATCTAATTCAGTCTTTAGCACTGGCTTTGAGTAGAAGCACTACCTTCAGTTGTAGATAAGACAATGAATGTGGTATAGTCTCAAATAACTAGAGGCCAAATGAAATTGATATATTGCATTAGTTCTGCATTATTTATCATGTCTGATAAAGCAACAGCATATGCTTGATGCTTTTACCATCATCTACATGATACTCTATATTACTCCAAGTGAGTGACTATATTGGTCCTAGGTTAACTTTCACAGTAAGAGCTGTGGTATTCTGTATAAATTAATATCCCCAAACTTAAACTATAGATAGGAGAGTGGCAGAAGAAGCAGAAGCACTGATTGAAAAGGAAGTGAAGAAACAGAGAAATGAACAGGGTGTTGAAACTGAGAAATCAATGAATTTTTCACAGTAATTATACACTGTAAGTGAGTCTAAAAGAGGAAATCCAGACCATCAAGAAAATACTGAATACAAATAAATGTTAATTTTTAGTTCCCAATAAGAACAAAGTCAAAATACAAAGAATAAAAATGGAAGCTAGAAATACTGATGTCCTGAGTTTTCCTTCTAGGAATCCTTTTTAGACCATCTGTGGTTTGAATCAAGACAGCATATGTTGGTCCTTTTCAACATATGAAACATATCCCCAGCACCTGGCATGCAGTACTTGGAAGTTAGGCGGTGCTAAATAAATGATTTCTTTAAATCTTTTTTTTCTTCATGATGTAATGTGTGCCATCTCCTTCTTTGTTTTGTTTTCTATTTCTTTAATTTCTCCTTTACCTTATAAGCCTTTTCTTCTTGTTTCTTTTGTCATGTTTTAAACTTGTTGGGTTTAATATTTAAACAATATTTTTCAATTTAAAAAATTTTCTAATAAAGGCATGTAAGACAATCCGTCTTCCTGGGTTCTTTGCTTTGCCTGTTTTCCTTAGGTTTTAATATGTCAGTTTCTTGTATTTCTAAATAGCCTATGTTGTTGTTGTTGTTGTTTAAAGAGATAGGTCTTGCTCTGCTGCCC
Organism: Pan troglodytes; assembly: GCF_028858775.2. Lineage (NCBI taxonomy): Eukaryota > Metazoa > Chordata > Mammalia > Primates > Hominidae > Pan > Pan troglodytes. Next base: position 25,961,474 of record NC_072409.2, on the reverse strand, counting down.
AGGCTGGAGTGCAGTGGTGCAATCATAGCTCACTGTAACTGCAAACTCTTTGGGCTTAAGTGATTCTCCCACTTCAGCCTCTTAAGGAGTAGCTGGGACCACAAGTGTGTGCCACTATGCCCAGCTAATTTTTTAAATTTTTTGTAGAGACAGGTTCTCACTCTGTTGCCCAGTTTGGTCTCAAACTCCTGAATTCAAGTGACCCTCCCACGTTGGCCTCCCAAAGAGCTAGAATTACAGGCGTGAGCTACCATGCCAGGCCCTCTGAATAGTCTATATTATTTAGAATAATATTTTTTAAAGATTTTCTCTTAGATTATCATGTTAATTTTTAGTTTTATTGCATTTCAGTCATAAATATGGCCTATATGATTTTTGCACTTTGGAATTTTGAGATTTTCTTTGTGGCATATTGCATGATAACTTTTGAGAAATGTTCTGCAGGCACTGGAAAAGAATATATATTCTGTATTTGAAAAAATACATATTCAGGTTTAATTGTTATTCTGGTTTTTATATCTGTCTTGAATTTTTCTTCTAATTTAGTTTTTTAAAAAAATCAGTAGGATACATTCTCTTGTTATCCCCATTGTTAAAGTGCATTAGACTGATTACTGTGTGCCCTTATATGCCCTTAAATGAAATGTCTTTATTTTTCTCCACACACTTGAATAATCATTGCTGGGCATAGAATTCTGGTTTTAAATAACTTTATTTATTTATTTATTTATTTTGAGATGAGTTTCGCTCTTGTTACCCAGGCTGGAGTGCAGTGGTGCAATCTCGGCTCACTGCAACCTCCGCCTCCCAGGTTCAAGCAATTCCCCTGCCTCAGCCTCCCGAGTAGCTGGGATTACAGGCATGTGCCACCACGCCCAGCTAATTTTCTATTTTTAGTAGAGACGAGGTTTCTCCTTGTTGGTCAGGCTGGTCTCGAACTCCTGACCTCAGGTGATTCACCCGCCTCGGCCTCCCAAAGTGCTGGGATTATAGGCGTGAGCCACCATGCCCAGCCACTTAAAGAACTTTTTCCTAAGAAACTGTAGACCACCTTTGCTATCCTCTAGTATTTCATGCTTCAGATAAGGGATCTTACTCTTTTTTAGTGCTTTATGCCTAATACTCCAGCAATAGTCACCCAGGTTTCACCTTGTCCTGTTTAATATCTCTTCCACCTCTAAGTAGCTCTGGGCCTGCTTTCCTTTCACCTGAGTCACATTTTATATCTGTCCAGTCACTGTGCTGTATAGATCTATCTGGTGTATACGCCTAGCCTGGGTCTTTGTTGGGGCCATGATTCTCTCCTCCTTGGTTTCATTCCAAGGATGTGATTGGCTTGATATATGCGATCATTCTCATTGCTTGCTTTGACCTTGGGTCCTGACCCTCATTGACCCAGTTGGGACCAATTACCTTACTTTCACTTACCATATCTACTTATTTATGGCTCCATCCTTGGTTATAGTCAAAAAGCTCAGCCCCTTTACCCAGCCCTGAGACTAAAGCTGGGCAAGATGAATGTTCTAAAGTCCTAGTTGAGAAGGTCTCAGCTCAGTCCCCAGTGGGTCCTTGGAACAGCCCAGGATACCAGAGCAGGTGCTCATTCCCATTGTGTCAACCCTAACATCTGACATCTACCTCTTGGGTTACAGCAGGTGAAGTAGAAATTTGAATCCACATGGCCCAGATTGCTTTTAGAATGGATAGTGGGAGTACTCTCAAGTTAACAGGTGTAGGTAGCTTGAATTAGCAAGATACAGGGCTATGCGATGACAACTGGGCAATGTCATTTCTACCCACAGCACAGCTAGATACCATCATAGCACTCATCCTCACAGCCACCCCTCAGAAATGGATTTCTTGTTTGCACTTATGATTCCTTGTTTGAGAAGTGGTATTACATTCAAATGCTAGGGATTGAGGGTGGTTCCATTAGGATGCTGAGATTTTTCAGTTACCTGGAAATTGGTTGTGTTCATTTTAAAGTACTAACCAGCCAGCCTGGGCAACATGGTGAAACCCTTTCTCTACAAAAAAATACAAAAATTAGCCGAGCGTGTTGATGTACACCTGTAGTCCCAGCTACTTGTGGGGCTGAGGTGAAAGGATTGCTTGAACCTGGGAGGTCAAGGCTGCAGTGAACCGAGATCGTGCCACTGCACTCCAGCCTGAGTGACAAAGTGTCTTATTAAATAAATAAATAAATAAATAAATAAATAAAGCACCAACCGGTAGATATGTGGTTTTAGATTTGTCCTGGATTAAATGAAATTTAAACCATTTATCAGATCTGGTCTCTGGCCTAGAATTTCCTCACCTTGTTTTATGCTTTTGAAAGTCCTGGGAAGAATAATCCTGAATTGGACTCAGATCTCTTGCTTTTACTCTTTGACTTCATGGGTGGATAGACACTGTTTCGATGGGGAGTTATGTTCTCAGAAGTTACCACATGTATCAAATATGCCCCAAGTAGAGAATATACATAATATGCAAACCCCAGAAATGGTTTAAGACAGGACTCAAGTATGAATTGATAACTGAGGGAACACTTAGGTTTGTAGGTGATGAAGCACAATTGCAGACTGCATTGTAGAGATTTTGAGTTATTCTTACTTTAGGGCCATAGTTTCCCATTCCCCTGACTCTCCCTGCTTACTCTCTCCACCTCCACATATACAAAAGGCTTTAGTGGCTCTTCTAGCCAACTAATATACCCCTTCTAGTCGAGTTTCTAAAGAATGGTGTGTGTGTGTGCATGCACCCCTCATCCCATCCTATTTCCTTTTGATTTCAACTATTTTTTAAAATGTTAACCATTTCCCATCTATATCTCCACATACCCAGAAGCCAACAAAATGCCACCAGTGGCACAGACGTTAAGAGTTCTGAGGGATCAATACAGTTCTGAAAGAGATTTGTGTGTGCGTGAGATTTGAGAAGGGGTTCTAGTTATGGTGCTGTTGAAATAAAATGTGGATGGATCCAAGGCCCAACCAAGGACATGTGAAAACTGAGAAAACCAAAGCATGGGCTGTAGAACTGGACTGTAGGAATTGACTCTCTTTTGTGTATTGAACAGCCATTTACAAATTCATGGCTTTGGCGTGCTCCGCGCTTGAAGGGGGTCTAGTTTAGTGACCGGTTTCAGTTTATGCTATACCTCGGAAAATATGGAGCAACTGTGACTGAGAAAGCAGCCTTAAAAAAATTGTAGTAAAATACATATAACATAAAATTTACTATCCTAACCATTTTAAAGTATACAATTCAGTGGCATTAAGTTCATTCACATTGTTGTGCTACCATAGGCTGCTTTCTTTTATGATGCTCTAGAAAAGTGAGAATTCTTCTTTCCTGACTAGTGCAGTGTTATCCAGAGATCTTTCTGCAGTGATGGGAATGTTCTCCTTCTGCACCTTCCAGTGTAATAGCCACTAGCCATCTGGCTCTTAAGCAGTTGGAATGTGGCTTCGTAAGGAACTGAGTTTTTAATTATATTTAATTTTAATTATTTTAAATTTAGCCACTGTAGAAGAGGATTAGCAAGTCTTTAATGACCCTAGTGCAGCCCTGGAATCCTGGGGTTGCTGGTTTGCAGCGCCCTGATGCTTCCAAAGGAGTCAAGGCTTATCACTATGGTAAACTAGGGTTGCATTTTCTCACAGAAATGATAATATAATTCTGGTTGGCTGTGTTATCTGGGAATATTCTATACTTCTGCTCAGCAGAATAGGCTCAGTGAGATTCTTTTGAGTGGCCTGAGAACCTAATATCATTTTATATAGAACATTGTCTTTATGATAAGATTTTCATTTGTATCTAAACCAGTTGATTTACCATCTTTGGACCTCCATCTCCTTGTATAGACTTGCCATGTGTTTCATTTCCCCAGAATTCCCTCCACAGGAGATTATAACACATTGTATTTAAGGCTTAGTACATGTTGACTCTTTAATTGTTGTGTCAGAGATGGTTGCATCAATGAACGTTTAGGTAGGTGTTCTGTGTAGGGATTAATGAGAGAATGTTTTTACTCTGCTGGCTTTGAGTTGACATTTAACATTTCGTCTTCTCCTTTGCTGTGATTTCTCAGTCACCCTTACCCATCCTCTCAGGACCATAAACACTAGAAATACATTCTCTCCTGGAATCTATAGCACTTGACCTGCCTATAAGCATACAAATCTTGGGAAAATGAGAATATCCTGCGGTTTTCATTTATTCATAATGGTATGTTCCCAGTAATGGGGAAGTAGACTGATTCTGGGGACCACCAGTGGTCTGTTCATTGCTTGAATAATTTTGCTATTCCTAATGATGCCATTACTCCTGCTTTATCGGTGTTTATTGCTGCAATTATTCATATATAAAAATAATTTTGTCTAGTACCTATTATATGAAGGGAAATCTATTACTTAGTTCTTTTTTATGTAATTTTCTAGTCCTCATAGAATTTCATAATTTTACTTTCTCTGAATGAGAAAAGCCACATTGTGTCCTTGATTATTGTTACTGTTTTGCATACTTATTACATTGCATAACCAAAATATGAACAGACCCGCAATTTACTGAATCTGGGTGAGCATAGAAGAGGAGGAATAAGGACAAAGGGATTCAGGGGCTTTTAGGGTTCTTGGAAGTGAAAGAAGTTGGAAGGCTTCATTTATGTTCTTCTTCTTCTTCTTCTTCTTCTTTTTTTTTTTTTTAAAGCGATGGGGTCTCACTTTCTTGGCCAGGCTAGTCTCAAAATCCTGGGCTCAAGTGATCCTCCCATCTCAGCCTCCCAAAGTGCTGGGATTACAAGCATGAACCACCATACCCGGCCTTTATGTTCTTTATTCTGATATATTTCCATTGATGAATTCTCCCATTCCAATCATTGACTGTCAGTGGTCTTAGTGTCTCTCTTAGTCCGTTTGTGCTGCTATAACAGAATACCTTGAAACTGGGTAATTTTTTTTTTTCTTGAGACAGATTCTTGCTCTGTTGCCCAGACTGAAGTGCAAGTGGCACTGTCTCGGCTCACTGCAATCTCCACCTCCTGGGTTCAAGCAATTCCCATGCCTCAGCCTCTCAAGTAGCTGGGATTACAGGTGTGCACCACCACGCCCAGCTAATTTTTGTATTTTTAGTGGAGATGGAGCTTTGGCCAGGCTGGTCTCAAACCCCTGGCCTCAAGTGATCCACCCGCCTCAGCCTCCCAAAATGCTAGGATTACAGATGTGAACCACCTTGCCCAGCTGAGACTGGGCACTTTATAATTAACAGAAGTTTATTTGCTCACAGTTCTGGAGGCTGGGAAGTCAATATCAAGATGCTAGCATCTGGTAAGGACCTTCTTGCTGTGTTATCACATGTCAGAAGGCAAGATGGTAAGAGAGAGCAAGATGGGGATAAACATGATTTTTAAATAACAGCACCAGTCACACCCATGAAGGTGGAGCCCGCATGGCCTAATCAGCTCTTAAAGGTCCCAGCTGTTAATACTGTTACACTAGCAATTAAACTTCAACATGAGTTTTGGAGGGGACAGACATTCAAACCATAGCAGTATCTCTATTTATCTAAGTTGTTTTTTTAGGGTTTTAAGAAAGAAATCCTCTTTGGACAGCTCCGGGAGGTACTGAACAAGTTGAAGTTACTGCTTCTACAGCCTGGGAGGTGTTTATGATGAACCTATTCTAGCACTAATGTTGATTATACCAACTTATCATCTTAACTTTCGAGTAGATAATATTGTTTGGGCACTAAGACACATTTGTACTTTTATACTGACTGTTCTCTTCGCCAGGAATTTTCTTTTTCTTTAGAGATAGGGTGACTCTGTCACACAATTACTCAGTGTTTGCAGTGACTTTATAAAACATATTTACCACAAATCACAAGAATCAACTGTGCATACAGACTATCTTAGTACAAAGAAAGAAATATACACAGAAAGGATACTGTAGTGGAGAGTAATTGGTAGTGGTAGGAGAGAGACCTTTTCAAAATCTTTTTGAAAGGATTTTAGTTGAGATCCATGGAACAAACAGGAGAAAGAGCATTTTTGTAGGCATGAGGAATGGCTCTAAAACAGGAAGGAGCTTGATATTTTTAAGGAATTGAAAGAAAAGCAATGTGGCTGGAGGAAAGTAACACAGGATGAAGTTGAAGAAGAAAGCAGGAATGTGATTGTTCTGTCTTTTGGAGACCACACTAAAGAGTGTAGCTTTGGAATATGTAATGGGAAGCCACTGGATGGTTTTAAACTGGGAATAGGATGATTATGTTTCAAAACATAATATTCTCTGTGCTGGGGGGTGTTGTTTGAAGGGGGCAAGCGGTAAAATGGAAAAATGAGTTAAGAGGCTGGGCGTGGTGGCTCACTCACTCCTGTAATCCCAGCACTTTGGGAGACTGAGGCGGGCAGATCTCTTGAGCCCAGGAGTTCAAGACCAGCCTGGACAACGTGGTGAAACCCCATCTCTACAAAAAATACAAAAATTAGCCCGGCATGGTGGTGCGTGCCTGTGGTCCCAGCTACTGGCGAGGCCGAGGTGGAAGGATCACTTGAACCTGGGAGGCGGAGGTTTCAGTGAGTGGAGATTGCGCCACTGTACTCCAGCCTGGGTGACTGAGTGAGACCCTTTCTCAAAAAAAAAAAAAAAAGAAAAAGAAAATGAGTTAAAAGGCATGGCCATTCAATACTCAGTAGTTGCCAAATCTGCCGATATTATCTTCTAAACAGTTGTCAGCTCTATCTCCTCCTCACTGTTTGATTAATAATTCACCTTCTTTGCATGATTTGTTCCCACAACCTTATACTTGATCATTCTGCCTAATCCCTGCCCCCATGTCTCCAGAGAGATGTGATCAATCAAAGTCACCCATCTTACCATATCCACCTCATTGTTCCTCTAAAAAGCCTCCAACTTGATGGTCTGGTGCCTCCTTGCCTTTCAAGCACCAGTTGTCACTATGCTTTGCCCTGCACTTAGTGTCCCATGTGACAGAATGTTTCTGCATCCCCCTCCACCTCAGTCATTTGGGGCCTGTTTGCCTTTCTTTGCTCAGGAATCCTTTGCCACCTACCACCCTGTGCAGGGTTAAGTATTCCTGGCATGCTCTCATGATACCCAAAGCCTGTACCTCATACTTAACCATTTTGTATCATTGTCATCTGTATATCAGCCAGGCTCTCACCTTCCTCCCTCACAATTGGAGTGTTTATTTCATATGCATGTATTTATTTATTTAGAGACAAAGTCTTGCTCTGTTGCCCAGGCTGAAGTGCAGTGGCATGATCTTGGCTCACTGCAACCTCTGCCTCCTGGGTTCAAGCGATTCTCCTGCCTCAGCCTCCCAAGTAGCTGGGATAGGCACCCGTCACCACGACTGGCTAATTTTTGTATTTTTCGTAGAGATGGGGTTTCACTGTGTTGGCCAGGCTGGTCTCGAAGTCCTGACTTCAGGTGATCCGCCCACCTCAGCCTCCTAAGGTGCTGGGATTACAGGTGTGAGCTACCGCACTCGGCCTGTTTTTATTTGAGTCCCCAGCATTCAGCATAGTTTCTGGATTATGGTAAAGATATAATCAGTGTTTGTAGAATGGGTTGTTTTGTGAATGTTTGCTAATTTCTTGACCAGTATTAGGTGAGACTTTTCCTTTAGAACTTTTTTTTTGTACATGGAATTATACAAATAAAGGAATAATGCAGAATTATAGAAATAAAACCAGTTTTACAAAGCATATATGCACATTTATTCTTCCCAAAAATATTTATTGAATTGCCAGGAGGTGGTCTAACAATGGAGTGTAAGGGAGTGAACAAAACAATTCCCTGCCTTCTTGTAATTTAGATGTGTCTGTGTTTATATTATCTACCTATATCTACATGTCTATTTTAATCTAGTACATATATAATACATATTGTATATAGGCTTTAATTTCTAGAATAGTTTTAGAGTTACAGAAAAGTTGCAAGAATAGTTCAGAGAGTTCCCATATCTTACATTTGTGTGGTACATCTGTTATAATTAATGAACCGATATTGACACATTATTATTAGCTGAAGTCCATACTTTATTTTAATTTCCTTAGTTTTTATTTAGGGTCCTTTTTCTGTCCAGGACCCCATCCACAATACCACGTTACATTTAGTCATCATGCCACCTTAGGATCCTCTGAGCTGTGGCAGTTTTTCAGACTTTCTTTGTTTTTGATGACCTTGACAAGTTTAAGACGTACTGGTGAGGTATTCTAGAGCATGTAAGACATTTGGGTTACAATTTGGGTTTGTATATTTTTCTCATAGGTTAACTGGGGATTATGTGTTCTTCGGATTAAGGCCACAGAGGTAAAATACCATCCTTACCACATCATATCAATGCTACATGCTATCAACATGAATTATTACTGTTGATGCCTTGAACCCTTGTCTGAGGTAGTGTTTGTCAGGCTTAAAAGTACTCTTTTCCCTACCTAATTTACTTTTTGGGAGGAAGTCACTGTGTGCAGCTCACACTGAAGGGACCAGAAGTTAGACTCCTCTTACTTTTTTTTTTCTTTTTTTGAGACAGAGTCTCGCTCTGTCGCCCAGGCTGGAGTGCAGTGGTGCTATCTCGGCTCACTGCAAGCTCCGCCTCCTGGGTTCACGCCATTCTCCTGCCTCGGCCTCCTGAGTAGCTGGGACTATAGGCGCCCGCCACCACGCCCGGCTAATTTTTTGTATTTTTAGTGGAGACAGGGTTTCACCGTGTTAGCCAGGATGGTCTCGATCTCCTGACCTCGTGATCCACCCGCCTTGGCCTCCCAAAGTGCTGGGATTACAGGCGTGAGCCACCACACCCGGCCTAGACTCCACTTTCTTGAGAAGGCAATATTGACATAAATTATTTGGCATTCTTCTGTAGAGTGGTCTGTTCTCTCCCATTTATTTATTTATATCAATATGAATTCTTATTTATTTTATACTTTGGATTAGAACCCATACTACTTTGTTGCTCAAATTGCTCTAGCTTTAGCTGCTGGGAGCTCTTTGAACTGACTCCTGTGTCCCTTTGTTGTGCTCCCATCAGTTCGTTTTCTGAACATTTTCTTATTTTCTGGTACTATTAGGTGCTCAAGTATCTATTTTTGAAAATATAAATAATTTTGCCTCTGATTTTCTACAGAATTTGAAAATACTTTGATGTGCTTATATGAATTTGGACTGTTGAACAGATTACATTTTTTCATTATTGGATTGGTTTTATTTTTTATAGTGATTTATATAGCTACTTCTCATAGGTGAAAATATATAGGGTTACAGATTTTCTCTGAATGAATATTGTATTTATGACCACAGTTTTATACTTTCAATTTTTTTAAATATAACTTTTACTTCGCAAATCATATTAGAGAATTTTTACATTTCTCTGGCTTTCAGAGACATTTATGGTTGCCAGTAGCTGAACGGATATCATTATGCTGGAAGTGTTTCAGTGATTATATATTCTGAGTGGTAAGATTGCTTAGTCTAAAAAAAGGACTCCACAATATTTGGCTTTTGGTTGTAATTACCAGTCATGCTTGCCAGAAATTAAGTTTAGCTTTTAGAAGCCTAGAATTCTTAATATGTTTGTCTCTAACTAAATATTTCAGAGACTGTTATGAAACTGTCAGTAATTCCATTATATATTTTATGTTCAGCTTATTCTGAGTTACAGCTGATGAAATGACATATAGCATGTGATTGTGCAACAACATAGAAAATGCTTAAGATAACAAGATGGAAATAGTAATTTTTAGTCTAATTACAATTTTGTTTAAAAGGAAATGTCAGGCGCTGTGGCTCACGCCTGTAATCCCAGGACTTTGGGAGGCCGAGGCGGGCGTATCACCTGAGGTTGGGAGTTCGAGACCAGCTTGACCAACATGGAGAAACCCCATCTCTACTAAAAATACAAAATTAGCCAGGCGTGGTGGCGCATGCCTGTAATCCCAGTTACTCGGCAGGCTGAGGCAGGAGAATCACTTGAACCCAGGAGGCAGAGGTTGTGGTGAGCCGAGATCACGCCATTGCACTCCAGCCTGGGCAACAAGAGTAAACTCCATCTCAAAAAAATAAAAAATAAATAAATAAAAGGAAACTAACTGTGATCCTAATAAGTACGAATAAAAGACTAGAGGGAAAAATACCACAGTGTTAACAGAGACTATCTATTAGGTCATATGACACTGCTTTTCTGTTATTTTCCAATTATAAATAAAAATAAATTGGCTTGTGTTACTTGTTTAATAAGGAAAATGGAGACTTTTTTACAATGTAGAAAAGGAAGCTAAATTGTTTATTCCATTTTAGATACTGAAGGTTAAAAGGTCTTTTGAAGACATAGTCCATAATTCAGGTTGTTTTTCTTCACTGATGAACTAGTGAACCAGTTCCTATTTTGATAATTATAACCCTTTAAAGTTTACAGAATTGTTCATGTATCTTATTTCATATTTTAAAAAATCTGTATCAGTTGGATTTTCACTTTATCCACACGAATGGATCAAAGTCCAAAGGTTAACGCTCATGTTGATGTATTGAAACCATGACTTCATTAATGTCTGATCAACTGGAGCAGAGTTGGAGACCGAGGACCCTAAAGCTCTTGGAGCAAAGCTTGTGCACTGGAACTGCTGCTGCCATGGCTGGGGTTGCTGTCAGACCTCAATTTGAGGGACTGCTTCACATTCCTCTCATAGGAGACTGATGACCTCGATAGATACCTTGGGGAGCCTGTTTGGATTAAAAATACCTAACACTGTCTAGCTGCTTCTAATTTTTTTTAGCTTCTGGTGGTGAGGGGGAGGTGAATTGAGTTCATGATTCAGGCTTGGAAGTTGCAGAGTAGCTTTTGTAGGCTGATGTCTGTGGGTGTCCTCTGGATGGGTCATATATGGAAGATTATAGTTTACAAAAGATATATTCCAGTCTTCAAATAATTTGCAAGAGTAGCACAATGAAAGGGAGATGCATTTTAAATCTTTTATTAAATCTTGTATTTTTAAAGTAAAATAAATGATACTTTTCTTTTCAGTTTAACATTTAGAGATACATTCAAAGGGACTTCTTTTTGTCCTTAAACCAGAGGAAAACTCTTTTTTTCTATTATGGCCCTTATCCCTAGGGTAGTGGCCAGTGCGCTGCCTCTTTCCTTTCTATCACTAGGAAATATCATTGCATGCAAGAGAATAGGGACTGGAGTGATCCTTTCTTTGACTGTTTCCTGGAGGGAGACTGTTTTAATAGAAGGTTCTGATGTGTGTATAAAACAGTAGTGGGATTACCACAGCACTGGTAGTCCAGCCCTGGAGTTAGGATTGCAACATCAAAAACTGGGCCAGCATTCAAGTCGTCTCATTTCATGGTGTTAGTGGGATTAGTTCCTCCAGTTTGTTAGTGTACCGCTGTGTGTGGTATAAGCTAGTGTACCTTTCAGCAGACTGCCCATGAATTCTTCATAATGGGATTTAGCAGTACACTAAAATGATATTCAAGAACTGTACTCAACGGTAATGCCTCTTTTCTTAATAATGGCCCTCAAATAGCCCTTGAAAATCAGTGCAACAAAACTTGGCCATTTGTTTACAAAACTTTCCAAATTGAAAAATAATAATCTACCATATAATAAAACATTTTAATATGAATTTTAAATGTATATTTTGTTTTTTTTCGGATACCTGATTATAAAATATTCAGGTAGTACAGCAAAAATGAAAGCTCTTCAATAATCTTACCTTCCTCCCCCCAAATTTAAGTATACCCTTCCAGATTTATAAAATATGTGTGTATCTATATATAATCTGCATTTTCACTCAATAGTATGTCCACTTTCCACCATTTTAAGTAATGCGTCAGTGAGTATTCTTATATATATAAAGTCTCTACTTTTTTAAGGGATGTATTAATCTGTTCTCATGCTGCTGTGAAGGAGTACCTCGAACTGGGTAATTTATAAAGAAAAGAGGTTTGGCCAGGCACAGTGGCTCACTTCCAAAGTGCTGTAATCCCAAGCACTTTGGAAGGCCGAGGCAGGTGGATCATGAGGTCAGGAGATCGAGACCATCCTGGCTAACACGGTGAAACCCCACTCTACTAAAAATACAAAGAAAAAAAAAATAGCCAGGCGTGTTGGTGGGTGCTGTAGTCCCAGCTACTCAGGAGGCAGAGGCAGAAGAATGGCGTGAACCCAGGAGACGGAGCTTGCAGTGAGCCAAGATCGCGCCACCACACTCCAGCCTGGGCGACACAGCGAGACTCCATCCCCCCAAAAAAAAAAAAAAAAGAAAAGAGGTTTAATTGACTCACAGTTTCCCATTGCTGGGGAGACCTCAGGAAACTTAAAATCATGGTGGAAGGCACCTTTTCACAGGGTGGCAGGAGATAGAATGAGTGCAGGCGGGGGAAATGGCAGACATTTGTAAAACCATCAGATCTTGTGAGACTCATTCACTATCATGAGAACAGCATGGGGGAAACAGCCCCCGTAATCCAATTACCTCTTCCTGGTTCTGCCCTTGACACGTGGGGATTGTGGGGACTATGGGGATTACAATTCAAGCTGAGATTTTGGGTGGAGACACAGCCAAACCATATCAATGGATGACTTCCTGAAAGAATTGCTGGGTCTACGAGTATACATACTGTAAAATATGTGCAGGAGAGACAGCAGAACATAGCTGCTAAGTACAGAGCCTTGGAGCCATTGGCTTGAGTTTGAAGCCTGGCCTCACCATTTCCTAGCTCTGTAACCTTAGGCAAGTTACTTAACCTCTTTGTGCCTTCATTTCCTCATCTGTAAAGTGGGGAATAGCAGCAGTACCTGTGTCATGACATAGAGCTTGGACTTGTGCCTAGCTCATAGTAAGAGATTATTATACATGTCTCAAGATTACTGTTCAGAAAGCTGCATATCCATGCGTATATCTTGTCACCAAAGGAGCCTAGCATCTAGCAGAGGCATGTCAGAATGAAAGGACCAACAGTGGATGAGATGGCCTTCCACTGCTCATTTTTGCCATCAGCACTGATTATTATTGCACGTTTTAGTATCATTCTAGTCAGCCAAAAAATGATGTCAGGGTATATTAATTTGCATTTTTAATTAGTAAGATTGTGTATTTTCAAATACATTTTGTGAGCATTCGTTGATGTTTTTTCCTACTGTGAAATACTTGTTTGTATCTTTTGCCAGTATTTATATTGGGATATTCATCTTTTTCTTTTTTCTTTTTTTTTTTTGAGATGGAGTTTCGTTCTTATTGCCCAGGTTGGAGTGTGGTGGCATAATCTTGGCTCACTGCAACCTCCGCCTCCCGGGTTCAAGCGATTCTCCTGCCTCACCCTCTTGAGTAACTGGGATTATGGCATCCACCACCATGCCCAGGTAATTTTTTATGTTTTTATTAGAGTTGGGGTTTCTCCATGTTGGCCAAGCTGGTCTCAAACTCCTGACCTCAGGTGATCTGCCCTCCTCGGCCTCCCAAAGTGCTGGGAGTACAGGCGTGAGCCACTGTGCCCGGCCAATCTTTTTCTTATTGATTTATGAAAACTCTGTATATTTTAAGGAGACAACCTCTTGAAAAATTACTCAAATATTTTCCCAGGGTTCTTTTATTTTGTTTATGTCTCTTGACTTTGTTGTGTGTTAATTTTTTTAATTGACAAATAAAAATTGTATATATTTATGGTGTACAACATGATGTTTTGATACATGTATGCATTGTAGAAAGGATAAATTAAACTAAGTAACATCTCTATTACCTTACACATTTATTTTTTATGGTTGGAACACTTAAAATCTCTCGGCAGTTTTCAAGTGTACGATATAAACTATAGTGACAATATTGTACAGTAGAGCTCTTGAACTTATTCCTCCTGTCTGACTGAAATTTTATATCCTTTGACCACCATTTTTTCAGTCATCCCACTGCACAGCCTCTGGTAACCACTGTTCCACTTTCTGCTTCTGTGAGTTCAACTTTTTTAGATTCCACATGTAAGTGAGACCATGTGGTATTTGTCTTTTTGTGCCTGTCTTATTTTAACTAGCATAATGTTTATAAGATTCATCCATGTTGTCACAAATGATAGGATTTCTTTTTTTTAAGGCTTATTAGCAGTCCATTGTATAAATATACCATTTTTTTTTTTATTCATTCATCTGTTGATGCACACTTAGGCTGCTTCCACGTCTTGGCTGTTGTGGATAATGCTGCAGTGAACATGGGGGTGCAGTATCTCTGACATACTGATTTCATTTCCTTTGGATATATGCCCAGAAGTAGAATTGCTGGATCATATGGGAGTTCTATTTTTAATATTTTTTCATACTCTTTTCCATAATGGCTATACCAATTTACATTTTCACTAACAGTGTACAAGGGTTCTCTTTTTTTTTTCCCCACAACCTAAACAACACTTGCTGTCTTTCATCCTTTTTGATGTAGCTTTTTTTTAACAGGCATGAGATATTATCTCCTAGTGGTTTTAATTTGCACTTTCCTGATGATTAGTGATGTTGAACACTTTTTTTCATCTCCCTGTTGGCCATTTGTGACTTGGTTGTGATTTTTACTGTTGAGGAATTGTCAACATTGTTTTAGTCAGTTCTGACTTTTTCTTCATGGCTCTGGTGGATTGTGTCATATTGTCATACATAAGGAGAAAAGAATTTATGAACGTGATGAACATAATGGAATGTGGCTCCCTTCCTTCCATTCTCATCTCCGCTCTGTTAATTGACCTCTGGGTTCAATGAGTGGCTAATGTAACTGAAGTCCCTGGCTCTCTACTGGAAGTGAATGTAAAAGAAACTGGCACTGGACTTTCTTTCCCATGAACATTTTAGAGACCAAGCCACAGAGTGAAGACCAGGAAATTGTGGATCTTTGGATAAGCTTAGTCTCAATATTTTTTTATTTTTAGAAACAGTACAAGACCCTTTCTCAAATAAATAAATAAAACTTATATGGGTAAACAAAAGGCCAAGAACAGTGAAGGCAATCTTGAAGAACAAAGTTAGAGGAGTTAGGATTTAGCCTATAGAATACTCAGCAGACTTTTTCAATAAAAGACAAGATATCAAATATTTTAGACTTCGCAGGCTACGTGGCTTGCAGGCTATAATTTGCTGAACCCTGCTCTATAGGGTGTCCAAATTTCTTGTTAAGTTGTATAATTAAAAAGGGGTGTGCAAGGATGGGTAAATAGACCAATAGTACAGAAAGTCCAGAAACAGACCCACACATCTATGTCTTACCAATAAATGGTGCAAGTCAATTAGATATTCATATGGGAAAAAAATAAATGGATATTACTTCGGCGTGGTGGTGCATGTCTGTAGTCCCAGCTACTTGGGAGGCTGAGGTGAAGATTGCTTGAGCCCAAGAGTTTGAGGCTATAGTGAGCTATGATTGAGCCACTGCGCTCCAGCCTGGGCAACAGAGCAAGACCCTGTCTCCTGAAACAAAACAGAACAAAAAACCCAATCTTGTATCATACACTAAAATAAATTCCAAGTAGAATTTTAGATCCAAATGTTGAAGATAAAAAATAATAATAAAGATTTAAGAAGCTAACATGCCTACCTTGGGAGTAGGAACAAATATCTCAAATAGGAACAAGAAATGGTCATCATCAAGGAAAAGTTTATAAATTGGACTACTTGAATATTAGAGACTCTATTAAAAGTTATCAGTAAGAAGAGTGAAAAGCAAGAAGACACAAAGTGGGACAAGGTATTTCGTCCCCTCCCCTCCCCTCCCCTCCCCTCCCCTCCCCTCTTCTCCTCTCTTCTCTTTTCTTTTCTTTCTTTTTTTTTTTGACAGAGTCTCCCTTTGTCGCCCAGACTGGAGTGCAGTGGTGCAATCTTGGCTCCCTGGAACCTCTGCCTTCCAGGTTCAAGTGATTCTCCTGCCTCAGCCTCCCGAGTAACTGGAACTACAGGCACAAGCCACCACACCCGATTAATTTTTTATATGTTTAGTAGAGGCGGAGTTTCACCATGTTGACTGAGCTGGTTTTGAACTCCTGAGCTCAAATGATCCGCCTGCCTCCCAAAGTGCTGGGATTACAGGCGTGAGCCACTGCGCTGGGCCAGGACAAGATATTTCACAAATATAACTAATAAAGCGTTCATATCTAGAATCTTTAAGGAGCTTCTATAAATCAGTAAGGCTAAGATAGACAACCAAATAGAAAATATGCTCTCAAAAGATATCTAATTGACCAGTAAGATGCTTAACATCATTAGTCATCAGGAAAATGAAAATTAAAACCTCAGTAGGATACTATTACTGTACACCTGCCAGCATGGCTAAAATTCAAAATCTGATGTTATGCAAGGTTGACAAAGATATGGAGCAACAGGAGTGCTCTTACATGCTGGTGGAAATAGGAATTAGTGTGATAACCACTTAGGAAAATTCTTTAGCAGTTATTTCAGTTATCTATCGCTGTATCCAGGCCACTCTCAAAGTTGGGGAAATAATTGGCATCCTGTTTTCAGGTAATATTTAGAGCAGGGAAAATGAAACTATTATTTGAATGGAGAAATTTAGGAAAATTTTCACATTAACAAAAGAAAAAAGTTGGAAAGAATGGCAGTTTGACTAGCCCAACACAAATAGAGGGAAGAAGAGGAAACATTATACAATAATAAAAGTAAGGGGAAGGAATAAGATCATTGTATCAATTATTAGGCTAAATGTGAGCAGACTGAATTTTGCCATTAAAAAGGGCATGTCAGGTTGCACGGGTGGCTCACACCCGTAATCCCAGCTCTATGGGAGGCCAAGGCAGGAGGGTATCTTGAGCCCAGGAGTTCGAGACTAGCCTGGGCAACATGGGGAAACCCCATCTCTACAAAAAATAAAAAATAAAAATAAATAAAAATAGCCAGGAGTGGTAGCATGCATCTGTAGTCCCAGCTGCTCTGGAGGCTGAGGTAGATTGCTTGAGGATTGCTTGAGTCCAGGAGGTCGAGGCTGCAGTGAGCCTTGGTTGTGCCGCTGTACTCCAGCTTGGGTGACAAAGCAAGACCCTGTCTCAAAAAAAAGAAAGAAAGAAAAAAAAGATGTGTCAGACTGAACTAAATAAACCTCTGGAGAATAATGTTTATAAGCACTTCTCAAAGCAAAATGAGTAGGTGAAAATAAAGCAGAAATGAAAGAGCAGGAAAATAGTGAAAAACAAAAACAAATTTCCTCAAAGCAGAACAGCATTAGACAAAGTGGATTTCAGGTTAGAGGCACTAAATGAGGTAAAGACAGACATTATATACAGATAAGGGGCACAATTTATGATCATGTATGAACCAAATAGCATCAAGTATCATATCAGGCAAAAACATAAAACAAAAACTATTAGTAATATAAGGTAAACTTGGTAAAAGTTCAGCTATTGTGAGGCATTTCAGTATATCCTTAAGAGTATTGAATCTAGAGGAACTGAATAATCAGTAATGATAACAGTACTATATTAATATATTATCTGATATTTATTGGGTGCTTACTGTGTGCCAGGCACTCTTCTAAGTGTTTTACAGTATTAAATCATTGATCCTCACAAAAAACTTATGATACTCAACAAAAAGGCATTTTTCCAGTGAAGATATGCAAATGGTCAATAAGCACCTAAAAAGATGTTCAGCAGCATCAGTCATAAGGAAATGCAAATCAAAACCACAATGAAGTACCACTTCACACCCACCGGGGTGGCTGTAATAAAAAAATGGACAATAACAAGTGTTGACAAGGATGTAGAGAAATTGAAACTCTCATACATCACTAGTAGAAGTTTAAAATTATGCAACTGCTTTGGAAAACAGTCTAGCATTTCCTGAAATGGCTAAACATAGAGTTACCATATGACACAGCAGTTCAGCTCCTAGGTTTATACCTGAGACTATTGGAAACATTTGTCCACATAAAAACTTGTGTGTGAATTCTCATAGTAGCATTATTGATAACAGAAGGTAGAAACAACCCAGATGTCTATCAGCTGATGAAGGGATTAATGAAATGTGGTTTCTCCACACAATGGAATATTATTTGGACATAAAAAGGATACATGCTACCATATGGGTTAACCTTGAAAACATTATGCTAAGTGAAAGAATCAAGTTATAAAAGACTACATATTTCATTTTCATGAAATGGGTAGCATAGACCAGTCTGTAGAGACTCAGTGTAGATGAGTGGTTGTTATGATTTAGAGTGGGGTTGGGAGGGGGTAATTAGGTATAAATGCTAATGGGCAGGAGGTTTCTTTTTAGGGTCACGAAGATGCTCTAAAATTGATTGTGATTCTAAAGTCAGATTTGCACAGCCTATGAATTTATAAAAAACCATTGAATTGTACTTAAAAGTATATATTTTGCGGGGGAGAGGGGGTTGGGTGCATGGAGTCTCCCTCTGTCACCCAGGCTGGAGTGCAGTGGCACGATCTTGGCTCACTGTAACCTCTGCGTCCAGGGTTCAAGTGATTCTCCTGCCTCAACCTCCTGAGTAGCTGGGATTACAAGCATGCCCCACCATGCCTGGCTAATTTTTGTATTTTTTGAGTGACGGGGTTTCCCCATGTTGGCCAGGTTGGTCTTGAACTCCTGACCTCAAATGATTCACCTGCCTCAGCTTCCCAAAGTACTAGGATTACAGGCCTGAGTCACTGTGCTGGACTGTAAATACATATATTTATGATATGTGAAATATGTTTTAATGAAGTTGTTATTGAAAACAAATTACAATTATGTTAATTGACTTTAAAGGAGTTCTCCAAGGCACATTTCAATAAGGAAAGCAATATGCATTATTTTGTAAAATAGTGACATATGAGCATGGAATAAATATGGAAGGATATATAATAGGTTGCCAGTTTGGGTTATCAAGATAGGAGGGTGCTGATATGGGGAAAGAGGGATTCGAGGGGAAGGAGGTAGCAATGAAATTTAGGAAAAGAAAACAACCTGTATTTAAATAGAAAGCCATGATGTGTCGTATCTCTAATTTACTTTCAAATGATTCAGCAAGACAGCATGTATGCATACATAATTACATATATACACATATGTATGCACACATATAGATGGATAGATAAAGCAAAGATGGCCAAATGTAACAATTGTTGACTCTATGTGGGGGTTATATGGATAGTTATTTTACTAGTCTGTCAAATTTTATCTGTGTTTGATAGTAATAAAAAATCGGGGGTAAAAACCCCACCAGAATGTTTTCTGTGATCACATTATTGTAATATTTAAAATATTTACACATTAAAAAATTTTAGTAACACTTAATAAGCAGAAAAATGCCTTAAACATTTCAAAATCATGAAATTATTTTTCTAGTCCTTTTGCTTTTGTTTAAGTTAAATTTCTAGGCTGTTTGGAATTTCTTTTTCTTTCCTTTTTTTTTTTTTTTTTTGAGACGGGGTGTCATTCTGTCACCCAGGCTGGAAGTGCAGTGGCACAATTATGGCTCACTGTAGCCTCGACTTCCCGGGATTAGGTGATTCTCCCATCTCAGCCTCCTGAGTAGCTAGGGCTACAGGTTGCCACCACACCTGGATAATTTTTTTTTATTTTTTATTTTTTATTTTTTATTTTTTGTAGAGACAGAGTTAATTGCGTTGCCTGGGCTGGTCTTGAACTCCTGGGCTCAAGCGGTTGGCCCACCCCCACCTCCTAACATACTGGGATTACAGGGGTGAGCCACCGAGCCTGGCCTGGAGTTTCATAATCTATGTTTATTAATTTTGATGTGGTTTCTTTTTGATCCATTACTTTTTTTCTAGGTAAACAGTGGTATCATCTGGAGATAATGCTGGTTTTATGATTCCTTTCCAATATTTTTGGCTTATTGCATAGGTTAGAATATCTGGAACAATTTTGAATGATGATGGGAGTAAGCGTCCTTATTTTAAATTTTTAATGGCAGTCTTGTTTCAGTTTCAAAGTTTTATGTTTTTTGATAAATATTATTGATTGGGTTAAGGACATTTTCATCTAACATTAAAATAGTTGAGTGAAACAGAGTATCCAAATCAGAAAATTAAATGAAAAAAAAAGTGATGAAAAGCAATCCTAAAATGTAGAGCAAAAATAATACCCAAAGGTAGAGGGTGATAATCAGCCCACAGGACTGATAGCAGTTCTTACATTCAGGCAAAAACCCTGTTAGTCCTAGATGTATACCAAATCAGTATGTTAGAATAAAACAACAAAGACTGGGTATGGCAGCTCACGCCTGTAATCCCAGCACTTTGGGAGGCTGAGGTGGGCAGATCACCAGAGGTCAGGAGTTCGAGACCAGCCCGTCCAACATGGTGAAACCCTGTCTCTACTGAAAATACAAGAAAAAATAGTTGGGCATGGTGGTGGGTGCCTGTAATTCCAGCTACTGGGGAGGCTGAGGATTCAATTGCTTGAACCCGGGAGGCAGAGGTTGCAGTCAACCGAAATTGCACCAATGCATTCCATCCTTGGTAACAGAGTGAGCCTCCGTCTCAAAAAAAAAAGAATAAAACAACAAAAACAGATGTTACAGAGCCTGTGAGATCTGAGAAATACTGGGACATCACTGGCATGTGCCCAAAAGAGTTTCACTGAATAAATCTTGGGGCCGATGTGTGTTGGAGATAAGAGCTCTTCTACAAGGAAGTATGCCTATTTGCCAAAAATAAGCAAATATATTTTTCTTAGCACTGCTTTAAGGAACGTTCGTTTTGTTAAAGGTTAAAATTACTAGATGGGTTAGTTGCCTTGCAAGTATACTTTTGTGGAATGAATATGAGTGTACTCTTAATAAATCTATTGATATTTGTCATATTTTAAACTGAGTTCATATTTCCCAATATGGTCAAGAGTACAGACCATGAATATGAAAATATGCTGATGAAAATACGAATATGTTTTTAATGAATATATTGATCTTTATTAAATTTTAAACCAGGTTTAAAATGTCCCAATATGGTCAAGAACATAGCTCATGAATATGAATATAAACTTATGAAAATGTTCATGAATATATTCATGTTCATTAATTTTAAACTGTATTAAAAAGTTTTCCCAATAGGGTAAAGAAGAATATATTCATGAATATATTCATAAAGAGGATATATTCATGAATATAATCATTATAAAGAATATATTCACATTTATTGAATATTTTCACAAAGAATATATTCATATGAAGACTAAACTACTCTACAACTCTTTGCATTTTACAAATTAGTTTTTAAAATCCTGCTATGAAGCAGAGTGTAAATCATTCTACTAAAATTTCACTGAAATCTTCGAAAAGTGAAAAAGTATAAATTTGGTATCTTCAGTGAATTGATCTATTTATGAATTGGCTCCTAGTGAATAGTTCTTGGCAAATTAATTTAGAGCCCTCTCTCTCTGCATGAGATGAACCATTATTTATTACAGCATCTGCCCTGGGAAAACCAAGACAAAAAGAGGGGGATATTGAAAACAGCTGGGCTGAGTGTTCAGAACAGGCTGATTAATAACACTAAAGAAATAAAGGTTCTTGTTAGAAGGAAGGCCTGCAAGCCACTGCATGAGATTTAAGGACCACAGGTGCTCAGGCTGGTGAGACTGGTATGGCAGGCAGTATTTTGGGGCTGAAGAGTTTAGTGTAGTTACCATGTGCAAAATGATACAAGTTTAAGTTTACTCATAATAGAAACTGGAAAATTACATGGCTTGCTTCGGGAGTTCCTCACTTCATTTTGTTTTGGTATTTCAGAAAAGAAATTCTGAGGCTTTAGACAGTTTGCTACTCACAGATCTCATAAATCAAGCATTCTTCATGACCTGGATCTATCTTGAGCAGATCAAAGCTCTGAGCAGCTTGAATAGTGCTCACCCAGAGGCTTACTGCCAGTAACAACCCAAATTTCTTAGCCTGTTTGTTTTTGTTGTTGTTGTTTGTTTGTTTTAAAGCAGCAGTAAAACACATTGTGGGTGCACATTTTTTGGAAAAACCAGAAGTTCAAATATTAGTAAAATATTTGGACTTAACATTTTATGGGCACTCAGAAGTAACCATCAACTTCACATGTATCTCTGAGCAAAATATTAACCACTAATAACCATTAGTAAATGGATGCTGAGTGGGCCAGATCTTGCTGACACCTTGGTTATATGGTGTTTTGTGTGGGATATTAGTTTTCTGAGGTTTGTACAAAGGAATTTGTAAAATTCTTAATTTTATCATTAACTTTACCACTTTACCATTGAGCTTCTGAGCTTCTTTTTTTTTTTTTTTTTTGAGACCCAGTTTTGCTCTTGTTGCCCAGGCTAGAGTGCAGTGGCATGATCTCGGCTCACCTCAACCTCCACCTCCCAGGTTCAAGTGATTCTCCTGCCTCAGCCTTCCTGAGTAGCTGGGATTACAGGCATGCGCCACCATGCCTGTCTAATTTTGTATTTTTAGTAGAGATAGGGTTTCTCCGTGTTGGTCAGGCTGGTCTCGAACTTCCGACCTCAGATGATCCACCCGCCTCGGCCTCCCAGAGTTCTGAGCTTCTTAAAGTCAATACCCATGTCCAATTTATATTTGCTGTGCTATTGCATCTAGCACAATTTATTGTGTGTAGAAGATGCCTAAAGTTTGTTTTTAATGAATACATATATGAAATGTCTGTCATGGAACTATCTATTTTCCTTTTATTTGTATTGCTATTTTGCCCATTAACTAAAGGATATGGATGGTAAGCCTTGTCTAGGTCTCTACTGTCTTAGTAAAGATGCCCTTTTTTCTTGTATATCCAACCTTTGTGCACTAAAATCCTCTTTCCCCACAGCTTCACAGAATACTAGATTCATTGTTTAGCCCTTTTCTTATCTGTAGCCTTCTTTACTGTAAAGTGGAGGGAAAATGTTTAGTGATTTGAAAAGTTTCAAAATTTTTCTGTACTATTAGACTTGAATGAATGTCAGATCTGAGAGGGCCCTGCGAGACCACTATTCAATCCTTTTGTTTTACTCATGAAAAACTCAGAGTTCTAATTGCTTTCGCACTATAACTCATGCCATGCTATTTTGTAATTGCTTAGTTGTTGGCATTTCTAGCTAGACTTTAAATTCAGTGGGAATAGGGACCACATCTATCTTATTTAATGCTGTATTTCTGACACAGCACAGTGCTTAGAAGAGAATAGGTGTTCAGTTAATGGTTCAATTATGAATAAGTAAATAAATAAATAAGTCAAGATTGGTGAAGGGACTTGCTCAAAGTCATGTGACTATTTAGGGGGCAGCCCCCAGTTGCTGAATCTGTTAAGCACATTAAAAGTCAGTGCTCTGTAATCTACTCTGCCATCCTGGAGAGAGTCAAGGTCAGTGGAAATGACTAATTTTTCTTAAGTGTGTTTGTTAAGCTCTGCAACTTATACATTTCCACATGTTGGCTTTCAGTATACCGGAGACTGCTATATAGGAAAGCAGCTGACCAAGGAAATGTAGAGGATGTGCTGCCATTATTTTTGCCTTGGAGGCTTTTTCAAGAGACACTTCTACTTTTCAAAGCAGTGAAACTTCATCTTAGGAAAAGAAATTTTCCCCAGCTACAATCTAATTTTTAATCTTTTTTTTTAATTTTAACTTTCCACACTATACCATCATATTAATCTTATTTTTAAATGTATTGTTTCTGAAATCCTGAGTGCCCCAGCGATCAAAAACTCTGCTTAGGATTCAGTTCATTAATGTGGGGGCTCAGACTCTTAAGGTACTTATAAAACCTCAAGGACTATTGATACTGGTCATTTGTGAATTCAAACAGAAACTTCCAGAATCATCATGACCTTTTAAAGTTTCATCCTTAGTTTTTCTGGTCTACCGTTGACCTCCATTAATGATCCCAAATCTGCTTGTTTTGCAGAAAATAAAATGTGTACGTGGTCACAGAAACAGTTGTTACCTGATGATCTTTAAGATCTTGGAGTATAATACTGTGGGTCATTGATGTCTTTTACTGTTAAGTTCCCCATCAGTACCTATATTCACCTTTTGACTGCATGGTAAATTGCTTTGCTTATGTGTGAACTTAGGTATTTTTAATGAAGTCAGAATTTAAACCATATTGAGGGAGAATGGGAAAAAGAATAAGACTGGAAAGGAAGAAACTGTCAAGTCAGGGTTTGGCTTTTCTTGTTATATTCCATTCTATTAAAATATGTATATTTTTGTACTTTTTTTGAACATATGAAATGATCATATTTTACTTGACATTTATCACTTATTTAGCAGCAGAAAAATACATGTAAATGGAAATGCTATCATCCCTTTGAAACATGTCTTTTTAACACTTAGGATTCGTGCTATTTGCCAGGAGGGAGTTTTTCTACTTACAGAGCATCCGGGAGATGAATTGGAAAGGCAGACTTCTGGTCTGGTTAGCACTTTTGTTGTTTTTTATTTTCTTTTTGGGTCCCATATTCATGAAAGATTTGTCTTAGCATTTTTAGATAAATATTTCTTTAGTGATACACAGGTTTCTTTGTTGTTGTTGTTTTTTAGTGAATTTCAAAGAATAATGGCTGCCATTCTTGGATCTTGGCCTTTATTGATTTGGATATTATTGATGTATGAAATACATAAACTTGTCAGATGCTTTGTGAGTCTCTCCTGATCTTAAGGCATTTTAGAGCATCTAGTAGTAGAGTGTCCTTGAGTTAGCTAAATTTATACTTATTTTGAGGCTGGCAAATTTGTGTAATATTGATGACCTAGAAATGAGATAGGAGTTCTGCAGGACTGGTTTCACATGATACAGGTCATAAAGACCCCACTGAGAAAACAGGATGAGGTAAAGAATCTGGCCAAAACCCGCCAAAACCAAGATGCCAATGAAAGTGACCTCTGGTTGTCCTCACTGCTCATTATATGCTAATTATAATACATTAGCATACTAGAGGAAACCCCCACTAGCACTCTGACAGTTTACAGTCATCATGGCAATGTGGGGAAGCTACCATATATGGTCTGATGGGGGAGGAACCCTCAGTTCCAAGAATTCCCTGCCCCTTTCCTAGAAAACTTATGAATAATTCACCCCTTGTTTAGCATATGATTAAGAAAAACCATAAAAATAGCCAACTAGCAGCCATCACGGCTGCTCTTCCTATGCAGCTGCCACTCTTTTATTCCTTTGCCTTTGTTTTTTTGAGACAGAGTCTCTGTTGCCCAGGCTGGAGTGCAGTGCTTTCTTAATAAACTTGCTTTCACTTTACTCTGTCTGCTGGCTCTTGAATTCCTTCCTGTGTGAAGCCATGAACCCATATGGCCTCCCAAACTGAACTCCAATTTTGAGGTTTGCCCTGTAGAAAGGAATATAGTTTGAAATGAACAAATATTATGATTGTTGTATATTATATGCTTCTGCTGTACTGAATTTTATGTTTCTCAGAGTTCTATGTCCTCTCTTACCTGGAATACTCTCACTCTCTCTGCCCTGTGTAATTTAATCATGGTTATCCTTCAAGTATGAACTCGTCTTTTCTCTAGGAAGCACTCCTTGACTCGTTGGGAACTAGGTTAGCTACTGCCTCTCTGTGCTCCTTGACACCCTGAGCTTTCCTACCAGAGTTGTAAACCAGAAATAAAAAATATGTGTATATATATATTTTTTGAGACCGTCCCGTCTGTTGCCCAAGCTGGGGTGTGGTGGTGTGATCTGCAACCTACGCCTCGTGGGTTCAAGCGATTCTCCTGCCTCAGCCTCCCAAGTAGCTGGGACCACAGGCGCATGCCACCACTCCCTGGCTTGGCACGGTAGCTCACTCCTGTAATCCCATCATTTTGGGAGGCCGAGGCGGGTAGATCACCTGCGACCAGGAGTTTGTGACCAGCCTGGCCAACATGGCGAAACCCCATCTCTACTAAAAATACCAAAAAATTATCTGGGAGTGGGGTGCGCGCCTGTGGTCCCAGCTACTCAGGAGGCTGAGGCCTGAGAATCACTTGAATCCAAGAGACGGAGGTTGCAGTGAGCCACAGTTGTGCCACTGCACCACAGCCTGGGTGACAGAGCAAGACTCTGTCTCAAAAAAAAAAAAAAATTCTAAGTCTCCCCAACTAACTGAACGGACCCCTTTTCTGGGACAAGGGCATTCCAAAGTTAACCTGAAAAACTAGTTCGGGCCATGATGCGGGGTTGGGGAGTCAGACATGCTTCATTATACCCTCCTTCCTTTGGAGTTCAGACACAATTGGCCAGCATTAACATTAAAATAGAGACCTTAAGACTGACAAAACAGACTCTTTGTAGCAGTAAGATACCAACACGACAGAAGGCGCTGAAAGAAATTGAAGTATTTTACCCCAAAATATATTTCTTTGACATATTTTGAAATGACCCTGCGAAGCTGTCTCTTGTGGGGAAAATCTACATTCTGTAGAAAATTCCTTCCCTTTCCAGATCTTTCCCTGGTCCAGGAGAGAATTAACTTAAGAGTCTCTGGCACCTTTTTAAGTCTGATTAAGAAACATTTACAATCTATTCTCTCTGAAGCCTGCTGCCTGGAGGATTTATCTGCATTATAAAAACCTTGGGCTTCAGGACCTCTTATCTTAACCCAGATACTTTTTTCTTTCTGTTGATTCCAGGTCTGTAGATAATAGCTTAACCCTTTCAACCAATTGCCAGTCAGAAAATCTTTTTTTTTTTTTTTTTTTGGAGACAAGGTCTTGTCCTTTCTCCCAGGCTGGAGTGGCATCATCTTGGCTCACTGCAGCCTCAACCTCCTGGGCTCAAGCAATCCTCCCACCTCAGTCCCCCAAGTAGGTGGGACTACAGGCAAGCGCCATCACACCCAGCTAATTTTTTTGTTGAGATAAGTTTCACTGTGTTGCCAGGCTGGTCTTGAACTCCTGAGCTCTGGCAGTCTGCCCACCTTGGCCTCCCAAAGTGTTACAGGTGTTAGCCACTGCGCCCGGCCATTCAGAAAATCTTTGAATCCACCTATGACCTGGAAGCACCCTCTTCGAGGTATTCTGCCTTTCTGGACCAAATCAGTATACATATTACATGTATTGGTTGGTGTCTTATGCCTCCCTAAAATGTATGAAACCAAGCTGTAGCCTGACCACCTTGGGTACATGTTCTTAGGATCTCCTGGGGCTGTGTCATGTGCCATGGTCACTCATATTTGGCTCAGAATAAATCTCTCCAAATATTTTCCATAGTTTGACCCTTTGTGTCAACATATCCAAATCAGGCTATATGGTTGTTACTTGTTTTGTTTAGATTTTGAGCTACTAGATTGTAAGCTCTGCGAGGACAAGCAATGTATCTTTAAGGTAACATTGACTCTTTGGTGCCTTGGCATAGTATTTGCTACATAGTAGTCTTAATGTTTTTGGAATAAATGAATAATTTCAGCATCTTGTTTTTCCAAATATTTCTCAGCATTGCTATGGGCTGAATATAATCATATTTAGAGATAAGGTCCTTAAAAAGGTAATTTATGTTAAAATGAGGTCTTTAGGCTGGCCTCTGATCAATATGACCGGTGTCCTTATAAGAAGTAGAAATTTGGATAGAGATTTGTACAGGCACAGAGGGAAGACCATGTGAAGACACCAGAAGAAGACAGTCATCTAGGAACTAAGGAGAGAGGCCTTGGGATAACCCAGTCCTGCTGACAGCTTGGTCTCGGACCTTTAGCATTCAGAACTGTGAAAAAATAACTTCCTGTTGCTTAAGGAATCCTGTCTGTGGTATTTTGTTATGGCAGCTCTAGCAAGCTATATAAACATAATAGCAAATATCTGGATGACTAGATTATATAGTGTTTAGTTTTCTGACATGTCAAGAAAAATATTTCATTCAAGATGGTAACGACATATGCACCTTTATATTGCTTGACAGATAATATAAACTCAGTAATGGCATTGTGGAAAAGGACTGTAACAAACATGTTTCCATATCCTCATTTCTCTTTCTCAATAAAGTTCAGATTATTTCCCTTGGGCTTTATAACTCTCCGTACTATTACAAATTATTTTTCATAACTTGTATCTTGCTACTTCCCTTAGCCTATTCTAGTCTCAAGGAAATGAAAGTGTTTGCTGTTTTCTGTATATCCTTAACTTCCCACTTTCTTGCCTTCACTCATTGTTTATGGACTTTCAACACTGCTTTGTTCTATTCATTTAGTTAGTCCACAAGTATTTATTGATGCCTCAGTGTGTGCTGGAAACTGGGCTAGGAGCTGAAAGTATAATGATTAATAAAACCATAAGCCTTCTGCTGAAGGAGCTAATACTCTGGTAGGGGTAGACATTTAAGTAGGGTAACATAGGGCTCCAGGGAAGCAATGGACCAAGCCTTCGGTGGGGCGAGGGGAAGAGCTGCAGAAATGAGTCTAAGTCAGTGGTTCTCAAATGGGGATGAAAAGGGAGGAAGCATTTAACAATGTCTGGAGACATTTTTGGTTGTCACGACTTGGAGGTGGGTGTATGCTACTGGCATCTAGTGGGTAGAGATGCTGCAAAGCATATTACAGTGCACAAGATGGTCTCCCACAACAAATAATTATCTAGCTCACAAAGTTGATAGTGCTGAGGTTGAGAAATCCTGCTGTAAATCAAGTTGTAAAATTTGAGTAGGAAGGTGTTTCGCCAGCCAAAGAATGGCAGCATTTGCAAAGATCTACTAGAGTTGAGATACCATGATTTGGCTAACTGGACTGAGTTTAATGTGGCTGGAGCTCAATGTTTGAATGGGAAGGAATTAGGCTTGAGAGGTAAGCCTGGCAATGTTCAGAGTTAGAGGCCTCAGAGCCGTGTTGATAATTTGGGATGTCTTCTCTTTGGCTGTTTGGAGCCTTTGATGGAGAGTTTGAGGTAAATCTGTTGATAAGTAACTAGTAACCATTCTGAGTGTATCTGCAGACACTAATGGTAAAGCACTATGGCTGAGAATAACTATTCTAGCAAGTCTGAACTCTGGGTTACCCATCTAGTGAGGATCACTGATGAATCTGTGTAAGGGAGGATAACTGCTATGGTTTGAATGTGTCCCGTACAGATTCTGTTACTGAAGGGGCATTTAAAGTGAACCCACTTGAAGTAGGAATACAAATTTTATCATAGAGAGTGAGGGAACTTGACTGGGGCTTTGTGTTGGGGTCCTCAAGACCACCTCAGGCTCAGTGATTCACTAAAAGGACTCACAGAACTCAGAAAGCTGTTTATGCTCACAGTTATTGTTACTACAGCGAAAGAATACAGATTAAAATCAGTGCAGGGAAAAGGCAGATGGATGAAGTCCTGGAGAACCAGGAGTCAGATTCCAGGTAGGCCCTCCCAGTTGAATCACATGAGGAATGTCTCCCAACGACAATGCATGACAAAACATGTGAAGTATTACCAACCAGGGAAGCTCACCCAACCCAGGTGTCCAGGGTTTTTATTTGTCAGTCATGTAAACTTGTATCACCTGTGTGAACCTATCACCTGTGTGAACCTGTGCGCCTGACCTTAGTTACTCAGTCTCCAGCTCCTCAGAGGTCAGACAGGTACAGTGTGGCTCAAGGCTACCAGCAAAATACTCTTATGAGGAAGATATTCCACAAACTTAAGAGTTTCTCTCTCAGGAGCCTGTCATGGGTCAGTCCTCCTTTCTTTGAATGAATGGGGTTTGAGCAACCTTGGCCTGATGAATTAACACTTTACTGCATAGTTTTTTTTTTTTTTTTTTTTTTAAGTTAGGGAGGTTATAGTTTTGTCTTTCCCTGTTTTACTATGAGTTTTTAAAAATTGTGTAAAATATATATAATATAAAAGATGTTAATTTTAACTGTACAGTTCAGTAGCATTAAATGCATTCACATGTTATATAACTATCACTGTCATCCATCTCCAGAACTTTTTCATCATCCCCAAACTGAAAATTTGATGTGTTATTAAAAAATAGCTCCCCATTCCCTGATCCACCAGCTCCAGGTAACCACTGTTGTACTTCCTGTCTCTTTGAATTAGGCTGCCCCAGGCACCTCATATGTAAGTGGAATCATACGGGATTTGTCTTTTTAACTAGCTTCTTGCACTTAGTATAATGTCTTTTAAGTTTCATCCATGTTGTTAGCCAGTATCAGAATTTTATTCCTATTTAATGCTGATATAGCACAGGCTTTAATTTGAAAACATAAACTGAAGATGGTAAAAAGTATTTTTTAAAAATCTTATATTCAACAAAAGTTACATAATTGAAACTGTGCTAATCCTTAAAATGTAAAAGAAGTGACTTGAGTACTCATTTTAGGGACATAGTTTTTCTGACAAAATTATATAAGAACATAATACAGTATCCTTTACCAGGTCAAGAAGAGAGGGATGTTTTTGCAGAAATGTCCCTTGGCTTCTCTAGTTTTCCCAGGGGCCTCTCTCAGTTCTTAGAGAGTTAATTCATTCTCTTTTGAAGTACCTGTTGTATCATCCTTGAGAATTCTCCACAGTTGCTGTCTGGTCTAATTGTATCTGGTCTAACTCTGCCAGACATTCCTTTGTTAAAATGGCTTTGCATGTGATTAAAGCAGTTCTCTAGCATTGTTAAGTGACTGACTTGTTCAAATCCTGCATCTTTGGTGGTTTATAGTTCCAGTTTATGTTCATCCTACTTGTATAGTCTCATGTTTCCAGCATCTAAAAATCAGAGTGACATAAACAGGTTCCCAGAAGTAGATACTAGGTGGGTAGTTTGAATGGGGACTGGTCAGCTCATTGGTGAATATTTTTGTGTGTGACAGCTTTTGCCTCATCATTATAGGGTCATAGTTAATGAACATCTGGACCACGAGGATCCCTGTAGTTTTATTTGTGAGAGTATGGAGTGTTTGCTTAACAATCTGTTAGAGAATTTAGTTCACTTACATGTCCAGGGCCCAAAGTGAGTAAATGTTCCTCACAGAAACCTCTGGAACATGCTTCTTTAAGTTGTCATAATTTAAACTCTCAAAGTTGGGTGGACTGACAGAGGATTAAGAGTCTTTGGTTTTAAAACCTTTACCATTCTTATTTCTAATGCTCAGTCAGCTTACACCGTGTTCATAGTAATCCACTCTCAGTGTTCACAGGCCTAATGTGTTAACTATAAATAGAAAAATAGACTGCCAGCCTGTGGGAACCAGGCCTGTGCCAGGGAGGGTCATTATAAGAGGCAGTCACTCTTCACTTGAGAGGTTTAAAAACTGAAAATGATGGATATTTTTTCCTCACATCCTCGTGAAACAGTGATGCTTAATGTTCAAATATGTTATAACACAGGATGATTAGCAAGAAATCATCAACATAGTGAATTTGGGATTACTCACTTAAAAACAAGGAAAACGCTCCTCTTTCCCTCTCCAGTGCCTTAGTCAGATATTCTGGGGTTGCATGTGTAGGGTGGAACATTGGCTACAGCTCAGGAAGCAAGAGGGAGGAGATATCCATTCATGATCATCTTCAACAACTCTTAGCTCCAAGTTGGCATGCAGCTGTGTACAATTCAAGTCGGCAGGGAGCTGTGTACCATTCAAGTTGGCATGGAGCTGTATGCCATTTCTTTGGAGTAGTGCAGCACATCATCCCTTTATGATGGGGAAGAGTGGGGAGCACTGAGCCTGGTGCGCGCACAGGGTTCAGGAATGTCACTTGAGAGATGGCATTGGTTAGTAGTACTCACCCCGGGTTAGATCACTTTGGTTTGAATCCTGATTCCTTCCCCCATCCCCTGCCCTCCCCTCCACACCCTTTTCCTTTCCTTTCCTTTCTTCTCCTCTCCTTGTCCTCTCCTCTCCTCTCCTGTCCTCTCCCCTCCCCTCCCCTCCCCTCCTCTCCTCTCCTCCCCTCTCCTCCCCTCCCCTCCCCTCTGCTCCCCTCCCCTGCCCTCTCCCCTCTACCCTCTCCCCTCCCCTTCTTTTCCTAGACAGGGTCTCACTCTGTCACCCAGGCCAGAGTGCAGTGGTATGATCGTTGGCTCACTGTAGCCTTGACTTCCCAGACTGAAGCATTCCTCCTGGCTTCAGCCTCCCAAGTAGCTGGGACTGCAGCTCATCCAGCTAATTTTTTTGTTTTGTAGAGATGAGGTTTTGCTGTGTTGCCCAGGCTGGTCTTGATCAAACTCCTGGGCTCAAGCCATCCTCCTGCTTCAATGTGCTGGGATTTCAGGTGTGAGCCACCGCATCTGGCCCTGGTTCCCTTATTTACTAGCTTTTTGACATTGGACACATTTCTTAAACTTTCCAACTCAGTTTTATCTGTAAAATGGAGATAATAATAGTACTGCCTTATAAAGGTCAATGTGTTAATATTTCTGACGTGCTTAGAATAGAGCTTGGAACAACATAGTAAGTGCTACATTACACTGTGTACTGTTATCTTTATTGTTAATTTCTCAGGGGAGCCTTTGAAGACATTTCTAAATAGGTCAAATCTCTGCTTTATAAGATCTAATGACGTCACTTATCACAATGTTGATAATAAGTACCAGTAACTAGGTTTATTTGTTTCATTATGGGATTAATCAGATACTTTCTACATAAATGAGAGTAAGAACCATGTTTATTTTTTGTGCACATTGTTCACAAGGCCTGATAAGTGTTCAAGAAATATTTATTGAATGAATAAATATTTTCATAGTTATAAAGTAGTTCAGCAATAAGAAATAATTTCACCTCTAAAACTAGCAAAGATTGAAAAAAATAATGCCATCATACCTAGGCAGAGAGGTAGGAAATAGATGGTATCATGTACTGTAAGTAGGATCAGTCTGCAGCAGATCCTAGCTTAAAGGCAGTTTGACCAAAAGAACTACAGAAATTTCTTCTTTTGATTCTGTGTCTCAGCATTTATCAAAATGACATAGAGGTATGTAAAAAACAGTGAATATAAAAAGATGTTCATGAAGGCACTTACATTAGTTAATAATTAGAACAGGCTGGGTGCGGTGGCTCACGTCTGTAATCCCAACACTTTGGGAGGCTGAGGCGGGCGGATCACGAGGTCAGGAGTTTGAGACCAGCCTGACCAACATGGTGAAACCCCATCTCTACTAAAAATACAAAAATCAGCCGGGCATGGTGGTGTGCGCCTGTAATCCCAGCTACTCATGAGACTGAGGCAGGAGAATCGCTTGAACCCGGGAGGCAGAGGTTGCAGTGAGCTGAGATCGTGCCACTGCACTCCAGCCTGGGCGACAGAATGAGTGAGACTCCATCTCAATAATAATAATAATAATAATTAGAATAGAGCTAAACAAAATGTCTAAAAGTAAAGGATTGGTTAATTATAATATCTCCATCATTAAAAATTATGTAGAACCATGGTTCTCAAATGCACATTCTTATATTGGCTACAAACACTAGATAAAAACACAGATTCCCAAACCCAGCCTCTTGGTCAGTGACTCAGAATCTCTGTGGTTTAGCTAAGAAACAGGTCCTATATTTTCTAACAAGAATCCTAGGTGATTCCACTGCACAGCCTGATTTGGAAGAACCCTGGGCATTTTCATTGCACAGCCTGATTTGGAAGAACCCTAGATGATTTCACTGTACAGCCTGATTTGGAGCCACTGTTACAGTGTGTGCATTGGCTCCTAGTCAGCTGAGCCCAGGGGTCTTAAAACCAAATGAAATGACAACTAAGAAAAAAGAGTTAAAATCTGTGAGGACTCTGGAAAACAAGAAAGGAGGACTTCAGAAGAACTAAAAACAAAAATACTGCAAGAAGGGAAAAAGATTGAATCAGATTCTGACGACACAGAAAGGTAATTAGTGCTGAGCACCTAACACAAGTCAAAGAAAAGTCTTCTCCCCTAACTTTATCCTCCCAGAAAAATTAGTGGGTGAGTTCTTCCAAAAGGAACATAGACTGTCCCCAAACTGGAGCAGCAAGGCCTGGTTTGGAGGTGGTAGGCGTGGTTGCTTGTTCCATCTCCTGGGCACAGAGCATCTGTCTTAGAGCTTACCTCCAGGCAATATTTTGAAGGAGTGTCTCATTAAGAGTGAGTGTCATTTATAGTTTTAGTTGCCATGGACATTCCTGAGATCCCATGAGCAGAAGCCAGGCAAGTGGGAGAGTTGAGAAACAAGTAAGACTGAGACATTGCACTATACAGACTGGGTGATCATGGTGTTCACCCTCCTGCCTTGATAAATGCCTCTTGGAAACCAAGTGCCTCAGCTCCTTTCTGCTGCTGTAACAAAATATCTGAGACTGGGTAATTTATAAAGAACACAAATTTATTTCTCATATCTCTAGAGGCTGGAAAGTCCAAGATCAAGATTCCAGCAGGTTCATTGCCTTCTACTCCATGGATGGCATCTTCTCGTCTTCTCACAGTATGCTCACATGGCAGAAGGGGCAGAAAAGGGACAGACGCTGTGCCCTCGAATAGCAGAAGGACCTAAGCTAGTTTCCTCCAGCTCTTTTGTAAGGCACTAATCTATTCATAAGAGTGGAACCCTCATGACTTAATCACTTTTCAAAAGCCTTCACTTCTTGACCCGGTGTGGTGGCTCACGCCTGTAATCCTAGCACTTTGGGAGGCCAAGGCGGGCAGATCACTTGAGGTCAGGAGTTTAAGACCAGCCTGGCCAACATGGTAAAACCCCGTCTCTACTAAAAATACAAAAATTAGCTGGTCCTGGTGACACGTGCCTATAATCCCAGCTACTTTGGAGGTTGAGGCAGGAGAATCACTTGAAAACCTGGGAGACAGAGATTGCAGTGAGCCAAGATCGCACCATTGCACACTCCAGCCTGGGGGACAAGAGTGAAACTCTGTCTCCAAAAAAAAAGCTTCACTTCTTAAAACCACAATGGGGATTAGTTTCAACGTGAATTTTGGAGGGGATACATTCAAACCATAGCACCAAGTGAAGTTTAAAATACTGCATGACATCTTGCATCTCCCTTAAGTAGACCTCAGCTGGCTGTCAATTTCTGTCCCTGTTACCTGCAAGGTTGACTCAGCTTTCGGTTTCTCTCTACCACGCCTCCATACCCAGGGCAAAGTCTGCTGCCTGCACACAGGTAGCTACTGGCTGAGTTCTTTGAAGGGCACTGGGGTTCGGTTTGAAAGTTTTGCTACCAAATACACATGCCCTTTCATATTCACATCACTCCTACTTAATTCACAAGCTTTGCTCTCCACTTTTGTTGTAAATTGTATATAGTACAGCCCTCTCTTCACTTAGACTTCTTTGTAAAAATTATAATTTTTTGTAGAGATAGGGTCTTACTGTGTTGCCCAGGCTGTTCTCCACCTCCTGTCCTCAAGCAATCTTCCTGTCTCAGCCTCCCAAAGTGCTGGAATTACAGGCGTGAGCCACTGAGTCCAGCCCACTTAGGTTTCTTTAGTGAACTAGGCAAAAGATTGTACAGGCTTTCTGAGTCAGTTTGATTGCAATGAAAATGATGCATACTTGTTGAAAGATTTTAATCTAGGGAGTGTTGCAGTTGGATTGTTGACCCCTCCCCTCTCTGAATCATTGCTATGCTTAATGTAATCCTGAATGGGCAGGAGTGCCCTCTGTTCTTGTCAGATTGGGCCGGGGGTAGTGGGGCAGGGAGACACAATGCTAAGTAGAAGGTTGAGCGTACAGGTGGACAGAACAGGTGGGTAGACATATTTCAGATCAGAGTATTCATGAGAACCCAGTTGCATTTGTTCGTTCAGTATTCATTCAGTGTTTTGTTTTTGTTTTTGTTTTTTGAGACAGAGTGGCGCAATCATGGCTCACTGCAGCCTCAACCTCCCAGGCTCAAGTGATCCTCCCACCTCACCCTCCCGAGTAGCTGGGACTAACGGCACGTACCACCACACAAGGCTAATTTTTCCAGTCTTTTGTAGAGACAGAGTCTCACTCTATTACCTAGGCTGGCCTTGAATACCCAGGCTTAAGCAGTCCTCCCTGGTTGGCCTGCTAAAGTGTTGGAATTACAGGAACCACCACACCCAGCCCCATTCAGTGTTTCTTGAATGCCTTCTGTGTGTTAGGCTTTGTTCAAGGTGCTGAAGACAGTGCTGGGCAAAATTTCTACCCTCCCATAGCCTGCATTCAGGACTTAGAGAAGGATCACAGAGCACAAAGATGCCTGGCGCTGGCACACATCTGTCCAGCCCCTAAGCAGTGTATTTGTGTAATGATCTCTCAAATCCTAAAAAATATTTAGAAATCTAATTCTGGGATTCAGGCCTCAGCAGCCAGGAAGATGTCTCTGCCAGCTACTGAGATATTAGTTAGGGAAACATTAGGGTATATATCTCAGCTAACCAGATTCACAGAGGTGGATGAAAGCATCATCTCATGAGACAGTACCATGAGAAAAGGAATGCCAGGACCACTGATGAACCTAGTTTTAAGGTCAAAGCAAGGGCGATGAGCCAGTGACAGAAACTGAGAAGTAGCTGTAGGAATCTGAGGTAGGTCAACGCTGAGAAATCTGTAAATGTAACTTACGACATGAAAAACAAAAATATCGTATTTATACTTGACCAAATACTTGATAAAATTCAACAGCTTCTCCAACTAAGAAAGACAGAAAACATTTTTAACATAGTATAAGAAAATGTTATAGGAATAAATACCTAATATCATATTTAATATGATATGGCATACTGGACACTTTGCATAAAAGTTAGGAGTTAGAGGCTGGGCGCAGTGGCTCATGCCTGTAATCCCAGCACTTTGGGAGGCCGAGGCGGGTGGATCACGAGGTCAGGAGATCGAGCCCATCCTGGCCAACATGGTGAAACCCCGTCTCTACTAAAATACAAAAAATTAGCCGGGCATCGTGGTGCGTGCCTGTAGTCCCAGCTACTCAGGAGGCTGAGGCAGGGGAATCGCTTGAACCCGGGAGGCGGAAATTACAGTGAACCGAGATCGCGCCACTGCACTCCAGCCTGGAGACAGAGCGAGACTCTGTCTCAAAAAAAAAAAGTTAGCAATTAGAAAACAATTTTGAAAAATAAGAATAATGAGAAGGGGTTTGCCTTCTTGAATTTAAAGTATTCAGCTACAGTAATTTTAAATGGTATAGTATTAATTGTAAAATAGATAAGTAGATTAATGAGTCAGAATATACATTCTAGAACTATATGGGAAGAGATAAGGACATTTTTGTGCTTTTGCAAAGGGACCATAATACCAAACTAAAACCGTGCCAATTTTTAAATTCTTTTGCATTTCTCAGGAAAATGACCTCTCTACTTCTTTGAATATTTTCTAGAATGAGTGGTATGGCCCCAAATTGGGAGGCTTAGTCCTGTTACCAGTGACCTGAAATTCAAGTCATCTTGAAGTCTGTTAAGCCTATTTCAGAGTTTCTAAAATATTTCATTTTATGAATAAAAATAGGTTACTCACATTCCCAACATTGTCACTGACTCACCATCTCTCATCTGGAACAATTATACCACTTTCAGCACTCACCATCCACATACCTAAAAATAAGAGTCAGAATGGAGGGGCTATTAAAATGATATACACCGTAGCTTCAGATCTCATTCCCATGAGCAAATATTTCACAGTGATAAGAAAGACCTGTCCTCCCTTCCTGAGAGCTAGTGAAGATATAAGAATTAATTTGTATATTATATAACACTTTGGGTACAACACTTTGGGTACAAAGTGTTATATAATATTAACTTATTACCACATTTAAAATGCTAATTTAAGGTTCACCCACTCTGCACAAAGAAAATACATGCCTGTATGTTTCATCTTTTTCTACACCCTTCAGAAGTGTAGCAGCAATGCAAATCAGAAGCTTTGTAAAACATAGTAGTTTTGAAAACCAGCGACCAGGGATGAGTTCTTGGAATTGAACCAGCCCTGCAGGTTCTTCTACGTAGACATGTGAAGGATGTGTTGGAGTCAAGGGTGACTTGCAGGATTTGGGCTTCAGCATTTGAAGGGATGGTAATGCCATTTACTGAGATATTAATTTGTATATTAATTGTCTGATAACCAGATCCACAGGGGTGAAGGAGAGCCTCATCTAGTGAGACTGTGAGAAGAAAACACACTGATAAACTTTGGTTTTAAAGGTCAAAATAGAGTGATGTGCTCTAGCAAAGGAAACCAAGAATAGCAGAATAAGGAAAGGC
This sequence comes from Pan troglodytes, assembly GCF_028858775.2. Classification (NCBI taxonomy): domain Eukaryota; kingdom Metazoa; phylum Chordata; class Mammalia; order Primates; family Hominidae; genus Pan; species Pan troglodytes. The sequence continues at coordinate 25,923,352 of NC_072409.2, read as the reverse complement.
AGTATCATGGAAGCTAAGGGAAGAGAGGGTTTCAGGTGAGGCAGAGAACAGCTCTGATTGCTGCTGAGAAGCCAAGAGAAGAGGACTGAGGAGTGCCAATGGAATGTCTTGATATAGAGGTTATTGGTGACCTTGGCCAGGGCAGTTCCAGTGGAGTCTGGGGAGGCACATGTATTTCACTTCGTTCTCTGAAATCTGGGATCAGCCCACCTATAGTTTATTTACCAAGGTGAGGCTGTATTTTCAAGCATCGGGGACAGATTCTTTGTTATGAGACACTGTTACTCTGTTAAGCCTTGGAAAATTCCATCAGGAGAATGAGGCTATGTTAAAGGCAATTAAAAATGTTAAACATCACTCACTCTGAGACAGAATTTTCAGATTTTCTATTTACTATACTTCTTTGAGTGGGCTGTAAAGTATGAATCATGTCAAATCTCGCCCATTGATGAGAAAACCACTTTAAAATGTGATGGAATAATATTGCTAGTCATCACATGGGGAACAATTTTAGTGAGTGGAATGCCATTGCAATTCATTTTAATCCTTTTCTGATAGTGTATACTAAAAACCTACTTAGTATAAATTATAGAAATTAAAAAACATGAATAATTGGGAAAGTTCTTAAGAATTTTGAGGTATTTATAAGTATTTTAGGTAGCTGCACTGATTTTTTTTTTTTGAGACAGTGTCTCACTACGTTGCCTAGGCTGGTCTTGAACTCTAGGCCTCAAGCAGTCCTTCTGCCTTGGCCTGGCCTGCACTGATATTTTTGAAGCTGCTTTTTTTTTCTTTCTTTCTTTCTTTTTTTTTTTGAAGAGATAGGGTCTTGCTGCGTCATCCAGGGTGGAGTGCAGTGGTATGATCATAGTGCACTGTAACCTCAAACTCCTAGGCATAAGCAGTCGTCCTCCCTCAGCCTCTCGAGTAGCTAGGACTACAGGTTCGTGCCACTGCCTCTGGCTAATTTTTTAAATGTTTTATAGAGAAAGGGTCTCCAGCTGGTCTCAAACTCCTGGCCTCAAGTGATCCTACAGCATTGGCCTCCCAAAGTGCTGAGATGACAGGCATGAGCCACCATACCTGGCCTTGCATTTTTGATATAGTATCAGTATCAAATTATTGACTAAGATCAAGGTGTTTGTTTTCCACGACCGTAGAAATTATATTACAAATTATTTTAAAAATTAATTTTCTTGGCAAAGGTATAACTAGTTTGCGTCACATAACTGTATTTCAAGTTAGGACTTAAACTGGATCAGTTTGTCAAAGAGCTGGTGAGCAGCATTTGTTAGGAGATGGGTAGGTGAAGTATGGTAGAAGTGGTTAGGGTAAGAATTACTTTAGATCATGGCATCTATTATCCTGAGTCTGTGGGATGCTAGAATATTGCAAGGTAGTTGCTAAGGGTGGATAACTTTTGATAGGTATCATGGAAGACTTCCAGAATCTTTCTTAGGACTTTTGGTTGTGCTTTTCCTTCTGACTGGAAAAACCTTTTCTCTCTGTCTGTCCCCTCCCTTCTTCATCTGTGAATTCTTGCTAATTCTTCAGCAATTAACTTAAATACCACTTTCTCAGAGAAGCTTACACTGAAAATGGAACAGGTTTTTATGGTTTTATGCTCTCTTAGCACTCAGTGTATTGTCTTTGCAAATTTTTTTTTTTTTTTGAGATGGAGTCTTGCTCTGTTGCCCAGGCTGGAGTGCAGTGGTGTGATCTTGGCTCACTGCAAGCTCCGCCTCCCAGGTTGACGCCATTCTCCTGCCTCAGCCTCCCGAGTAGCTGGGACTACAGGCACCCACCACCACACCCGGCTAATTTTTTGTATTTTTAGTAGAGGCGGGGTTTCACCGTGTTAGCCAGGATGGTCTCAGTCTCCTGACCTCGTGATCTGCCTGCCTCGGCCTCCCAAAGTGCTGGGATTACAGGCGTGAGCCACCCCGCCTGGCCTGTCTTTGCAAAATTCTTAATAGAACTGCAGCAGAATTATTTCTTGTATCATTAGTTCTTTGTTTCTTCCTGCCTTGCCACCATGAGTTCCATGTGAGCACAGTTCATGACTGTCTTATTAATGGCAGTATCCCCAGTGCCTAGTGGCCCACTGTCATACAATATTTATTGAATAGAAATGCTACTGAAAAGCCCATATGATTTCTCTTAAAAGAAACTCGGGCTGGGTGCAGTGGCTCACGCCTGTAATCCCAGCACTCTGGGAGGCTGAGGCGGGCATATCACCTGAGGTCAGGAATTTGAGACCAGCCTGGCCAACATAGTGGAACCCTGTCTCTACTAAAAATACAAAAATTAGCCAGGCATGGTGGTGGGCACCTGTAACCCCAGTTACTCAGAAGGCTGAGGCAGGAGAATCGCTTGAACCCAGCATGCAGAGGCTGCAGTGAGCCGAGATCGTGCCATTGCACTGCAGCCTGGGCAACAGAGTGAGACTCTGTCTCAAACAAACAAACAAACAAAAAAACTCTGGGATTGACGGATTGATGGTTCAGAGAGCTGCAGAATAGATCATATAGTTGGTATAAGGGCCTATTTGCATGGCTCCCAGAGACGGAGATGTCTGGGTAAATGAGCCTTGTTTTATAATGTTGCTTTAAATTTAGGAGTGACTTGAGTCTAAGAAGTCAGAATGTTAAATGAGAACCTCATTTGTGCCTGAGTGCACTGTGCTGTATTGTATATGTTCGATGTCTGGGCCTCACTTCGTGAGTGTATTGCACTATATTGTGTATTATTCTCTGTAGTTACATGGTAGACCACCAAAATGGGGGGAAAGCCCCTAATTTCAGGTGAGCAATTATGAAGTGATTATTTTTTTCACATTTTATAGATATAAATTCATTTAATTCTCATAATAACACTGTGAAGTCAGTATTCTTATCATTTTACAGATAAGGAAACTAAGGGACCGAGAGGTAAAATAACTTGCCCAAGGTCACATAGCTAGCAAGTGGCCAGAACTAGGATTTAAACCCAGGCCATCTGGCAGTGGAGTCCAGGCTCTTCACCCCTGCACTGTCCCAGCTCACATGAGTTGCATCTCACACACACCCAGAAGAGCCTGTGGGCAGAACTTCTTAAGTTTTATGCATATCAGTTTGGGTTTAGGGCAGGGCAATTGAGATTCTAGAAAGCCTAATGTGATCCTCACCTATTCAGAATACTTGGAACTTCTGCCACCGAGGCCCTTTGAAGAGACCCAGAAGCTTTTATCTGCGTTGGTCAGTGGAGAATGTTGCTGATTCTCTGCTTTGTACTCGAATGGTCTGACTTCCTTCTGTATTCATTCTTCTGTAAACAAGGTTTATAGGTAATCTGAAACATACTGTTGACATCTGTCAAAATTGATTGTATGTCTTTTCCTTCTTTTTTGTTTTTGTTTTAGGGGAAGTAGAAGTTATGTCAGGATTTTTTTTTTTTTTTTCCTTTTTGTGGAGATGGAGTCTTGCTATGTCATCTAGGCTGTTCTCAAACTCCTGGGCTCAGGCGGTCCTCCCACCTTGGTCTTCCAAAGTGCTGAGATTACAGGCATGAGCCACCTAGCCTTTATGAATGTGTTTTAAATCACAGTTTAAGCTCAAACATTTAATTCCCTTTCATCTTAACTTTCTGTCTCTCTCTCTCTCTCTCTCTCTTTCTCTCTCTCTCTCTCTCTCTCTCTATATATATATATAAATTTTTTTTAATTGAGACAAATTTTCACAGTGTTGCCCAGGCTGGTCTTGAACTCCTGGGCTCAAGTGATCCTCCCACCTTGGCCTCCCAAAGTATTGGGATTATAGGTGTGAGCCTGTAATATTTTCTTATCTCTATAATAAAGTCTGAAGTCTTTAACGTGACTTGCAATACCCTCATGATTGGAATTGCATCAAACCTATAGATAAATTTGGGAATAATTGCAAACCTAATGATTTTGACTCTTCCAATCCACTAATACGGTATATCTTTCTGTTTATTTAGGTCATGTTTAATTTCTGTCAGCATTGTTTTGTTGTTTTTAGTATAGAAGTCTTGGGCATCTTTTGTAAGAATTATTCCTTGGCATATATTTTGGCACTACTATAAGTAGAATTTCTTTAAATATAATTTTTAAATATTTTACTGCTAGTATGTAGAAAATAATTGAGCTCTTAATATTAATCTTGTATCCTTTACTTTGCTAAATTCAAGTTCTGGCAGTGCTTTGTGAATTCTCGGTGATTTCTGCATAAACAGCCATGTTATTTACATATATTATAGGATCAGTTTTACTTCTTTTGTTCCAATTTTTCTGCCTTTTCTCCTCCCTCCTCACCCCCGACTATATTATTTCAGTGCTAGGACCTCTAGTACAATGTTGAATAAGAGTGATACAGGTGGGCATTTTTGCCTTATTCCTAATCTTAAAAGGAAATAATTGTCTTTTACATTAAATATATTAGCTGTAGATTTTGTACAGATGCTCTTTATCAGTTTGAGGGAATTCCCTACCATTATTAGTTTGCTAAGAGTTTTTATCATAAAGGGGTACTGAATTTTGTCAAATGCTTTTTTCTGCATCTATTGAAATAATTGAGTGGTTTTTCTCCTGTAGACTGCTACTATGTTGAATTACATTTGCTCACGTTTTGTAAAGGATTTTTACATCAATACTCATGAGGAATATTGATCTATAATTGTCTTTATTATATTGGCTTTGTCAGGTTTTGGTTTTAAAAGTTATGCTGGCATCCTCAAACAAGTTGAAGGAAGTGCTTTCTCTTCCCCCTATATTTTTGAAAATATTTGCATAATTTTTGTGTTATTTCTTCCTTGAATATTTGATAGAATTTACCAGTGAAACCACCTGAGCCTTCTTTTTGGAGAAGGTTTTTTAAGTCAATTTCTTTTGTAGGCATATAGTTACTTAGGTTTTCTGTTTCTTTTTGTGTCAATTTTGTCATGCATCAGCAGTAGAGATCTAGTGGCATTAAAACACAGCAACAACAAACTCTAAAAGGTTCAGAACCTTGTAAATAGAGAGACTACAAGGATTTTTGGGTAAATTGTTGTGACTGAAGTCAGGTGGAAGCTAACTAGGGACTCACTGTTATTTCGTTATTAATTAGTTTTGTCATCTTTTGAAAAAGTGACATAATCCTTTCATACCTTTTTTTCTGTAAAGAAATTTTTCTCAAACTTTTGAAAGAAAAAGTATTTTCATGGACCTTTGTGACTAGTGCTGGCTTAAATAGTTTTTATCATAATGCTACTTAAATGTATGTAAACATAAAATTTATAGTTCTGATACAGCTATAAATCAAAATGTACTTACAAATTCAACTTAAATCTATCTAACCAGATAAGATCAAATTAACAACATTAATTTATAGGGAACCAGACTTGAGACAGTATCTTCCTACTATTGTAATACCGGTGGCCATGTAATATAAATAAGAGCATGGGCTCTAGAGTAAGACTTAAGTTCAGATATTGGCTCTGCCATTTACTTTGTGCAAGTGACTTATTTATTTCTAAAATGAGGATAATTAATTTAGTCAAATTAGAATTATTGATAATAATTAGGATTCTTGGTGTGATGAGTCATAACATTGCTTGGCAAATAAGAATTGTCTAAAAAATATTAGCTTTAGTTGCAATTATTGTTGCATTATTGTTCTACTGAAACCTAATGATTAATTTTGGGTTTAATGGTAGAAAGTCTGATTCAATATTTAATGTGCTTCTGATTTTGGCTTTCATAATATAAATGCTAATACATAGATTGTCTACTTGCCTAAGTTCATAGCATTGCTAACATAGTGTATTATACTTAACCTAAACTCCACCAGCTAGAACTCCTTGAATTTCAGGGTTTTTTGTTTTTTGTTTTTGTAGAAACGGGGTGTTACCACCTTGCCTAGGCTGGTCTCAAACCCCTGGGCTCAAACAATCCTCCTTCTTTGGCCTCCCAAAGTGCTGGGATTACAGGCATGAGCCACTGACCTGGCCTGAATTTCAGTTTTTAATCAAGTGTCACTTGATAACTCTGTAAGTATCTTATCCAATCATTGCCCATGTCAGATATGGGGAAGTGCCACCTGAAGTTATTTTTTAATTCTTGAAAATGTAGAAGCAGCATTGTTTTTCAGCATAGAGATTATCATTGACTGCTGATGGCAGTCAGTAGATTTTAAAAACTTTATTCTCAGAATTTAAAAAATACCTTGATTGTCTTATTGTTGATTTCAATTTGTATGAAACTTACAATATATTGAAGTAGAGTGATAACTATTCTTTTGACTCAATATATTTAATTGCCTTAATATATCAGCTAATTATTCTCTCAAAACTACTAGTCAACATGATTGCCAGGTTGAAATATATTGATAGTAATTCTGGAAAAATATTTTCATTTTATGGTACTCAAAGTTTAAGAGCCTCTCCATGAGATTGGCGATGGATTTAAGAATATAATAAAAGCAACTTAATGTTTACTACCTTTTGATTATTTATTTATTTATTTGAGACGGAGTCTCGCTCTGTCGCCCAGGCTGGAGTGCAGTGGCGCGATCTCAGCTCACTGCAAGCTCCGCCTCCCGGGTTCACATTATTCTCCTGCCTCAGCCTCCCCAGTAGTTGGGACTACAGGCGCCCGCAACCACGCCCAGCTAATTTTTTGTATTTTTAGTAGAGACGGGGTTTCACCATGTTAGCCAGGATGGTCTTGATCTCCTGACCTCGTGATCTGCCCGTCTTGGCCTCCCAAAGTGCTGGGATTACAGGCATGAGCCACCGTGCCTAGCCTATCTTTTGATTCTAAAGATTAGTGAATATTAATAAAATTAAATGTATAATCTTTAATAAAATTTATAATTTTATCCACCTGGTCTTTTATTTTCACTTTAGCATTTTGTTGTTATAGCTATGAGGGCCTTCAGCAAAGGTACTATTTTACTATTGTATAGTAGCTTCTACCTGGTTAATAGGTTCTTTAGAGTTCTCCCCGCCTTTACAATTTGGTGCCTTGATTCTGCCACATTTTTACATTTTTTAACTGTTCCAACATCTTCATCCAAATATTGTGCCATAAATTCATGCCTGTAGTCCCAGCTACTCTGGAGGCTAAGGCAGGATAATTGCTTGAGCCTGGGTGTTCAAGAACACAGTGAACTGCATTTCAGCCTGGGCAGCAGAGCGAGACCCTGCCTCAAAAAAATACTGTGCTGTAATGTATATGATTTTCTGTGAACATGTAGTATTTATTTCAACTCCTTTTCTTTTCTCATTGCCCTACAACACTTAAAAGTAGTATATTACTCCACCATCACATTATGTTATTTTTATGATGTCAAATCAGGAGGACTTTTGTTTTAAAATTATTAGTGCAAAAGAGAAATGTTTTATTTATATGTGATAAGATGAATACAGCATGAACAGGTTTTCTAACAAATTGAAAGTTGAGTGATGTCACTTAAGGTGATTATGGGCCCTAATGTGAGGCAAAGGGGTGTTTAAATTACATGGCAGTACATGGATATATGATTATTTCGATGATTAATAATATGCTCATATTAATTATTTTTTATTATGATAAAAATGAAAAGTGGTAAAAACATTATGACATAGAATTAAGGACCTTCCAAGAATTTATTTGTGGAATCTCTAATCTGAGTAACAGTTATACTGGAGTATGGTGCAGAATAAGTGAAGGATTATACTCTAAGGTGTCAAAAACCAGGGAGGAATGTATTATTTTGTGTGTATTAATTAGTAATTGAGTTCAGCTATATATAACAACTCCCCAGCTCCCTAAGACAGGGTGAAACAAAACAAAACAAACAAAAATAAGAAAAAACTCCAACAACAGTGGCTTAAACAAGATCAAGAGTATATCTTTCCCTTATAAATAATAAGGATCCCTGAAGCAGGCAGTTCAGAGCTGATGTCGTGGCTCAAGGGCGTCACCAGGGAACCAAGCTCCTTCCTGATGTTCTCTGCCATTCTTAAGTTCTTCTTTATGCTCCCAGGAGGCCTCTGTAGTTCCAGTCATCCTATCTTTTTCCACTTGGAAAGAAAGGGAAAGAACTAAGGGGAAAAGGTAAAAACCAGACGAATCTGTGTTTCAAGAGCTTTCCCAAAACCCCACCCAGTGACTTCTATTTAGGAGCTGATCATAATCCGGAAAGAAACAACCACGAGCACCATACTCCCGAATAAAAATCCCTAAAGTCTAAAATCCTGAAAATCAATCCTGAAAGATCAAAATCCTGAAAATACAGGCCGGGTATGGTGGCTCACACCTGTAATCCCAGCACTTTGGGAGGCCGAGGTGGGTGGATCACGAGGTCAGGAGATTGAGACCATCCTGGCTAACATGGTGAAACCCCATCACTACTGAAAATACAAAAAGTTAGCCGGGCATGATGGCAGGTGCCTGTAGTCCCAGCTACTTGGGAGGCTGAGGCAGGAGAGTGGCGTGAATCCGTGAGGCGGAGGTTGCAGTGAGCCGAGATTGTGCCACTGTACAATCCAGCCTGGGCGACAGAGGGAGAATCCATCTCAAAAAAAAAAAAAAAAAAAAAAAAAAAAAAACCCGAAAATACAATTCTGGAAAAAATTTAAAGGATACTTATTTTACATTTTTAAAAATTTTTATTTTTATTTGAGAAACATAAAAACACAGCAGAACACTTCATAGGTCACTTTATAAAATAAAATAGGCAATATTAGCATACAAATTTTTGCAAACGGAAACACTCAGGTATACTAATGACAGTTTCATGGGTATAACAGTTATGAGCAGATGAACCATATTCAGGAAGAAATAGCTTTTACAACTGAGGTCATCTGAAATACTGTGACAGACAACCTCAGTCTTTTGATGACATCCATCAAAACCGTGACGGGTCATCACTGCATATGCAGTCCAAAGAGCTACTAAGATCTTGAGAAATTTTATTTTTCACAAATGCAGATATATGAAAAGGATATCTCTTCATTTATTAAGGACATTTCAGTGCTTTTATGTACACAGACAGTGCTTACACACAGTCAACATTGTGGTAATGTACCTTTTTGGAGTCAAATTTGCAAAAAGTACATAAAATAAATTAGAACTCTGTAAGTCTTCCCGATGTTTATACCTCCAGTTTTGGAAATGATAAGATGAAATACATAGCATAGCACATTGTAAGATAAATAGTGCTTGGCCCAGCATGGTGGCTCAAGCCTGAAATCCCAGCACTTTGGGAGGCTGAGGTAGATCGCTTGAGCTCAGGACTTAAAGACCAGCCTGGACAACATGGCAAAACCCCATCTCTACAAACAAAAAATTTAATACAAAAATTAGCCAGGTGTGGTGGTGTGCACCTGTGGTCCCAGCTGCTAGGGAGGCTGAGGTGGGAGGGTTACCGGAGCCCAGGGGGCAGAGGTTACAGTGAGCTGTGATCTCACCACTGCACTCCAGCCTGGGCAACACAGCAAGACCTTGTCTCAAAAAAAAAAAAAAAATCTGCCAATTTAAGAATAGGAAAACTAAAAATTAAAAAAAAAATTGACATATGACAATGTGTGTTACAGGGATATATTATGGCAGTTGCATGGAGGTAGTCTGTAAGAACTGGCCGACTTTCATGATCATTAACTGTATTTTGAAGTGTTGCATCTTGATGAATAGCTGCTTTTTGTCTTTTCGGACATGGCTCTCGTTGGAGAATATGTTCACATTCCTTCTATATGTGGTACTGTTCTTTTTGAAATTCTTGTATGATTCCGTATACAACAACATGAGCATTGCCTATTAAATTTCCCCGTTTTCTGTGCCATGCTTCTGTATTGTGAGTAGGTGGAAATTCATTCTACATGTACTCATACAGAGACCACAAATTTGGCAGAAGCAATACTGGTGATGAAACAGCAACACCATTGCATTAAGTGTCTTCTTATCCTATTGTGCACATAATTATTTTTGAACTAGTCAGTACTTTGCTGGCTTCTTCAGGCAATATGGCTTTAATTCATTAAAAGCTTCTGGAACGTCATCTTGCTGAAAGGAATGCCAGTGCAGGCAAATGACGCTTTTAACTGAAGTTTGTATCATTGCCATATCATTGTAGCCAATCCGCTGATCTGAATTTCCTGCCAAATGCATTAGGCTGAATGGGAAACACAAACTTTATTGGTAACACTTTGAAATTCCTTTTAGAATTCTTTTTAATTTCTTTTTTTGAGACGAGTTTTGCTCTTGTCGCCCAGGCTGGTGTGCAATGGCATGATCTTAGCTCACTGCAACCTCCGCCTCCCGGGTTCAAATGATTTTCCCGCCTCAGCCTCCCGAGTAGCTGGGATCACAGGTGTGCGCCTCCGTGCCTAACTAATTTTTTTTGTATTTTTAGTAGAAACAGGATTTCACCACATTGGCCAGGCTGGTCTCAAATTCGTGACCTCAAGTGATCCACCCACTTCGGCTCCTCAAAGTGCTGGGATTACAGGTGTGAGCCACTGCACCTGGCCCAAATCAGCATTTATTAAGTGCTTTACTTTTTCTTGTCATTAATACATAATTGAGTGGATAAGTTCTAGAATTTTCAGATCTAACAGGGATATGAATTGTATATAGTTGATAAACAGTGGGAATGATTTTGAAAGTGCAATTTATTAGCTAACGTGAAGCATGTGCTAGTTCTTCTGTGTTAGATTTAGTGGTAAATATAAGAAATCTGTCTTTGACAGTCAAATCACTAATCAAGAATAGTTCACCATTTAATGTTTTTTGTTTGTTTGTTTTTTAACATTGAAGAACCTCAGTATCAACAAGTATCTTTGGTTCAGAAGGTCACTGAACTTGTTGAATTCTTTTTATTTTCTGCTAGAGGGCGTTTTTTGAATGGAAGCATGGTGCTATACGTGAAGGGGCAGAAGTCTTACATGATTGAATAATTTGGCCGGGGAGATTTCTTGCACTTTTGGCCTGTGTTTTCACTTCTGTGATCTTTGAAACACTTGCTGCACTTGTATTTGGAGGGTGGTTGTGGTCTACAGATTTTGTAAGTATATGCTATCCATCTGAAAGTCTGCTTGTTGCTTGGCTGCTGCAGTTAAGCAATTTTCTGCTTGTGCAGTACCAATAATAATTAGCTTTTAAACTTTTATCTTTCACCATTTAGTAACCTTGTATATTTAACTTATCACAGCCCTTTTGCAAGGGAACATTTCATAGTCTCTTCTGTTGTGTTGTAAGGAATACAGTAAGAAGGAATGATACTTGGCTTTGCCAGTACCAAATCTGTATTAGTCAAGATTCTCCAGAGAGACAGAACTAATAGAATATGCATATATACATGAGAGGGGATTTATTAGGGGAATTGGCTCATGGGATTATGTGGCTGAGAAGTCTTACAACAGGCTGTCTGCTAGCTGGAAACCCTGGGATGCTGGTATAGTGGTTCAGTCCAAATCCAAAGGCCTCAGAACCAGGGAAGCTAATGATGTGACTCTCAGCCTGAGGCTGAAAGGCCGGGACCTGGGAACTGCTGGCGTAAGTCCCAGAGTCCAAAGGCTGGAGGCCTCCAGTTCTGATGTCCAAGGCAGCGAAAGAGAAGCCTGTGCTAGCTCTCAGAGAGAGAACAATTCACCTTCTGTATTTGTTCTGTCTGGGGCCCCAGCTGATTAGATGGTGCCCGCCAACATTCAGGCGAGATCTTCACATAATCCACTCAGACTCACACACTAATCTCTCCTGGAAACACCCTTACAGACACACCCCCAAATAATGCTTTACTAGGTTTCTAAGTCTTCCTTAATCCAGTCAAATTGACACCTGAATTTAAGTCCACAAGTTCACCCCATGTCAGTTTATCACTCATATGCATTTCCTTAAACCATACTTAATTTCCAAATAAAGACAATAACAAGGTAATAGTTCCACCTAACATGATGTAGCTATCCTATGATTGTGATTTTGGGGATGTTAGACTTTAGGGATTTTGATCTTTTGGGATTTCAACATTTGGAACTGTGGCGTTCAGAATTTTGTCTTTCAGGATTATGATCCGAACCCCTTCCATTTACGTGTCCTTGGCCATGACTGTGTCATAGGGCCACCCTTGCTCCAGGGGAAGCTGGGAAAAATATTTTAGTGAGCACATTGCTGCCTTAACAAATTTGGACTCTCTGTGAGGAGTAAGAGAGAATGGACACTGGGTAGGTAAAATAGCAGTCTCTGCCACACCAATTAAATATTAATAGCTATGTTAAGTTCAAAACAGACTGGGGTGCAGTAGCTCATGCCTGTAATCCCTGAGCTTTGGGAGGCTGAGACAGGAGAATTGCTTGAGCCCAGTTCAAGACCAGCTTGGGCAACCTAGGGACACCCCTAGGTTAAAAAATAAAAAATAAAAAAAAAATAAAAACAAAAAATAAAAATAAAAATAAAAAATAAAAAAATAAAAGTTCAGAACAAACACACAAACCAATCTATGTCTTTTTTTTTTTTTTAACATTTCTACTTTGGTAACCAAAGTTATATGAAAGGAACATAAATAAGTCTAAATTTCTAGAGTATGAAGGAAATGTAAGATCATGTAGTCCTGGCATTTTAGGCTTAGAGATAATTAGTGCCTTGTCTGAGACCACAGGAGCAGTTCCAGGCTTGGGATTTCACGTTCCTGACTCCCACGCCAGTCAATGTTCTTTCCGTTTACGTGGCTGCTTCATGAACTCTGGGAGCTCATCTGTCACTCTTCTGCGTATACAGGGTGGCTGGGTTTGGGTTACACTATCCGGGAGAAAACTGTCTAATCCCTTGAATGATTACAATAAAAGTGATCTGAGGAAAATTTATGTGTCTGACTTGAGAGAGTCTTATACGTTCACTTTGTAAGTGTTGATGGTGCTGGCAGTATGTAAACATTCATTCATTCTTCATTCATTTATTCGACAACGACTGCATATTAGACAATAGGTTATAATGTCCCAAGAACAGGACCATGCCTTTTGAATTTCCATATCCCCAAGTAGGTCCTCACTGACGAGTGAATAATTAAGTCATAGTTTCTGCCTTCAGGAAATTCTTAGGTCTGAGAGACAGACAAGCAAATCAATGATAACAGTACAGCAAAGGCAAATCCCTTGAGATGATACAGGCATGGGTGAAGGGAAGCTAAATAAATCTCTGAGGCAGAAAGGGGGTCTGGAAAGATGCCAGTAGGAAGTAGCCCCAGGTTCAGTTTTGAAGAGGCTGGCCAGGTGAGGAAAGAGAAGGGCAGCATATCAAGCCAAAGAATCAGATTCTCACCAGTAGGGGGTTTAGAGAAGAGGGGACCACAAGAAGTGTGGGAAGAGGCCATGGTCGTAGGAAATGAGGCTTGAGAGGTGGCCGTGGCCACATCAACAGAGACCTTAATAGTATGTTAAAGGATTTGAACTTACCTAACCTCCCTGACAGGGCGCCATGGAGTCAGGGCAGGGAATGGCTCAGGTGTCTGTCCACTCTGGTGTAACCACCTGACATTGTGGTTAGACCATGGTGCCTGACTGCAGAGCACCAGTGGGGCACCTCTTGTCACCCACAGCTGCAGATAGCCAGGGCCGACAAAATCACACATAAAGATTCCTGTGCCTCCCTGACCAGTGCTCCCAGGACCCCCCTCGTGGCAGAGCCTTACTAACCTTTCCAGCCCCTTGCAGACTCCACATGTCCCCTTTCACTTTCCTACCCATCATGTTGTCCTCACTCCTCAGGGACTCCTAACAAGGGCTTCTTTTTGTCTCCTGCCTAATAAGGAATGATTTGCTTCTATTTGATCGTTGGTTATGCTTGGCTTTATGAGACCCTCAGATGGTAGAAAACACCAGACGTACTTTGTAAGCTCTAATGGTGGGATGAAAGACAATATTTCAGGAATTGCAGACAGCCAGGAGACAGGAAGCCTGGTCCTAAGAGTGGTTAGAGCAGGGCCTCCCGCTTCCCCATCCTTGCTTCTTTGGTCTACAGCCTTCCCCTCCAGCAGGTCTCCTCCCAGTCTGTTCTCCCTTCTCTGCTTTTCTTTCCCACTTCTCAAATCGAGCCCCTCATCCTCTCCTTGGACTCCCAGTTGCGTTGTCTTCTGGTGCCCAGTAGAGGACTGGCTTGCTTTCTCTGACCTCCGTCCTAAGATGGATCTAAACCTCCTTTGTTGGCTCTGCCTCTAGTAGTAAAGTTTCTGACGACAAAGGGTGTCCTTGGAGCTGCATCCTTTTGGTTAATGCAAGTAATAGACACAATTTTATTATTGAGGGACCATCTGAACCTCTCTGTCAGTGACTTTGGAAGTAAAATGTACCATGGAAAAGCTCATTTCTTTATTGCTTGTTTCTCTTTTTCTTTCTCTCCTTTCTTTCCCCCCTTAGGCAGGAATTATTATAACAATAAAGAAAAGTAACAAAATTTTTCTCCAAATCCCACAACCATCAGTCATCAGCTGTTTTTACTTTTCCTGGTATTCTCTTCCAGTCCCTGCTCATCTACAGCGACCTTAACTAGATTCAGTTTTGAAGTGCGTTTTTTTTTTTTATGCCAAATGATCATATTTGGAACAAACTGAAGTAATTGAGCTATAGGATAATCTTGGGTAATAATGGCTTCTTCTTTTGATTATTTCCCTTTAGGAGTGACACTGCTGATCCTGTAACATGGAGGATTGTCTTCATACCTCATCTGAGAATCTGTCCAAATTGGTCAGCTGGGCCCATAGCCATGGGACTATTTGCAGCCTCATTCCAAACCTGAAACACTTGCTTTCTGAAGGTTCCCATGGGAACCTGACAGCAATGTGGGGCTGTAGTGCTGGCCATGCTTATCACTGGCCACTAACAGCTACTTGCAGAGCTGGGTCCCAAGAGAGGGTCTGTTTCCAGGATAACAGAAGTTTTAACTCTGATAGTCCCAGTATTATCGGGGTGCCCTCTGAGACACAGACTAGCCCTGTTGAAAGGTACCCTGGGAGACCAGTGAAAGCAAAGCTAGACTGTAACCGGACCAGAGACTCTTGTGACTTCTCCTACTGTAGTGAGCCCTCTGAACTGGATGAAACTGTTGAAGAATATGAAGATGAGAACACCCTGTTTGACATGGTTTGTGAGTCTTCTGTTACAGATGAGGATAGTGACTTTGAACCCCAAACCCAAAGGCCTCAAAGCATTGCTCGCAAAAGACCTGGGGTAGTCCCATCTTCCCTCCATTCAAGCTCCCAGACGCAGATGGTTGACGAATGCAGCAATGATGTCATCATCAAGAAAATCAAACAAGAAATCCCTGAAGATTATTACATTGTGGCAAATGCAGAACTGACAGGAGGAGTAGATGGACCAGCCCTGTCCTTGACACAGATGGCAAAACCCAAGCCTCAGACTCACGCTGGTCCCTCCTGTGTAGGGTCTGCTAAACTGATTCCCCATGTCACATCTGCCATCAGCACGGAGCTAGACCCACACGGTATGTCTGCATCCCCCTCTGTGATCTCCAGACCAATTGTCCAGAAGACTGCTAGGGTATCTCTGGCTTCACCAAACAGAGGACCCCCTGGTACACATGGCACCAACCAACAGGTGGCCATGCAAATGCCTGTGAGCACATCCCATCCTAACAAACAGATCAGTATCCCCTTGTCTGCCCTGCAGCTGCCTGGACAGGATGAGCAAGTTGCCTCTGAAGAGTTCCTGTCCCATCTGCCCAGCCAGGTCTCCTCCTGTGAGGTAGCCCTTTCTCCCTCAGTTAACACAGAGCCAGAAGTGAGCTCCAGTCAGCAGCAGCCCCCAGCCGCTCCAGCCATAACCACTGAGGCCACAGCACAGTGCATACCAGGTATGGCACATGAGGCGACAGTGAGTCCCTCATCCACGCACGCCAGAATTCTGCGCCGTCAGCACTTCTAAAACCATTCACTCAGTTTGCTAGAATTCAGTCCTTTGTTAGTCATAGAAAGATAGAAACAATGACTGTGTTACATCCAGGTGATACTATAAAGGAAATTCATAAGAATTATGGCCATATCTAGTTGACGTACCTTAGGGCTGAGAGGACAGCTGTAAGATTGTTCTGTTGATATTGCAGCATTAGATTTAAGGTTGATACCTGTCAGCTGAATTTTTATGTAGTAAAGTTATTTTTGAAAGTTTTAAAAATAAGCTTCTCTATCAGTAGCAAGGTGTTTAGTTGCTGTTTGAAGCCAAAATAATGTTGGGTAAGGCATATCATGACAATAGACCTAATGCTTTTCGTATTATTTATTTGACTGAGCCAACTTGACATTGCTATTCATTTTAGTTGCTCTGGTAGTTAATAAGTATTTTAAAAAGCAATATACATTTCTAAAAGAGGTATTTGATCTTTTCTCTTAAAATTTAAAAGAATATGGAAACTTGCATTTCTGGAATCTGTGAGCCAATGGGAATGGATTGAGAGGAGAATGAAATAATTGTATGAGGCCCCTGCACCTGTAATTCTAACATTCTAATGTTCTTTAATTCTGACATTCAATGTTTATTTAATCTGGGCCATTAGTATATAAAGGGGTTGGATCTCATGCTTTGGCTTCGTGACTCAGTTCTAGTAGGCTAGAATAGAAACGTGGACAAGGATGAACAAATGTGCAGAAATCTGTGGCATGTTTTAGTTTATTTCAGCCCTTCTCAAAAACGTCGTGTATTTTGGGAAAAGCTTCCTAGAAACCTGAGGCCCCTGTGCCTTCATCCTGAAACTTCCTTGGATTAAGTTGCTTTACAAACTTCTTTTTTCCAATTTTAGTATCAACTTTAAGATTCCCAAAGAAGACCTTTCATTTATGATTTTTTTGAAGACATAGTCATGGTGTTATTAAGAAGATATTCACTGAAAATATTTATATCCTGATTGAAGATTATGCTTTTCAGTTTATTCACTTTTATCTTTTTTTAAATAATAGTTTTATTGAGATACAGTTCACATATAAAATTCACTCTTTTAAAGTGTACAATTCAGTGGGTTTTGGTGTATTCATAGAGTTGTAGAACTATCGCTATTATCTAATTTCAGAATATTTTCATCACCCCAAAAAGAAATCCCATACCCATTAACAGTCACTTTTTCCCTCCTCTTAGTTCCTGGCAACTACTAATCTGCTTTCTGTCTATGGATTTTCCTATTCTATATGTTTCATATACATGGAATCATATATTATGTGGTCTTTTGTGACCACCCTCTTACACTTAGCATTATGTTTTCAAGGTTAATCCATGTTGTAGCGTTTCTTTCCTTTTTATTGCCAAATAATATTTTGTTGTATGACTATACCATATTTTATTTTTCCTTTCATCAGTTGATGGACATTGGGGTTGTGTTTATATTTTGGCTATTATGAATACTGCTGCTGTGAACATTTGTGAACAGGTTTTTGTGTGGGTGTGTATGTTTATCTTGCTTGGGTAACTACCTAGGAGTGGAATTGCTGGGTCCTGTGGTAACTTTGTATTTAGCTTTTTGAGGAGCTGTCAAACTGTTTTCCCAAGCAGCTCCATCATTGTACAGCCTCACTAGTAATCTATAAAGGTTCTTACTGCTCCACATTGTCACCAACACTTGTTATTTTTCATGTTTAAAAAAAATAAATATCCTATTGGGTGTGTGAAGTAGTATCTTATTGGGGTTTTGATTTGCATTACCCTAATGACTAATGGTACTGAGATTTTTTTCATGTGCTTGTTAGCCATTTGTATATTTTCTTTTGAGAAATATCTACTCAAATCTTTTGGCCATTTTAAAATTGCCTTCTTATTGGTGAGTTTTTGGAGTTCTTTATGTGTGCTGAATATGAGATCCTTATCAGGTATATAATTGGCAAGTATTTTCTCCCATCCCATGGATTGTCTTTTTCTTTCTTTCTTTTAAAAAATATTTTAATGAATTATACTTTGATTATTGAATAACAATGTGGTCCTTGACTAATCTCATCATGAGACAAAATGTTATCTTTATTAGGCTGGTGAAAGTCTTTGTTCTAGGAAATCTGACTCTTGATATATGTAGGATATAAGTAGCACCTTTTCACTTAAATGGTTATGAACCTAGTTCTAGTTTATTTGTTTATTTGAACTCTCCTGCCCCCCCTTTTTTTTTTTTTCATTTAAATAGGGTAGAATTCAGAAATGTATTTTGCAAAGTGGTCCAGTGTACCCAGTTTGGTGAGAGTATTAGTTGTGTTGCATACCTTTTCACTAATCCCTGCAAAGCAAGATGCAAGACTTTTCTGCATCTGCCTTGTGGGTAGTAAATGAGGCACTGAGGCGCTTTGCTAAACCATATATGAATATATTACTGTCTCATTATTTTGGGAAAGAAATTCAGCCTATTTGAAAAAAAAAAACGAATCCATTTATTATTGTGTATATTACATTCTCTTAGGTTTTTTTCTTCCCTCATGGAAATTGCACTTCTTATATTAGCTATGAAAAGCTGGCATGGCCAAAGAGAGCACAGAATATATACTGTCATAAATTGTGATTTGGCTTTACTCTCAGAGGAGGATTAGTTTGGCTTGGAGGTAAACCTTTAAGAAAAACAGTATGAAGACTGGTCATGACGATTTTCCAAGGATGGTCCTCATATTTTGATCCATTGTTCTCGGGAAGGGTATCATATTGCTAAGATGTCATTAGCTTTAGAGAAATACTGTTTGAACTGGAAACAGCAGTGGGACAAATAAAAATCAGACTCATATTTTTCTTTTGAGTGAACTGTATAAAGTTAACATAAAATTTACTTTTTACTTTAGTACCTAACTAGATTCTGTGTTCTAAAGTTTTAGTTATGTGTTTGTGTTTGCATGTTTATTTATAGTAGATAATCTTTCTAAACATAGATTTTAAAAAATTTAGAATCTAGCACACCCAGATGTATGTGAATGACTTGGTTACGGATGGACCTTACACAGTTAATATGTAAAGCGTACTTGGGACTAAGCAAAGAAGACAGGTTCTGAAAGCTAAGTCAGGTTCTTTTAAAATGGATGCTCTGTACTGAGTCTTTATCAGATCATTGCAGAAATACTGCGTATCTTTAGATAATATTTTTAAAATAAATAATTTGACAAATGACTATTGAGTCAGCCAGAAACAAAGAGAAATTGTTCCATTTTGTTTGGTTTTACTGTTGCCATTTAAATTTGATTCCCATAGTGGAAAATCATCCCTACTTCTGTTCAGAGCTGAACTCATAAAATTATAAAATGTTAATCAAGGTATAGATAAAATCATTAATTTTCATGTCAATCCTGCCATACTGCTCAATCCAAATCTTAGCAAACAATGAGTAAAGAGGGCATCTATTATTAGAAGAATTATTGACTACCTACTAGTAGCTTGGATTCCATTAATTTTTGAGGTTTTATGTAAATTTGGGGCATTTGTCATAATGACATTTAAATCTCTATCACATCATGAGTTAGGGTTTTATGTGTATATTATATTTCTTCAATATACTTACATACACATAGCTTCTTTTATGATTTTGTGCAAGGATCCCTTTTATTAATCAGCTTTTTTCCCAGAAGTTCTGTGGTATAAGCAATCCATTTTTGCCTATCAGATTTGTATGTGTATATATTTTTTCTTTTAAAAAAATATATTTATCTTTTTCTAATAGATTCATATGGGTTCTGCATATATTAGAAATAGTAACTCATAATCTCTCATGTATATTGGAAATACATTTCCCAAGTAGCTCATAGTCTGTCACGTATATTGGAAGTACATTTCCCACTTTACCATTAGCTTTTAATTTTGTTGATGACCTTTTTTAAGGTGTGAATTTTCTTAATTTTTATGAAGGCAATTCTTTCAACATCTATCAGTCAATCAATCTTTTCTGTCTTTGGTATTTTGCTTAGGAAGTCCTTTCCATACATTGGGATCACATAAATATTTCTCTGTATTTCCCTCTTATTCTTTTATGGTTTTCTTTCTCTCTCCTCTCCTCTCCCTTTCTTTTTTTGACATTTGACTTTACAGTTAGAATACCTTTTGGGGTAGAACCTCATGTTACTATTTTTGCAGGTAGTCAGATGTCTCAGCTTCATTTGTTGAATAATTCTCATTCTCCGCTGAATTGATTCAGATACCACATTTTTGTTTATTATTGGGTCTCTTTCTTGTTTTCAGTTCTGTTTTTATTGATCTCTTTATTTTTTCTTCTGATTTTTACTGTTTGAGTATTTGTATAAATTTATGGTGATTGTATTTTATACAAAAAAATGCATTCAGAAAGAGAAATGTAGTCTAAGTCATTTAATATGCTTTTTGAAAAATTACTCATGTAAAATTGAGTTCAGTGAGCTTTTAAAAATTGATTAAGGTATATATTACTGCCAGTTATTTGGTCTGTGTTGACATAATAGATAATGGTTTCTCTTGTCAGAAGCAAAAAATCTGAGTTGAAATAAGTTAAAGGAGAGAATTGACTGCCTTATAGTCCAAGGACAGATTTTCAAACCAGCTTTCACTCAGGCTCAGACAGCATCAAGTTTCCCTCTTGCCATTTGCCACCTTGCCTTCCTCCCTATTAGATTCACCTGTTATACTTGACCCCTGCGTGGACCCAAGATGGTTGTGCTGCTGGTTTCTTGTCTAGCAGTAGACAGAACCTGTGTCACAGCATTCCCAGTCACCCCTAAACCACGCATAGGGGGATCAGGCCCCCACCCTGGAAATGGTATTGAGACCAAGCCTACACAAACTACATAGCTGAGTGTGAGCGTGGGGTGGAAGTATTCTTCCAAGAACATTCTAGGTATGATTCTTGAGAGGGGCAGTAAACCAGAGATTCCTACTACTGTTTATGGGAGGTTTGTTTTGTTTTCTTTTGAGCATTTAGTTTTTTTTATGTGGGCAGATAAGAGTTGTTATGTGTTTTATTTAAAGGCAGTGTATATTGGAAAAGTGTTCTAAGTGTGGAAATATGTATAAATATGTGTGCTTGTGTATACGTACATATATATGTATATATATATACATAGACACATATTTTATATATTTCTTCATTCCATGAGAAATATATGCCTCTTCTTACAAGAAGAAACAAGACTAACTGGGCACAGTGGCTCATGCCTGTAATCCCAACACTTTGGGAGGCCAAGGCGAATGGATCACCTGAGGTCAGGAGTTCAAGACCAGCCTGGCCAACATGGTGAAACCCCATCTCTTCTGGAAATACAAAAATTAGCCCAGCGTGGTGGCAGGCGCCTGTAGTCCCAGCTATTCGGCAGGCTGAGGCAGGAGAATTGCCTGAACCCCGGAGGCAGAGGTTACAGTGAGCCAAGATTGTGCCACTGCACTCCAGCCTGGGCTCCAGAGCAAGACTCCATCTCAAAAAAAAAAAAAAACACAAAGAAAGAAACAAGACTAAAATTTATTTTCTTAGCCATTTCTTAACCTTTTCCTGTAGTTTCCTGAAGGAAGAGCTGAGTCATAATTTTTGAATAATAAGAGAGACAAAGTAAAAATTCAGCTTTTTATTTTTGCCATCATTTTCTTCCTTATCACAAACCGGGTACACATCTGAAGATTGATATGGCAGGCAGCTCTGGGCTGAGAGAGTGGAGCCTGGCCACCCGGAGCTTAGAGTCTGATGTGTTTATTTATTTTTATTTTTTTCTCAGATCTCTTAGAGATGAATAGAATCAGATGTATTTGAGTTGATTCCTTACTCTGCCTCCTGCTGGCCTTGTGACCTTAGCTACGTCATTTCACTTCTCTGAAACTCAGTTCCCTCATTTGTAAAGTAATGACAATGTCTGCCTGTCAGGGTTATTGTGAGGACCAAATGCAAAAATATAGGTAAAGCACTAAAGAGAGTACCTGACATATGATAAACATTCAATAAATGGATAATAGCCACCTTTATTAATATTTTTATTTTCATCATCATCATCATCATTAGATTGTGCTCAATACTCTGTGAGAAGTGAAGTAGATTCTGGTTTCATGTAGTTACACCCATTTGTCTACTAAAATATGGTCCGTGGACCAGTATCACCACCAGCATTACCTGGGAGCACATTAGAAATGCAGAGTTTCAGGAGGCCGCGAGGAAAGACCAAAAACGCTGTGTCTGCCCAGCCTCCCCCAAGCCCTCAGTGCCCAGGGCCAGATCTGGGTGCAGGAGCGGAGATTAATAGGAAAGTCTAGAGCCTTATTTCCCTCACTCATCCAGGAAGTGAACCTTGGAACTGATCTTTGGGGGCATTCTTTCCCAGATATAGGAAGTCATACACTAAAGGGGAAGAAGGGAAGGAACATTGAACCCTGCTCACAGGCCTGATAACTTTCAACACTAGTTATCCCATTTAACCTCTGTCACAATCCTGTTAGGAACTGGAGAGCTGAGATCTCAGAGAATGTGCAGCCACCCAAGAACACCACCAAGGTGAGGTGAAGGGACTCACTGGAAGCCTTGGTTTTCTTGGTCACGTCTGAGATCAGACCAGACTCAACTCTTCCCTGACATGCTAGTCCTGGGGGATGCATTTAGCCCACCTCTTGTTGCCACCTTTCCCCACTGTCAGAGCCACATACCCATGAATGCAAACTCACTGCAGTTGAGCAGCCCTATTACCTCATTAGGGAAGCTTCACCGCTTCAGCACTGGGAAGGCATAGGCACTGGTTTCAAGTCTACAGACAGTATCAGGCTTAGGAAAGGAAAGGCGTGACAGTCACACTGTCACATTTTTTGCTCATTTACTTGAGTAGTAAAGAGTTGGGATAGCACAACGGGTGACTGTAGTCAATAATAACTTAATTGTACATTTTTAAATGACTAGAGAAGTATAATTGGATTGTCTGTAACAAAGGATAAATGCTTGAGGGGCTGAATACCCCATTCTCCATGATGTGATTATTACACATTTGCATGCCTGTATCAAAATATCTCATGTAACCCATAAATATATACACCTACTATGTACCCACAAAAATTAAAAATTAAAAAAATTTTTAAAGAAACAGTTGTTAGGCCAAGGGACCAAGAGAAAGCAGAGAGAGTGGAATATGAATGGCCGTAAGAGTGACTTGTTCTCACTTGCTCGATGATTCAGCAGCTCAGGGAAACATAGACATCTCTGAAGACCTAAGCTATGTCTCAGGACACTTTCAGGTCTTACTCGCCATCCACACGTGGGATCTAGAGGACAAAGGACTATATTAGGCAAGTGACAACTCAGCCCTCTAATCCTTTAGAGGATCAGATAGAGTGGCATAATCCAAAGAACAGCTCTTATTTCAACTAAAGGGAGGAGAAACAGCAATAGCCCTGAAAAAAAAAAAAAACCAGACAAAAAAACCGAATCCATAACCAAAGATGACAGCTTCTGTTCAGTACCCACTAGTTCTGTGGAATGAGTTCCCATGCTTCCTATGAAGGGCGGAGGGAAGGATTCAGTGACATGGACATGGCTGTCACTGAAGCAGCACATACAATTCTCTGGCATTGACAGGGGCTTGTTACATGTTTATTGAATGAATCTCTCCGAAAAGAAAACAGAAATGCAGAATCTCGGGCTCCACAAAATCAGAATCTGCATTTAAAAAGATCTCCAGGTGATTTTGTATGCGCATTAGAGCTTGAGAAGCAGTGATCTAGGAAATTCAGGTTACAGCCTACATTGTCATTTCATCTGGCCACCCAGTAATGTTGAGCACTCTTCCTATCTATGTGAGAGAATTCCCTCCTTTGTGCATCTGTACCTCCCCATAGGAGAAGCCAGAAACTTGCTTTCCAGGTTTACATTTCAGCAAGGGCAGTCCTGTGACCTTAGGCTTTGCCAGTCAAATGCATCCACATCAGACTTGGGGGAGCACAGAGATGCAAATTAAAACAACAAGATACTATCTTACTCCCATTAGAAAGGCAAAAAGTATTAATTTTAAGTATCCCAAGTGTTATTGAAGGTATGAGAAAATGGGGACATGCTGGTGGAAATATAAATTGGTACAACTACTTTGGAGAGCAATTTACAATATCTATTAAAGTTTAAAGTGTGTGTATCATACAACCTTGGAATTCAATTTTTAAATGCCTGTCTTAGACTTTCTCATAGTATATAAAAGGAGATATGTACAGGGGTCTACAGTGCAACTTCTTGATAACCGGAGAAAAAAATCAGTTAACCTTAGTGTCTATCAATAGGGAAATAGATAAATATATTGTGATATATTTTTCAGTGAAATAGATGAATCAGCCAGATGTACATTTATTGTGTATAAATCTTGGAAGACAAAGTTGCAGAATATTATTATATATTAGAATAATACCATACCTGTTTAAAGCACATGAACATTACGATGTAGTGTGTGTTACACAGACACACACACTTAATTAAACATGGACTGGAAGGAGACACCCCAGATACACAGTAGTGGTTTTCTTCGAGGAGGGGGTAATGGAAACAGGTACATGGGAAGCTTAAACTGTATCTATAATTTTTTAAAATACGTATGTAACATATATATAGCAAAATGTGAACATTTATTAAATCTGAGTGGTGGGCACTCAGCACTCTGGAAGGCTGAGGTGGGAGGATCACTTGAGCCTGGGAGTTTAAGGCTGCAGTGAGCTATGATTGTGCCACTGCACGCCAGCCTGAGCAACAGCAAGACCCAGTCTCTTAAAAAAAAAAAATCTGAGTGATGGGAACATGAGTTTATGTTAACAGGAGGCAACCTTAGCACAATGCTTCAGGGTTGAACTTTACACACAACAGCCTGGATTCATATCCCAGCCCTGCCCCCTTCTTTTCTGGGTGACTGTGGCAAGTTACTTAACCTTTCTGTGCCTTAGTTTTCTCATCTGTAAGATAAAGATGATAATAAAGCAATCCTATAGGGTTGATATATATATAGATTAAGTTGAGCTATACAAAGCCCTCTGGTTCATGGTAAACATACTCTAGCTGGTATTCCGTATACTTTTTTGGATGTTTAAAAATGTGATTACTTTTAAAAATAGATCATGAAGCATAAATAAAATTGATTGTGGAATATTTACGAAGGCATTGTGACATTATTGCTGTTACTGAATGTGGAGTATTTTTGTTAGAAAGCAAACGTTACTACTACTGTCTTCTAGTATATTTGTTTATGGACAAGGAATTTGAGAATTATCCTCACAAATTTTAACACTATGGGTTTTCTCCTTATGATTGTGATGGGATGCTGTCATGGGAAAGTTTTTTTAAAGTTCTTCTGTTGGAATAAATATAAAACACAAAAATAAAATGTCTGTTATCTATGCAGTACTTTTATTCCAGGATCAACATTGCCTGAGTTCCACAAAGTGAGAGGTTTTTTCCTTTATTTTACTGATGGAAATGACACACAAAGAAGGTAGATGGTTTGGTTGAAGTTATGACGGGTGAGAGGGAACCTAGCCCCCTCCTTGTGAACCGAGAGGGACAGAGTTGGCGACCAGCATGCACCGTGCTCCCCGCCCTGCCTTTGCCTGCATTGGTACAGGAGTAGTCTAAACTGCCGACTGCCTCCCCTTCCTCTCCTTTTATGTCACATCATGCCCATCACTTATCCAAAGTTGAGACTGCTAGGTTATATCCTAAAGAGGTCATTTATTTTTAAAATGAGAATCAAAAAGGACCTAGAGTTTAACAGAAGGATTGACTGAGGATCAGGGAGACATGTCTCTTAGTCTTTTTTCTATTAAGTATCTGCACAAGTCACTTGCACTTCAGTTTATCAGACCTGTTTTTAGGATCAACTGTGTGACAAGCACTGTGCTAGACTGGTGGAGATAAAAAGAAGAATATTAAATTTCCTGCCTCAAGGATATCATTGTTTATAAAAGAAGCAGACAAACCAACAACTTCAACTTCAAGTGTATAAGGAGGTGTATAAAATATAGCTGAAGATTTATGAAGAGTGGTTGACTCAGCCTCAGGGAACACATGGAAGTATATTTCAGGTAGAAGGAATAACGTGAGCAAAGATGTTAGAGAAGCAAGGAGTTGACTGTAGCTTGAGAATATATCTCAATGGAGCCAGGAGAGTTGCTGCTGGAAAGATGGGCTGGAAAGCCACCTGTGAAAGGCTGTGCATATGATGTCACAGTGTCCTCCACGGGGCTCAGGGGGACACAGTTCATTATCTTAGAAGATCACGCTGATAGTATTGGGGAAGTAGAGGCTGGGACAGGAGGGCTGTTTTATAGGGTGACAGTAATCCAGGTGGGAGATGGCAGTAATGCTCACATGAGATAACAGTGAAGGCATTGGAGAGGAGGAGACAGGCAGGTGTTTCAGGAGTTAAAATACAGAACTTGGTGACCTGTGAGTGTTTGGCCTCTTAGAGTCTTTGTTGTCACACACATATTCCCTGTCCAAAGGCACAACACCATTTTAAGTAATACTGAAAGGTCTTCAGGGCACAGAGATCTGCAGTGAAGTCATATTGTTAAGTCCTCTATATGTAGGATAAAGCAGTTTGAAGAGTTTTGAAGCATGTAATGATCATCCATTCATCCAACAAATACCCATTGGAAGCCTACAAAGTGCCAAGTTCAGATTAGGTACTTTGGATAGAGCAACAGAGAAAAAACATGGTTCCTGTTCTCATGCTGCCTACATTCTAATGAAAGAAAGACATCTCAAACACCCCTAGTTTAAAAACAAAACAAAACTTTTAAATATTTCCAGAACCAAGATGCTGTTAATCAAATTGTGAATGATTTTGTAAGACTAAATTGGTTGCCTTTAGATAAGACATTTATCAAGGGTGATATATGAATAACAGTGGTTAAATGAACAATTAAGCCACGGTGATAAATGAGAGGCAAGTCTTTCTTAGGTGGAAATTAAAAGTGTAGAGGCTAACCCATTCCATGTCATAATTTATTTGAAACACTTTCTACTCAGCTAAAAATAACAAGCCTAGCTGTATTGAAATTGTAATATTGCTTATTTTTGTGGACTAGTGACCTTCTTTAAGAACTAAACATATCATTGTTTACTAGTATCTGAAAGGCAAAAGTAGAAAGGCAGATTGCTCTGTGTTGTACAAATGCATAATTTTCTGAGAAATTATGTTTCAATAGCTTTTTAAAATGCTTGCAAATCCTATTTTAGTATGATTTGTATTAGTATTTCACCAAAAAAAATCTTCCCAATTGGCTTTTTATTTCTTCAAGGGCATTTTCATATTATACCAATGAAATAAAAACTATATTATTTAGATGTATTTAAAGTTTGCCTGTGTATGATTAAGACTTCCAAATATGCGAAATATACCCAAATGCAGCAATCTAGCAAATAGCTGTAAACCTCAGAATATAATTTCCTTTCAGTGAATTGGATTTGACTAAGACTGCGAGGATGCCAGGAACCACTTCAGAACTGAAGAGGTGTTGACCTTTCTAGCTTGGTATCCATTCCTTGAGGTCTGAAAAGAGGAAATAATGTACAACCTCAGGTCAAACAAGTCAGTGTCAGGGCACTGAGGCCTTAGCTCCAGCATCCCATTAATTCAAATGTTATTGCCGTGTCTATTTTCATTAGCAAAGCAGCAGCCCCCTTCTCCCCACAGGTAGAGCTGCCTGACCATCTTGGGTCTCAGCAGGAGTGAGCAGAATGCAGGTGATCCGCTTCATTTTAGGTCCAGCAATAGCTTCTCTTTCAATATAGATCATATTTATGTAACTAATGGCTTCTGTCCCCAAAAAAGTGTATTAGAACCAGAAGTATTTTTATTTTATTAATATTCTGTTTTTGAGACAGTCTCACTCTGTCTCCCAGACTGGAGTGCAGTGGCGCGATCTTGACTCACTGCAACCCCCGCCTCCCAGGTTCAAGCAATTCTCATACCTCAGCCTCCTAAGTAGCTGGGATTACAGGCATGCGCCACAATGCCTGGCTAATTTTTGTATTTTAAGTAGAGACGGGGTTTCACCATGTTGGCCAGGCTGGTCTCAAACACCTGACCTCAAGTGATCCACCCGCTTTGGCCCCCCAAAGTGCTGGGATTACAGGCATGAGCTACTGCGCCTGGCCCAGAAGTATTTTTAGAGCATGGCAAAAATGAAAAAAACATGCTTTATGCCTTCAAGGCTATTTTATGCTTGCTTTAGGTAAGAACAGTGATCAGATTTATAATCAAGTAAATCTGATATAATGATTGATGCACCTTAGTTGGCTTATTGACCATTATGATACACCTATCAGTCTGCTTTTTTATACTGCCTTAAAATGGATAGGATTGCTTTCTTAGACCCAAAGAAAGCATTTTTATTGCCTTTTTCAATTTTCTTTATTTTTGTCATGGTAATACGTTTATATGGCAATCAATAAAACAGTAATATTCCTGAATAGTAACAATGTCTCACCTTAGTTTTCACCCCAGTGCCAGCTCTTCAAAGGAAACTTGTTTTCAATTCTTCCAAAAATCTGAACAAATGCATATACCTCTGTTTCTTGATTTATCAACTTAATAAAATATCCATAGACTCTTTGCTGTGAAAGATGAGGATTTAACTCATTTTTGTTAACTTTCCAATTTGATTGTTGGGTTATTAAAATACACAATTAAGCAGTAGAAGAAGTTAAAATAATGAGAGAGGAAATAAATATATTTTCTCCACCTAAGGATGAGGATATTAGGGATATCAGTGTCCCTATTCATTCCACTGTTCTCTCCTCCCTGCTCCTGCTTCTCACAATCTTCTTATTGTCACAAGTTTGTCAGTATTTTTACTCTTAATAACTAACCCTTTTCTGCTTTATCCATAGGTTGATTCTAAATATTCAGAACCAGTAACACCTTTTATGTCACTTTCACAGTGTAAATATTGTTCCTAGCTATTCATATGCTAAGATTGCATTTCTTTTCATCCCGATGAGTTTCACAAGCTCTGGTGCAGTCAGAGAAGAATGTTTCTAAGGATTGTTGGGTGGATAAATGACTTAATCCATGTAAAGGGCTTAGAACAATTTCTGGTAGAGTAAGTCTTCAATAAGCCCGTCCCAGCATTATTATTAGTACTGTATTTCATTGCATCTGAAATGTCACTGACTGTAAGCAGTATTATTTTATGTTCCGCAAAGAAAGAAAAAAGCATGCTACCGATTAAACTATAATCCCCAGGAATTTAGAGACAAATCTCACAATTATTAAAATGTGCAGAAGTGTATCTTAGAATCAGTGAAATACATTTTTGTTTTGTTACTTTGTGTGTGTGTGTTTTCCTAAAGCTTTTGGTAGCCTTTCTTGACAAGAGAGCAGTGTGCCTTCACCATATTTGTTTGGTGCCCATGAGATTCCCAAGCTGGTTTCCTGCTACAGTTTGGACTAATTGATTTACCCTAAACCTAAGTTGATCCCCCAACCCTGAGGTTTTCCCTGTGTTGATCCACTGTTCCCCTAACTTCATGTTTCTTCCTTTTTTCCCCTTGTTTTGGTGGAATCCATCAATAATTTCCCAAGAATGGATTGGTAGGAAGTAGCTTTTGGAGTCCTTAAATTGCTGAAAATTTCTTTCCTCTAATATGACTAAAAAAAAAAAAAAATACAGGTGAGATCTCACTATGTTGCCCAGGCTGGTTTTAAACTCTTAGGTTCAAGCAGTTCTCCCACCTCAGCCTCTCAGAGCGCTAGGTTTACAGGCATGAGCCACCGTGCCCAGCTCTGTAATATGATTGAAAGAGATCCGCAATACTTGTTCCTTTTGCAAGGGTTATAGCTACAAAAACTCCCACATCTTTTTGAGAATTTTAATTAGAAATTTTTAAAAAGTGATCTTCTGTTATTGAGTGATCTTTTCCTTTGGTTTTTCTGTTCCTTTTCCCTCATTTTTCTGATTCTCCCAGTTTTCTTCTGATGCCTTGTCTACTTGTTTGTTCATATTTAAGAATGCAGGACAGGCTGGGCGCAGTGGCTTACGCCTGTAATCCCAGCACTTTGGGAGGCTGAGGCTGGTGGATCACCTGAGGTCAGGAGTTCAAGACCAGCCTGACCAACATGGAGAAACCCCATCTCTAGAGTACAAAATTAGCTGGGCATGGTGGCATGTGCCTGTAATCCCAGCTACTCGGGAGGCTGAGGCAGGAGAATCACTTGAACCCGGGAGGTGGAGGTTGTGGTGAGCCGAGATTGCTCCAGCCTGAGCAACAAGAGTGAAACTCTGTCTCAAAAAAAGAGAATGCAGGACAGAAATCTGGTGTGGGTTCCTGCTGCAGTTGTGTAAATAGGTTTATGTCCTACTAGGCCTGAAAGTAGGATGGGATATGTTGTGAAAAGTAGGACGGAACAAGTTGATTGGCAGGGCTGCCTTTCCAGAGCAGGTAGAGAGCTGGCACTTGGTCAGCAGGCCTCCAGTGACAGGGCTCAGATACCAGTACCCATGATAGAGGTCTTGACTCTCCCGTGTGATAGGTACCATTTCCTTAGCAAAGTTCCTTCTGACTTTTTTCTGGAAAGGGGCTGGGGTAGGATAGTGGGGAGTAGGGATGTCCTGGCTGGTATAGCCATTATAAGTTTTTCATTAGTCTCCTGGATTCAGATCCACTTGTTACTGCCACCCTCTCTTACCAGTTGTCCCTGAGCCCGGAGCCTTTCCATGATTCCAACAGATGACTGGCTTCCACCTTGGATGCAGCCCCTGCATAGTGTGATGTGGTCCCTCATACTGCCATGTGTGGTCCCCTGACCATTGGCATCACCTGGGGGCTTGCTTAAAATGCAGAATTTCAGGCCCTAGGAGACCTACTGAATCAAAATCTGCATTTTAATGAGGTCCCTGGATGATTTTATTCACTTTAAGATTTGAGAACAGTTCAAGGCTACAGTTTCATTGCTGTGTCTTAATTTTTAACACATGCCATCAAGTCTCCTCCAAAGCTTTGTTAGAATCCTCATTAGGTGACAACTCCTGACCCATCAAGCTCCAGACACCCTTCTTTTTTTTTTTTTTTTCAGACGGAATGTCACTCTTGTCGCCCAGTCTGGAGTGCAATGGCGCAATCTCCGCTCACTGCAACCTCCCCCTCCCGGGTTCAAGTGATTCTCCTGCCTCAGCCTCCTGAGTAGCTGGGATTACAGGCACCTGCCACGACACCCAGCTAATTTTTGTATTTTTAGTAGAGACAGGGTTTCAGTGTGTTCGCCAGACTGGTCTCAAACTCCTGACCTCAGGTGATCCACCCGCTTGGGCTCCCAAAGTGCTAGGATTACAGGCGTGAGCCACAGCGCCGGGCCCAGACACCATTCTTTAACCTCTTGCTAACCATGGCAGACCTCAGAACATTTCGGGCAGTAGTTACTGAGGGTGGAGGTAGGGGCCAACGTAATGATGAAACATTGAATTTTGAAACATGTAGTTGGTCCTAGTGAATAAAGTTCAGGCATTTTCTCTTACAGCAAAATTTCATAATTGTGTATAATGTGATTGATTGATTAAGGAAGTTGATATGTCTAATGCAGATTACCATTAATTATAATTCACCTTACTGTCACCCTGACATCCAGCTTCTCTAGGAGCCTTTGGGCTTTGTGCATTATAATTTTGAAGGTGACAGGAATATCTAAGAACTCTGCTCTGTTACTCCTGGTGGTGATAAGGAAAAGAAGGGCTGTAATTCATGAGCAAAACTTAAATGCATTGAAATGCTGGATTTACTTGGTGATGGTTTAGCTTTTTTATTTTATTTTTTCGAGACAGAGTCTTGCTCTGTCGCCCAGGCTGGAGTGCTGTGGTGCCACCTCGGCTCACTGCAAGCTCTGCCTCCCGGGTTCATGCCATTCTCCTGCCTCAGCCTCCTGAGTAGCTGGGACTACAGGTGCCCACCACCATGCCCGGCTAATTTTTTTGTATTTTTAGTAGAGACGGAGTTTCACCGTATTAGCCAGGATGGTCTCGATCTCCTGACCTCATGATCCGCCCGTCTCGGCCTCCCACAGTGCTGGGATTACAGGCGTGAGCCACCACACCTGGCTGGTTTAGCTTTTATGGCTATATACTTAAAGCAATAAAAACTACTTTTAGTATTGGAATTCATATAGGAAAAAATAATTTTGCTATTATATATTTAAAACCATAACTTCATTCCCTCTTATTTTTTATAGAAGTATTTATTTTTAATTCAATATTTGATAAGTGGATTTTTTTTTTAGGAATGTAACTGTCATGTTAGACTACATATTATTCTTAAAAAGCAGCACGAGGCCAGATGTGGTGGCTCATGCCTGTAATCCCAGCACTTTGGGATTCTGAGATTGGAGGATTGCTTGAGCCCAGGAGCTTGAGACCACTCCAGGCAACACAGAACTTGTCTCCACAAAAAAAAGAAAAGAAAATTTACAATGTGTGGTAGTGTGTGCCTGTGGTCCCAGCTCCTTTGGAGGCTGAGGTGGGAATGTTATATATAAAGTTACGGTGCCACAAAAGGAATAGCACTCGAATATAAAATTTTCTTTTTAATTCTCAGCAATGCAAGTGACTTCTATAGAAGGGTGCCCCCTTACAGATGGAGCAATGGTGAGCTCACGCTTGGACAAGGGAGGGAAAGGGGTTCTTATCCCTGACGCACGTGGCCCTTGCTGCTGTGTCGTTCCTCTATTGGCTAGGGTTAGACCGCACAGGCTAAACTAATTCTAATTGGCTAATTTAAAGAGAGTGACAGGGTGAGTGGTTTGGTGGGAGTCAGGGCAGAGCAGGTAGCAGGTAATTGGAATGAGTTAGGGTGGAGCAGGTGATCGGAATGAGGGTGGAGTAGGTAATCGAAAAAGGTTGCTTTACGAGGAAGTTAAGTTAAAAAGTAGAAGACAAAGAATTGAACATACTGACATATTAATTCTTTGAAAAGAAATTTAGAACTCATATCTAACAGGGAGATTGCCTGGGCCCAGGAGGTTGAAACTGCAGTGAGCCCAGATCACACCACTGCACTCCAGCCTGGGCACCAGAGGGAGACCCTGTCTCAAAGAAAGAAGCAGTATAGCAGTTAAGCATAGAATTTAGGTAAGACTGCTTGGTTTCAACACTTCTACCCATGTCACTTTGGGCAAATTACTTAAGCTTTCTGGTCCTCAGTTTCATCATCTATAAAACAAGGAAAGTCATAGTATGTTTTAATGGGTCATTGTAAGGAACAAGTTAATCAAAGTAAAGCACTTAGAGAGAAGTGCCTGATACGTAGTCAGTGATTGATAACTATTAGCTGCTGCTACCATAAGTTGGAAGTACTTTAGTAGCAGTGCAGGATGGGAGTTGTAGTTTTTATTTGTCATCCTGGTTCAGGATTTAAAAATAAGACAGTAAGATAACACCTTAATAGAAGAGAGGTAGCCTGGGTAAGATAGTGCTAAAACCTAGAAAATTCCCTTTTGGCGACAAGTAGTTGGATCTGAGTAGCAGCCACACTCTGAAATGGAACAGGTGGTTTTCAGGTAATGGGACAACGGAATACCATGTGGTAGAAGGAATGAGGTATGTCTATATGTACTGAATGGACTTGTGTCCATTTTGCTACTGTTGTGCTAAAACTGTCAAAACTATATATATAATAGCCCATTTTTATGAAAGAAAAAAAGCTGTTTGTTTTAGTACACATAGAAAAAGGTTGACAAGGATAACACTAAATAGTTTATGGTAGTTACTCCTGAAGAGTAGGAATTGAGAGAGTTTTGAGGTGGGATACTTTTTATTCTATATGCTTTTTTTTTTTTGGTTTTAATTTTTGTAATGATGTGTATTGCCTTTTAAAATTAAATTTAAATTAAAAATAAAATCTTTTTACATGACAGAAAGCAAAGGGGCTCACACATCCCTTTTTTGCACCACTCAATGTTATTGTCAGCGTTCCAGCTCTGCCACGTGGTGGAACTAAACTGCAGGTTCTGAATATACATCAGTAACCCCCTTGAATGTGAAATTCATACAGCTTGGCCCATAACCAGTTCCCGGCCACAAACTAAAAGGCCACGGAGGGGGTCAATGAAAGTTGAAAATTGTCTTATACAAGGTGATGGCAGATTTAACAGCAGCTGGACCACATGCCCACCTTTTAGGGGGGCTTAGATTACTGGTCTAAAAACTAACAAAATTTGAAAGAATTGTTCTATAATTGGGGTGGATAAAGAGTTTATGTCTGACCAGGGATGGAGGGGTGCAGTGGGACTATATTTGTTTTTTTGTTTTTGTTTTGTTTTGTTTTGTTTTTTGAGACAGGGTCTTCCTCTATCGCCCAGGCTGGTCTTGAACTCCTGGCTTCAAGCAGTCCTCCCACCTTGGCCTCTGAAAGTGCTGAGTACAGGTGTGAGCCACTGAGCCCAGCCTGTATTTGTAGAGTTAGTAAGTAAAACAAGTTGTCAAGATCCAGAGAGGGGCAGAAACTAAGGGCTTCAGATAATTCTTGTGGCAGAATACCCTCCTCAAGCACCAACTGCAAGGGAGACTTGTCTGTTTTGTTTTGTTTTGTTTTGTTTTTTAGACAGCAGAGTCTTGCTCTGTCACCCAGGCTGGAGTCCAGTGGCATGATCATAGTTCACTACAGCCTCGAGCTCCTGGGCTCAAGCAATCCTCCCACCTCAGCCTCCTAAGCAACTAGGACTACAGGCATGCACTACCGCATCTGGCTATTTTTATTGTTTTTTGTAGAGACAGGGTCTCACTACATTGCCCTAGCTGGTCTCAAACTGCTGGCTTCCAACAGTCCTTCCACCTCAGCTTCCCAAAGTGCTGGGATTACAGATGTGAACCAGTGAGCCCGGCCAAGGGAGACTTTTAAATGTAGTATAGTTGGAAAGTTCTGGAAGGTGGGAAGACAGATTTTGCTGGACAGCACAATTTCTGCCAAATGTTTTCCAATTTACAGAGATATAATCCATACCATAAAATACATCCTTTAAACTGCACAATTAAAATGAAGTATACAATTCAGTGGTTTCAAGTATATTGTTGTGCTACCATCAGCACTGTGTAATTCCTGAACATTTCATTACCCCATTGCCTCTCTTACTCCCTCCTCAGCCCCTGGGACCCACTAGTCTATGGATTTGCCTATTCTAGACATTTTATGTAAGTGCAATTGTACAATAGGTGTACAATGTGGTTTCTTAGCATAATGTTTCAAGATATATCTGTGTTATAGTATCCATCAGTACTTCATTTCTTCTTACAGCTGAATAATATCCCTCATACACAGATATATCACACTTTGTTTATCCATTCAGGAAGTGATGGGTATTTGGGTTTTTTCACATTTTGGCTATTATGAATAATGCTTTGCTACGAATAGTCATATACAGGCTCTTGGGTGGATAGGTTTTTCAGTTATCTTGGGGATATACCTAGGAGTGAATTTGATAGGTCGTATGCTAACCATTTTAACTTTTTGATGAATTACCAATCAAATTGTTTTCCTAAGTGGCTGTGACATTTTACATTCCCACCAGTAATGTATGTGGGTCCAGTTTCTCCACATCCCTGCCAACATGTGTTGCTATCTGACTTTTGATTATAGGCATCTTAGTGGTGTGAAGTGGTACCTCATTGTGGTTTTAATTTGCATTTCTCTAACAATCTTGAGCATCTTTTTATGTGTTTCTGCCATATTTAATATGAGTTTTAAAACATAGGGACATCCATATATTTTCACTTAAGTTAGCAGTGATCAATAAATATTAATACTTTCACTTTACCTGTGATACATAAATAAACCTGTTTCTGACCTCCTTCATATCTCAAAGTGATTGATAGAAACAGAATTTTATTAATTTCCATATAAAAGGACACATAACTGTGATAATAATAGAAAAACAATTAGATACAAGATAATCCATAATGAAGTGACGAAGCTATAGCACTGAGTGATAGCACTGAGTGATAAGGCTCAATGCTCTCCAAGATAGTCACACAGTGATCCATTGCGGTGCCAGCAGAAAACATTAGATTTCCTGATTTTTATTTAATCTAAGAAAAGCTGGCCGGGTGCAGTGGCTCACACCTGTAATCCCAGCACTTTGGGAGGCCAAGGTGGGTGGATCACCTAAGGTCAGGAGTTCGAGACCAGCCTGGCCAGCGTGGTGAAACCCCATCTCTACCAAAAACACAAAAATTAGCCGAGTGTGGTGGTACATACCTGTAACCCCAGCTACTGGGGTGGGGTGGGGGTAGGCGGAACTGAGGCAGGAGAATCACTTGAACCCAGGAGGCAGAGGTTGCAGTGAGCTGACATCATGCCACTGGCATCCAACCTGGGCGACAGAGTGAGACTCCATCTAAAAAAAAAAAAAATTAAGCTTTACTAACCTTTAATATATTGATTGGCAGTAGCACTTATACATAGTGTAAATAAATATACATATTCTGGGGCTGTTGTTTGAAAGCATTTTTTTTTTTTTTTTTTTTTTTTTTTGAGACGGAGTTTCACTCTTCTTGCCCAGGCTGGAGTGCAATGGTGCGATCTCGGCTCACTGCAATGTCCGCCTCCCGGGTTCAAGTGATTCTCCTGCCTCAGCCTCCCGAGTAGCTGGGATTACAGGCATGTGTCACCATGCCCAGCTAATTTTGCATTTTTAGTAAAGACGGGGTTTCTCCATGTTGGTCAGGCTGGTCTCGAACTCTTGACCTCAGGTGATCCGCCTGCCTCCGCCTCCCAAAGTGCTGGGATTATGGGCATGAGCCACCGCACCCAGCCGAAAACATTTTTACATATGGAATATACAGTAAAAAAAGCTGGGACCTCTAGGACAACAAGTGAAATGACCGATTATAGTTGAAAATTTTTTTTAAATAACTCAATTATTACTTAATTTTTCACCCTTCATTTAGCAGGGAAAATAATACGTCTTATTCTAGAGTATACTGTTTCTATGAATCTGACTTTAGAGTTTGATTCAAAGAATATAAATATATCTTTTTAAAAAATAGTACCTAAAATTATATTTTACAGAATATTTTTAGTCTCTAGGATATATTAAGATTTATGTTACAGGTCACTAGCTTTTTAACACTTTGTATACTGTTAGAATTAATGCTACTAAATTATTATTCTGTGTTATGGAAGGCAACCATCTCATAATTGAAAGAAAAGCTTTATTTTCCTGTTTTGCCTATACTTATAAATGAGTATAGAATGCTAATCCATATAGGAAAATACCTAATTTTTTTTCTTTATAGTGTCATGGAACAACATAATTTTTATTTTATAATGAACTTCTCAAAAATATGTTTTGCTATTGTCCACTGACCCACTTAGAAATCAGCATCCTCCTATCCATTAGGTTATTACTTCTTGGGTGGAATTTAATGAATATTAATAGCCTAACTCAGAAGAGAAGCAGGTAATTTATTATAGCTTTGTGCATTTCCATTTTTATGTGTTATCTGTTTTCCTTTTGCTTTATGTGCCATACATCTTTTGTTTCAAATTGATTAATAATACCTTTTTGTTTTTGATTTGTACTATGCATTTTTAGTAAAAGATGCCTTCATATTTTGATCCTTACTGATTAATATATGCAATAAATGTAGATATGTAAATTGAGTGTAAATTTAAAGGAAGGAATGGTTTCTAATCAAATGTTTGTAATAACTATTTCTGTTGTGGTATAGTAACAGTATTTCATCTCTTAAATTCATCAGATGTTACCTCTAATGTTTTGTTAGAGTTTGTTCTCAGTCATTGCAGCCATAAAATTTCAGCAAACTCGTGAAAAACACCTCTCAAATACTCAGTTCTGACTGTCATACTGATGAACTGTTAACAAAGGTGATCTTATTTAACTTCCCAGACTCCTCTTCAGTCTGCAGAGTCATATGCTGTTGGCTCTCTTTGATTACTACATGCAAAATAGCAATAATAATAGCCCACACTTCTAGTGTGCTTATTATCTCACTAATTATTTATGTTAACTCAGTTCTCACAACTCTCTGAAGATAGGACTATAATTAACTCCATTTCACAGATAAAGAAACTAAGTCACAGAAAGATTAGAGTTACTGGAGGTCACAGAGTAAGAA
Organism: Pan troglodytes; assembly: GCF_028858775.2. Lineage (NCBI taxonomy): Eukaryota > Metazoa > Chordata > Mammalia > Primates > Hominidae > Pan > Pan troglodytes. Next base: position 25,885,354 of record NC_072409.2, on the reverse strand, counting down.
GCTCGGAAAGCTGGAATTTTGATCCAGGTGGTTTGATTCCCAAATTTATGCTCTTAACCAGTAGGCCCCCTTGCCATGGTGATGCTTCTCTTACATGTCTCAGCATCCTCCCTCTTGGCTGTTCCAGGACATGGGCCAACTTTCCCTGAGTTTGCTTTATTCCTCCAAAAACTTCCTTGCCAAAACTTCTCCTCCTGCTCTTCTTTTTCTTGTTCTAGTCTCTAACTGCTTTGTTAGATGGAAATCAGAGTGTTTAACAGTTGAGGGAGACACGTACAGACATGCTTAAAACAATGCCTACCATGTTGAGATGCTGAATATGTTTTTGTTGAATGTTGAAGCAAATATGCAAATAGTAAAGTTTCTAGAAATGAAAAAGGAGATCACTTTCATTTTCTTTGTTTTCTTTTGGCTTTATATTTTTCTTATATAGTTTTAGTGTTTCTTTTCTGATAACCAAGTTAATTCACTTATTTAACAAATATTAACTAATGAGTGCCTGCTATTCATTTCTTGAACCATGGATGAAACAGTGGGGAAAAAAAGGTTCTTTGCATTCTAGTCTGGGCTCCTCATAGAGCTTACTTACATTATAGACATTAATCAAGTAGTCATAGAAATAGATAATTATAAATTGTTAGACATGCTGTGGTAGGAAAAAGCAGAGAATTTGTTGGCATAAGGAGAGGATAATGGAAGATTTTTTTTTAAGGAAGTGACATTTGACCTGAGAATGAAGGATGAGAGGTTTGGAAATGGAGGCCAGGAGTGTATTCCTGATGAGGGGCCAGCTCGTGCAAATGCTTTGAGAGAGAAGATGCCTTAAGATACTGAAAGGAAAGCATATTTGAAAACTTGCATTGAGGCCACTGTCGTTGGCATGGAGGAAACCATGTGAGCTTGTTTTCAGATGCGACTGGTGAGGTGACCAGAGCCTTGTGGATCAAGATACTGAAGATTGAAGTTTCACTTAAGGACAATAGGAATTCAGGGAAGGAATTTAAGCAGGGGAGTGACATGGACAAACTGGGAATCCAGAAAGCTCATACACTCAGGCTGCTGTGTGGAGAACATTTTGAATGAGGGCAAGAGTGAGCATAGGGAATTCTCAGTAGCTAAATAAGGAATTTCTGTGTCACCTATGGAAAATAAATCCAATGCCAAACCCTTATTCAAGTCTTAAAATCTGTAATTTTATATGATCAAAAGGAATGCATCAGAAATATCCAGGCATTACTATGTTAATAGTAGTTTTTCTCTTGGAACATGTCACAAAGCAGTATATCCTGAGAAAAAACAAGACACACAAGAAAACTGAAGTGTATAATTAAGACAGAATGGACTAGACTCTTGGTAATTAAAGAGTACTATTTTTAGGCCAAGCATGGTGGCTCACACCTGTAATCCTAGCACTTTTACTTTGGGAGGCCTGGGTGGGAGGATCGCTTGATGCCAGGAGTTTGAGACCAGCCCAGCCTGGATAACATAACAAGACCCCATCTGTACAAAAAATTCAAGAATTCGCTGGGTGCAGTAGCGTGTGCCTGTAGTTCCAGCTATTGGGAAGACTGAGACAGGAGGATCGCTTGAGCCCAGGAGTTCGAGATTACAGTGACTGAGTCACTGCACTCTACCCTTGGTGACAGAGTAAGACTAGAGCAAAAAAAAGGAAAGTAATATTTTAAATTAAAATTTTGCATTGGAAAGCTATGCATCACAGTACTTCCAATGGCTATCTTTGGATGATAGATTTACCAACAGTTTTTACTTTCTTCATACTTTTTGTATTTTGTGGGGAAAATTTTATATTAACCATATATTGCTTTTATGATAAAACTAATGAATTTATTTTTATTAGGGGAAAATGCATCATGTAACCTTTTCCTTATGTGTATAGTGACCCTTTAAACTGTTTTTTAAACTAAAGTTTATTCCTAAATTAGAAGATGCTTATATACAGCAGATTTAAGGGTTTGTAAACTCACTGAAGTGAAATGCAGTCATAGTTGAATTTCTTCTGAACTGTGAAAGGACTCGTTTTTAGCTTTGAAAATGATTTAATGTTCAATAAAAACTTTTTTCTGAAGAGTCAGATATTGAAAACAATGGAACAACATGTGTAGGTTGTTGAGATAATGCCTGTTTAGAATATTCTGTGCTATATACTAATGGAGTCATTAAAGAATGAGCTGAAAAGGAGAGCCATATGTGCAAAGCTGTGGCTTCATGGCTGAAGCTGTGGAAAATGTAAATGTCACATCTATAATGAATCCATGTGTCTTCTACAACTGCCTTAACTCAAGGAAAGTGAGAGTTAAAAAACAAGATTCTTTTTGGAAATTGTATATGATGTCTTGTATATCAAAGTCTGATGGCAGCAGCTCACTATGTATTTTATGTATTATACCAGCAGCAGATATTTCAGACATATCAGAAGAAGGTTCTCTTGATTCAGTGTCTCTGGCATATAATAAAAAAGTGGGGGAGAAATTTCTGCAGTCTCTAATAAGCAATATATCAATGAGTACTGTCAGATTCTGTAGAAAAGTCCACAGCATGATTTATTACATTAATTACAGTCATGTGGGTTTCATGCTGCTAAGCCTGCAAATGCAGCTACATTCTAAAGTTGATTTAAGAATATATTTTGGCCGAGACGAAAGTGCTTCTTATTGTGATTAATATAGTACAATATTTATTCTCTTGTTCTACTCTTCTTTCACCTTGGCTGTAGCACAGAATGCTTAATTTCTTTTCTGTGACTTGGAACTGGAATTCACTTTTAGTTTTGAGGAGCTTCATCTAGTTATTTATCCGCACTTGTCATCTGGTCTCCTTTTTGCCTTTTTGTGTCTTAGTAGATTCACCTAATGTTGCATCTCCTCCACGTGTGAAGCCTGTTTGAATTCACTCCCTTCTAGCACAGCAGGGCTGTCCTCAGGCTTGTTAGGTCACACCTGCAATGTTATGTCTCTTTTTGAGGGGAAGGAACCATTGAGGAAAAACTTCATTGTTGTAATTTAATTTTTAAAAAGTAGCATTCTTAAAGGGGAGCATTCTCTGATTCTACCCTTGTTTAGAACTGTACTGAATTCACACAGTCACATAGTGTCTCTTCTTACAGTGACACAATCAGCTTATCAAATCACAGAATTTTCAGCTTTATGGAATGGAAGGTCTCCTAAAAGCTGTTTTAGATACAGATATTAACTCTGGTTGTTCACATATGTCCATGGCAGGATATTCTTTTATATTAAATACATGAATGCCTGACTTCAGTAGCCTTTGTAGAATCTAGCTTGGAATAATTAGCAAATATTTGCCAGAAATTAAAGTAGCAATAGAGGAGGAGCTCGGGCTAGGTAGGAAGACTTTGATTTCAGAGTTGGAACACATTTTCTAAGCAGCAGTATGTTTAAAGAGTTGAACTAGATGACTTATGTGTCCAACACTGAGCTAAGTGGCTTACTTTCCTATTGTATTTGATCTTCATACAACTCTTAAGAGATAGGTACAGTTTATACCCATTTTACAATTGAAGAAACCAAGGCTTCGCTTATAGCACTTTCACAGATTTCACATAGCTCATTAAGTGGCAGAGCTGGAAGTTGAACCCAGACATTGTTGCTGGCAGAGCTGGAACCTTTAACCATTGGCTATGCTACCTACGTACCCTGAAAGGAGTCAGCTAAGATAAGAATTGGAAAATGGTCTTTGGCCATTAAGTAGACAGTTTTGAACTTAAGAATAACTTTAGAGAAGTTAAGAAAGAAAATATCTGAATCCAGTGGGTTTCAGAAAGAATTCCTTAACTCATAGGACCAGTCAGTCCAGCATGATTGTTGTTACTGTTTTTCACTGAACAAAAATCATTTAAATAAACATTATTTAGCAGCTATTCTGCCTGGGAAATAAAAACTTTCAGACCAGAAAATCTGCTATTCCAGCAGTGTGGCAGGAGTTGGGTCTAAAGCTTATTTGAAAGGAGGAGTCGTTTTCTAGGTCTTCTTCGGCACTGTGTCTCAAAGTGTGGCTTCGTAGACCACACTGATATTAGACCTATCTGGGGACTTGTTAAAAATGCAGACTCCTCCTTTGACCATAAGTTGATTCCCTGTTCTGAGGATCTGCAAGGTCAGTGCCTGGTCTCCTGTACACATGTGATGTCTCACCCCCACCTTACAACACACACAGTGCCTGATTTAATGAATATATGAAGACCACAGTTGATACAGATGAGAAAGCAGAGGAAGCTTTTTCCCTGTTCTTTAGGACCATGTGTTGGTTTAATAAGTACTGGTAAATTTTGCGTTCTATTTCTGTTTTCTAAATTTTTATTAAGGAGAAAATTCCTCAGAGGCTGTAGAGTCACATAGCCTACATCCAAGAGAAATGAGCAGATGACTAATGTTTATTTAAGTGATTCTGCTTCAGTGAAAAATGCTATCAAGAATCATACTGGACTAACATACTATCGTTCCAAATTTTAGAGCTCCTGAACATGTATGTAAGAAATGTATTTTACTTCCACTATTGGAAAAGATTAACCAAGCATAAAAATAATTTGCTGGTCAGATAGCTATAATAGCTTACAAATCAGGCTTCAATTAGTAATGTTAACTATCCTAGAAAACAGCCTTTGTTTTAAAGTTCTAGGAGAAAACATAATATGCAAGGAGTTGGGTGTTTAAAAAAGAAAGAAGATATTGACTTCTTAATTATATTTTATGGTAGTTATAAGGTTGTTACAATTAATTTTCCACTTTTAAAGTAAATATAGCTTACTGGGTTTTTTCCCCCAAAAGATTGCAGGTATTAGGAGCTATTGCTATAATATTTTCAAAAATGAAACACAAATGTTGGCAAATATGATTTTTGTAACCACTAACAAATAAAATTGAAGTTGGCCTATTTCCTACGATCACCAACCAGGGATCATATTTTTTAAAATACCAAGATTGTTTCCCTGAACATGAAAGGAGTCATAAGAAAATTTGATTTCTTTCAGATGAATGCATCTATGGAAGAAGTTAGTACAGTACCTAATAGACAACATCGTAACATCAGCATAATCTCTTTTTTAAAAGGAGGTTGAAGGGAGAGTGAGGGAGCTATCCGTTGGTTTTATGGGTTATGTTCATTCTGGTATGGACTTTTGTTGAAGTATTATTTGTTTTTTTCCTTATTCTGTTAGTAAGATAAAGATATTGTCTTGTAGTAATTTGTGTGATGGCCGACGGGTCCTTAATTCCTAAGGAACTATCCCTGGGAGAAGCTTCCAGTGGCCTCATAAGTCATTTTAATACCATTTTTACAGATGTCCACACCACCTTCCCTTACTCTCTGAAGGGTCCTAACAAAGAATAAGGTGATTATGGAATTCTCACTGTGAGTCCCAACATTTAATTTTATGCCACTCACTTTTGTTTTTAATGCTTTGTAAATACAATCAGTATGGTTGGTCTGAAGTGGATAAGTGAAGTGAAGTTGTGTAATTACACATGGAGTTATCTCCGTAACCTCCCTTTCTGCTTTGGTGTTAATTCAGTCAACAAATAGTTATTGAATCCTACTACTTTTTTCAAGTGCTTTTCTAGACCCTGGGAATAAAGCAGTGAAGCCTCAGCTCTTTTGGAGCTCATGGTCCATTGGGGAGAGACAGACACAAAACAAGTAAACAAATAGATGTATGGAAGAACTTAACAGCAAAGGAAGAATAAGGAATGTTAGAGGTAGAGAAATGGGTGTTGATTTATTTTTTTTAAAAGCACCTTATTCAAGTGTTTGGCATTTGGAGGTTTTTGCATTTAACATATTCAGTCTCTTCTCCTTGCATATGTATTGATATTACTATAAAAACATTTCACGTGGCTATCCCATTGGTCTAGCTTTATTCCCCTACCCCAAAATCAGAATTGGTGTCTTACAGCCTATGAGCACAAGCCAGACTCATTCCCATCTCTTTCCCTTTGCTCGTGCAGCTTCGTCCTAAGATGCCCTATCCTACTGCCCTTCCTAAACAAATGATACCCATCCTTTAAAACCAACCCAAGTCCCACCCAGTTCCGCCGTGGATTAGAGCCCCCACACAGCTTAAGCTCTATTTGACTTCTCTCTCCTCTTCCTCTTTCTGAATTCCTATAGGGCCTAGAGCCCACACCATAAACTCAATGCATAATTGCACAGTGCCATGTATGGTCTTTTTAATTTGTTTTATGTGTATTAATCATCTACCTATGATGTAATCTTCATAACCATCAGGGACTTACCTTTGACTACATCCCACAGGTCTTCTTGAAATGCCAGGGGGCACAGTGGGTACTCACAAATGTGGATTAAATATTTATCTCAGCTGCAACTTCATAAATATAAATCTGCTCGCCAGATTTCTTTTTACTTTTCAAATTTAAAATATTTATTTAATAAGCTCATGGACTTATCAGTCACTGGTATATAAAGAGAATTCAGACATCATTTCTTTTCTTTATCAAGTGAAAAATGAGACAAAATAGTCTTCTCTTAAATGAAAATAGTAAAGGAAATGTTTCTTATTGCTTCAAATGTATTGCTTTAATAAAATCACAGAGGAATGTGATAGCCAAGTTTGTTTTTATTTTAAATTGGGTACTATAGCAATAGAAGCAAATGGATCTGAATTTAAATCTAACATAAATCTCCCCAAATTAAATGAGAACATAAGATAGTGCGCTAATTATGTGTTTTTCCATGCCATCTTCTAACAAGAGAGGAAATAATTAGATTAATGGGGCATGGAGACTATGTAAATAAGTACAGAAAAGCTGTCTGGATAAAAACTTAACTCAGGCTATCCTGAGCCAGTGCTGAGGCTGTTCCTGAGACCCCTCTCCAGGTCACAAATCTCTTAGAAGTCATTAACCTAAAACTTTTCGATCTGTCGGCTACATTTACTGAAGGCTCATTTTCACTGTGCTGGATTTTGTGGGATGGCTTCTCCTTTAGAGAGGTTACTGAAGGCTCATTTCACTGTGCTGGATTTTATGGGATGGCTTCTCCTTTAGAGAAGCTTTGAGTAAATTTAAGTGGTACTTGTGAATGGTACAGGCAAGAAATACAACCTTTCATTCAAAGAACTAAGGTCACCCATACCTTCTTTAAGAGAATCTATCCAGTCTTCCTGTTTATAAGCAAAACCAAACTAGTGATGCAGTGACAGCAAGGACTGCTAAAATAGCAGCCCAACAGGCTATAGCAGGTAGGTAGAAGGGAGCTAACGTAAATGCAAGTTCTAGAGGAAAGACATTTTTAAAATGCATTTTTGAAAACCATGCATGTCCAGAAGTTCTCCCCTTCCTATCATACTCAAGTGAAAGCTTGGGATGTTCATCCTTTGAAATATATGTGGTGGATCTTTGCATTTAAAATTCAGAACATATGCTGAGTACTCTGGATTCACAGATGACAAAGACGTGAAAAATAATTGACTTAACAGGGCGTGGACACTATATATATAATAAATATATATTTTATATACTATATAAATATATATTTTATATATAATACATTTTTAATATATTATATATTTATATATTTTATATTTTATGTATAACATATTTTTATATATTATATATTTTATATGTTTATATAATACATTATGTATTTTATATATTTATATTATATATAAATTTATATATATATTTAGAGAGAGAGAGAAGCTGTCTGCTTTAACACTTTGCTAAAGCTGTCTCTAAGCATTTCTTTCTCCTGGAGGAGGTCACAGCCTAACACAGAGGTTTGAAATGGACACATGTAAATATGTAGGACAATGTAAGTCTAATCACCTGCTGTCTCCTGGTTCTTTAATATTTAGATAAGATTAGCTTGAATCTCTCTTCCACAGTTTTTACAAACTATGATTTTTTGCTGGGGCTGAGGATGGGTTGGGGAAAAGTGAAGTGGTGGTTGACTTGGATGTTCTCCTGTTCCCTCTGCCTCTGACCTCCTGCTTCCAGTGAGGTAATTGAGGTTACGGATCATTTCATTTTCTGAGAATATTTCATACCAGGTCATCTAGACATCAGCCCAGCCCCTGCCCTTCCTACTTACACAAAGCAGAGTTTATTGAAGATTTTCTTAATATGGGAGAAAATGGGTAGGTTTGTATCATAACAGAGCAATGCAAATCTGACCATGTACTTTTCTGACCAACTAGTTTTCTTAGGATAAAACACAAGGCCCTGCATGACCTGGCCCCAGTGGGCTTTCAAAACCTGTCCTCATACCATTCTTGCTCTTAGTCACTTCACTCCAGGCACAGTGATACTCTTTCAGTTTCTCAAATTTTGTTTCCATTGCAGGAACTTCTCATATGCTGTTCCCTCTACTGCTCCTCCTCCTGCTCTTTGCGTGACTGGCTTCTCATTTTTAGGTCTTAACTAAAAGATATTTTTAGAGAGACTTCCTAGAATATCCATCCTTAAATGTGTCACTTATCCTCTCTGATAACACCCATTATTTTTCTTCATAGCACTTCTGCCAGTTTGTCCAAGATTTTCTTATTTGTATTCTTGTCTGTTTTCCACCACCAGATGGTAAATTCCACAAATGCAAGGACTGTTTCCCTTATATCCATCCCTGTAGACCCAGCCTACTTAATTCCTGACATGTATCAGTTACTCAGTCAGTGTGCTTGAGTGAATGAATGAGGTAGCTCAGCAGGACCTGATTGATTAGGTGTAGCAGAAGGGGAGAGCAGGTATCAAGGATGGTGTGCAGGTTTCAGGCTTCAGCACCTGGGTAGGTGGTGGAAACACTGAGTAGGTGGATGGGCAAGTTTGGGGACAGATCCTAAGTTACATCTTAGGTCTGGGTACAGATGTTGATTAGGCTTTTGGGTACATAGGTTCATGGGAGCCGTAAGAAACATTCTGCTGCCTGCCCATTAAAATTTCATTTCTAATTGTTAAATAAATACCTTATCTGCTTAGAAAAAAAAATTTGTACTTGCATATTTGTAGTTGCCATTCAGTTTTCTAGGCCTTTGGGATTTTACCCATGTTCAGTTTTTAAATGTGTTATTAATCACAGCTTCCTTAATGAGACCATTTTGCCCATCTCAATGCATATATTTCTCATTAGTAACAATGACTCATTCAGTTCACCTGCTAAACCATATACATACTTCAGAAAATTAAGTCATTTTTATAGTATATCTTCTTTTGTGTTGAGAAAATTTTTTATCATCAGCATTAGATAAAACAACAGCTATTTAGAGTTCAAGTTATATTTCTTACCATGTACATTCAAAGAAAATTTCAATGAAGTTTGTCCACTGAGTTACTGATGAACACCCAGATCTTCAGGATTAAAACCTTTCTTTATAGATCAGAAAGCATTGTGATTAGAAAGCTTTCAACAGACATTTATGGGATCCCTGTAAAATCCAAAGCACCAAGTTAGGGACTAGAAGTTACAGCAATCCCATTCAAATGCTAAGAACTGGATCAGAATTCTGGCTTTGAGAACACAGAACAAAGATGTTTCAGCCACTTCTCTTGGAAATCATTTCACAAATATTTTCTTAAATAAAACTGAAAGTCTTCTGTAACCCAGAACCATAGTATATAAAGAAGGGGTGCTGAGTGCAGTGATGAGACTGGAATTTGAATATGGCATCAAGAGACATGGGTGCCAGGGGCTGTGGTTCATGCCTGTAATCCCAACACTTTGGGAGTCCGAGGTGGGCAGATCACCTGAGGTCAGGGGTTCGAGACCAGCCTGGCCAACGTGGCGAAACCCCATCTCTACTAAAAATACAAAAATTAGCCGGGTGTGGTGGTGCACATCTGTAGTCCCAGCCACTCAGGAGGCTGAGGCGAGAGAATCGCTTGAACCCAGGATAGCGCCACTGCACTCCAACCTGAGCGACACAGCAAAACTCTGTCTCAAAAAAGAAAAAAAAAAGGCATGAGAATGTAGATTTCAGATGGAAGTGAGAGAGAGACCTCAGTTTTCCACTGAGGTGGTCCATGCTCAGTGGTAAAATAAACGTTCCCGTTTGAAGAACTGGAATGGGGAACTTAGATTGGTGGTGAGAGCTTCCCTGTGCCCTGTTTGACACCAGAGAGTAGCATAGGAGGCAGAGCTGAGTAAAGAAACACCTATACACTTGCCAACTTTGAGGGAAGTGGTCTGCCGGTGAGACAAGGCAATGGGGAGATACTTGAATTTATGGCTTGAAAGGATATACACTGTACCAGAAAAAAAGACTAATGTACAATGATCAGCACTGAGACATTTCCTAGTAAAGTTATTGCCCCTCATAGATAAAAAGATAATCATTTAGATATCCAAGACAAAAAAAAAAAAAAAAAAGGCAAAGGCAATCCAGAGGCCTGTAAAGGTGGAAGATAATGCTGACCATTGGCTTTTCTAAGACAACATTGAGTTCTAAAAGACAGCTGAACAATGCCACTAATGTTCGGGCTTGGGGGAGAATGAGTATGAGTGGAGAATTTTGAACCTAATCAAACTGTTGCTCAGTTATAAAAGCAATAAAAGTGTAAAGATATTCTCAAGAACTTAGGACCTCAGGAAACAGTTTTCATAAATACTATTTGAATAAGCTGTTAGAGGACAAACTTAGCCAGCTGAGAGATGGAGAGTGGCAAAACACTTGAGGTAAGTTTTGATTCCCTCCATTTAATTACAAGACTGAGACCAAAATGTGGGAATTATGGTTAAAAACATTATTTTAAATTATTTCTAAATATTTATGGTAATTATTTTAAACCATGACAATGAAGAAATGTCTAATTGTTAAAAGTTGGGAGGGTAGTAAGTGGGAAATAGTATAAAACAAGATTCAAAAGATATTACTTAAAACTAATAATTAAACTAATAGTGTTTATAAACCTTTGATGGTATACAGGTAACATTAGAAAAACTAAATAATATGATTAAAAGCTAACAATTACATAGACCAAGAAAAATAATGTAATGGAAAAATGATTAGTTGGAGACAGAAAAGGAATCATATAGTATATTAATTCTGACATTTTTTGTAGTGGAGTACCAAAATATGCTGTATAAAAATAGAGAATTTGGCTGGGTGTGGTGGTGCACACCTGTAATCCCAGCACTTTGGGAGTCCAAGGTGGGTGGATCACTTGAGCTCAGGAGTTTGAGACCAGCCTGGGCAACATGGCAAAACCGTTATCTATACCAAAAATGCAAAAAGTTAATCGGGCGTGGTGTCACATGCCTGTGGTCCCAGCTACTTGGGAGGCTGAGGTGGGAGGATTGCTTGAGCCCTGGAGGTGGAGGTTGCAGTGAGCCGTGATCAAGAGGATTTAAGCTGGGTGGGGTGGCATGCACCTGTAGTCCCACCTGCGCAGGAGGCTGAGGCAGGAAGATTGCTTGAGCCCAGGAGTTCAAGGCCAGCCTGGGCAATGTAGCAAGAGCCCCTTCCTCCTCACAAAAAAAGAGAAGAGAGAGGATTTATGATATGATGCAAAGTTATAACAACAGTGATAACACTAGAAAAATTTACAGTAGAATATAAACTGGAAAAAGTTTCTTTATTCCTAAAAGGAGATACTGAAATAGTCTCTTTTCAGCCTCTGGCTGTTGTTTTTCTGCCTGAGATGAAGCCAACAGAAGGAGGAGGATTTGGCCAACAGAAAGAGGAGCTGAGCAAGAGCCCTGATGCAACAATGAAAACAGAGAGCTTGACATATATTCACATATATCTCATGTGTATTCATAAAATCACAATATAACTATAAACTTGGTAGAGACTCTCAGATTAGATCACAAGTTACCTGCTGTGCAGGTAACTGCTATCAAATGATATATGCATTTCCGAAAACAGTTGACACTCTAAAAAACAACGGAGCTATAGGGCAGACTACTCAAATTCGACGTAACTTTATAATCAGATAACTAACAAAGCTAATTCTAATAAAATACTAGTATAGTTTAAAGGACATGATAAATTTTTGATAAATAAGCATAAGTTGCAGTAAATATAGGAATTTACTGTAAAAAATTTTAAGGTGAAGTTATGTGACTAGAAAAGGATGTAAGGAAAATTGAAACTTGAATTACAGAGGCAAGTGCAAAATGCACAGAGATTGGGAAACTTTATATATACGTAATTTTTGTTTTTTGAGATAGGGTCTCGCTTTGGTACTCAAGCTGGAGTGCAGTGGCATGATCATGACTCACTGCAGTCTCAACCTCCTAGGCTCAAGGGATTCTCCTACCTTAACCTCTCAGGTATCTAGGACTACAGGCATGCACCACCACACCCAGCGAATTTTTAAATTTTTGGTAGAGACCAGGTCTCACTGTGTTGCCCAGGCTGATCTCCAACTCCTGGGGTCAAGCCATCCTCCCCGCTCAGCCTCCCAAAGTGCTGGGATTACAAGCATGAGCCTCCATGCCTGGCCAGAAAACCCATATATTAAATGACCAAATTGAGCCAAGGAGAAGAAAAGTGGAGAGAATGGACATCTTGTATAATACCCTATTCTTCCACAGTGCATTACCTTCTGCTGTGTTGGAACACTGGTGAAAAATCTCAGTAAAATGTCCAAAGTAGAAAATAGTTGGAATAATGTTTCAGAACACAATGAAGCAAAATTAGACATTTTTAACAAAATTAGGAAATGAAATGAACCTACCTCCTGGAAATGTTATAACACTGAATTTTTTTTATTCAAAAGTTTTTATTATGAAATCAATAATGCAGAGTAACTAGATAAAAATAATGATGACAATAATAGCATTATATAGCAAAACCTAGAGATGCAGATAAACCAGTACTCAGAGGAAATTTATATACTTAAAAATTTTATTAATATAAATAAGTAGGAAAAGAAATTAAGCATCCAATTCAAGAGGTTGGAAAAAAAGATTTAAAGCAGAAGGAAAGATAGTTAACAAAAACAGAGTATTAGAAAAAAGTAGAACCAATGAAAAAATATCCAAAATCTAAATCTTTGAAAACACGAATAAAGTAAACTGGTAGATAACCAAAAGGGGTATGGAGGAGAGATTAAGAAGAGGAAGCACAGATATAGAAGACAATAAATGAAAATGAGAAGTAATGACGGGCCCCCCAAAAATTGAAATTATCATAAGACATTACTTTATACAACTCTATGCAAGTCAGCTTAAAAGCTTGGAAGAAGTAGATGATTTTCTAGAAACTGTAAATTAACAAAGAGCTAAGCCTCTTCTCCTCACAACCCCTCCAGGACACCTACAGAGAGCATCAGACCTAGATGGTTCCACACGTGAATTCTACCAGAATTTCAAGTATAGTTAATACTTTCAAATCGTTTTCTTATGCCAGCAGAACTATAATGGTAATATGTAACAGAAATAACATAAAATAGACAAAATTTGCTTATGAATACCAGTGCAGAAATACTAAATAAAGTATTAACATGCAGAATTCAACAGAGCATTAAAGGAGTATACCACAAGCAAGTGGGATTCATAACAGACATTAAATAATGCTTCTACATTAGGAAATCTTTTAATAGAGCAAAAGAAAAATTGTATCTTCTCCATAGATGCTGAAAACCCATTTGATAAAATTTAACATGAATTTTTTAAGAAATGCCTTATTAAAATATGAATAGGAAATTCTTTAATAAGTCTTAAATAGATCCATATCAATATATCTGTATCATTTAACCCCAAGGTTATCATTGTTCTTTAAAGTAAAACGCTGGGAGATTTTCTCATTAATATCAGTAATGAGCCACAACCTCTCACTGTTTTTTAACATGTTCTAGAGGTACCTATTTTGGAAGTACTTAGAAAACAAAACACTATATGGAGCATAAACATTGAAAAGAAGTGATAAAATTACTATTTTTGCAAATGATGTAATTGTATACTTGGAATGCTTGGATTATATACTTGCAGAACCCGAGATTATCAACTAAAAATCTTGGGTAAGTTGGTTGGGTACAATACAAATATACAACAGTTAGTAACCTTATATACAATTAACAGTTAGAAAATAAACTGGAAAATTTCCATTTGCAGTAAGAATAGCATTACAGAAAATACCCAGGAATAAATTAACAAAACTCTTTAAGATTAAAAAAAAAAAAATTGGGGTGGGGAGAAAATCAAAAAGCTATTTGGGAGATGCAAAAGATATGAAAAATGAACAATACGGCAATAATCTATTCTTATAGAGGAAGATTCCCAATCATAAGTATGTCAGCTTTTCCTAAACTTAGTATACATTTAATTTTATCAGTGCAAATACCAACAGGATTTTTTAAATGATAGGAGCTGATTCTAAAGCTTATTTGTTATACAAAAGTTTTAAAATATCCTGGAATGTTCTGAAATAATAGAGTAAGGAGGGGATTGAATAGGCTTGTCAATTATTAAGACAAATTTTTATTATACCTAATTTTAAATAGTAGTATACTTTGCCCTAATAAGGATACTAGTTAATGGAATAGAATTGAAGATTCAGAATAGACCCAAACACATTTAGGAATTTAACATATGATAAAGATGCCATCACAGTGAGGAAAAATAGAGTCACAAAGACAAACTAAAAAAAGAAAAATATATATTATTTATATATTATAGACAAAGGGTTAAATATATATTAAAAATGTTTATAATACATAATATGTAATAAGGCTAAATTAATAATATGTAAATAGTAGATATTAAGAATTAAGACTTTCTAGGCAGGGTGGCTCACACCTGTAATCCCAATGCTTTGGGAGGCTGAGGCGGAAGAATTGCTTGAGTGCAGGGGTTTGAGACCAACCTGGACAACATCGTAAGACCCCCATCTCTAACAAAAAAAAAACATGTATTTTTTTAATTAGCCAGGTGTGGTGGTGTGTGCTTGTAGGCCCAGCTACGTTGGAGGATTGCTTGAACCCAGGAGGACAAGGCTGCAGTGAGCTGTGATCACATCACTGCATGCCAGCCTGGGTCGCAGAGTGAGACCCTGTCTCAAATAAATTTTGTTGTAATGAATTAAGACTAAATATGAATATAAATTTTCTTAAATATATCCAGAGTTCCTATAAATCAATATTTTAAAAAGAAAATGGACAGATGACAAAATTCACAGAAAATGAGAAAATACAGATAACTAGTATGTACTTGAAAAAGCATTAAATCTTCTAAAAGAAATGTAAAATAAAATCATAATATATATTACAATTAAGTAAGCAAAGATGAAGAGGTTTGATAATATATCTGGGAAGGTGTGATTGAAGCAGCACTCTTATGTCTTATCATGGGAGTATAAGTTAGTTCAACATATGTGCAGGGCAGTAGCAATATAGCAGTTCCACTTTTGGGAATTCATTCTATAGATATACTTGCCCATGCATGGGAAACGTTCTGTCTACAGGGATACCCATTGCAGTGTTGTTTGTAATAGCGACAGGATGCAAATAATGGAAATGCCTATCCGTGGGGAGTTAGGAAACCGGAAAAATTCTGTTATATCCATATATGATAGAATGCAGCTATTAGAAAGATTAAGGCAACTGTATACATAATGATATGGCGCTATCTCTAATACATAGTGAAGAAGCAGAGTATAGAATAGGATGTATAGTATGTTCCTCCCCCCCATTTTGAAAGGAAAAGAATAAGAAATACAAAATCTTGAAAATAATATATAATCAACTGGTAACATTGGTTGTTGTGAAGAGGGAAACTTGGTAACAAAGGGTTGAGATGAGCAGGTGCCTTACTTTTACTCTATACCCATTTGTAGCTTTTAGAAACTGTCCTATATGCTTGTATTGACTGTTCAAATTTTATTAATTAAAATCAAATGAATCATGATCCTTATTGAAAAAAATCTTAATTTCTATCTCAGAACATATAGGTGGATGTTTTGGTAAATGGCAGATCAAAAATACACAAGTCAGTTCTAGGTGGATGGCAGATCAAAATGTGAAAAGTGAAACAGTAAAGCTTTTGGAAGAAATGGAAAAATCTTTCATAACCTTGGAATAAGCAAAATGTCTTCAACAGGCGGCAAAAAGCATGAATCATAAGGGAAATAAATTGATAAATTGGACCATATAAAATTAGGAATTCTTGTTTATTAAAATACCATTAAAAAATGAAAAGGCAAGCCACAGATTGGAGAAGATATTTGTAATAAATATAACAAACATTCATATCTAGAATATGTTAAAAACCTTCTACAAACAGTAAGAAAAAAGCAGACAATCCGGTAGATAAATGGACAAAATATTTGAACGGGCACTTCATGAAAGAGGATATCCCAATGAAAATTAAAACCACACTGGAGTACCACTACATGCCCAGAATGGTTAAAATAAGAAAGGTTAACAGTATTTAGTATTGCTGAAGATAATGGAGCACCTTTTCCTCATGGTGGGGAAAGTAAATTGATATGACCACTTTGGTAAATTGTCTTTAGTATTATGGCTGAATGCATGATTTCCTGTGACCCAGCAATTCCACTCCTACGTATATACCCAAGAGAGATGCATGCACATGACCACCAAAAGGCACCCACTAGAATGTTATGGCAGTTTTATTGGAAATAGCCAAAAACTGAAAACTAATAGAATGCAATGTCCAGTAGAATGGAAAAATAAATTATAATATATTCACACAATGGAATGTTGTGCAGCAATGAGGATAAATTATCTACAAATACACAACAGTATGGATGAAGTTCACAAACCATAATGTTGAGCAAAAGAAGCCAGACACAAAAGAATTTACGTTCTAAGAGTCCGTTCATATGTGTTACAATAATAGGCCAAACAAAACTATGATGTTTCAAGTCAGGAGAGCGGGTTTTCTTGGTGAGAGCGAGTGACTGGAAGAAGAGGACATGAGAAAGGCTTCTGGGGTGCTGGTGATATTCTTTTTCTTAATCTGGGCACTGGATTCACATGTGTATTCAATTTGTGAAAATTAATCACATGCACTTAATGACTAGTCTATTTCATTGTATGTATGTTACACCTATTAAAAAGATTTTAAAAGGAATGGGTCAGAAAAATTTCTAAAACTGGAGGTAAATGCAGACAGTTGTAATAGTTTTGTATTTTATTGTCAGTCTTCTCTAGTCTTACTTGATTTTGTTATTAACTAAAAAACTTATTCCTATTACTTGACTTTAAAACTATTTCTTTCCCCCTTACTCATGTAAAATCAATGATGGTGTCTTTACCCTTTCAAACCTCTTCATGTAGCTCATTCCTGGCTATTAGGAAAGGATATGACAGTGTGACATTTGTCTTTAGTTTTATTTTCCTGCAGATGGAATGGCTGTTTGTCAACTAAGATTGAGGCCCAGTAGAAAAGAGGGAAAGGCTTGGCTGAAGATGACTTGAAAAGGTGTGAATGTGTCAGTCATCTTTGTGTATGTTAGCATGGTGCTGAAATGTGGAGGAGACACAGAAGTAGGAGAGCTTCACTCGGGACTGTGGCAGGTGACAACATCCACACCAGCATTCTGGACCCTTCCGTGGTTGTCTTCACCGGTTCCACTAATAGCAGACTGACTAATGCTGCTTAATTAAATCCAACAGACTTAAACTTTTTTGCTTACATATCCCTTAAAAGAACTTTGAATAGTCTTTACCACTCACTTACTTTTAAATTGACACCCAAAGGTTTTTCAATATGTTTCAATCAATTTACTTTTGTAAAAAAGGAGTAGTGAATATTTTATAAAAATGAAGAGGAGGAGGCCGGGCATGGTGGCTCATGCCTGTAATCCCAGCACTTTGGGAGGCAAGACGGGCAGATCACCTGAGGTCAGGAGTTCAAGACCAGCCTGGCCAACATGGTGAAACCGCATCTCTACAAAAATACAAAAATTAGCCAGGCATGATGGCGGGTGCCTGTAATCCCAGCTGCTTGAGAGGCTGAGGCAGGAGAATCGCTTGAACCCAGAAGGCGGAGGTTGCAGTGAGCCAAGATCATGCCATTGCAGTCCAGCCTGGGTGACAGAGTAAGGCTCCGTCTCAAAAAAAAAAAGAGGAGCAACTCTACCTAGAATCAGTATTTCGTGATATGATTTGATAATATTAAATACCTTGTGAATAAAAAGCACACTGAATCATCTGAAAGAAATTAATAAAATTTTAAGCTGCTACTTTATCTTGAGCTTTTTGGTAGTTCTGCAGAATATTCTAGTTCTAGTTAGAAGAATCAGCCTCACTAACATATAACCCCTTCATATGTCCTAAATTCAGAACACCCCATTCAGGCCCCAAACACTGTTTCTAATGGTAGATTTCATCTTTGTCAAAATATGCATAAGACAGGAAATGCTATGGGTTTAATTATTTAAAGACAGGAAATGCTAATGGGTAAAAGTCAAAGTCTTTCGACTTTGAGGAGCCAAACAAAATTTATAAGTCAATACACCCCAGAGTATGTACCGTAGTAGGTTTGGGATGGCAACATGTACAACTCAGTTTACATCTCAGACAAGAAAGTTTTTAAAAGATCCCATGTGAAAGTTGGAAACCTGGAAATTTTTCTCCCAAAGTTGTCTGTGACTGTTTATTTCTTAGAAAATCTTTGTTTGAAGTTAGAAGACTGCTGTGATAGGTATTTGAACAAGTAGCCAAGAAAAACAGATGTGCTGGCCCCTTTGGCTTTCCATGTAAACAGTCAAGGAAGCCAGCATGTCAAATGGTTACATTCAACCTGTGGCTTCCATGTTTTTGATGGAAAGATAAACACCTTTATTGTTAATAGATAAACAATTTCAACTGGAAGAAAATAGCATGACTAAAAGTTAAGTGTATTGGAGCATAAAGCTTACTTTTGTATATTTGAATTTTGGAAATGTGATCCCTCAAAAATGTGCCTATAAAAATAGCTAACTAGTTTAGTGAATTTTAGTTTATATCATTTTATAAAGTTATGTGGATTTTGGCAATAATGCCCTATGATTGTCATTTTAAAATAGCATGGCTATTCATATATATGTATAGTAATACAAAAAGTAGTATGTAAATAAAATTCAGTTTATTAGAAATTTTATCATTGGATGTGGTAATTAGAAAGACTTCCACTAAGCAGTCTTACAAGTTAATATAACTTTTTCTAGATAACATAATTAAGATAAACAAAATACTTTTACTTTATACTGTAGAAATCAGAAATTACATATTTTATGTTGTTTGAAATTAACCTCTGTGTTTGCCTCTCAACAATCAATAGGGTAGCCTGTTTCTGTTTTTTATTTCTATGCCTTCTTTAGGGTTTCTCTTTTGAGTTTCACCAGACCATGTCTAACATAATAGTGGTGATTTTTGACAAAATATTTTATTGTTAATGTTAAGATCCTAAATTTAAATTACATTTTACTGAAATGAAACCATGTAAATGATGTAATTGAACTTAACTATTATTTTAAAATTGGTGAAAATAGAGTAAGATTTCCTGCCTAGGACACAAGCACTAGAACTTTGTTTCTCAAAATGTATTCTCTCAAACCTCATCATGAACATAGAGATGCTGGTTAAGATACAGATTCCTACACCTGCTACGTGGTAATCTGCATTTTGATCAAGCATCCTGGATGATTCTGAAGCACAGCAATCTGTGAAGACAGCTATTCTAGGGCAGCATTACTTAATCTTGGATGATCCAAAACAGAAAGAGGCACCTCAAGTCCTTGGTAGCAGAGTACAAATAATAAAGTAATAAAAAGAAACAGTGGATCCTGGAGACATACCCCCTTTTTTACATCTTGACTATAATAGCCTAATTCAAATGTAACTGTCCTGTCTTTATAGCTATGATGTTTTATCCTCATTACCCTCCAAAATACCAAATATTTCCATTCATCACTTATTACAAATGCCCTGCAATTACATGCAGAATGCTTATAAACTGTGTTTACCCGAATTGCTGTAGAACAAGTATTTAATTAACTGCCATAAAAGATCTGCGTTGTCATTTTTAAATACAGATTTTTAGTGATGTGTTAAAATAACAAATACAGATATGTTAGTTTAATTCAATAAAATGGAACCAGTACAACCTCTGTTTCCACAAATGAAGTGATTCGGAATGAGTTTGTCAGCGCTAATGGGGCCCTTGCACGCTGCAGTAGGATAAATAGCACATTTCTGTCCCACATTTTTCCTAAAACGAAGGCTGTCTCTAATCTCTCTCTTTCGACAAACCTTCATGCACTAAACTATGTGCCCGTGACATAGGAAGCTCGTTTTGCTTGTAATGGGCCATATGCTTGTCTAGTAGATCTTTTGTGAAACTGAAGTTGGCCATTATAATGTGACAGGTATGTAAATAACATTTATCAGTGATCTCTGTAAAACTGATTCCTCCTTTCCCTTGTCATTATAAAAGGAAACTTTATTTCAGAGTAGAAAGTGCATTGTCTGAACTCATCAACACCCTCTCTATCCCTCCCCCCCCAATTTGTTGCAGACCAGGATGAAAGAGCAGCTGAGCTCAGCAGGGAGCAGAACGAGAAAACCATCCGGAGCACGCAGACCGCGCTCCGCAATTTCCGTGAGTTCCTCATCTCCAAGTATCCTTCTGAAACAAGAGAGATTTATGTCATCCCTTGCAAGGAGTTGGATGCCTACCTTGCCTCTTTCTTTGTTGATGCCAGGCAGAAGGATGGGTCCGAATACGAACCCAACAGCTTGGCCAATTACCAGTGTGGGCTCGAAAGGTACCTGAAAGAACACAGGTATGGCTATAGCATCACCAGGGATAAGGAATTCAAGCGTTCCCAAGAGGCCCTGAAGCAGAAGCAAATTGAACTCCGCTGTAAAGGAAAAGGAAATAAGCCACACAAGTCCATGAAGCTCACCTTTGCTGACGAGCTCATCCTGCGGAAAAGGGGACTGCTAAGCCGATATAACCCCGAGGGTTTGCTCAACCTAGTCTGGCTCAACAACACAAAAGCTTTTGGGCATTGCACAGGCTTCCATGGATCTACCTTAAAATGGGGTGATATCCGGCTCCGGGTAACAGAGACGGGTCTAGAGTACTTGGAGTGGATGGGTCAGGACACTGGAGACTTGAATGCCAAAACCAAGAGAGGGGGGACAGACTCCCGTGTGTATGCCACCCAGCACGCCCCACAGACCTGCCCTGTCCAGGACTATAAGGAGTATGCCCAGCGGCGGCCTCCCGCCATGCGCTACGAGGATGCCCCTTTCTACTTATCCATCAAGCCAGTTGTGAACCTGGCGGCTCTGCATTGGTACAACTGCCAGGCCCTTGGCAAGAACAAGCTGGCCAAGATGGTGAAGACCATGTGTGAGAAGGGCAACATCCCTGGCAGGAAAACCAACTTCAGTGTGTATCAGAGCTGCAGCACCTTGTCTGAGGCCCAGAGCAACCAGCTCGTGCTGATCTGTAACAATCTGAGCCAGCAGGCTGCCCAGTCAGTGGCCGGCCACTCCAACAATGGCAATTTCATCGTCTCCGCCTCCTATGACTCTTCCTCAGACACCACTTGACCAGGTGGCTTGAGCAAGACTCCAGTTTGGTTACTGTGTCCGGAGAAACTGTGATTATACACCGCTTCTCATTCCCCTTCCTGTGCCCTCAGTGTTAATTCACTTTATAAAAATATAAATATATAATATATTTTTCTTTTTACAAATAAGCCAATGGAGATAATTTAGTATTACTAACATAGTATTTATAGGCTTAAGACAAATGTACTTGTGGGTGATCAAATGTAATTACTGTTACAGACTTTACAAAACCATACGTGGTTCTCAGGCAACACAAAGTAGAGAGGAAATTCCGTTTTTTAAAAACTGTCAAAAAGGAAATTGAGAGTCATCCTAGACTTACATGCTTGCGTCCTCAACTCCTGCTTTTCCTTCCCACCCCAACTCCCATTTTTTGTCTCCTTAATAAATGGCTTTATTTTTTTAATTTTTAAAATTCTATATTAATCAAGAGGTGACATTAACTTTACTGCTGACGCAAAACTGTATTCAGCTAGATCCACAATATGAAAGTGTATAAGCTCAACATCAAATTATTTACATCTTCTCTTTTTTTAACTTAGAGTTTTAGCTCCTGTGCCTCATTTTTTACAATGTACGAAAATCTAGATGTTTAGCTAACATCTTTTCTTTTTGGGGGGAAAGGGTAGAAGGAGGGAATAAAGGTGCCATTCTTTTTGGGAGATACATGATTTTAAAATAATACGCAAAGTCTAATATTGTGGCTAAAAAGACTGTTACATAGCTCATTTTAACTATTGTGCTTGAACCTGGAAAGAATGTTTCTTTTTTTGTCCCTAAGAAATGGGTATAAATGAAGTTTGACAGGAAATTTAAAGCTACCAAAGCTTTGAAAATGTTGCCAAGCATTAGATTGCCTATAAAGAAGGTAAAAGGTGGAAAGTCTTACTAAAAATCTAGAAGCAGTAGTCGAGACAACAAAAAAACTCATCCTCTTCAAAGTTCATATTCCCCGAATTATTTACTTAGAAGCATTAAACAGTCTCTTTTCTCCTGAGGCAAGGGTGTGTATTCGACTCTGTGATTGAGATCCAAGGAATATTGGCACTCATTTTAGGTAACAATATTTTGTTACCAGATTTTGCTGAATTCAAAGCATTCTTGAAAATGTGCGAGATTTTTCTATAGTAAATATAAATGCGTTTATCTGTGATATCCTGCAATTATTATAATAATTTTGGTTAAACATTTGTGGCAGTTTTTCCAGGGTCTTTGTTTTCAAGTCTTGATGCCTGTGGTGAATTATTAGTTAAGATATTTCAAAAATAAAATAAATTTAGACTTTAGAGCCACAATAAAGCTGAGCTAGGTTCCTATTCTGTATAATCAGCAACACACAGAAACTCCAAATCTTGATTGTTTTGTTGGACCCGTGAATTCTATTGGGAAATATTTGTTCTTCAAGGCAACCTCATAATTCACATTAGCTAGAAAGGTAGGTGGTATTTTGTACATTAATTTAGTGTATAACCAGGACAGATTTCATTCTGAATTGCTTTGCTAAATCATCACAGAGCTGAGCTCTCCCATGGTCAGGGAACTCCTTCCAACACCAAGTCATAAGCACATAAAGACCCGTTCCTCTAAGCTGTGACCTTTCATCTGGCTAAGGAGTGGGAAGTCAGCCGTGGACTTTGTGTCGTGGAGTTAACCTCATGTTCATGACTTTTCCTCCATAGAGAAGTATTCATTTATACATCCAGAAACAAGAAGAAAGGGCAGAGAAGGTCTTGCTTTATGTTTTTGTATTGATAGTGATGAGAGCTGCCATTTTTGAGCCAGCATGCATGCCAGCACTGTGCTAAGTGACTTACATGGATCACATATGTAAGTCATAGTTACTAATCGTAAAAAAAAAAAAAAAAAAAAATAGGAAAACACAGATAAGGATAAAGAAAACAAAATACGTACTCATAAGTCTTCTAGCCAAAGATAACTACTGTTAACATTTTGGCAAAGATTTCTTCAGACATATTGCAGTACTTACATATTTATTTCTATATATATTAATATTTTCAGCAACTTTGAAAAGGTGAGTTATCTTTATTTTATGGTCAGGTCAAGATAAGTCAATTAGGTCATAGCTAAAGAAATGGTAGTCTGTCATTTCACTCCAGAGTTTTTTTCTATTTAAGTTTCTCAGTACCAGCTCATCATTAATTTCCAGTGGTTTGATCCAGAGCTGGGGACACAGTGTCTTAACATCTCTGAAGGATGTCTGATCAAAAGGAATGCTGAGTGATCTTCCATGGTGGCAACATGTCCTCTAGTCCTCTCCCACACCCATACATTTGGAGCCACAGAGCCTCTTTCTCCCAGTTCTCTTTACAAAACCTTCCTGTTCGCCTTATTCTATAGTTAGTCCTTACGGCATCAGACAGCCTACTTTAAGGGAACTCTTGAACTCTAATGTTTAAAAAAAGGTTTCTGTAAAACACTTAAAATGTTATGGTGCATTTAATTTTTAATTGATGTAGTTTCTAAATTTTTGATATGTTTCTGACAGCACAGTAAGTTTGTCTTAAGGAAGAAGAGTAGTCAGTATGCACTGTGAAAGCAGAACTAGAAAATGTCAGTTCCCTGTCTGTGTTTATTAAGGTACTAAAATGAAAATCTTTGTCCTGCTTAATCATATTGCATCTTCATTTAGAAAAACACAATTAAATTGAGAATGTGAATTATTTTTATTTATTTATATTTTTCTGTGATAACTCAAACCAAATAGGAATATTGTGACTTTTAGTTTCAGAAAACTGTTTTCTGAATAATGGCTTGGTAGAAGCCTAGCCAAATTACAGTATCAGTCTTTGTTTGTTTGTTTGTTTGTTTGAACAGAGACAGCGTCTTGCTCTGTCGCCCAGGCTGGAGTGCAGAGGTGCAGTCATAGCTCACTGTCAACCTCAAACTCCAGGGCTCAAGAGATCCTCCCACCTCAGCCTCCCAAATAGCTGGAACTACAAGTGCACACCATCACACTTGGCTAATTTTTTGTAGAGATGGGGTCTCACTGTGTTGCCCAGGCTGGTCTCGAACTCCTCGCCTCAAGAGATCCTCCTGCCTTGGCCTCCCAAAGTGCTGGCGTTATCTCTTGGAGTTACTTACATTATGAAAAATCTACAACTACCTCTAAATTTTATTTTTATCTAAATGATACTGAGAAGATAGCACTGCCAGATGCCATTTTTATTATTTGGAATATTAACTTAAGAAAAAATCATGTTCATGCTGTGGCAGAGGCAGATGTCAAAATTGCATATATACTTTAGCAAAAAATCAACAGTCCAGGAGATGTTCACTACAACTGAATGCGCTGCCTTTTCAGGCAATCCTGTGGCTCAAATAAAGCCATATTTGCAGTGCTTACACTTTAAGATCAATGTAATGTCATGTAAGAAACCCTCCAGTGTTCCTCACATGACTGAAAGTTTTGCACTGTCTACAACAAAAACACTGAACACTGTCAGCATTTGGATGACATAGCTGCATAATTTGGTCTTTCTACCATATTCATGTGAGTGACTCTTGAAAACCATAGATGCTAGCTATTTTTTAAAAAACTGTAATGTTTGAAAAAGTTAAGAGACAGGATATTTATTCAAGACAGCTTATTCTAGATTCCATTTGATATCATGGTTATTAGGGCTGGTCTGAATATGACTTATAAATATATATCAGCAATTTAGGATATTTATAATTATTTTTCCCTATGGTTAAATTTTCCCTATGTTAAATCACTGCCTGTTCTACAAAAGAGTAGTCTGAAAATCTTCTGGCATACATTTGATCTCTTTGGTTTTTCAGTTAGATGATTATTAGCTGAAACTTTCATAGCATTTACTTGACTAAATCATATAGCTTAGCTTCCAGATGCCATGAAATCAATGACTTTATTGAGATGAGAATTTGTAGTCACATCAACAGTATTTATTGAACAGCTAGGGGCCAAACTTGGAGGGGTATAAAGACACATGAAATAGTCCCTGCTCTCAAAGAATTTATAAAAGACATTGTAATAAAAGTTAGTTCATTTTTGAGAGCCCAGCAAAAAACTCTGTGCTAATACTATTTTGCATAGTTTTCCAAACTTTGTACCCATGCAATTTATCCATTATTTATTCATTGAATATGTTGGTCTGCTGCGGAATACATAATTCTGCTTTGAGTATTTTCTGGAGAATCTTTCTTAGAGCTTGTTTTAAAATCAATAAAGTGAAGGCATTTCTGTACCATCCACTGTGTTCATGTAGGTGCACATATGCATCAGAGTGTACAGATCTGTCATCAATGACTATCACCTCTTGAGCACTGACAATGTGCCATTGTACTGAGTGCTTTATAAGTTGTTTCACTTAATTCTCACAATAGTCCCATTAGGTAAGTATTATTATTTCCCTTTTATAATTGAGGAAATCCAGAAAAGTCAAATGGCTTGCCCATGTCACAGTTAATATGTAAGAGCATCCGTATCTGAAATTAGATCCAGATCCCATTAAGCACTCTCTTTTTCTGCTGTAGCTACTTGTTCAAGAAGTGACTTGCTGTGCTTCTGTAGACCCTCTGAAGTTATAAATTATAAATGAAATCCCAGGTGTACTAAAATCATCAAATTAATTCAACTCATTGATTGAGATCAATGTTAGCACAACATTATTTAGGCGCCATTACTGTAGTATTTTGAGATGAGATATTAAGCAGTTTGTTTATCCCTGGTTACCAGCAGAGAGCAGAAGTTTGTGTCACTCTAAAAAACACCTAACTTTGTCATGGAGGCAAGTGTGGATATGTGTATAATTTATTTTTACCCGAATTAAAGCCAAAACCCCAATTTCAAGAGAGTCCTTTATAATTCAGGCAGGGAAGTGGGAGGGTCTAGGCAGAGGGACTGCCTATAAGCCAGTATCGATTGCCATTGACCAGATACTAAATATGAATTAGAGGTAGACTGTGAACCTATTCAGATTTTTTCTGGTTCGACTATCTGCAGTTTAATGTGAGACAGACACTTCTGATCTTAATCAGCCCTCTTCTGACTGATTTTCTTTATCTATAGGAAAGGTATATTTTGATCCTTATTTCTCTAGCCAAAATAAAGCTGTAATACTAAGCACCTGTAAATAAAAACTCTCTCCCATATGATAGAAGAAATAGATACCTAAGCCTAGGGAGGAAAGTCAAGGGGAATGTATAATTTCTTGGAGCAAGATATCTTTTAAAGCGTTCATTAAAAAATAGTTACAAGTACTGAAAGAATTAGCAAGTTCTCTATCAGCTTAATAAATGTTTCCCAAATAGAATTCTATTATACAAGATATGTCTCTGTACATCTACCATACAATATGGTACAGATAGGCAGTGATCAGTTAAGAAATGCACATTGGCAAGGGCATCCTCAATCGTTGTTTAATGCATGGTATTCAAACATTGCTTTCCCTTCCCACTTGGATCTGGTTAACATGATATTGAGTGCATAGCCTTTCATAAAGCAAAGTGATGAAGCTAGGATAATTTTAGAGATCCTTGCCATCAAATAGAACTGGAATAAAGAAATACATTGCAGATATCATCCTGTTGGGAGTTGGTGTATTTCTAGTGATATAACAACAGAAAAGAAGAGATGATATTGATGGAGTACCAAGAACTCTAATTTTACTTTTCTAAACAGAAAAGGAAGACATTTAAAATTCCTCATGGTCCAGCCTGTTTGTAAATTGACCAGTTGGGCCTGCCAAAGCTGAGCAAAAGCTTGAAAAAAATTTTTTAATGGCATTTTAATACACTTACGTTGAGTTCTTATGTAAACAATGACTTTTGTGAATTAGAACCAGAGTATTAATTAGGTCAGAGTCCCAGTTTGATTAGAATATTAATTAGGTCTGAGTGTTAATGTAAACCATTGTCTTTGTTGTATTATTAGTCATAGAGGCTAGATCTGGAAAGGACCCAAGAGATCATCTAGCCCAGTGATTTTCAATGCTGTGAAGAGTAGGAGTCACCACGTCCTCATGTAGGTGGGGAGTGGGGAACGCAAGGAGATAGAAATAGCCAAGAGAACACAACCTCAAACAAATTCCCCAGAGGTCTCATGTTTCCTACCCCCTCCCCTCCTTCTTTGAGACTCACTAGACTGACTGAGCTGCTGTTCCCTCTGGAATGCATCCTTCGGGTGTGCTAGCTGGAAAATAAAATTGGAAACATTTAATCTACCTTTTAATGTACTTATTTGTTTTTCGAGACAGGGTCTCGCTCTGTTGTCCAGGCTGGAGTGCAGTGGCACAATCAAGACTCACTGCAGTGGCACTGCAGCCTTGAACTCCTGGGCTCAAGCAATCCTCCCAACTCAACCTCCCAAGTAGCTGGGACTCCCGGTTCATACCATCCTGCCTGACTAATTTTTAAAAATTTTTTGTAGACATGGGATCTCACTGTGTTGCCCAGGCTGGTCTCAAACTCCTGGACTCAAGTGATCCCCCCACCTCAGCCTCCCAAAGTGCTAGAATTACAGGCATGAGCCACTGCTCTGTCCTCATCCACCCTTTAACAAAAGAGGCAATAGCCCCAGAGAAAGGAGGTGAATGCCCAGGTGCTCACACCCTGTTAGGGTGTGAGCTTTCCCTTGTCAGGGTTAAAGCCGGGACTAGAGGCAGGCACCCTGACTTCCTGTCCACAGGTAGAGTTTAGAGAGGAAAAACAACCCTATATTTCTACTTCTTGTTTTCCAAATTTTAATTGTTTTTAAAACCCACAAATTTCTCTTAGGAGTAGATTCAAGCTGCCAAGTTCCAATAGGCTGTTTTTGAATGTGACATTTCACTTTTCATTGTGTTGTGTTACATCTTAGTTTTAGCAACTTTTCTTTTTGGAGTTTGATAGGAAAATCTGTAAATGTAATTGTTCTTTGATTCTAACAAACATCTCTCAGCCTACCCAATTTATATTTAGTTTTCAGTTATGGAGGGGAAACTACAGTCTTCAAGAATATCAATTCTAGTTATAGATTATGAACAAAAATACATTTTTGTTTAATTTGATATTCACTTGGATATCGAGCTACATAGCATCTATACTACTGGTTCTGAATGCAACCCACAGTATTTTTTAGTCTGGCAAGTTTTACAAATCGTATTTAAAGTTTTGGGACATATCCTCAGTCAAAAGGATCAAATTTCTATCAACATAATTAGGAAGTTTCTGAAGTAAATTTATTTAGAGATAGTAAAGGGGAAAAATGGTAACTAAGGAAAGAGGCCTACAGTAAGTAGATGTAGAAATTCAAACTTACTTAAATGCAAATTATTTGTATTTATCATCTTGCTTACTCTTCTGAAAAGGAACTCAAGCATAAATATTTAAACGTTTCACAAATTTTTATTTTACAAATCATATTTACCAGATCATAGTTGAAAAAGTTCAAATTTTAGATGTTTTTTAAAAAGGTAGAGTGTGATTTCTCTTTTTTTTGTAATGTTGAATTATGTTAGACTTCTAATGTTTGTCTTGATATTACACTGGAATTAGACAGCATTTTTACCATTTATACATTGATTTCAATAAGAGCTTTGAAAATGCTTTGGCATTGTTTGTTTGTGATAAGTAGAATTAGGAAGATATCAGCAATATAGATTCCTAACAGTAATTGTGTATACTGTGTTTTAGTGATTTTTATGTCCATTTATTTTCTGTAATTCTTTTATAAATCCCTTAGTGTACTTCCACTAGAAATTAATTTATAATTGTTTATTTATATTGGATGAAGTAGGAGGTCCATGTTTAGTATTAACCCACTCAGATTAACTTTATCTAACTGAACTTTTATATCTATAACCCATTAGATTGTTACAACTTTTTAAACAGCATTTATAACGAAATAACTTTTGTTTTATAAAGCATTTGTTACAAAAAAAAAAACACCTTGCCAAAAATCATTACGATTTCTATGCATTGTGTAATATTCAGTGATGTTGAGATTTTGCATGTTGTTACAGGTGCTCTTTCATATGTGTGTTTGTGGTGTTGATGTGGAATTGTTAACCACTGCTGCTATCACTTATTGTAGTTAAACTGAAAAACTGTGTTAAAAGGCTGTGCCAGTCAACATTTCTATGTGTGACTTAAGTAACTGTGTACTTCATTGTTTAATATTTTGAGCCAGCACTTAGTGGCCTCTACAGAAGGAGATGTTGTAGTTGTCAAAGTGGTGCCAAACTTGAAAATCTTGTGTCATGTTTATAATTCCAGGCCAGGTCAGCTTTTCTTCGACACTTTCCGAGCTCTTTGAAAGCAAAAAAACATTTGCAAAAAGAGAAAGAAAGCAAGAATTCTGAACTTTTCTAATACTCTCTCCTCTAGAATTTTAAATATTTTTTTCTTTTGATGTTTGAGTATCTTACAGAAAAATCCAATCAAATGACTAGCAGTAGAATTTCCCTTGATCTGGATATTTTTAGGCTGAACAGTGTAATAGCAGAGGACTATGAGGTGCATACATTATTTTTGTTGGCTATCATGGCTTATTGTTTGAATTTCATTTAATAAGAATATTCAGGCTGGAGGTGGTGACTCACACCTGCGTTCCCAGCACTTTGGGAGACTGAGGCGGGCGGATCACCTGAGATCAGGAGTTCGAGGCCAGCCTGGCCAACATGACGAAGCCCAGTCTCTACTAAAAATACAAAAATTAGCTGGGTGTGGTGGCTCACACCTGTAATCCCAGCTACTTGGGAGGCTGAGGCAGGAGCATCGCTTGAGCCCGGGAGGTGGAGGTTGTAGTGATCTGAGATCACACTACTGCACTCCAGCCTGGGTGAGGGAGCGAGGCTCCAACCCCCCAAAAAAAGGAAAAAAGAATATTCAGTAATTTTATTTCCTTTATTAAGAACCATTGAAACCTCACAGTTCCCACTTGTTAACTTTTACATTCAGCATGTACACAGACTTACTTAACATACTTGGTTGCCTTATGGCCATCAGGATTTTTTCATGCCCACCTGTCTAGTTTGGTACCTGGTGTTTCCATCTTGCCTCAGCAATTCCAAACAAACTGAAAGTAAAGAGAAAATCGTTTCAACATATTGACTCTACTACACATTGTTAAAATTTAATATGGGGGGAATACCACTATACTTTTATTTATACTCTTAAAATGAGTGGAGGGAAGCTGTCATAAAGTGGTAAGAAAAGAAGGCTGCTTCCTGAAGAGCCTTTTTACACCAACATGCCAGATCTCCACACTTGGTGCAGGGTTTCCTTCTGTCAGTTCAATGGGCTTGTAATTACAAGATTCTTTTAATAAAGGGGTAATCTCCTGAACTTTATAGAAACTTTTTGTGTGACTGTCACATATGCAGCAACAGCCAATGCTGTATTTGGACACATTGCTGATGAAATTACTGATTTAATTCTAAGACTATCAAAACTAATTCGTCAAGGTCCCCACCACCTCTTTGCTTAAAGGAAAACAAAGGCAGATTTTAACTGTGAGCCTCTTCTCTAGAATATGCTGTAGACATTTGCCCCTCCGTGAGGTGATAAAGCAATAAAAATAAATTTAATTATGTGTGGTCTAAAGAAGTTCTACCTCTGTCCATTGGCCTCCAGAGTCACACAAAATTATTTCTTGATTCCTACATCAGAGGTTTTCAGGCAGAGCCTTTGTACCAATAATTCCTTTTATATTTTGGACACCAAAGATTATGGCATGATATATCCTGATGATTAACAATTTAGCAGTGGGCACATTTATTTGAGTCCTGCTCTTGGATTTATTTCCCACCTTTGGGTCTTACGTACATTTTGTATTTCTGTCCTGAGGACTTTTTGCCTTGGGCAGTTTTTAAATCAAAAAAATATATATATATTTATTAGGTTTCTAATTTATAGAGTTTGCAATTTCTCCCACAATTTTAAATGTTTTCACTGCCAAAGTTAGAAGTAGATTTGCTAGGTTAACGCCATGGTCAGTAATAGTTTGTACCTTTTATGTTGTAGCCTGAAAATGTAACTCTAACCCCGTAGGCCTGAAACCTGGTGGGAAGATGATTGAAAGTGTTTTAGATTCAACAGATTGACTATGTATGACTTATCTATTAAAATGAAGAACTTTCATGGTTTAATAGAATGAATGCTGTATTCAACAAGGTCTTCCATCCTTCTTATAAATCTTAAGACTGTGTTTAAGCTTTCTTTCACTTTTACTCTATCCCTTGGAATTTAATTGGGAATAAAAGGATTTATCAATTTAGTCACTATAATTTAAGGCCAGGCATCTGCTTGGAAATACAATAACCACAATTAATACTTAGAGAAAATTGTTTCAACAGATGAACTCTGCTATTTGAAAAAATATAGTAGTGTTCTTTGAGGATGCATTTACTTTTCCCCAAATTTGATAGATAGTTATTTTTATATATTTTTTCTGGCCACTTGGCTTTTAACTGATTAACATGAAAAAAGCACGTGTGCCTGTTTCACTCAAATCATATTTTACACTTTTTAAAAGCTGCTACAGTTACAGTTTGTGAAAGAGGAGAAAGGTGAATTGCAACAGAGGGAAATTACTGTTACTGTGTCAAATATGTGACTGATGCTTTTGGTCAGATAATCTGCCTGTCAATATTTGTAATAACAGAATTTTTTGTTAAGAGTACTCTCAGTTTCATCTTTATTTTGCTGCTCACTGATTTTTTACACTAAGATGTTCTCATCTTTGTCGACTCACTGTTTTTGCTTCATATTTGTCTGTGTACTTGTGCTCTAAATAAAAATCTAGTTTTGTGTCTAGTTTATTCCATTGTGTGTATAATGTTTGCCTCTGATGTAGTGTAATTTTCTATTGTTTTTGATGTTTGTTGGTACAGCCTAAAACTTATGGAAATAAGAAAAGCAATCCAATAAAGTCAGCTAATGAGTGTCAACAGTGTCTCTATAATGAGAGCATGCTTGAGTCACAGTGTTTTGTCTGTATTTGGGCATGATGACCAGTCTTCATTCATTTAATGAATTGTCTTCTGCAAAGTTGGCTGATTTTTGTAGCTACAACAAACAAGTTAAACCACATTTTGAAAAACATGTTGTTGACCTGGACATTGTGCACTGGCCTCAGGATATACAGTCAATGCAGATGAGCCAAGCAGCCCATGTGCGGTGTTTCTCACCACTAAAGTTGGGGGGAAGCCCTGGAAGGGGAAGCATTGCGCATGTGACTGTGCCAACATAGATCATAGGATAGCAACAATCCTTTAGTAAAGGATCTACAGTTGAATTAATCGTAGGCTTCCTGGAGCCCCAAGCCTGAAAATCCTGTTAATAGAAAAGAAAGCCCTGCTGCAAACAATTAACTCACTTGTTTTTGTGTGGAGCTCTGTTGGCCATTTTTCTTTACCTCCAGTAATCCCCTTGTCAGACACTTCTTAAATAGATGCAAAATTATACTAAGCTGCAGCCGGGCACAGTGGCAAATGCCTGTAATTCCAGCACTTTGGAAGGCCAAGGCAGGAGGATCGCTTGAAGCTGGGAGTTTTGAGACCAGCCTGGACAACAAAGGGAGACTTTCTATTTTAAAAAATAATTTAAAAAATTTTTAAATTATACCAAGCTAAGGAGATACCATGTTCTAAAATTAACTTATTTTTAAGAGAATCATTTTAGTCAGATATAATTCTCCATGTACCATTTATTACCTTTAGCACATATTACAGTGTTCTTTGAGCCGAATAGGAATGGTTCTCCAAAATTATTAAGTTGGTTAACTTCAGACACATTTTTTGTGTCACTAAAATCATTTAATAATGAAAAAACATGTTAAAACATCTGAAAATACAACATCTCTCATACAAAATTACTTTGCAGAAATGCAAATGTTTTTCTTTCATGGCTGAATAGTCCACCAGTCTTTACTCACAGTTGAATATTCCAAATAGAAACAATGACCGTATTTTTGTATGATGACAGATTATATAAAATTACAGGTCATTACACCTTTATATTTTCATAGTATTTAAACGAGGAACTCATCTTTAAGTGTGCTTGCAAGTTTTACACTTAAAATGTGACATTTTATTTCCTTGCTAGGGAAAGAATATTAGAATTCAAGTTGAGTAGTAACTACAAATCAAATAATGTTTTCCTTTTTAAAAGTCTTACTTATTTTCAATTCATATCTTTTTGAAGAGGATTTGATGTGACTAAAATGGCTAATATGTATGAAACGCTTAATGTTGGTGATATATCATCTCAAAAGATAATTTTAAAAGCAAACACTGAATTTGATGGCAAACATGTTTAGACTGAACCATCTAATAAAAAAATGGAAGGCCAGGTGTGGTGGCTCATACCTGCAGTCCTGGCACTTTGGGAGGCCAAGGCAGTAGGATCACTTGAGCCCAGGGATTCAAGACCAGCCTAGGCAGGCAGTATAGTGAGACCCCATCTCTACAAAAATTTTAAACTTAGTCTAGTGTGGTGGTGCGCACCTGTGGTCCCAGATACTAGAGAGGCTGAGGCAAGAGGATTGTTTGAGCCCAGGAAAGGAAAGGAGATAGGGGATGCAGCAAGCTGTGATTACGCCACTGCACTCCAGCCTGGGGAATAGAGCAAGAGCCTCTCTCAAAGAAAAAAAAAAAAAAAAAAGGAAGTACAACCACCATTTGCTTTGTTAAGATTTATAATGCTTTAAAAATGCTAAGGCAGTAAGTAGACATTTATTATTAATAATTGATAAATAGTAATATCAAATCAGAAATAAAAATCACAGGACTCATTACCTATAGATAAGAACGTTTAACATTTTGATGTTTGATTTTGGACTGCTTCCTTACAAAAATATACTTCAAAAACTAATCTAGTTGTAGTTACCATTTTGTATGTTTGTAAAAGATCTTTAGTTTTTGAGGGTAGATTTTTATGTAGCTACACATTTTTCCATTGCACAGATGTGCCAAAATCTATTTTATAAATGCTGTTGTTAGATTGGATTTGTTTCCAGTTTTTTGCTTTTATAACTTTGGCTTAAAGAACATCCTTGAGGATACATTTTTGCATACTTCTCTGATTAAATCCTTAGGATACATTTCTAAAAGAGGAATTCCTGGGCTAAATAAAAAGAAGATTTTATTTATTTTTCTTATATATACATTTCCAAAGTCCTATTGATTTTTATAACTTGCAAATATAATATGTTCATGTTGCAAAACTTTAAGTCCCATGGAGCTAATCACTAACCAATGTGATGTGTCTCCTTCCAAATTTTTTCTACATAATTATAAATCGTTTTATTTTTCATATAAAAATTGGAATTTTGCTATGCATATTGTCCTAGAGTGAATTTTTCTTTTTAAATTAATATATTGCAGAACTGTTTTCATGTTAGCATGTAGAAGGGTAAGACAATTTTTAATGACCACATGTAAATATATATATATGCACAATTATTTAATTATTCATCTCCTAATGGGTTTTGGTGATCATCTTTGTTCATTTATCTTTGCACACTTGTGTATTTCTGCATTTAGTCAAAATTACCCACCAAAAAGTTGTACTGATGTAGACATCATTCAGTATTGGCTGAGAATGCAAGCTCCCAGCAGCCTGGCCAACATTTAGATATGGACCTTTTTGTATTTTTGATAATCTGGCAAATGAAATATATCTCATTTTAATTATAATGCCTATTTTTTAATGCATTTTGTTATTTGTATTTGTTCTGTGAATAATTGCCTGTCATATCCTGGGCCCTTTTGCTAGTGAGTTATTTTTCCTGTTGGTTTGTAGGAGCTTTTCATATGTCCTTGGTTTATGTTTTATAAGTATTTTCTCCAGTTATGTTTATTGTCTTTTAAAATTTGTTCAGTGCAGGATTTTCCAAATTTTTTCACATCTAATCATCTGTATTTTATACCTTCTGTGTTGTGTTGTGCTGAGAAAGACTTTCTTTCCTCAATCCCAAAATCATGAAAATCTGTCTTCTTTATGGAAACAGCTTTTTTTTTTTTTTTTTAAAGAGCCATTTAGATATGTGGATTTTGTGTGTGTTATGAAACAGGTACCTAAATTTGCTTTTGTTTTTGCTTTTCCAGCTCAACCAATTATACCATTTATTGAAGAATCCATCTTTCCCCAACAATTTGAATTAGAGTCTTTATTATACCCTCACTTTGCATACTTGCAGACCTTTTCTGGATTCTCTTCTGTAGCAATGATCTATTTGTCTATTTCTTACAAATACTAACTTACAAATAGTAATTTACAATTTAAATTACAGTGGTGTTATGATACTTTTTTTTTTGGGGGGGGGGCAAGTCCTCCCAATTATATTTGAAATTGCCTTCCTTTTCTTACATGTTTACTTTCTTAAACTTTAGAAACACCCTAACAAGTAACAACAGAAAAGGGGGGATTTTAATTAGAATTACATTTACTTAAAGATTACTTAAAGAAATTAAATATCTTTATAATATTGAGTCTTCCCATCTAGGTTCATGGTATAACTCTTAATTTCTTAGGTTTGCATACACATTTTTAAAGGAATTTTTAAGGATTTTTTAATGTTTTCTTATTGAATTATACAATACTTATTGAAGTACTTATTATACTTACTGAAGTATAGCTTGATTAATTTTTGTGACGCTAATATATTGCTGTAACCACCACCTGGAGGGAGACATAGAATATTACCCGAACCCTAGGAGCTTCCCTCATGTGCCCTCCCTTACCTCCCTAAGGTAATCACTGACTTCACCATAGAGTCATTTTATCTGGTTTTTAATTACATAAAGGAACCCTTTCAATATACTCTTCCGTGTCTGGCTTCTTTTGCTTAACATTATGTTTGTGAGATTCTTCCATGCTTTTGTATACAGTTCACTCCAGTAGTCCACTCCTTGTCACTATCGTATAATAATTCATTGTATAGATATTTTATAATTTTATATGCATACCATTGTTTATGGGGTCCTAGGGTTATTTCCAGTTTGAGGCCATTTATTATTTGTTGTACTATTATGCTTTTATGAATACTCATACATTCATGATATGTACACGTTTCTGTTGGGTATATATATTTAGGTGTAGGATTACTGAGTCATAGAATTGGTGTGTGGTCAACTTTAGTAGATACTGTCTATATTAGTGTCCAAAGTGGTTGCACAAATCGATGCTTGTACCAACTTAGCAAGAGTGTTCCTGTTGCTCCATATCTTCACTATCACTTGATATTTGCAGATTTCGTTTTCCATTTTAGACATTTCAGTGAGTGTATTTTATGTTTCCTGGAATATTAATATTTCTATGCAAGGCCCATTCAAATTTTGTCCTTTTTTTGGGATGGAGTTTTGCTCTTGTTGCCCAAGCTGGAGTGCAGTGGCGCAATCTCGGCTCCCTGCAACCTCCACTTCCTGGGTTCAAGCGATTCTCCTGCCTCAGCCTCCCGAGTGGCTGGGATTACAGGCGCACACCACCATGCCCGGCTAATTTTTTTGTATTTTTAGTAGAGACGGGGTTTCACCATATTAGCCAGGCTGGTCTTGAACTCCTGACCTCAAGTGATCCGCCAGCCTTGGCCTCCCAAAGTGCTGGGATTACAGGCGTGAGCCACCACGACTGGCCGTTTTGTCCATTTTTAATTGGACTATCTCCCTTCTAAATGATTTTTTTCCTTTTTAAAAAATTTTTAAGTTCGAGGGTACATGGGCAGGTTTGTTACGTAGGTAAACTTGTGTCATGGGGGTTTGTCCTTCTAAATGATTTTTCAGATAAATGTACCACAACATCTTCTGCCACTGTGTGGCTTGCCTTTTCACCTCTTAATGCTGCATTGTGATAAATGTCTGTTTTTCATTTTAGTGGAATTCTGTTTATCCACTTTTTACTTTTGGGGTAGTGATTTTGATCAATCTTTTACTTTAGGGGTAGTGATTTTGATGTCCTATTTAAAAGTGTGTAATTATCCCATGGTCATAAAGCTGGTCTCCTGTGTTTCGTTCCTTCCTTTATTGTTTTATCAGTCACATTTAATTCGTGATCCATTTGGAATTTTTTTTTGTTTATGATGTGAGGTAGGAATTCCGTTTTCTCATATTGTGTTGAAGATGTTTGTGTTTGTGTTTATGAGCTCAGTTGGCCTATAATTTTCTTTTATTGTATTGTTCTTGGCTTATTTTTATATAAAAGTTATGCAGTCCTATAAAAGAAGTGAGTGTCCCCTCTTTTTCTGTTCACTAGCAGAGTTTGGCAGTTGGAAGAATTTACTGGTGAAACCCATCTGAATCTGAAGTTTTATTTTGAGATTCTTTATTTTGTGTGTGTGTGTGTGTGTGTGTATGTGTGTATTTTTTTTTTTTTTTTTTTTTTGAGACAGGGTCTGGCTTTGTCACTGAGGCTGGAGTGCAGTGGTGCAATCTCGGTTCACTACAACCTCTGCCTCCCAGGCTCAAGCCATCCTCTCACCTCAGCCTCCAAGTAGCTGAGACCAGAGATGGATGCCACCACACCTGCCTAATTTTTTTGTATGTTTTGTAGAGACGGAGTTTTGCCATGTCACCCACACTGGTCTCAAACTCCTCAGCTCAAGTTATCCGCCCGCCTTGGCCTCCCAAACTGTTGGGATTACAGGCGTGAGCCACCTCATCTGGCCTCCATTTCTCTAATGGGTATAAGACTTTTCAAACTTCCTTTCTTATTCAGTTTTGGTGAGTTGTGGCTTTTCTAGATATTTGTCCATTTTATCCAAATTTTCAAATTGATTGACATAATCAAGTTGTTCATAGTATCTTTTTACTGTCTTTTTACTATTTGTAGGATCTATAGTGATAATTAACATGTTTTTCATTTCTGGTGCAATAATTTGTGCCTTCTCTCTTCTTCTTGCTAGTTTATTAGTCTTTTCAAATCCATCTCTTACATTACTTTTTATTATAAATTTCTTTCCCATTTTATTGATTTATGTTCTTAATTGTAGTGTTTCCTTCCTTCTACTTTTTTGGATAGATTTATTGTTCTTCTAAATTTCTTGGTACAGTTGATACTCACCTTTTCTTCTTTTGTAGTCTGTGCACTAAATCGTATTATTTTCTGTTTAGGCAATAACTGCATCCCACAACTTTGACATGTATTGTCATTATCATTCAGTTGGAAATATTTTCTAATTCTCATTGATTTTTTTTCTTTTACCAGAAAGGATTGTTTATTTTATATGTATATACTATACATATATCATATATATTTTTGTATTATATTAAATAATATACTTATTATTTAGGAATGTATAATTGCTTGTCAAATTATCTTCTTGTAATTGATTTCCATTTTATTCTACTTATATTAGAGATCATATTCTGAATTATTTAATCCTTTGAAAAGTTGAGACTTGCTTTATGTCCCAGCATTTCTATGTTGGTAAAGGTGACATACAAACTTGAAGAAATGTGTATTCTGAAGTTGTGTGTGTTGTTCTTCTTTATGTATCAGTTAAGTCCAGTTTGATATTTGCATTGTTCACATCTATATCTATACTATTGTTTTGCTCCCTGTTTTGTCAGTTGTGGGAAAAGATGGGTTAAAATCTCTTAATCATAGATTTGCCTATTTCTCTTTAATTCTTTTAATTTTTGCTTTCTATGTCTATAGGCATTGTTATCAGATCCATACAAAAATCTAGGATTGTTATATATACCTTCCTGTTGAATTTTAAAACCTCCCTCTTTATTTCTAGTAATACTTCTTGTCTTAGTCTGTTTTGTCTGTTAGTATATAGGTATACCAGCTTTCATTTGCTTATTGTTCCTATGGTATAACTTTTTTCAACCTTTTGCTTTGAATCTTTATGTTCTATTTGTTCTTATATGTAAGGTGTATTTTTCCCCCAGGAGAATATAGCTGAATATTGTTCCTTTGCCCAGCCTGACAACATTTATCTTTTAATTGGAATATCTATAATAATGGATATATTTATGTTTAGATCTATCATCTTACATTTTTTTGGTCCCATCTATTCTTTATGCCTTGTTTTTGATTAAGCACGTCTTTTTTATCCCATTTTCCTCCTCTGTTAACTTATAAGTTATACATTATTTTATTCTTCTTATAGTGTTACCATACAGATGTAAACATGCACTCTTGCATTATTAAGATCTACTTTAATTTTGTGTTTTCATCATTTTTTGGACAATGCAAGAACTTTTCAAAACTAGCTTCAGTTACCCTTATTTGTGTTATTATAATGTTAATTCTGTATATATTTAGAACCCCACAAGACGTCACTAGCATTGTTTTAAACAGCTTATTCGTTGAGAATCACCTACATATTCACACTTTCCAGTATTCTTCATTCTTTTCTCATTAACTTGCTGCCATCTTTTTTCCTTTTGCCTGAACATCTGTCTTTATTTTTTAGCACTTGACTGCTAACAATGAATTTGCTCATTATTTTGTGTGACTGCAGCTGCATTTTACCTTTATTTTTATTTTATTTTATTTTTTTAGATGGAGTTTCGCTCTTTTGCCCAGGCTGGAGTGAAGTGGCGCAATCTCAGCTCACTGCAGCCTCCTCCAGTTTCAAGTGACTCTCCTGCCTCAGCCTCATGAGTAACTGGGATTACAGGTGCCCGTGACCACGCCTGGCAGATTTTTGTATTTTTAGTAGAGATGGGTGTTCACCATGTTGGCCAGGCTGGTCTCAAACTCCAAACCTCGTGATCTTCCCATCTCGGCCTCCCAAAGTGCTGGGATTACAGGCATGAGCCACTGCACCTGGCCTTACCTTTATTTTTGAAGGATGCTTTGCTTAGTATAAATTTTAGACTTGTAGCAATTTTAGCATACTAAAGATATCATCTGTTTTCTGGCTTCCATCATTTCAGTTGAAAAATCAGTCAGTCTGATGTTGTGCTGTATAAGGTAATTTGTCCTTTTTTTCCAGTTTCTTTTTAAACTTTCTCTTATGCTGGGCCAGGCGCGGTGGCTCACGCCTGTAATCCCAACACTTTGGGAGGCCGAGGAGGGTGGATCACCTGAGGTCAGAAGTTCAAGACCAGCCTGGCCAACATGGCGAAACCTCGTCTCTAATAAAAATACAAAAATTAGCCAAGTGTGGTGCTGCATGCCTGTGATTCCAGCTACTTGGGAGGCTGAGGCAGGAGAATCGCTTGAACCCAAGAGTCAAAGTTTGCAGTGAGCAGAGATCGTGCCACTGCACTCCAGCCTGGGCAACAGCGAGAGACTCCATCTCAAAAAAATAAAAAATAAAATTTTCTCTTAATGTAGTGTTATGTGGGAAGTTGAAAAAGAAAAATAAAGAAGGCTGGGCACAGTGGATCACACCTATAATGTCAGGATTTTGGTAGGCTGAGGCAGGCAAATCGGTTGAAGCCAGAAATTGAGACCTCCCTGGGCAACATAGTGAGACCCCTGTCACTACAAAAAATGTAAAAATTAGCCAGGTGTTGTGGTGCATGCGGGTAGTCCTAGCTACTCAGGAAGCTGAGGCAGGAAGATCTCTTGAACCCAGGAGCACGAGGCTGCAATGAGTGATAGCACCATTGGTGACTATCCAGCCTGGGTGACAGAGTGAGACCCTATCTCTAAAAAAGAAAGAAAAGAAAAAGAAAATTTTCTCTTTGACTTAGATTGTCAGCATTGTTATTCTATGTGCCTACATTTAGTTTTCCTTGTATTTATTTTGCTTGCTTAGGAAAGCTTCTGGAATCTGTAGACTGAGGTATTTTATTTTGGAAAATTCTCGACCAATATTTTAAAAATATTGCTACTTCCCCATTCTCTCTTCTCTTTCTGGGACTCTTAATTACAAATATGTTAGACATTTCACTATGTCCCATGTGTCTATTTTGCTATTTGCTGTATATTCTTTTCTATTTTTTCTATATTCTTTTCTCTCTCTGCCTCAATTTGATTGTTTTCTATTGACCTTTCAGGTCACAAATCATCTGTTATATGTGTTACACCTGCTTGTTACCCATTTATTGAATTCTCAATTCATTATTGCCTTTTTAATAATTTTTAAAGTTTGAAACAATCTTAAACTCCAAAAAGTTGCAAGTGTATTACAGAGAACATTTTTTTCTCAACGAATTTTGAAATTAAGTTGCCAGCCTGATGTAGCATCACCTGCAAGTGATTTCCTGTGATTTTTCTACAAATAAGGACATTTTCCTGCATAACCATAATATAATCATCAAAATTAGGAAATTAACCCTGATGTATTCTTTCCCTCTAAACGTCTATTCCTATTGAAGTTTTGCCAGTTGCCCTAACAGTGTCTTTTATTGGAAAAGGATCCAATCAGAATCATGTATTGCATTTAGTTATATCCTGTTCCTCAGTCTTTCTTCAACTTTCCTTGCCCACTCACTCCAACACCCAACTGTGCTCTGCCACCCACATACATACAGATGCCATCCTTATCAGCTCAACCTATAACACCCTGCACTGGGCCATCCTCCCAACCAGAGACACCTTCCTCACTCCATTCAACCTTTAACATTTCATCCTAGGACACCCTCCTACATGGAAGCCTTCTTCATGCTGCTTAGGCTATGACACCTTATGCCAGGTCACCCCCATGCATGGAAGGCCTACTCACCCCAGTCAGGCCCTGACTCTTCACACAGGGCCTCTCCCCATGCCTCCCCCTGCTGCATGGATGCCCTTCTTAACCTGCTTAGATTATGGCACCACATACCAGGCTGCTCTTCCATGGATACTTTTTTCTCTTGACTCAAGCCCTGTAACTGCTTGCCAGATTGCCCCCATAGTGTAAGATATTTCTCACCCTAGTGAAGTTCCAACACACCTCAATGGGCAATTCTCCTATGCAGATGCCCTCCATGCCCTTACTGGAGGCCATTGCATCTCCGTCAATACACACATACTGTGGTATAAATGTCTACCTCATCCTGCCCTACCAACAACTTTAAAAGTGCATAGTTCAGG
The DNA here is from genome assembly GCF_028858775.2 of Pan troglodytes. Taxonomy (NCBI): domain Eukaryota; kingdom Metazoa; phylum Chordata; class Mammalia; order Primates; family Hominidae; genus Pan; species Pan troglodytes. Next base: position 25,842,899 of record NC_072409.2, on the reverse strand, counting down.
AAAAAAAGGGAAGAAGAGGAAGAAGAGAAAAAGGAAAGAATTCTAGAATTTCTGTTTTGTTAATAGATTCCAATGCTCTAGTAAAATTCTCTGTCTTTTCATTATTTTCTTTAACATACTCAAATTATTTTTGTGTCAGAGAACTTGAATAATCCATGTTATCTGTAGGCCTATTTGTATTGCCTGATCTTTCTTTTAGTTTTCATTCATTTGGTCTTGTTTTATGGTGTGCCTGTTAACTTGCTATTGAATGCTGACCACTGTGTATGAAAACTTTTGAAGATGTTATCTTCCTCAAGAAAAGATTTAAATTTCTGCTAGCCAGCACGTAAGGTGGGTGGATCACTTTAATGCAGTCAAGACTGATCTATTTCCAGTTTATGTAACTCTTACAGTTAAGCCCTTCCTGGATTTCAAATGAAAGCTGGATTGTCCAAGGCATCTCTCCTCTTTGGAAGGCCCCCACCTGAATTACTATTTTTGACTCCTCAGTGCCATGCAATTGCCTCTTGGTGATTTCTTTCTGCTTGGCTTTTCTGTATCGTTTCTCCATATGTGGCTTAAGATCAGCAATTTCTGGAAGGAAAATTATATGTGGAGTGTTAACTCATTTTTCTGTGGTTTCCTTCCTCCAGGATCTCAGTCTCTCAAGCGCTGGCTGGCCGCTTGGTAGCCCTGCACTTGAATGTTCATGTACCTGTTCCACTGAGATTGCTGTAGACTTCAGGCTGCTGCTTTCTGTTTGGGTTCTATGTCCTGCACTGCAGCTCTGCAAATGCCTTAAGAGAAAAACATGGTGACCAGAGCAGGAATCACCTCTATGTATTTCCCTTCTTTCTGTAATTTTTGCTTCTTGAGTTCTGGTTCCTTTGACTGTGTTCCAGTGAATTTTATCAAGGTTGATTCTCAGCTGGAAGAAGAGTATAATACCAGCGACTTCATCATAGGCCTAAGTGGAAGTCCTCCACGTGCATGAATTTAAGTTTTCTATACATCATGCCTTCTTTGTTTGTTCTTTATTTCTTTTGTTAACCAGTTCTAACTTTTACTAGATAGATTGCAGGTGTTGGATTTTTGGTTCAAGATTTTATTCCATTATGCTTCATCTATTTCACAATCCTTAAAAAAAAAAAACCTTCAATGAGATATATTTTACATACAATATACAGTCCTTTAACAATTGTATTCAGCTTTATTGCCACATTACTGAATGTTAAAAATAAATGTTTGCTCCTCGCTATGTCTTATACCCTGTATCTTCCCCTTTGTTCTATCCATTTTTCATTTTGCCGGCAAATATCTGTAACTAATTCTTTTAAAGATAGGGTGGGTGCTTGGATGCTACTTCTTTCATGATTGAAAATATCTTTATTTTGCCCTAGCATTTGAATGCTGCTTTAGGTAGGTAATAAATTTCTTCATTTACAGTCTTTTTCCCTCACAACTCTGAGGAGACTATGTCTTTTTTTTTTTTTTTTTTTTAGCCATTTGGTGTTATAGATGAGAAATCTGATTCTTCTCACTATGTTGACAGCTCTAGTGCCTCTTGGTGGCTTTTTTTTTTTTTTTTTCCTGCCTACCAGAAAAGATTGTAGAGTTTTTTCTTTGTTCTTAGACTTTGGAAATTTCACCAAGATATGTTTACATGTATGTCTTCTTTCAGTATTTCTATTTGATAGTTCATGAACCTTAATATCCTAAAGTTTCAAATCTTTCTTTGATTAATGGAACTTTTCTTATATTATTTGTTTCATCCTTACACGTTTTTCCTTTGAATTCTTAGGATAGATATTCAGTCTCCTGGATCTGTCTTTCATATCTCTTAACTTCACCCTCATAACTTCTTATGTCTTTGCCTGCCCTGTAGGGAAGAGTCCTTCTAGCTCACTAATTTGCCTTTAGCCATGTTCATTCTAGTACTCAGCTCATCTATTGTTTTTAAAATATATTTTTCAATCATCTTAAATTTCCAGGATCTTTCTTGTTTTCCTGCTTTTCCTTTTCCAGTAAAGACTGTTCTTATTTTAAGGATGTTATCCTCTCAAATCTCTAATGATATATTTGAAATGTCTAATTTTTTGTCTTTGGTTTTCCGGATTAAGTCTCCTTTCAGGGGGACGAGTAGGGAACGTGAAATTAGCTTTTCTGCTTGCGTAGCTTGGTGACTGTCATGCTACTGGTTTTCCCCATTGCCAAGTGATGCTTATGTACTCACATTTTAAAATTCAGGTCTAGATTGATCATTAATGGTAATTGATAGGGATTTCCTTAGCTATTGCTAAAGGCTCCTGTCTGATAACACTTGGATCGAGCTCTCATTTCTGCAGGCCATGGTTGAGCACAGGGTTCTGCAAGTGGACTTCAAGCAGCTATGATAAGTGGCTGAAGAAGTGTTCATGAATAGGCTTCCCTTCAGGGTGCCTGAGCTGGCAACAGGCTGGGAAACTGGAACTGTCCCAGTGATAGACACTAGGAAGGTGTTATTTGAGAGATGGCAGCGTTCAGGGATTTCTTTGCTTTTCTTAGCTGCTTTGCTTTTTCCCTTGTCTGTGTCCAATGGGACTGCCCAGAGTTACCAGAGGCAGTGCTCCCTTTCCTTTCTCTGGCCCCTCAGGGTGGCTTCCACAGCAAATATCCCTCACTTCACGCAGCCGTACTTGCCAGCACTTGTGCTGGTGGTAGATGATGTAAGGGCATCCGCAGCCTAAACTACCACTATCTCATAGTCCCTTCTTTCTCTCAGCCCAGCTCCTCCTCACCTTAAGCTCGGGGTTTGTCCTGTCCTCTGGCAGAAAAAATCATTCACATCTTCGTTTAGTAGTTCCCTCTTTTTCCTGTGTTCAGTTATAAGTTACTACCTTTGTTTGTTTCTTCACCAATATAGTCTTTTAAAAATATTCTCAGCAGCATAACACAACTCCTACCTCCAAAATTTTGAAAGCAGTTTATTAAGTAAATGAAATTTAATCCATAAATATAATCATGAACGAACCATATATGTCATTTAATCATTTTCACATCATTTCTGTCCCATTATGTAAGCAGACGAGTATTCTTTATTTGTTTCACTGTGTACTGGGATTTAGGTTTCCTTTTTCAATGTGTAGTCTCTGTCCTGTGATTTTAAGAAAATTTTAAGAAGAAATTATTTAGCGGTTTAATGTGATAACTAATCATGTTTGAAACAATAGTGGTCATCTAAACAAAGCAGGCTTAGTTATTCTTATTGAAGGTTCATCTGAGTACATTTGGGGGACCAAGGCATTTTTTCATAAGCACAAGCTACTGTCTAAATTGCATTCTTTACTGAGAATTTTATCCTTATAGTACCTGATTCTTTCACTGTAGTGACTCAAGCCTGGAGTCAGAGACCCAGGTTCAAATCCTGGCTCTTCCACTTATTAACTCCATAATTTAAACAGCCCAGTGCCTGGCACAGAGAGGGTACCTTGGTAAATATTGGATGAGTGAATATATGAAGTTACTTACGTGTATGAGGCTGAGTTTCCTTACCTTGAAAACAGGAATAACAAAGGGATTGCTTATGGATTATAGACAATTTATGTAAAACCTCTTGGCATATAGTAGGCATCAATTAGTGCTATGTATAACAATAATAAATTTTATACAAGAGTCCTTTTATTAATATCAAGTAAGTCCCACAAGTAATAGGAGTTATCCAGGTTGATGGGGTGGTGAGAGAAGTCTACCTACAAGACACAGTTGCTTCAGATAGTTTCCAGCATTTTTTCTTCCTCTCTTGCTGTAAACATTTATTAAAGCAGAGTATGTTCAACAGTTCTGGGCAGGATCAAGATTGAAAGCACAAAGACATGGTCCTAAGGGGCATGCAAACCAATTGAAGAGACCTTCTGGACACAATGAGAACACACTCCTAAAAAATAGTAAAGCAAATGTGAGGCATAGACTGAAGAAGAGAATAAGGGAGTTGAGTGAGTGTGAGGAAAGGTTATGTAAAAGTGGATTTCGAATTGAAAAAAAAGACGGTATTTTGATTGGCGCAAAGACCATGTGAAGGCCGGGTGCGGTGGCTCACGCCTGTAATCCCAGCACTTTGGGAGGCGGAGGTGGGCAGATCACCTGGGGTCAGGAGTTCTAGACCAGCCTGGCCAACATGATGAAAACTCATTTCTACTAAAAATACAAAAATTAGCCGGGCGGAGTGGTGGGCACCAGGAGTCGCAGCTACTTGGGAGGCTGAGGCAGGAGAATCGCATGAACCTGGGAGGTGGAGGTTGCAGTGAGCCAAGATTGCACCACTGCACTCCAGTCTGGGCAACAGAGCGAGACTCCATCTCAAAAAACAAACAAACAAACAAACAAAAAACAAAAAACAACCATATGAAGATTGCTCAGGCAGTGCATGGGGAAGGTGTAGTGTGGGTGTCCTGGTGCAGACAGATCCTGGGGATGGTAGGAGACTGGTAGTTTGGTATAGAGGAGATGCTCAGAGGGAGCAGTGAAAGGTGAGGTGAGGGAGGTAAAGTGAACCCAATTTGCACTTCACCTTGGTCATTGCATTAATTTTTCATTTTGCTGTTTCCCACAGCCCTAGCCAGTTAGCACCTTGTTTGAATACATTCATCAATAGCCCAGAGAGGGTGAGAACTATTAGATGAAGTGTTTTTACTTTGAGATGCTCTACCTTGACTTACAATTTGAACAGATTAAGCCTGGTTTTAGCAGATCACAGGGTCTTAAGAAAAGCCAGCTAAGGGTTGTGAGCTAGTTATTCCTTTGGCAACCAACACTTAAAATTGGACATGTTGAGACCTGTCTTTATCTGAAGTAATTATGGCAAGTTAAACCATGTTCCCTTTCCTCTGAGGAGATGTGAGCCCCTCTGAAATATTCCTCCCTCCTTCCTACAATTTTTCTCTCACTTGACCTTCCCTTCTGATTCAAAGCTGGTTGATGGGTTGTGGAATCAGGATTTAAACACCTCTCTCTATCAGTTTTGTGAACAAAACTTAAAAAAAAAAAAATGCTAACACAGAGCCGGCTGCAGTGACTCATGCCTGTAATCCCAGCCCTTTGGGAGGCAGAGGGGGGTGGATCACCTGAGATCAGGAGCTTGAGACCAGCCTGGCCAATATGGTGAAACCCCATCTACTAAAAATATAAAAAATTAGCCAGACGTGATGGCAGGTGCCTATAATCCCAGCTACTCGGGAGGCTGAGGCAGGAGAATCGCTTGAACCCAGGAGGCGGAGGTTGCAGTGAGCCAATATCCCACCATTGCACTCCAGCCTGGGCAATAAGCGCAAAACTTCGTCTCAAAAAAAAAAAAAAAAATGCTAACATCGTTTAATTCAAGGCTGCCCATGATGGCACACAAGACATTTGAAAATGTAAATTACAAATAAATGATAGGTCTTCATGTGCTAAGGGTATATAATTTTTTATTTGCTTTCTCTTTCTTCCTTTGGATTGTTGTTGTTGATAGAAATGCTATTTTTTCAGTGAAAATTTTAGATAGAACAGTCTTTGATTTTCAGCATTTATTTTTATACTTCTATTATTGGAATGCCTGCATTAGTACATAAGCTAGTATATATGGCAAAATTGTTGGGATTAAATGCAAGCTTACTGCATTGATTCCATGCTATAAGTATTGTTCCCTACTTATTCTAATATATACAGATAGATATAGATATACATATACTTTAATAGACATTTCATGTTTTAAAGTGTTGTCTTTTAGAGTTTTCTGTTATTTATCATCCCAAGATGTAATTCTCTAAAGAAGGGAATGGCAAATTATTTTAATGCTTTTATTGTTTTTATTTCTAGCTTATTCCACTAAGCTCAACAAATTTCCTGTATTTAATATTAATGATGACTTGAATGATCTGTGTACCAGTGCAGTAAGCCCAAATACTACCAAAGCCACGCGGTACGCCTTGAATGTGTGGCGATATTGGTGCATGACCAACGGGCTCAAAGACCACACAGACATCACCAAGGTAAGGGACTCTTGAGTTTACTTCTTTCAGCCAACTTCACTGAGCTTCCAAATGCCAGGCACTGTGCTAAGCATTGTAGGGAACACAGAACGGTGGCTTTCTGCCTGGGGAAACTTTGGAAGAACATGAAATAGAAAAAATCCACACACAAAGCAGAATTTAACAAGCGTTTTATGAATTTATAGATTGGAAATGCCTGAAAAGTTCAGATGGCTAAATTAATTTCAATTTGGTAAAACTGGAGAGAGAATTGATATTTAAGTGTTTTTTTTTTTTTTTTTTTTTTGAGGAAAGATAGGATTTTAGTAGAATTAGATGAGGACGGGAGCCTTCTAGGCTGAGTGATGTGAGGAAGAATAAAATTTGGGGAGACAGACTCACTTGACTACAGCAGAGGCCTCATATCTTGGTATCAAAGACAATAAAACCAGATTCTGATAACCCTTAAGTGCCAGGCTAAAATCTTGTGAACACTGGAAAATCACTGAAATATCTTGTTTTGTTTTTGCTAAGGAGAGACTTTATTTGAAAGGATTATTGCAGGGGCAGAGAAAGGGACTATTGTAGTAGGGAAAACACTGTGACCATAAAATCTGCAAGCATCCTAAGGATTAGACAAAAGGGAAACCACTGAAGTTGTTTGAGAGAGAAGAAACATAATGAAAGTGGTATTTTAGGGAAATAATTGGAAGTGATGAGCAAAAAGTTAATTAATGTCCTTGGTCCTCCATTTCCCCATTTGTAAAATGAGCTCTTAAATTTCTTCCAACTTGAAAGCCAGGGGTACTGGCACACACCTGTAACAGTCCCAGTTACTTAGGAGGCTAAGGCAGGAGGATTGCATGAGCCCAAGAGTTCAGGGCTACAGTGTGCTACAACCATGACTGTAAATAGCTACTGTACTCCAGCCTGGGCAACATAGCAAGACGCTGCCTCTAAAAAACAAACAGGAAAACTGAAAAACTCATCCAACTTGAAATGCTTGAGGTTTGTAAATCGAAGGAAAAAATCTTGGACATGTGGAGATAGAACATAAAGGTACTGTATTTTGATTTGACTGCATTGAGTCTAAATCAGATTTGCAGATGGAAATGGCCAAAAAAGAGTTAGGAATGTGGGACTTAAAACATGGTGGAACTGTTAAAGCTGGAAGTATACATTGAAAAGTCTTGCAAATAGAGGTCATAGTTGAAGCCCAAGGGCAAGTGAGATCTCCAGGTTTGAGTGATGTGCTTAGGGAATCAACAACAGATGAAATAGGACAGGAAACCCAGGTTTCTACTTCTGGCACCATGGTACACTACATAGTGTGAGGGGCCTTTCTACTGTACTTGAAGACAGGGAAACATCCATGGGACCAAAAAAAAAAAAGTGCAACAGAAGCAGTGACCAGTAAGCACATATGAAAGGCAGGGTCCTGTCTGAGAGCATATGTTGATAACATTATTTTAAAAAGGGAAGATGAGCTGATGAATCCTTGATGAAAAAGAGGACCTGAAAGGGTCCTAAAGTGGTTCTAGGTAGGTAGCATACCCTGGCTCCTGGCAAAGTCATATGATAATACTCTTTTAAGGGAAATATCCAAAATGTAGGTGCTCAGGTTTTTTTGCAGATTCAGAGCAACTACATATGTGCTCGTTAAAAAAAAACAAAAAACAAACAAACAAACAAAAAAAACAGCGCTGAAGGAAATAAACCACAATGCATGAGGATGAATAAAAACAACAAACAACAGATTTAGACACGAAGGCCTTTAGATAGCAGATTATAGACTATATATGAAAACATATAGAAATACGCAACAATATACTAATCACAGTAATCTAGCAGATTTAAAAACAAATTGAAATTTCCATTTCTTGCCAGAATTACCCTCCTAGAAAACCAGACACAACATGTGAAACAACTCTTTTTAGACAGAATGGGCTGCACAGAATGTGAGCCCTAAGGCACAGGAAACAAGTGAGAGGAGCGCTGTCATCTCAGGATTTCTGCCTGGAGGCAATTTCTGAACTGCAATGAAGGGAGGGGAATCTGCTCAGAGTTTGGCAATCTCACTAATTTGAGGGGAGGCAGAGATCACAGTTTAGAAAGGCTGAGGATACAAGTTCACTAGAAAGAAATTTCACCGTTTATTGAGAAAAAAACGACAAAATTCAGAATCCAGTATTGTAAATTTCACAATTTCTAGTATCCAATCAAATATTACTAGACATGGGAGCATGTGACTCATACATGGGAGAAAAATCAGTTAAGTCTTTCACTTCAGCCAGTTTGGAGAGCCAGATTTACCCTTATTCTTGAACAACCATAAAACAGATGAAAGACATAAAACAATGTTTTTCAAGGCATTATATAATAGGCTAAGGACAGTGACCTCCGAGAGACAGCAAACAAGGTAATACCTGTGACTGCTCCAGCTTACTGCCTTGAGAGAATTAATAGTAGGTTTGTGGTACAGGGAGGGAGAATCCAATCAGAGCCCAGAGGACTTGCTGAGTTAAGGAAATGGAGCTGAGAGTCCAGAGAGACCAACATGGCTAAAGTTGTCATGACAGAGCACTCAAAACTAGAGAGCTGCACAGCAACATAACCTAAGAGCTCTGAAGATAATCTCCCTCAAATACTCAGCTGAATACTGATCAACATATGTGTGTGAGGAAGCTATCTGAGGCTGACAAAGAACTGCCTGAAGAGATTAGAGGGAACAGTACTTGGCACTCACACAGAATTGGAAACTGTACCTGTTCCCACCAGCCAAACTGGAAAAACCTCAGTATTCATGGGGTACTCAGAAAGGACTTGCATCAGGTATGGGGAATAATTAGCCCTAGACAGAGCACTGCTCTAATCCCATCCAAGAAATCTTGAAAATGCTTTGATCCAAAATGAGGATCTCACAAGGATCCAAAAGGAACAAAGCATTTTCAAGTAACTTAATCATGTCCCAGAACAAAGTTTCAGAATATGTATAGTAATGTAAAAATATCTAGAACACAAGAGATAAAATTCACAATGTCTAGCATCTAAACAAAAATTATCAGACATGCAACAAAGCAAGAAAATACATCCCTTAAAGGATGACTCCATCAAAACCAGGCCAGAACTAACTAGATTATCTAACTAGAAGACAAGGACATTAAAACAGTTATTGTAACTATATTTGATAAGTTCAAAAATTTAAGTAGAGACATGGAAAATATGAAAAGGACCAAAAATGAACTTACAGATATAAAACTACAATGTGTGATGAAAAATAAATGCTTACACATATTTTACTTAGAGAAGAAAATATGTGAACTTGAATGTATAGCAATAGTAACTATGTAAAATGAAACACCGAAAGAAAAGAGAATTTTTTTTTTATTTTGAGACAGAACCTTGCCCTGTCACCCAGGCTGAAGTGCAGTCCAGTCATAGTTCACTGCAGCCTCAATCTCCTGGGCTCAAGTGGTCCTTCCACCTCAGCCTCCTGAGTAGCTGGGACCACAGGCATAAGCCACCACACCGGGCTAATTTTTTTTTTTTTTTGTACAGACGATGTCTCTCTGTGTTGCCCAGACTAATCTCAAACTCCTGGGCTCAAGCTATTCTCCTGCCTTGGCCTCCCAAAGTGCTGGGATTACAGACATGAGCCACCATACCCCACCTGAGAATTTTAAAAAATAATCAGAACATTACTGACATGTGGGAAAATTTCAAGGAGCCTAATGTACATGTAATTGGCATCCCTGAAAAAGAGAAAAGGAGGAGGAAGAAGTAACCAAATTACTTAAAATCAATGATAAAAAGAAAAAAGCAGCCAGATAAAAAAGACATATTATATACAGAGGAACAAAGATAGGGTTGACAACAGATTTCTCATTAGAAACAATGAAAATGAAAAGGCAAGGGGCAATTTCTTTAAATTATTGACAGAAAAATACTTTCACTATCCTCTGTGAAAACAGCTTTCAAAAATGAAGATCAAATAAAGACTTTTCAGGCATTCAAAAATGAAGGAATTTATCATCAGCAGATTCACACTTAGAAAAATGTTAAAGGAAGTCCTTCAGCCAGAAGGAAAATGATACCACATGGAAATATGGATCTAAACAAAGGAATGAAGATTACTGGAAATAATAGCTACATGGGTAAATATGTAAGTTTTTAAAATTTTAAATTTTCTTTCAAAGATCACTGACTTTTTAAATGAAAACTATAACAAGATAAAATGGAATAGTAAAAATATTAAATTTATACAGAAAAAAAGAAAAAAAACTCTCATTAGAAACTGTGCAAACCAGGAGACAATAGAATAACATCTTTAAAAAGCTGAAGGAAAAACTGTCAACATAGAATTTTATATTCAGAGGAAATAAAAATAAAGGTGAAATAAAGACCTTTCAGATGAACCAAAGCTGAGAGAATTCATCACTAAAAGACCTACACAACAATATATATTAAAAGAAGCTCTTCAGGCAGAAGCAAAATTATACCATACAGAAACAAGGATCTCACAAAGGAATGCAAAGTACTTGAAATGGCATATAAAATTTGTTTTTCTCATAACAATATATTGCAAGGTTTATATATGGAGGAAAAAATGCATACAGCAATAGCAAAAAGGATAAGTGGATGAATGAAAGGGTAGTGTTGTAAAGTTCCAACAATATTTGCAGAGTGGTATAGTATTTGAAGGTAGACTGTGATAAGTTAAAGATAGATATTGCAAATCTTAGAGCAAGACTAAATATAAAACAAAGAGATAGAGTGGATAATCCTAATGTGGAAATAAGTGGAACTGTAAAAAAGAAAAATTAAATGGAAAAGAAGAGGAAAAAAGGAACAAAGAACCAATGGAACAAATGAAAAACAAATGGCAAGATATGGTAGCTGTAAACCCAGCTATCTTGATAATTATATCTACCAATGAAAAGAGAGATACTTTCGGACTGGATTTTTTAAAAAAGCAAGGACCAACTATGTGCTATTCACATCTGACTTTAAATATAAAGACTGAGAAATGTTAAAAGTAAAGTGATGGGAGAAAGATATACTATGCAAGCATTAATCATAAGAAACCTGAAGTAGCTGTTAATATCACACAAGGTAGAATTCCACAGAAGGAATTTTAACAGGAAGAAGGAAATTTCATAATGATAAAAACATCAATTCATAAAGAAGACATGAAGATCATGTGTATACACTTAAAGACAGAGCATAAAAGCACATGAAGCAAAAGATGATAAAACTTAAAGGAAAAATTGCAAATCCACAATTGGAGATTTCAGTACTTCTCCCTTGGTAATTTATAGAACAAGTAGACTGAAAATCAGTAGGGATAAGGACTTAACGCTGTCAAACTGACTTAACCTAATTGACATGTATGTAGCACTCCAACCAAGTGCAGAATACAAATTCTTTCCAAATGCCATGGAATATTCACCAAACTAGACCAGTATGGTGGGTCATAAAACAAATCTCAATTAATTTAATTAAAAGGGTTAAAATCATATAGAATATGTTCTCTGTCCACAATAGAATTAAATTATATATATTTAATTCTATATATATATTTTTTATAATTCTATATATATATATATATATATTTTTTTTTTTTTTTTTTTTTTTTTCGGAGACAGAGTCTCACTCTATCCCCCAGGCTGGAGTGCAGTGGCACAATCTCAGCTCACTGCAACCTGTGCTTCCCAGGTTCAAATGATTCTCATGCCTCAGCCTCCCAAGTAGCTGGGATTACAGGTGCCTGCCACCATACCTGGCTAATTTTTTGTATTTTTAGTAAAGACAGGGTTTCGCCATGTTGGCCAGGTTGGTCTCGAACTCCCGACCTCAGGTGATCCTCCTGCCTCGGCTTCCCAAAGTGCTGGGATTACAGGTGTGAGCCACTGTGCCTGGCCAAATTAAATTATAAATTAATTACAGATAGCTAACTAGAATATACCCAATACTTGGAAGTTAGCATATTACTAATAACCAAAGGACCAAGAAGAAATCACAAAGGAAGTTATAAAATGTCTTGAACTGAATGAAAATTAAATCACCACTTACCAGAATTTGTGAGTTGTAGCTAAAATAATGTCTAGAGAAAAAATTTTTAGCTTTAAATGCTTATCAAAGAAGGTCTAAAATCAATGAATGTGAAACAAAAAGAAATAAAAAATATGCTCAAGTGATTCTCCCACCTCAGCCTCCTGAGTAGCTGAGACTACAGGCATGCAACACCATGCCTGGCTAATTTCTAAATTTTTTTAGAGACAAGGTCTCACTATGTTACCCAGGCTGATTTCAAACTCCTGGACTCAAGTGATCCACCTGCCTTGGCCTCGCAAAGTGCTGGGATTACAGGAGTGAGCCACTGTGCCCAGCCCAGTTTTTATTTTATTCTTTCCCACTTGGTGTCATCAGCCCCATGACCAGTCTTTGACTTCTCTTTGGTCATTTTTACATCAAGGAAGCCAATTTTATCATCCATAGTGAGTCTTGACATGGTGAATCAATTCAGAATGGTTACTAAAGGAAAATGGTTTCTTGCGATGTCTTTATAATTGATTGAAACCTTAGTAACCTGGGGGAATAATCACTAACTAAAACTGAGTCAGAGAAAACTAAGGAGGCAAACAACACGGGCCAGAATGAACTGTTTCTTGTGTGCAAACAATATAAGTGTTGTGACTTGACATTTCTCGAGGAATTGCTTTGGCTGTGATTTTACTTTGAAACTTGTAATGTTCTGTGGAAATTAAGAAAAACGTTCTGTATCTTAAGTCAGCTTGGTTCGCCTGGCACTAGGTTAATTCGTTGGTTTAACCCATTTTTTTTTTGTTTTTGTTTTTGTCTTTTGAGACGGTCTTACTCTGTCACCCAGGCAGGAGTGCAGTGGTGTGATCTTGGCTTACTGCAACCTCTACCTCCGGGGTTCAAGTGATCCACCCTCCTCAGCCTTCTGAGAGTAGCTAGGACTACAGATGTACACCACCATGCCTGGCTAATTTTTGTAATTTTTGGAGAGATGAGGTTTCACCATGTTGCCCAGGCTGGTCTCAAACTCAACTCAAGCAATCCCCCCACCTTAGTCTCCCAAAGTCCTGGGATTACAGGCATGAGCCACTGTGCCCCACCTAACCCATGGTTACATAGTGCCAATCATGTATTTCGGGACTTCTGGTATGTGTTAAAGACCCAGTCATAAATGAAATGTAGTTCTTGTCTTCAGGGAGCTTTCAGTCCACTTCAAGAGGTAGACATAAACTAGGTAAGAGAATGTACAACATGGAAAGGACCATAATAAAAATTTAAATTAAGTGCCATGGGATCCCATATGAGAGAATAACTTTGCTTAGGTGATGTAGAAAGTAAAATTTGAGCTAATTCTGGAAGAATGAATAGAGATTTTCCAAATAGAGAAGGTTAGTAGAAAAAAGCATTCTTGGCAGAGGAAGTAGCATGAAAAGGTCTTATGGTTTCTAGTTATGGCAAGAAGTTCGATGAAGCTGGAAAATAGAGTACAAAGGGAACCAAAAGGTCAGGTTACAGAAATAGGGTGTGTACTGGTCATCTACGGCTCCATAACAAACCACTCAAAAATATAGGGACCTAAAGCAACAGCCATTTTATTTGTTCATGATTTGATGAGTGAGTTAGCATTTTGTACTGAGCTCAGCTGAGTACCTCCCCTACTAGTCTCACTTGGGGTACTCATATGGGTGCAGTCATTTGGATGTTAAATGGGAAACAACTTGTCCCCATATTCCCACAGTCTAACTGAGCCAGTGAGAACCTACAAGACAGAAGCAGGCCACGTGCGGTCACACCTGTAATTCCAACACTTTGGGAGGCCAAGGCGGGCGGGTCACTTGAGGTCAGGAGTTAAGACCAGCCTGGCCAACATGGTGAAACCCCGTCTCTACTAAAAATATAACAATTAGCTGGGCATGGTGGTATGCATCTGTAATCCCAGCTACTCAGGAGGTTGAGGCAAGAGAATCGCTTGAACCCGGGAGGTGGATGCTGCAGTGAGCCATGATCATGCCACTGCACTCCAGCCTGGGCGACAGAGTGAGACTCTGTCTTAAAAAAGACAAAAGCAGCAAAAGCAGAACCCCTTGAAGCCTGGGAATTCACACATTCCTTGAAGGCTTGGAATTCACGCATTGTCACTTCTGGTTAAAATAAGTCACGTGGCTAGCCCAGATTCAAGGGGTGGGAAAATGGATTCTACTTGATCGGAGAAGCAGCAAAGTCTCATTGCCAAAGGGTGTGTGTACAGGGAGGGGAATCGTAGCTGTCTTCTTATACTGTCAGAAGCAGATTGTGAAGACTTGCACACAAAGTAAACAGTTTGGAATTTATCTCAAGGGCACAGGAAACTATCAAAGTTTGGCTTTTTGGTTTTTGTTGAAAGCACTAACATAAAAAATAAGATTTTCTACTCAGCACCCCTTACTCAGGAACCGTTCCTCTCTTGTAATCCACATGGTTATTGCAGAAACCATCACATTAGGAGATTGGATAGAATGGACTATCTTTTGGCAAGTTGTTTGAATTAGGGCCAATCAGAATCCTTCTTTTTGGTGTTTTTCTCCTGAAAATGAGAGTTGGTCTCTTGCTAAGCCTGAAGCTTTAAGATGTAAATTTGGGGGAGTGCTAGGTGGCTGTGCTTGCAGCTATGTGAAAAAAGCACTCCGCACAAAGAAGCAGAGGCGAAAGATGAGAATCCTGATGGCCTTGGAGTCCGCTCCTTCTGATATCCCTCTCTGCCTCAGCTTCAAGTTTGGTTTGTCTCTTGGAACCAAAGGAGTCTCGACTACTATAAAGAGAGCTTACCACCTGCAAGTAGGGAGTTGCAAGTGACAACATAAAAATCCAAAAAAAAAAAAAAAATCCAAAGCCAGCTTTGTTTTAGTGCAATGGTTACTGGCAAGTTATTTTAACTGGTTATCGCTGGTATATAAGAAAGCTGTTTTTCTTATAGTTTGCATACAACTAACCTACGCTGATAGCTTTTCAGCTGAATCTCTTGGGGTTTCCTAGACCAACAACCAGATTATCAGAAAGCAATTATATTTTGTCTTTTTCCTTTCCCATATACATGCATATGGATGTGTGTGTATATATAAATTCTTTTTCTTGTCTTATCTGGTTGGTGAGAACCTCCAGAACAGTATTATATAATAACAGTGATATTCAGTAAGCTCTTCCTGTTCCTGACTTTATAAGAAAGATTCGAATGTTTTCATTGTGGGTACAGTTTTTCTAGCTCTTGCCTGTAAATTACACTTCATCGTAGTAAGAGGATCTTTTTCTTCCTATCTAAGTTTGAATTTGAATTTTTAAAAATTTGTAATGGATGTCACATTTTTTCAAATACTTTTCAAGTATGTATAAGTTCATATTTTTGCTTTAATGTGTGAATGTCAATTATATTAAAATATTTATGAAGATGGAGTCATTTTGTGTTCACTTCAGGAGTCAAACACTTCCCATGATGCCCACAGGATAGGTTCGATGCCTCTCTGTGTCTTCCCATAATGCATTGACTGTATTGTCATTAATCCATTCATCCAACAAAAACTCATGGCACTCCTCTATAAAACAAAAAAAGAGATTGAATCATTTTTACATTCTACAATAATCCCCCCTTGTTTTGATGCAGCATCGCTGTACTGCAATCCTAAATTTAACTTGATAATACAGGCATAACCAAACACAGGTGCCGCTGCTCACCACTTGCAAAGCCAGTAACAAAGGTGAGATGCAGTGAAAGGAAAGTGACTTTCTTCCAGAGCTAGCAGTGGGTAAATAGCCAAGGCTAGTGCCTTAAAGAAACCATTTTCAACTTTGGCTGGAGAGAGGAGCTTAAAAAGGGAACTTGGAATGGGAGGCATGCGGGAGTGTTGCTGGGCACAAGGTCTCTGTGTCTTGTTTCAGTGGCTATCTTGAGTCGTGGTCCACCTGGAGCATGGTGGCCTCATCTCAGTAATAGCTGGGTTGTTGACAAACGGCCTTGAGGTAATCTCTGGAATTTGGAAACTGGATCTCCAGGCCTGGTTTCTCTCCACATTAGCCCTGGAACTTCTAAGAAAGCACATAGTTAGATAAGTGTGCCTGGTGTAAGTTGAATAAGTACATAATTAAATAAATGTGCATGGTGTAAGGGAGTGTCTGGTGGGAAAGGAGGGAAACAAAGGGTTTTAAGGTACATTTCAAGGCTACATTCTGAGGCTAAGAGGAAAAGAAAAACAAAACTTTACAATGCATTTTAGCTGGGTCCAGTGGCTCAAGCCTATAATCCCAGCACTTTGGGAGGCCTAGGCGGGCGGATCGCTTGAGGTCAAGAGTTTGAGACCAACCTGGCCAACATGGTGAAACCCCGTTTCTACTAAAAAATACAAAAATTAGCCAGGTGTGGTGGCACACACCTGTAGTCTCAGCTACTCGGGAGGCTGAGGCAGGAGAATCACTTGAACCCAGGAGTTGAGGCTGCAGTGAGCTGAGATCATGCCTCTGCACTCCAGCCTGAGCAACAGAGTGAGACTCTGTCTCAAAAAAAAAAAAAAAAGCATTTCAAGGCTGGGATAGCTGGTTACACAGGCAGTCGTTGTTTTGAGAGGTACCATATGAACTGGAATCTGTGTGTCTCAGAGCCATGCCCTCGCTGTGGGTGGTACTAATGTGCATACATTCTATTTAACCTAATAACATGCAAAATGAAAATTGCTTGTATTTTACTTCGGGGAGTTTATATTTATATACTTTGGGTTTTAAGGTAATATTGGTCAGATTTGGGCTAGAAAAAAATGAAGAGCCTTTCTGTCTTTTTCTATGCTCTGAAACTATTTAAATGAAAAAGAAAAGCTGAACTGATTCCATAAAGGCATCCCTTTAGGAACAATATACATCTTTGACAATCATTTCACACTCTTTGGGGCTATTGAGATCCTTTACCTTTTATTGAACCCATTTTAGTAATTATATTTTGCTAGACAATTGTTCAGGTTATCTAGATTTTCATATTAATATGTATAAAGTATGTGATGTTCTTTCATATTCTTTACTCTCTTCATTTTCTATATAGTCTTTCTTATTCCTAATATGATTTAGGTGTATACACACTTCCTTTCCTCCTTTCTCACTCTCTTTATAAAGTCAGACCTGCTAGAATTTTGTCAACTTTATAGGTCTTTTCAAAGATTACATTTTTATCTATCCCAATTTATTTCTTTTCTAGTCCATTAATTTTTTATTTTTATTGATTCGCTCTCCCTTTTTTTTTTTGAGATAGAGTCTTGCTCTGTTGCCCAGGCTGGAGTGCAGTGGCATGATCTCAGCTCACTCCAATCTCTGCCTCAAGCGATTCTCCTGCCTCAGCCTCCCAAGTAGCTGGGACTGGACTACAGGTGCACACCACTATGCCCGCCTAATTTTTGTATTTTTTTTAGTAGAGAAGGGGTTTCGCCATGTTGGCCAGGCTGGTCTTAAACTGACCTCAAGTGATCCTCCTGCCTCAGCCTCCCAAAGTGCTGAGATTACAGGCATGAGCCACCATGCCCAACCCCACTCTACGATTTTGAGTTTAGTTTACTTTTTCTAGCTTTTTGAGTTGAATAATCAGTTTGCTTATTCTCAATAAAGTTTTCTAACAATGTCATTCAAAACTATGATGTATATTTATTATGTATATTTAGCAATATCTCATACATTTTGATATATAATGTTTTCAGTTCGGTTAATTTTTAATCTATAGTTCAGCTTTTATTTTTGCCTTAATTAAGGGCTATTAGAAGAATGAATGTTACCTGTCCAGTGTCTACTTGATAAAAAAAAAATTTTATTGGGACTTTCTAATTGTCCTAGAATATGTATTCAGCTTGAATAGACCATGAGCAAGGGCTGGTTTGCCCTTCATAGTTCCATCTTGGAGATAAAGCTTTCTTAATAACCAAGCTCTTCCTTCTCTTCCACCTCTCTCTAAATAAGGAGCTCATTCTGTCAAGACAGTCATTAACTTTTTCTTTTTCTTCCTTTTTTTTTTTTTTTTGAGACAGAGTTTCACTCTTGTCACCCAGGCTGGAGTGCAGTGGCGCAATCTCGGCTCACTGTGACCTCCACCTTCCCGATTTAAGCAATTCTCCTGCCTCAGTCTCCCAAGTAGCTGGGACTACAGGCACACACAACCATGCCCAGCTAATTTTATACTTTTAGTAGAGATGGGGGTTTCACCATGTTGGCCAGGCTGGTCTTGAACTCCTGACTTCAGGTGATCTGCCCACCTTGGCCTCTCTAAGTGTTGGGATTACAGGCGTGAGCCACCATGCCCAGCTTTTTCATATCTTTTAAACAAACAACTAATATTGAAAACCTGTGGCTCATTAAACCACAGCTATTTCAGGACCTATTCAGATAAATTCAACGGAAAAATCAAGGAGCATTAACTTGCTGTGCAAAATGGACATATCAGATGTCTTTCCCTACAGCACTATGTCTAGTAACCAAATGTTCTGTGCAGATATCAAGGAAATCAATGATGAAGTTATTCAGAGTTTGTTTAATTCAGGAATTTTTCAGAGAGTTTGGTTGAATTTTATTAAAGGAGAGGGAAGCAAATGATTTGCAAACAAAGAAAACCAAGGGCCTTCCAAGAGGAATAGTGAAAGTTACAAACAACCAATAATAATAAGTGTGTATATATAGATGTATTTGCAGACACACATGTATATATGTGTATGGGGGGGGTGTTCACTACTATTTACACACCCTTTCACGGTCCTCTGCTTTAAGCATTACAGCCTTGGAGAGGGTATTGATTATGAGTTCTGTTTTGCAGATTGAAATACTGAGGTTTAGACCAGGCGTGGTGGCTGACGCCTGTAATCCCAGCACTTTGGGAGGCCAAGGTGGGCAGATCACGAGGTCAGGAGATCGAGACCATCCTGGCTAACACTGTGAAACCCCATCTCTACAAAAAATACAAAAAATTAGATCGAGACCATCCTGGCTAACACTGTGAAACCCCATCTCTACAAAAAATACAAAAAATTAGCCGGGCGTGGTGGCGGGAGCCTATAGTCCCAGCTACTCGGAAGGCTGAGGCAGGAGAATGGCGTGAACCCGGGAGGCGGAGCTTGCAGTGAGCCGAGATCACGCCACTGCACTCCAGCCTGGGCGACAGAGCAAGACTCTGACTCAAAAAAAAAAAAAAAAGACAGAAAGAAAAGAAAAAGAAAAAAGAAATACTGAGGTTTAAAGAGATTAGGTGGAGCCAAGTATGGAACCTAGATCTTCCAGTTTGAAATTCACTGTTCTTTCCGTTATGTCCTGCTAAGGGGTCACAGAATGTCCTCAACACAGCCCCTGGTGAGGATTAGAAGGAAGGAGGGGTCTGGCTGTGTGAGTGTCAAGTGTGTAACCTCCGTGTTTGTCTCATTTGAGATCCCTGCAGTGAAGTTGAACGAGCTGCTCGAGAACTTTTATGTCACCGTCAAGAAGAGCGACGGCTCGGACTTCCTGGCCACCTCGCTCCATGCTATTCGCCGAGGCCTGGACCGCATCCTGAAGAATGCAGGTGTCGGCTTTTCCATCACCAGCAGCACCTTCAGCTCCTCCACCAAGAAACTCAAGGAGAAGCTGTGGGTGCTGAGTAAGGCAGGCATGTCGGGCGCGCGTTCTCGCAACATCGTCTACTTCTCCCTTTCTGACGAGGAGGAGATGTGGCAGGCAGGGTGTCTGGGGGATGACAGCCCTATCACTCTCCTGTCCACTGTGGTCAAGTACAACAGCCAGTACCTGAACATGCGGACGCTGCAGGAGCATGCGGATCTGATGTACGGTGACATCGAGCTGCTCAAAGACCCCCAAAACCAGCCCTACTTTGCCCGGACGGACAGCGTCAAGCGGGAGAGTCGGAGCGGCTCCACCAGAGTGTGTCACGGGAAGATCTACCATGAGCATTCCCGGGGACACAAACAGTGCCCTTACTGCCTCCTCTACAAGTACATGTACATCCACCGGCCGCCCACCCAAATGGAGGCCAAGTCCCCCTTCTACCTGACTGCCAGGAAGGAGGCCACAGACATGGGCAGCGTGTGGTATGAGGAGCAGAGGATGGGGCTGCGCTCTCTTCGGGGAATTGTCCCAAACTTAGCCAAGAAGGTCAAGCTGGAAAACTGTGAGAACTTCACCTTTGTCTCGTTCACTCAGGTCTCCCGGAGGCTTGGCTCCCACAGCTGCTGCCAGTGAGCCCCCACTGGGGCCCGGCCACTGCCCTGTCACCTGCTCGGGCCGGCCAGGGTTGGAGCAGCTGGAGCTCCTTGGAGGCAGAGGCTGACCAGGTGTGACCTCCTGGTCTGGCGGCTCTCCCCTGGTGTGGCCTGCCCTCCCTTTGACTTGGGGTTTGCTTTTTAAAATGAAACTAGATGAGTCTAAATCATTCAGATGGTTTATCCAAATGTGCGTCAACTTTGTTAGCTTTTAGAATCTAACACAATGTGTAATTGTTACATACAAGAGTGAGGAAATTCATTTTCTCTAGTGCCTTTCTAGCACAGGTTTTCTCAAAACAAACAAACAAACAAAAAAGGAAACTGTTAAGTAGTCATTTAAAAAAAAATCCCAGTAGCGCAGTAGCTTTAGAACGTTAGGAAGACTGTACACTTTGTTGAATTAAACTCACAATTAGAAACTAGAGAGAGGCAGACACGTTCCCTATTTCCAGGAGACAGATTGCGCTTGATGCGCCTTTGTTTTTTGTTGGTGGATAAGGTGGTTCTGGAGGGCAGGCAGCCTTGTGTCAGGGAGTATCCTCAAGCGACACTCGGTCATCTGACAAGGACTCGGGCTGCTCCCACGGCTCCCAGCAGCGGGAGGAACCCCATCTTGGCTGTCAATGGAGAGAATTTTATGATAAAAGATTCACGCACCAGAAGGGTGTCTGTGAGAACAAGGCTTCTAGTGAACTAGACAGTTTGTACCGTGAGGGAATTTCTAGTAGTGAAGGAAAATGGCTTGGAAAAGCCAATCTGTGATCAAAATGTGAAAACCTCCTGAAGCAGAAGTGCCTATGTTTTATTTCTCAGCACCATGTGAGAGCTCCTTTGATTGGAACATTTTTTGAGGTTTCTGTCTGTTCTTCGTGTCATCCCATTATTCTGTCAGCATATACCACTGGATCTATAAAACAACTAAAGGTAATTTTTAGTCTTAGCCAAGAAAAGCTAACCAAACAAGCTGCAAAAAACACAGATCCCCAAACTTTCTTTATTAAAGAGCTTTGGAATATTTTTGTCAATGTATGACTTTTAGCCACAATTAGATGTCATCATTTTAGGATGGCACCAATACTTGGGACACTATGATTTAGGCACCCCACCAGGTAAGCAAACTCAGCATTAAGGATGTAGTTATAAAATTAGCGCATAATGGTAGGTAATGCAGTTTGAAACCATTTCACTCAGGTAAAATGCAACCTGACCCCATTATTTAAAAATCAGCAGAATTTTCTAATAACTACTCTGAGTGCAACAACAAGTGAAAAAGGAGCTCAAAGAGTGCTCATTAAGAGTAACAATAATTTCTAGGGACCTTGACTTTGTATTTGAGGAAAATCTCGTGTAACTTTATTCCATTATGCTCCTAATATGCTTTCTAATCCCAAATTAAAACTAATACAAATTCATTTTGTAGAAGTCTTAAAATCAGTCCTCTTTCTTTTTAAAAACATTAGTATTTATTTTAATTAATTGCTTTCTTAAAAAATCATACACTAGTCATTGAAATATGTAATACTTCCTTTACCAGAGAAGACTCAACCAATGCTGCCTTAAGATTTAATGTTATTCCCTTTTTAGTCACTGTGCATTTATAAGTTTGTTTACTAGTTGACCTTTCCTGAATAGAGATTAGTTTCGGCATTTCTCCATCTGTATATAAATAACAGATAATATTTAATCATCAGTGTATGACTTGATATCACATAACGTTCTGGTGTGGTTTCCTGTAGTGATCTTAGGGTTTTGATTTAAAAGAAGTACACAAAACATTAGGTACAATTTCCTTTAGTTTGCTAAACACCCAAAGGATATTTTGTTTTGTTGGTTCTGCACTTAAACTGAAATACAACCTATGTGAACTATTGGGCAAAGCCTGTAGCCTAATTAATTAAAACTTCCATTTTTATTTGAATAGATTCAAGTAGAAATTGCCATTAGGAATCACTGGGATCTTTTCAGATTTTGACCTTTTCAAAGGTAGCAATAACTACTCCAGAGGTTGTAATCTTTCTGTTGATAGTGGCTTTTCATCAGCTAAATAGTCATCTCTGCCTCAAATGTGTTGCCTATCACCTAGTTGATGTTCCATAAAATCCCTGGGTTCTGAAGTGAATTATTGTAATTAATAATCAGGAGGGCGAATCTTCAGTGGCATCTGATGGAATGAAAGAACTGTGTCTGAGCAGCCTAAAAGCTGTTTGTGACATGCCACCTTGGGGAACAAGAGTGAGGAAGAAAACACAGTCATGAAGTGCCAGCGTGTGCCACCCATTGTACTAGGTACTTTATTATGCATTTATGTATATGTGTGTGTGTCTGTGTATACACACACACACACACATATATATAAATGTTTACACAGACACACACACACACACGCACAATATGTGGTTAAGCCTGATAAGCCTGCTAAAATGGCAAAGCGGCCTGGCACGTGGCTCACGCCTATAATCCCAGCACTTTGGGAGGCCAAGGTGGGCAGATCACTTGAGGTCAGGAGTTCAAGATCAGGACCAACGTGGTGAAACCCCATCTCTACTAAAAATACAAAAATTAGCCGGGCGTGGTGGCAGGTGCCTGTAATCCCAGCTACTTGAGAGTCTGAAGCAGGAGAATTGCTTGAACCTGGGAGGCGGAGGTTGCAGTGAGCCGAGACCACGCCACTGCACTCCAGCCTGGGCAACAAAGCTAGACTCCATCTCAAAAAAAATAAAAAATAAAGAAAATGGCGAAGCACCTGTCCATGTGTTTGGCCAAAGCCGTCCTCCGAGGTCTTAAGGGGGCCAGAGTAGCAGTCCTCGTTGGTGTTCTAAGGCAGTTGTTCTGGCTTCCAGTCAGCTCTAAACCTTACCTTCTGGGGACTGCAGGATTTTCTGCTCTTGGCCTAATGCAAGAGAAAGGAGAATCCCCAGAGAAAGAAGTGGGGAGGTAAAGAGCGTTTTCTCCACTTACCTTTGGGTTTTTTATGCTCCCAAGTAGAAATAAACATCAAGAATTCACAAGTTGACTGAAGCACAAGTTGCCCCTGGGCTCTGTGTCAAGGCTGGTGGTACTGCAGGTGTTATGAGAGGACCCATAGAGTGTCCTTCGGGTGAGCTGTTGTCCACAGCACCTTTCATATCTGCTCTAAAGGGAGCCCTACTTTCTGTCTATCCCCCCCACCGCCGGCCCCCGGAATCTAAGCAGACTCCCTGTTGGAAGCTTACTCTGAGACAGAAGCTAGGATGTCACCTTAAAGGGTGTGATTCAATTGAATATAGTTTAGTGCGGTACCAGGCACATCATAAGCACGCAATAAATGTTAGCCAGCTTAGTTATAACTTTTGGTAATAATTAATATTATTTAACTAATTTGCATTATACCACTTATTTCTTCCATTATGGAGATTCTGTCTCCCTTAAACTGTTAAACTTGAAGAAGAAACCAAACATGATAATCTGGTCAAGTTAACACATTTTCGCCCATGAATTCTACCTCCAACACAACCAAGCTCTGATACCTCAGATATAAGCAAAAACAAGTGAAGGAAGAACAGAAAAGCCTTATGGGGCTTTATGAGAAGGTTTTTCCATTGTTTAGTGTGTTTGCAAAAAGGAATTTTATGGAAGTACCTAACCAAAGCTGTGAAAGAAGGGTCTCCTTGGTCATGTGGCATTTTCCAGCTTTCCTTGGATTTGATGCTACATTAATTTGCCCTGGCTGATAAATGGTGTTTGAAGAAATGTGAAATTTCGTTACTTTGATTTTTATTTTAATTCAAGCTTATTAAAAGCATCAAACATTATATGCCACACTCAGCATTTTCATAGACATAGTCATTAGGAGAATCTGGACAAAGTAATACTCTTGTAGAAACGGAAGCATCTTGCTGTACTTGAAAGATAACTGGACTCAGAGCTACTTCACTCCTCACTTGGGCAAATGCCGATATCACTTTGCTTAGCTATAAAGTGCTATCAGTGGGATGGATCGTCTTCACGGTGAACCGTGTTACACTTCTGCAATTCCTCAAGTTCATATTAATTAGGAAGTGGCAGAGCTAGGACACAAAATTCCTAATTCCTGAAGATAGTGAATCTCCTAATTTAGTGCTTCTCACTATATTGGGATGCCTTCTTTAGGAATAAGACTTTTCTTTAATTTTCAAGTTCCGCAACTTCTAAAATTATTTTGCTATCTCGAAGCAGCAGAATATTGATCATTTTTCTCAGTTTAGGCTAACACAGTCCACACCATTACCACTTAAATAAAGTAACAGAATGCTAAATATTATCCTTATCAAACATCCATCACCTTGTTGCTTTTATGAGATGTAGATTGCTAAAAACTTTTGAGCTAGTAGACGGTTACCTTTAAGCATCAATGAATACAAACAGTGAAGACCTCAAAGAAGAGTTACCTCATTTTCTCTGCATGATCTCCAATGTAGTCTCAGATAAGGCCCATACATAGTTAAAAGCTGGTAACAGCTCTGAACAGAAGTATGTATTAAAAGTTTCAAACTTGTATATATTTTTGAATGCTTTTGTTTTTGGAGTGAATTTTTAATACTCTGTGTTAAAAGAAAAACATTCCATCGTGTAGGCAGTGTTCCTCAGTAAAAATCTTTGTTGCATTTTCCCATATAAATGAATCACCCTTATTAAAACAGGAGGAGGAAGGGATTCGTGGTGACCTACCGCTGCCCTCCCGTTGTAAGAGAAGAGGAGGCCTTGGGGTATGATAACTAAATGAACATCTCTGGAAGTTCCTCCGTCTGATATGTGTATTCTGACATAACAGAATTTCCCAAGACTTATTTGAGGAAGGCTGTCCACGCTTCAGGCAAAGTTTACCCATTATTATTATGATTTTGAATATTTCTTGTTCATTACAGTCCAGAAAATCTGCAGAAGTTCTCCATGTTCAGTGGTTGACCAGAATCTGATTGTTGCGCTCAATTAAAGTGCTTTATTATTTAGCTAAAACAACTTATATGGAAGTTAATTATTTCAGGAAATACATAATAAGACCAAAAAAATCACTGGATAATATGTAGATATATTTTAGTTCCATTACTATTAATAGCAATTAGATAACTCTCCCTCCCCCCATTGAGGTGAGAATGGGCTCCTAGATACTTGGTGGTCAATAGAACTGATTTGATTAACTTTCATTTAACTGTGGTTATTGTTACATCTACTGATTTTTTCAAATAAAAATTTCTAGAAGGCTCAGATTTGACTAAGACTGTGTTACGTGCTTTCTCACAGCTGCCATACATTCTCATGTAATCTTTACAACCGCTCTACAAGGTATGTCTAATTATTTCCATTTTACTTATTGAGAATCTAGGCTCAGAGGAGTTAAAATTCTGAAAATCTCACCGATAAGTTGGAGAATTTAAGTTTGTAAGTTGGAGAATGCAGGTTTTCTGACTCCAAATCTAGTGCTCAGTCCATGAGACAAAACTGCCTCCTGGAGGCCATGGAAGTCCATTAACTTTAAGAAAGTTAAACACAGTTTCGGTTTGTTTGGCAAATATTTCATCTCTCAAGCCATACTGTGTCACCCCTCCATGTATTCTCTTACTAAATGATAGCTCACTTGGGAACTTAATCGTTCCTGGAAAGCCTGGCGGTTCCCCAGTATTTTCTGCCTACTGGGAACCTTCTGTCTTTATCCAATAAGTAATTTATATTACCTGTCATCTACCTTAAAGGGCAGATGGTCATGTGAATTTATTCTAATAAAAGTTAGTTTACAAGCTGCACCTGTTTTGACATTGGACTCACTGCTTAAAAAGTAAAGGAGTTCCTAACTTACGCAACAATTACATGCTCAGGTTTTTTACTTTTGCCATTTAATTTTGGTCAGAGGATTTTTATAATCTGTAGGCTATAGCACTGTCATAGAAAAATATACCTTTTTTTTTTTTGAGACTCAGGAGTCTCACTCTGTTGCCCAGGCTGGAGTGCAGTGGTGCAATCTCTGCCTCCTGGGTTCAAGCCATCCTCCTGCCTCAGTCTCCCAAGTAGCTGGGATTACAAGCATGTGCCATCACGCTCGGCTAATTTTTGTATTTTTAGTGGAGATGGGGTTTCATCATGTTGGCCAGGCTGGTCTCGAACTCCGACCTCAGTAATCCACCTGCCTCGGCCTCCCAAAGTGGAAAAATATACTTATTTACTCGTTTTCTGTTCTTTTTTCCTTTATCGGGGCATATTTATTTTCTCTTTTGAGACTTATAAAGCAATAGGTTATATGAAACTCTGAGATCATCTAGTCAAATTCCCCCATTTTATCAATAAGGAAATTTAAGGCTGGAGCATCCAAGATCAGCCAAACAATAAGTAATAGATTCAGGACTAGAGAGTTAGTCCAGAACTCTCTCCTCCATATCACAGCTGAGAAGATTTTGATTTTTTTAAATTAATAGAGCTGCATCTGGCAAAATGACATCCGGCTCACAGAAGACCCTAGTGAGCTTCTTGTACCTTCCCAGAAAAACCCAGAAGAAGGCCAAATCTCAATTCTAGAATCTAGAAGGAATTGATGTAATTTATGAGGCATATGGAGGTAGCTTGGGGCAAAAGTTTCCAAGTAGCTCAATTCCTGGCTTACTTCATGAAACAGGCCCTGTGAAATTAAAAACATGAAAGCTATTTAGTACTTGTCCTCTTCCCCAATCATGCCTGTCACCTTACTCGGAGTCAGAGCTCCTGAGCCAGAGAAATACTAGCTGATGCTTATTACACCGGGAAGAGAAAAAGTTCATATCCACCCTCTCTTCTTTCTCCCCAACCCACTTCCTCTTCATTCAATCCCACATAAATCTTAGAGCTAAAACAGGAGCAGAAAGCAGAGAAGGACTATTAGACCTATGGTGGCATCCCAAGAATAAAGCCCTTTAGGTGAAGGTAGAAACAATAAATACCTGAGTAGCAGAACACGCAAATATTATGATTTTTTATGTATGATGTTGGGTTCAGAGACCCACAAAATCAGGCAATAGGAAGGAAAAGGATGCTGCTTCAATAGAAAAGTAAACTAGAAATTGGACTTGGAAATATGTTCATCACCTTACCATTGACCTGGGATTTAACTGAAAAAGGGATTCAACAAACATTCACATGAACAGGGTCTGGGAAGAAAGGACCACGTTTAAGGATGAGTATAGAGAAAAAAATAAAATGAGGCATATAAAAAAGTCAATGGGCCAGGCGCGGTGGCTCACGCCTATAATCCAAGCACTTTGGGATGCCGAGGCAGGCAGATCATCTGAGGTCAGGAGTTCAAGACCAGCCTGGCCAACATGGTGAACCCCGTCTCTACTAAAAATACAAATATTAGCCGGGCATGGTAGCACATGCCTGTAATTCCAGCTACTCGGGAGGCTGAGGCGGGAGAATCGCTTGAACCCAGGAGGCGGAGGTTTCAGTGAGCCGAGATCGCACCACTGCACTCCAGCCTGGGCAACAGAGTGAGACTCCATCTCAAAAAAACAGAAAAAAAAGTAACAAATTGCCTGTAAGAAAACCAAAGAACATCTGGCTTCAGACTTCTGCTCTATAGCACCAAATGCCAGGAAACAATAGAGAATTGTGAGGGGGAAAAGTTGTGACTTTGGAATTTTATACATATTTTATATGTTAAGATACATAATTTTTTAGTTATGATAACCATCCAGGAAATATATGAGCTATGTAATAGTCTTACAAAGATAATAAGTTGTACAGCAACCTACGAGGCTTGATTTAAATAAAACAATGTTTGCTTAGTATCCTAATTTCAGTGGGCTCTGGGCTATTAAATACCAGGACATTATCCACTAGAGGAAGGCTAGAAGCTACATATCTAAAAGCACCTGAAGTCCTCATATGAATAGGCTAAATTAATACAATAAGGTGTAATAAATGCCATACCACAGCATCATGTTTCTTCATTTTTATTACTGAAATAATGCATGATAATTATTAGAAAATTCAGGTATGTCTTTACAAATAAAATATAAATTGCTCTTGATTTTCCCCATCATCATTTAAAACACTATCCTGAAAGAGTCCATTGCTTCCAAGTGAGAAAAGCCAAGGAGTCCCCTGCGTTGGGGGTGTAAAAACCTAGACTAGAGCTTATAGACTGAAGCCCATGTGCTTCTCCATGCTCAAACGCAGAACTAAAAACGGGTACAAAGTCAGAAAATTGCAGAATATAAGTCTGTGTTTCAAAAAGCAATCAGGAATAAACAAACAAAAAACTTGTTTCAGAATACAAATGCAAGAAAAGTTCAATTTCAACAGCAGAAAGATGGCCTGGGGCAGTGAGGTGCTTTCCTTAGCTGTACTTGAAGTTTTATGGAACGCCATTTAAATTCAGATATCAAGGGAATGAATGCAGTTTTAAAAATCCGAATTATTTCTGGAGTCTACAATGTCAGTGTTAGAACTAATGCTGGGTTGTTTTGTTTTTTCATTTGCTTGCACTGGAAGGCCTTGAAAACACACAGGAGTGTAGAGTATCGTCAGCTCTGATGCTCAGTTTCTTCCTGGCAATAGAATGGTTTTATCTGTGCCCCAAGCTTTTGCCAATTTAAACTCTAAACTAAATTTTCAATGACACCAGCATGTTTGCTTTAAATTTAGCAATAGAATGGGCAATGGACTGCTTTGTGTTTCCTTAGTTTTTCATTCTGAAACAGAGCAAAACATCTTCCCAAAGAGATGGAGACAATCTCTTCTGGGTAGATTCCAAGTATAACCTGTCCCAGGGTCCTCTTGCTTAGCTGTGAGTAACAAAAGTCTGTTCAATTTAACTACTTAGATAAGAAGCGCAATGCTTTTATTTAAAAATTTAATATTTTCTATGGGGCTGTATTTTCTAAATAATAGCAACAAAACTGTTCTAACGTTTTCACTGTTCTGTAATTTTGTTTTAATATAGAGGATACCCATAATTTCTTAACACTGGAAACATCATTCTGAACGATGTAGGAAGTGGTCAGTAACGTGAAGATGTTATTGTACCGTCTCCAACTTTTTCTTTCTTCCCCCAGATGGTCGCACCTGTGCATACATCCCTGTGCATGTGGGGGCACATGAGTGGGAAAGTGGGTGTCACTCCTATTTTCTGTCCTAGACTGTCAGCGTTGGAAGGGATTTTTTTTTGTTCATCCAGTCCAGCCCTCTAGTTGATAGTCCAGTAGTCTGTTAACAATTTGTAAGGGTCTGGGTTATATTTTAAAAGTTGTTGTTGTTGTTGTTGTTGTTTGGGTTCACTTATGTATATACAGCTTGACTGTTCAACCCAGATTTTTAAACAATAAAAAAATTTAATGTATACTTTCTGTTTTCTTAGCTTAGTTTTTTAACTTAATCAGCAGCATGTCTGGTTTCTGAATAGTTTTTTAGTGTCACATTCCTGGAGGTAATGTTTGTCTTTGTAGTTTGCGATGTTAGGACGTTATGAGAATTCCACACCCCTATTCTGTGCCTCTGAGCCAATCCTCTGGGTGAAATAGTTGTTCCAGCAGAGTTCCCTCTGGTTTTCTGACTTAGATTTGCCTCACTGGGCAGGCTTGAGGTCCCATTTGGGACGGTGTCACGGTGATTTTATATTGACCATCATGTACATGCTGCTAATTAATGTTTTTCTGCTCTTTAAATGATTATTTATGGCTTTTGGAGACTACATTTAATTCTCAAAACTTTTAATGTAGAAATTTACTGTTCTGTATATAGAGCAGTTAAAAAATAATTTCTAAGAAACAGCTTCTGAAAAATGTTTCCTTCTTTTTTTTTTTTTTTTTTGTTGGAGTTTTGCTCTTGTTGCCCAGGCTGGAGTGCAATGGTGCAATCTCGGCTCACTGCAACCTCCGCCTCCCGAGTTCAAGCGAGTCTCCTGCGTCAGCCTCTCGAGTAGCTGGGACTACAGGTGCCCGCCACCAAACCTGGCTAATTTTTGTATTTTTAGTAGAGACAGGGTTTCACTGTGTTTGCCAGGCTGGTCTCGAATTCCTGACCTCAAGTGATCTGCCCACCTCAGCTTCCCAATGTAAGAAATCCACTTTTAAAAACTCTTGTACTCAATGTTTTTAAAGAGAGTTTATTTTTTGAGGTATATTCTAAATTATTTAAGCATTTCCTTCAAAATAATCCAGAGGCATAGAGTACATGGAGGCATAGATGAAGTGTAAATTGGCCTTGAGCAGATAATTGTTAAATTATCTGTGATGAGTATGTGAGGGTTCGTTACGCTCTTCCCTGTTCTTTCCTATATGTTTAAAATTTTCCGTTAAGGAAAATGTAAAACAAAACAAAAAGCTCCTGTACTACAGATTCCACAAGCCTCCTCATCGATCTCACAGAATCACAGAATCTTCTAGCTAAAAGGAGAGACATGAGAAGATGATGCTGACAAGAGCAGATCGCAGGTCGATTTTCCAGGTGAGCACGCTGGGTGGTGCCAGTGACGATAAGAGCCAGTGGAGTTGAAGCCGTTGCTTCGAACTTGGCCTCATTTGTACCGACCACAGGGTGGAACCTGGGAACACATTCTCTCCCTTGAATGCAGACAGTAAGCAGATCTGTGGAAATCTTGGGGTCGATCCCAGCAGGCCTAAGAGAACCGTAGTTACGACGCCCAGACTGAGATGGGACCCAGTCACGCTGTGAAGATGGCAAACTGAGCCAGGAGGTCCAAGGGGCTGGAATGGCACATGGCCTTAGCCTCCGCCTCTGGGACAGACGCTCCTGGGGAGCGCTAGTGGGGCATGAGGTAGATGCCTCAGGGCCCCTGGGTGCCTGGCGTCCCCACCCTCATTGATGTGTCACGACACTGCCTCCACAGGCCTGAAGGGGTCTCGTGACCAATATGTCCTGGTGTATTTTAGAAGATGTGTGTCCCTGTTTTTCCATCCCTCCCCACTACATTTCCTTTTCCTTCTCTTCCTTTCAGTTTCCCTGTTTTATTCCTTCCTCTGCCTAGGAGAGTTTTCATCACCATCTTTCCTAGTTAGACACCAGGGACAGACATGAAAGACATTAAGCAAGATGTATTTCAGCAATAAACAACATTCCTGTATTTCTCAGGGGATCCCAAAGAAATAAGGATGAGAAATAAAAATTCCTGCCGGGGTATTTACAGTGTACTCAGCTGCTGAAATGTTCAAAATGCAATCAAGGAAGTAATTTAGCACGTTTCTAATATACTTAACTATGGCAATCATGTTGAAGAGTTTGGCCAGATTCAAAGAATGCAGTGAATCTTTTAGGACATTATTAAAGAATCTAAAGCCTACCGATAACAAGTACATTTTTGACAGTTACTAGTTAATAAATATTTGTGCTTTGTTGTTGTGTGTCCTTGGATAATGGCCCAGAATTGAAAGGATATGATCTGACCTCCCCACTAGGCAGGGAAAACTACGTTTCAGATGTTTCCTTTTGTTCCGTATTCTCAGTACATGTGCAGACTACTCGGTGTAGGTCAGTACCATGGATTCCTCTTTCTTTTTTTTTTTTTTAAGGTGGAGTTTCGTTCTTGTTGCCCAGGCTGGAGTGCAATGGTGCGATCTCAGCTCACTGCAGCTTCTGCCTCCCAGGTTCAAGCGATTCTCCTGCCTCAGCCTCCTAGGTAGCTGCGATTACAGGCACCTGCCACCACGCCCAGCTAATGTTTTGTATTTTTAGTAGAGACAGGGTTTCGCCATGTTGGCCAGGCTGGTCTCGAATTTCTGACCTCAGGTGATCCACCTGCCTCGGCCTCCCAAAGTGCTGGGATTACAGGCGTGAGCCACCACGCCTGGCCGGATTCCTCTTGCTCTCTCATTACTTCTCAATGTAAACTATCCAGCCAGGGCACTGTCGCCCAAGGGTCAGTCATTTATGTAGTACCTTCACAATGTTTGTGATAACTGAGTCCACTTGTCCTATTATTTATTTGATATTTTCTTTAAATTGATTCATTTTTACTTGAATTCATATTAAAGGAAAGAATAAGAATATTAATACATACAAAGCACTTAAAACAATGCCTGGTACCGAGTAACTGTCTAGAAAAAATAGTAACTAGGCTGGGTGCGGTGACTCATGCCTGTAATCCCAACACTTTGGGAGGCTGAGGTAGGAGGATCACTTGAGCCCAGGAATTTGAGACCAGCCTCAGCAACATTGTGAGACCCCCATCTCCACAGAAAATTAAAAATTAGTCAGGTCTGGTGGCATGCATGTTTATTCCTAGCTACTCAGGAGGCTGAGGTGGGAGGATTGCTTGAGCTGGGGAAGTTGAGGCTGCAGTGAACTGAGATTATGCCAGTTCACTCCAGCCTGGGGGACAGTGTGAGATCCTGCCAAAAAAAAAAAAAAAAAAAGAGGGAGTCCGGGCGCGGTGGCTCACACCTGTAATCCCAGCACTTTGAGAGGCCAAGGCAGGTGGATCACGAGGTCAGGAGATCGAGACCATCCTGGCTAACACGGTGAAACCCTGTCTCTACTAAAAATACAAAAAATTAGCCGGGCCTGGTGGCGGGTGCCTGTAGTCCCAGCTACTCGGGAGGCTGAGGCAGGAGAATGGCGTGAACCCGGGAGGTGGAGGTTGCAGTGACCCGAGACTGCGCCACTGCACTCCAGCCTGGGCGACAGAACGAGACTCTGTCTCAAAAAAAAAACAAAAAAAGAAGAAAAGGAAAGAAAGAACAAAAAGTAACTATTAGCTATGGTTATTATTTATATTACTATATAAATGCTGTATTACTTGCAATAAATATAACTACATAACTATTAAAAGTGTTTGCCCATATGTACTCCAAGAGTTACTTCTGAGCATCACCAGTGGCACTTTGGGAAATAGCTCCCCCGCTCCCTGAAATGCTCTTCTCCTTGGTTTCCACGCGAGCTTAAGTATCACTGTCTTCAGGTTTTTCTGCAGCATCTCTGGATTCTTTCTCTGGCTCCTCATCCTATGATGTTCTCATTTATATGGATTCAATTTTATACGCTTTCTCAGGACAGTTTCCTCCACTTCCATGGCCTTAGCATAAGTAGACCTAGATTTTTTTTTCTTCAACTTTTAAGTTCAGGGGTACATGTGCAGGATGTGCAGGTTTGTTACATAGGTAGATGTGTGCCGTGGTGGTTTGCTACACAGATCGTCCCATCACCTATGTATTAAGCCCAGCATCCATTAGCTGTTCTTCCTGATGCTCTCTCTCCCTCTACCCCACCCTGACAGGCCCGAGTGTGTTGTCCCCACCACGTGTCATGTGTTGTCATCATTCAGCTCCTACTTATAAGTGAGAACATACCGTATTTGGTTTTCTGTTCCTGCGTTAGTTTGCTGAGGATAATGGCTTCCAGCTCTATCCATGTGTCTGTAAAGGACATGATCTTGTTCCTTTTTATGACTGCATAGTATTCCATGGTATATAGGTACCACATTTTCTTTATCCAGTCTATCATCAATGGGCATTTAGGATGATTCCATGTCCTTGCTATTGTGAATAGTGCTGCAGTGGACATACGCATGCATGTATCTTTATAATAGAATAATTTATATTCCTTTGAGTATATACCCAGTAATGGGATTGCTGGGCCAAATGGTATTTTTGCCTCTAGGTCTTTGAGGAATCGCCACACTGTCTTCCACAATGGTTGAACTAATTTACATTCCCACCAACAGTGTAAAAGTGTTCCTTTTTCTCCACAACCTCACCAGCATCTATTGTTTGACTTTTTAATAATAGCCATCCTGACTGGTGTGAGATGGTATCTCATTGTGGCTTTGATTTGCATTTCTCTAATGATCTGTGAGGTTGAGCTTTTTTTCATATGTTTATTGGCTGCATGTGTGTCTTCTTTTAAGCAGTGTCTGTTCATGTCCTTTGCCTACTTTTTAATGTAGTTGTTTTCTTCTTGTAAATTTGTTTAAGTTCCTTGTAGATTCTGGATATTAGACCTTTGTCAGATGGATAGATTGCAAAAATTTTCTCCCATTCTGTAGGTTGTCTGTTCATTCTGAAGACAGTTTCTTTTGCTGTGCAGAAACACTTTAGTTTAATTAGATCCCATTTGTCAGTCTGTGCTTCTGTTGCAATTGCTTTTGGCATTTTTGTCATGAAATCTTTGTCTGTGTCTATGTCTTGAATGGTATTGCCTAGATTTTCTTCTAGGGTTTTTATAGTTTTGGGTTTTACATTTAAGTCTTTATTCCATCTTGAGTTAATTTTTGTATATGGTGTAAGGAAGGGGTCCAGTTTCAATTTTCTGCATATGGCTAGCCAGTTCTCCCAGCACCGTTTATTAAATAGAGAATCCTTTCCCCATTGCTTGCTTTTGTCAAGTTTGTCAAAGATCAGATGGTTGTAGGTGTGTGGTCTTATTTCTGAGTTCTCTATTCTGTTCCATTGTAAACCTAGATTTTCTAAGCCTTTCTCAACTGGGCTTCTTCAGCTGAACCACAGAATGCAGAAAAAGACTTGAGGCCCTATTTTTTCAGTTCTTCAAGGAGAACTAGGTACATAACTAGTACCATTCCAGATGCAGGGGAGAGACGCTCATTCATTCCAGACTGTGAAGCCTTGGGGCTTTCAGGCTTACTTCTCCAGTGGGACCCCAGTTGAAGCAGGCTCCTCAACCCCATGCCCCACCCTGTCTTTCCTTCCTAAGGAAATGGTACCTGTACCTACCTTGTTGCCCAAGCCAGAAACCTGACAGTTCATTCTAGGACCCCCCTCTTTCCTCTCCTCCTTCCTCCAAAATCAATTTCCATTATCTAATCATTCTACCTGCTTTTGAATCTCTTCCCTTCTCATTCTCCTCACTGCCACCAACTTGGTCAGCCCACACCATTTTGCCCAATTATTATTCAGAAGCTGCCTGAGTGGCTTCCTTGCCTCTTGCCTCCACCAGTCCCTCCCCAGCTGCTTCCTAGAAAAGCCTCACAGCACACAAGTCTTATTCTATCATTTCTTCCTTCCTGGCTCACCAAAGCCTTTCTGATAAAGCTCCACATTGGCCATGTGGACTGCCGGATCTTGCATTTACACCATGCCCTCCCTCTCTCCTGCCCTTCTCTCCCACCTGCTCCTCTGCCGACACACCCTGCTCTCGTAAAACTCATGCTTCTTCTTCAGTTCTCATCTGGCACACGATATATGCGAGCTCCTCCTGACAGGCAGGCTAGGCCTCTTGGATTCTGCTGCCTCAGAGGACAGCAATGTTGAACAAACCTACCTACAAACCAACCACTGTCACATGCAAGGCATCTGCCATTCCCAAGGAGCCACATGCATTCAAACAGAGTAGCTTTACATCTGTGAGTGTTTTTGGTTTTTGTTTGTTTTTTTTTTTTTTTCACACGGAGTCTCACTCTGTTGCCCAGGCTGGAGTGCAGTGGTGCAATCTCAGTTCATTGCAAGCTCAGCCTCCCGGGTTCACGTCATTCTCCTGCCTCAGCCTCCCGAGTAGCTGGGACTATAGGCGCCCACCACCATGCCTGGCTAATTTTTTTTTTTTTTTTGTATTTTTAGTAGAGACGGGGTTTCACCATGTTAGCCAGGATGGTCTCGATCTCCTGACCTCATGATCCGCCCGCCTTGGCCTCCCAAAGTGCTGGGATTATAGGCATGAGCCACTGCGCCCGGCCGGCCATTGGCCATTCTCAGTAGACCAGCAACCTCTCCACAGAAGAGCTAAATAACACTAAGAGAAAAAGGGAACTTGCGTGTTAAAATTCGAGGAAGCTGGGCACAGTGGCTTTCGCCTGTAATCCCGGCACTTTGGGAGGCCGAGGCAGGCAGATCACTTGAGGCCAGGAGTTCAACCAGCCTGCTCAACATGGCAAAACCCCGTCTCTACTAAAAATACAAAAATTAGCCGGGCCTGGTGGTGCACGCTTGTAATCCCACCTATAATCCCAGCTATTTGGGAGGCTGAGGCAGGAGAATCGCTTGAACCAGGGAGTTGGAGGTTGCAGTGAGCTGAGATTGTGCCACTGCACTCCAGTGTGAGTGACAGAGTGAGATTCTGTCTTAAAAAAGAAAAAAAAAATTCAGGCGTAGCACAGTGGCTCACGCTTGTAATCCCAGCACTTTGGGGCGGATCACAAGGTCAGGAGTTCGACACCATCCTGGCCAACATGGTGAAACCCCGTCTCTACTAAAAAGGAAAAAAAAAAAAAAAAAAAAAAGCCGGGCATGGTGCCGCATGCCTGTAGTTCCAGCTACTCAGGAGGCTGAGGCAAGAGAATTGCTTGAACCTGGGAGGCAAAGGTTGCAATGAGCTGAGATTGTGCCACTGCAGTTCAGCCTGGGTGACAGAGTGAGACTCCATCTCAAAAAATTCAACCAGGCACAGTGGCTCATGCCTGTAATCCCAGCACTTTTGGAGGCCAAGACAGGAGGATCACTTGAGCCCAGGAAGATCACTTGAGCCCAGGAGTCCCAGACCAGCCTGGGCAACATAGTGAGACCTCGTCTCTACTAAAAATTAAAAAAAAAAAAAAACCCACAAAAAATTATCCAGGTGTGGCAGCCTGTAGTCTCAGCTACTCAGGAGGATGAGGTGGGAGGATCACTTGAACCCAGAAGGTTGAAGCTGCAGTGAGCTGAGATTGCACCATTGCATTCCAGCCTGGTGACAGAGTGAGACCCTATCTCAAAAAAATAAAATAAAATAAAAAGATCAGAGAAAGTATACATTAAAATTCAAGGTGAAAAAACATTCACTTTGCCTGTTTTGTTTGTTCCAACGAATAGACTCATCTCATAATATTCTGTATATTTGTAACCCATTGTAAAGATGTGGCCTATTACTCTTAGTGAGATGGACACTCTAATTAGAATTTTTATTAAATTTTATTGTGGTAACATACACATAAAATTTACCATCTTAACCATTTTTAAGTGTACAGTTCAGTGGCATTCAGTACATTCACGTTGCTGTGTGACTGACACTACTATCTATCCATCTCCAGAACCTTTTCATCTTGTACTGAAAACCTGCACCCATTAAACAGTAACTCCTCATTCTCCCCTTCCCTCAGTGCCTGGCCACTGTTTACTTTCTATGAATTTGACTACTCTAGGTACCTCATGTATATGCAATCATACAATATTTGTCCCATATGTCTTACAGGTTCATCCATCTTGTTGCATGTATCTGAATGTCATTCCTTTTCAAGGCTGAATAATATTCCATCTCGTGGATATACCACATTTTGTTTAACCATTCATCTGTTGATGAACATTTGGGTTGCTTCTATCTTTTGACTATTGTGAATAATGCTGCTGTTGAACAGGGTGTACAAATACCTGTGCAAGTCCCTGCTTTCAGTTCTTCTGGGTATATGCCCAGAAGTGGAATTGCTGGATCAAATGATGATAATTCTAAGTTTAATTTTTTGAGGAACCACCATACTGTTTCCACAGAGGGTGTACCATTTTACATCCCTACCAACAGTGCACAGGGGTTCCAGTATTTCCACATCCTCACCAACATTTGTTATTTTCTGTTTTTTTATTTTATTTTAATAGTAGCCATCCTAAGAAGTGGGGAGTGGAACCTCACTTTGGTTTTGATTGGCTTTTCCCTAATGATTAGCAATGTTGACCATCTTTTCATGTGCCTTACTTGTTTTTAAAAGATCACTCTGGAGGCTGTGTTGAATGTTGTTAACTGTAGGGTGATGGGATGGCGGGCAGGGGAAAAAACATGGAAGGTGGAAGACTATTTACAAGGCTATTGCAGTATTCTAGCCAAATAATTATGGCGGCTTGGAACAAGATGACAGTGGTGGAGGTGGTAAGAGTTCATGGGACTCTGGATGTATTTTGAGGCCAGGGCTGATAGAATTGAAAGAGGAATGTGAAAGAAAGAAAAGTCTAGAATGACTCCTATCTTTATGCCCATGCAAATGGCCATTTACTGAGATGGAGAATGCTGGAAGAATAGTACGCTGGGAGGGTGATATCTCACCCACCCTTATGGGATATGCCATATCATGGGAGGGTGAGATACCCTGCCATATCATGGGAGGGTGAGATATCAAGAACCCAATTTTAGGCTGGGCACAGTGGTTCACACCTACAATACCATTATCTAAAATGGGATTATGTAAAATGCTACAATCCCAACTTTGGGAGGCCAATGTGGGAGGATTGCTTGATCCCAGGAGTTCAAGACCAGCCTTGGAAATGTAGTGGGACCCTGTCTCTAAAAAAAAAAAATTTTTTTTAATTAGGTGTGGTGGTGCATGCCTGTAGTCCCAGCTACTTGGGAGGCTGAGGTGGGAGGATCACCTGAGCTCAGGAGGTCAAGGATGCAGTGAGCCACAATCATCACACCACTGCATTCTAGCATGGGTGACAGAGTGAGACCCTGTCTCAAAAAACAGAACAAAACAAAAAAACACCAGTTATCTTTATTCCTTGCCAATGCACCAAAAAAAAAAAAAAAAAAAAAAAAATCCAGTGAACATGTAGACATGTAAGTTTGGATCCCTATTGGACTTCCACGTGGAGATGCTGACAATACATGCTGACAATAGGTACGAGAGTCTGGAGATCAAGGGTGTTTCTGTTATCTTTTGCTGCACAATAACCTTCCCTAAAACTCAGGAGTTTAGAACAGCAACAGTTTCTTATTTCTTACAACTCTGTGGGTTGACTGCATTCAGCTGGTCAGTTCTGCTCTATGTGGCATGAGTTGGGGTTGCTCATCTGGCTGCATTCAGCTGGTGGCTGGGCTGAACAGAAAGGTCCAAGAAGGCTTCACTCACATTTCTGGCACCTCAGTGCTCCATGTGACCTCTCCACATAGTTAGCTTGGGCTTCCTCACAGCATGGCGGTCACAGGGAGTCAGATGTCTTACATAGTGACTGGTTCTCCACAGAGGACAAGAGCAGAAGCTGTCAGGCCTCTTCAAGCTGGGTCTAAACTGACATAGCATCTCTTCTGCCATATCCTATTTGTCAAAACAGGTCACAAGGCCAGCACATATGTGAGGGAAGGAAAACAGACTCCACTTTTTGATGAGAACAGTGGCATATGTTGACAGGGATGGGAGAAATTGATGGCAGCCATCTTTGGAGACTGCCCACCACAGAGTGGGGTATCACGGTTGGTGATATAAGCTTGAAAGTAATCAAAAGATAGTTGGTACCTAAAGCCATGCTACTGGATAAGATTACTCAGGGAATGACTGTAGATAGAGAAGAGATGAAAAGGCTAATCTCTAGGCTATTCCAGCGTTTTGCACTTGGAAGGAGAAACCAGCAAATGACCATGAGAAGGAACAACCAATAAGGCGGGAGGAAAACCAGGAGAGTGTGGTGTTGATGAAGTCAAGTGGGACAGCGTTTCAAGAAGGAGAGGGGATGATCCGTTGTGTAAAATGCTAAGAGTTCAAGTAAGATAGAGATGAAAACTGACCATTGGATTTGGCCAAGTGGAGATGACTGGCAGTTTTCCAAGGATAATTTCAGTGAGTCTGTGGAGACAGAAGCTTGACTGGAGTGGGCTCCAGAGACAATGGGAAGAGAGGATCTGGAGATGGGCAGCATAGACAACTCTTGGCGGGAGTTATACAGGAATGCAGAGGAATGGGGCAGTTATGGAATGGGATGCAGAGCAAGGGAAGACACGGTAGACAGCCTTCAAAAGGAGCATGAACCATTCATCCGTGACAGTAAGAAAGGCAGCGTATATGGTCACAAGTGCAGGAGGAGAGGTTAGATGGGGTGGTGGGAGGTGCTATAGAGAGTAAATACAGTCTGGTGGTGATGGGCCAGATTAGACCAGGCTTGAAAAAGACATAAGATCATTGGGAGGTCTTTTAATAGGTGCAAATATATAAGCCAAAAGCATGAGCCTGTGGAAAGATAGAAAGGGGGTAACTGACAATGTGAAATCTCAAGGTATGTGGCTACAGAAGAGGATGCAGAAATGATGGGAAGAAGGGTAGGGATATACAGTTTCAGCTTCAGGGAAGGGCCAGAGTGTGGTGACCACAGAGAGGAGAAGGCAGCCTTGAGGTGCAGAGGATGTCAAGGACCTGAGAGGAGGAGCGTATTGTTCAGCTCACACCAAGGTGGCTGTCAATGCAATGTCCCCAGGATAGCAGCAGGAGTAATGCAGAGGAGCTGAAGCTGATGAAAGAGTCAGGGTCCTGAGGGGATATGAGGGGGCACCCCCACACGGTTCTTGGCAATTATGACGCTGGAGTGGGCCTGGCTATTTTTTTTTTTTTTTTTTTTTTTTTTTTTTTTTTGGAGACAGGGTCCCGCTCTGTTGCCTGGGCTGGAGTGCAGTGGTGCAGTCATGGCTCACTGCAGCCATGACCTCCTGGGCTCAAGTGATCCACCCGCCTCAGCCTCCCAAGTAGCTGGGACTACAGGTGCATGCCCCGCCTGGCTAATTAAAAAAAAAAAATGGTAGAGATAGGGTTTTGACATGTTGCCCAGGCTGATCTTGAACTCCTGTGCTCAAGTGATCCACTTGTCCCAGCCTCCCAAAGTGCTGGGATTATAGGCGCAAGCCACCGTGCCCAGCCTGGCCTGGCTTTTTTTAAGCAGGGAGGAGACATGCGTTTTTAAGAAGTGAATTCTGAAATGAAGTTAAAACAATATTCTGGAGTGGCAATGGTGAGTGGGCCAGAAAACTAGCTGAATCTACAGCCAGAAGGCAAACATATCAGCTTACCTCCTCCTGAGAGGTACCAAAGACCTACAGATTTCCTGAGAAAGCAGGGTATCAGGAAGAAGAGTGGAGACAAAGGGGACAGTGGGAATGACTTGGAAATACTAGAGATATTTTGGTGATTGAACCAAAGGAATTCCAGAGATACTAAGAGGGAAATCACCAGGAAAGGCCGTGTCGTGGAAGGGTTCAGGTCAGCAGGTAGGTGCAGGGGAGATGAGTGAACAGACGCAAGGGCAAGGGAGGCAACTGACCTGGGTGGTGATTAACAAAGGTGTCAGGAAGGCAGCAGAGGCAGCATGGTGTGGGCTTGAGGAGGGACTGGTGTACTGGAGTTTGGCTTAGATGTGTGGCTAAGAGGCTAGCAAGTTAGTACACTTCGTATGAGGGTAGTTCTATGACAAGTGACAAAAACCTACTTCAATCCAGCTTAAACAGTAACAAGGATTTATGACCTCCCCTCACTGGGCATTCCACAGGAAGGGGAGCTAGCACCTAGGGACTGTTGGGCTCCGCAGCCCAATGATGTCATCAAGGGCCCAGTTTCTTTGCGTTTCTCTGCTGTACCTTTTAGAGTGGTGGCTTCATTTTAAAACTTGCTCCACTTCATGGTCACAAGGTGGCTGCAAAAAACACAGGACAATCTGCTTCCTTTTGCGTATCTAGAGAGAGAGTCCCTTTTCATAATGTCTCAGAAAGGTGACTGCCTCTTTTCCATAAGCGCAGCAAACCCCTCCTGGAGTCTCATTTGAGCAACGCCTCCAATCCTAAACCAATTCCCGTGGTGTGGAAATACCACATGCTGACTGGTGTGGGCACGAGTTACCTGAGGCAATCACTGTGGCAATAAGGAATGACCCTGACTGGTTCGGAGCATGTAAGGCCCAT
Organism: Pan troglodytes; assembly: GCF_028858775.2. NCBI lineage: Eukaryota > Metazoa > Chordata > Mammalia > Primates > Hominidae > Pan > Pan troglodytes. The sequence goes on along the minus strand of NC_072409.2, from coordinate 25,801,087 downwards.
TCCTGTTGTTGGGGCACTGTTGGCTTCCCCTGAAGGACAACGGCTGTTGGGGAAGGAGCGTGGCCAATACAGATCTGAGTAATGTTAGGAAGTGGGAAAGTCATGCTGAATAGAGTTCTAAAATATCCACTTCACCACCTCACTGAGCTCTTGGGAAAATTAAATTAATATTTTGTGAGAACGCCTTGCTTTTTCCTTTTTTTTTTTTTTTTTTTTTTTTTGAGACCGGGTCTCACTCTGTCGCCCAGCCTGGAGTGCATTGGCGCCATCTCGGCTCACTGCAACCTCCACCTCCCAGGTTCAAAAGCGATTCTCCTGCCTCAGCCTCTCGAGTAGCTGGGACTACAGGTGCGTGCCACCACATCTGGCTGATTTTTTGTATTTTTAGTAGAGATGGGGTTTCACCGTGTTAGCCAGGATGGTCTCAATCTCCTGAACTCGTGATGCCCCGCCTCAGCCTCCCAAAGTGCTGGAATTACCACACCCCGCCGCTTTTTCCTTCTTAAAAGGCTTTTGGAGTTAGAGATACAGAAGAAAACTGGAGGAAAGAAAGGTAGATAGGGGAGGGAGGTGAGCAGAGAGAAATTTGGGGAAGGACCCAACAACTAAATGCAAGAGAAAGCGAAGACAGATGGGGCTGGAGTTGAAAGGCAGATGTAAACAGAACACACCTGTCTCTGAATTTGCAGACATGAAGAGTAATATTCTTTTAGTACCTCACATGTTCCGCTTTCCCAAGAGCTGATGAGGGCTGGATGGGTTCATCTCTGTACCTGCCTATGCCCACAAATGTTCAATGTCTCCCCGCTGTGTACCAAGCTAAAGAGGTCTGGCGCACCCTGGAATTCCAGATGCTCTGGAATGGATCTAGCCTCCGGTTAGCCTCATTTCCAGTTATCTGCCTAGACATGTCTCTCTGTGCTCCAGCCAAATCGAGCTTTTGGTCTCCCCACAACGCCCCCAAACCTGCTTTCCTCCTGCCTCTGTGCAGGTGTTTCCTTTGCTTTGAATGTTGCTCTTTTTTTTTTTTTTTTGAGACGGAGTCTGGCTCTGTCTCCCAGGCTGGAGTCCAGTGGCTCGATCTCAGCTCACTGCAAGCTCCGCCTCCCGGGTTCCCGCCATTCTCCTGCCTCAGCCTCCCGAGTAGCTGGGACTACAGGCACCCACCACCGCACCCAGCTAATTTTTTTTTTTTTTTTTGTATTTTTTAGTAGAGACGGGGGTTTCACCGTGTTAGCCAGGATGGTCTCGATCTCCTGACCTCGTGATCCGCCCGCCTTGGCCTCCCAAAGTGCTGGGATTACAGGCGTGAGCCACCGCGCCTGGCCGAATGTTGCTCTTTTTCCTGGCTGAAACCGTCTCATCTTGAAAGCCAAGTTCCAGTGCTTGTTCTGATGTAGCTTTTATTGGTCCTTTCGGGCTCTTGTCCCCATTCTCTCCTCTCCAGGCTGCTCCTAGGATTAGTTTTTAGTGTGCTTATCTCAACCAATCTAGATTGTCAGACTCTTGAGGACAGTGACTGTCCTCCTTCTCTTCCTCATTGTCCATGTTCATTATTTGCACATTTTTTAAAAGCCTGTGGCCAGCCAGGTGCGGTGGCTCAGACCTGTAATCCCAGCACTTTGGGAGGCCGAAGCAGGTGGATCACTTAAGGCCAGGAGTTGGAGAACCAGCCTGGCCAACATGGCAAAACCCCGTCTCTACTAAAAACATAAAAAATTAGCTGGGCGTGGTGGCGCACACCTGTAATTCCAGCTACTCAGGAGGCTGTGGCATGGGAATCACTTGAAACTGGGAGGCAGAGGTTGCAGTGAGCTGAGATGCTGCCATTGCACTCCAGTCTGGGCAACAAGAGTGAGACCCTGTAAAAAAAAAAAAAAAAAAAAAAAAAAAGCCTGTGGCTGAGCATGGTGGCACACACCTATAGTCACAGCTACTTGGGAGGCTGAGGTGGGAGGATCACTTGAGCCCAGTGTCCAGCCTGGGCAACACAGTGAGACCCCATCTCTTTAAAAAAGAATCGTGGGTATCAACTGTGTAGAAGTCACCATGGATATAGAGGTGAATAAGAAAAGCACTCAGCAAATACTTGTTGCATTTATTGCTGTTGAAATGGGACTTGTGCTCGCTGATGGGATTCCAGTAGAGGGGTTCAACTGCACTAATGAATTGATACTCTCTCTCATTATCTTCTATTCTCCATGTAACCATATTTTCCAAATCCTTTGCCTCAAGAGGCTTTAAACACATGTAAAGGCTGAGCTTCTGTTGCCAAAGTGAAGCAAATAACTGAGACAACTTAATGAAACAGTTTATAGATTGTTCAGGAAAACAAATATGCCTTTGAAATCACTAAGTCATTTCAGTTTTTATTCCAGGGTCATACAAAGCACTGACATCTGTGTTATTTAGAAGCGGCTTTCAAAACTTTTTTTGCCATAACTCACAGTAAAAAAAAATACATTTTATATTGCAACTCAAGTCTATAAATTCTTTCGTTCCTTCAACATATTGAACACCTACTATATGCCAAATATATTTTATGTGGAATACAGTAGTGAAGGAAGTAAAAGAGGAAGAGAGGAAAGGAGGAAGAGAAGGAAATAAACAAAAATTCTTGCTCTCTAAGACTTTACATACTAGTGGAACAGACAATAGACAAAATAAGTAAGCCAGATGCAGTGGCTCACACCTGTAATCTCAGCACTTTAGGAGGCCAAGGTGGGAGGATCGAGAGGACTGCTTGAGGCCAAGAGTTCAAGACCAGCCTGGGCAACATAGCAAGACGCTGTCTCTACAAAAATTAAAAAAAAAAAAAAAAAATTAGCTGGGCATGGTGGCATGTGCCTGTAGTCTCAGCTACTTGGGAGGCTAAGGGTTGAGGATTGCTTGAGCCCAGGGATTCAAGGAGTCTTGCAGTGAGCTATGATTATACCACTGCACTCCAGCCTGGACGACAGAGCAAGACTGTCTCTTCAAAAACCAACAAAATACGAAGTAAAATATACACATACAGGAACACACAGAAACAGAATATTCATGAGGCAAAACCACCTATTTCTATATGCAGTACACTCAGATGTTTTTGATTTTTCCAGAAAAAAATGCTGGTCAATCCTGTTAAACCATTAAGTTGGCTTCTCAACTCAGTAATGGGTTGAGGCTTTTGCACTTTGAAAAACACTAGTCTAGACAATTTCTGACATGGGCAGAGCATGTGCTTGTTCTCACCTTATGGAGGGAGGAACATACAAAGATATTAACTGAGTTCCTCAAATTCACCCATGATCTGAGGGAAGCAATGCTGACCTCCACCTGAGGGCTTCCCAGTCCACTGCTGCCCTTTCCCTCACCCTCTGCAGTGCCTGCTCTTCTCTTCTCATTCTGAAACCTTGCTCTGCATGTGGAGCAGCTCTTCCTTCCCTCGTCAGGTAAAAATCACATGAATACTTCTAAGCCTAGCCAGACTGCACTACGTTCCAGGATGCCTCTCTCAGGCCACTACTGCATTCTGGCTCACTTGATTGATTGATTTAGAGACAGGGTCTCACTCTGTTGCCAAGTTGTGCAATCATGGCCCACTGCAGCCTCAACCTCCCAGGCTCAAGCAATCCTCCCACCTCAGCCTCCCGAGTGGCTGGGACTCTATGCATGCACCAGCACACCTAGCCAATCTTTTTTTTTTTTTTTTTTTTTAATTTTTTAGTAGAGACAGGGGTCTCACTATGTTGCCTAGGCTGTGGCTTGCTTTATAACTATTGGTGTACCAGAATAGGATCCTCTGCACGGTGACCTCCTAAAAGAGCAGGTACCAGTCACCTTTGTGTCCCCCAAAGCACAGTGCTTTATCTGTAGGTATTAATAAATACATAGGAAATTGAATTGAATTTGTAACTCAAAGCAGAGGGGTGGAGAGAAGTGCTTCCTAGCCAGGAATACAGGATTTAGGCCATATCTATTTAAAAGACTAACAGACTAGAAAGGATAACACTGGTAAAAAGATCTCTTTACCTGAGCTACAGAAGTCATACATTAGGTAGAGGCTTCAATAGTGTAGAAAATATACTAATGTGTTATCTCCCTAGAGACAGATTTAGAACCATGTCAGTTATGTTGCAGATGACAGAGAACAGAAGCCTAGTGAAATCAACTCAAGACAATGAGGGCTACCATAAGGAGGCCCAAGGAGTAGTTGGATGGACCTGAGGAAGGACAGGAGCCAGAGGCCCCCTGAGGAGCTCTGCGCCGCAGAAGTAAGGCTATCCTCGCTGCAATGGTGACCATTACAATGGGGACAGTTGCCACCTCATCAAAATGAAGGAAATCAGTTCAAATTCTCAAAAAAACCTACATGGCACAGCCAATTCTAGAATTGTCCACTCTTGCTTCACTTGGTTTGAGTAGGATGGGGCTGTGTGTTTGAAAACATCTAAGGAAGAAAGGGGGGAACAAACTCTCTGAAAAGAAAGTAGAACTTTCACTAAATATTGACCCAAACTGGAATTTTCAGTTTTACGCTACCAGCAGAGAGGATGGGACTCAAGGCCAAGATAAGGTCAGTTACAAAAAGTTATATAAAATACTGTATCTGTGATACAGTGTGAATTATCATTTCAATCCTATTAAAAGTTAAAAAAATGTAGATTTTAGCTAAATGACCTCTAAGTTTCAGGGATCTACAAACCCATGCGTGTATAAATATATCACGAAAATCTGTACAAGATATTTCATAGAATTCTCTATCTCATGGTTTTCAGACTTTATTTTGAATCAGATTCTAATTCTGTAGGACTAGGGTAGGGTAGTGGGACTGCATACTTAAATAAGCACCCCAGATACTGCTAAAGATGGGTCAAGTTGAGAGACTTTCTTAACCTAATCCCTTCCTACTTAAAGTAATTAAAAAGGAGCTCGACTTGCATAAGTTTTCTTTTTCTTTTTTTCTTTGAGACGAAGACTCACTGTCACCCAGGCTGGAGTGCAGTGACACCATCTCAGCTCACTGCAACCCCTGCCTCCCAGGTTCAAGCGATTCTCCTGCCTCAGCCTCCTGAGTAGCTGGGATTACAGGTGTGTGCCACCACACATGGCTAACTTTTTATACTTTTAGTAGAGACAGGGTTTCACCATGTTGGCCAGGCTGGTCTCAAACTCCTGATCTCAAGTGATCTGCCCGCCTTGGCCTCCCAAAGTGCTGGGATTACAGGTGTGAGGCACCGTGCCCAGCCAAAAAGTTTTCAGTTAGAACAAAAATGGAAAATAGAACCACACAAACTCATCATTTATGTGGTAACACTAAATAAGAGGATGTACAAATTAAAAACCTACCACATTTCCTATTATTTTTAATTGCATCTAGTCACAACATTTATAAGAGCATATGTTTATAAAAGATGGTTAAGACTGGTTAGTAATTTATTCTTGAGGTTTGTTTTAAAGTGAAAAAGGGGGAAGTAGTTATAAGTCCAGAAAGAATATTTCAGGATGATACATGTTGACTATAAACTCAAAAGGTATACTGATAGCAATCCTATAAACAGCAAATATGGATGCAATTGATTTAAGCCTATTAGTTCATTTTTTAAAAGCAGCCTTGTTTCTTTAAAGTTAAGTACTATAAATGATTCTTGAAAATCTACTGTGGACATGATATATTCAGTCAAACTTGCTAGGAGTTGGGGAATGACTTCGTGACCATCCAGTTCAGAGTCTGATTGAGAGTTAAACAGCATTACAAAAAAGTTACAGTCACGGTACATAATCAATTTCTTGGACGATACAGCTTCCACAGCTCTCATCATCCTGGTTATTCTTCTTTCAGCTTTCACTTACACATTCCTTTCTTTCAGACAAACAAAAATATCAAAGTTCATCAAAATTCTTAAAGTCACAGTTCATGTAGCACTGAATGATAGTAGCTTTGGCATCTGATATTACAAAGTCACTTTTCCATCGCAAATGTTTTCTTCATTCTGGGTCAAGGCGAGGTAAAACAGGAAGAATAAGGTTCCCAAATGCAGAGTCTTGAGTGATGAAGTATCCAGATGAATGTGCATGAGCATGCTGGGAAAGATTAAAACAAAAAGGCAATTAAGCTATTAAATAGAGTCACAGTTCTTCGACCAAGGCATTAAAATTACTCTTTCTGAATGCTTGAGACCAAATTTATTTGTTTATTCATTTATTTTTCATTGTTATGGCTGAGATGGAATTTATTTTAAAATCAGTTCTTGGCTGGGCGTGGTGGCTCACACCGGTAATCCCAGCACTTTGGGAGGCTGAGGTGGGCAGATCACGAGGTCAGGAGATCGAGACCATCCTGGCTAACACGGTGAAACCCCGTCTCTACTAAAAATACAAAAAAGTTAGCCAGGCGTGGTGGCAGGTGCTTGTAGTCCCAGCTACTCAGGAGGCTGAGGCAGGAGAATGGCATGAACCCGGGAGGTGGAGCTTGCAGTGAGCAGAGCTCGCACCACTGCACTCCAGCCTGGGCGACAGAGTGAGACTCCATCTCAAATAAATAAATAAATAAATAAATAAATAAATAAATAAATCAGTTTTTCTGCTGCTAGTTGTGTTTAAATAGACAGGAAATGGACAGTAATACAGAATCTGGGTTAACAAGTTACACCAAGTACTCATTTATCATCCTCTCTCTCTACCCTGTGATCATCCTCAGTCAATAAATGACTCAAAGACATGAACTGTTTTGTTCCTTCCAGTGAGGAAAACAAGTATCAAAGATCCCAAAGTACTCTGATCTTGGTCAACAAACCAGGAACTTGAGAAAGAAGGGTAGTAGTTGGAAGGAGAGGGGGGAAAAGGCAGTGAGATTACTGGTGATTAAAATACCAACATTTGGTAGAGAATGTTGGAATGAAAATAACAGAAAACCACCAGTAACTTCCCTCTGTCATTAAAAAGAAAAAAAAGACTGTTTTTAAGTCATCTAAAGTGAATGGAGGGCTGGGCAATGGTGGCTCACACCTGTAATCCCAACACTTTGGGTGACTGAGGTGGGAGGATCATTTGAGGCCAGGAGTTTGAGACCAGTCTGGGCAACACAGTGAGACCCCATCTCTACAAAAAATTAAAAAATTAGCTAGGCACAGTGGCATGTGCCTGTAGTCCCAGCTACTTAGGAGCCTGAGGCAAGAAGATTACTTGAACCCAGGAGTTCGAGGTTACAGTAAGCTATGATGGCACCATTGCACTCCAGCCTGGGTGACAGAGCATGAGACCTTGTCTCTAAAAAATAGATAAATAAAATAAAATAAAGTGAGATGGTCATAATGTTCCTTCCAATTCTGGGATTCTAAGGTTTAAAAATACAAGTGATTAAATTATGCCTATGAAAAAAAAAAGTCCAAAGTCTCTAGAAATCTTAAATTATTCAGGATGAGACTATAACACTAAAACTATTTATTACTCTGAAGAGTATTTTTTTTAACTGATGAAGCACCACATTTCTAGTCCTATAGTAAGAGTTAGCTATGAAATATTTCCTGCACAACAGTTGTGCTGAGCATTTAAAAAAAAAATCCAGGCAACAATAATAAACTAATACAACTATCAAAGGATGTAATGACAGGATAGATTTGAAAAAAAAATGCATGTACTATTTAGCCAGTTCTATTTTTAAGATGATTCCTGTCCAGCCAAATATGCTAGACTCTTTTGTGCACAAGCAATCCCTTGGCATGTAGAAGCACAGAATCAATCATGACCGAGTCAACACCATAAAAGATACTTTCATTACTGCTGCACTGGTCCTTCAAATCCTCTGGGCTTGACTGAACATCAGCAAACCATTGCAATTATGTGTGGAACATTTTTATTGATATTGCTCCACTGAAATATAAAATAACTATGTGCTGGCTTCTGAGATCCAGGAAACCTCCACCGAGGCAAGAATGTCAGTTACACTGCTCACCTGCAAAGCTGCCTTCTGTTGGGCTGCAATATGCTGCTGCTCAGCGTGATCCCGGAAGTCCTTATTAAGAGAGGGTCTCGAGAGTGCAATGCTAAAATGGGAATCTTGGTTACTCGGCTGCTTAAGGCAGAAACATCCTTACTTTTTTTTGGATGGTAGTAAATTATCTTCTTTTTTTTAAATTGAGGTATCCTTGACAAAAACTGTATATACTTCCAGTGTACAATATGATGTTTTAGTATTTGTATTTGTTGTGAAATGGTTAAATCAAGCTAATTAACATATCCATCACCTCGCATACTTACCATTTTTGGTTGTGGAACATTTAAGATCTCTTAGCAATTTTCTTAGCAAAAAATTCTCTTAGCAATTTTCAAGTATGTATCATTAACTATAGTCACTATGCTATACAGTAAATCTCTTAAAGAGATGTCCTTACTTCTGAATCACAACTTTTCATTATATATTCTTTATAGGGGTAAAAAAAACCTCCAAGAATAAGTCTTTTTTCCTTCTCTCACTATCTTCATGAATTTATATAAGAAAGTCTATGTTATTTACTGAGATTTTAAATGGTCTGGAAAATGTTATAAAATGTAGACCTTATCCTAACAGTAATAGGAGACCTCCAAAGAGTGTTAGGCAGCAGGGGAGTGACATGATCAGAAGTATCACCCTCTTGGCCAGGCGTGGTGGCTCATGCCTGTAATCCCAGGACTTTGGGAGTCCGAGGCAGGAGGATCATTTGAGCCCAGGAGTTCAAGACCAGCCTGGGCAATATAGTGAGACCCCATCTCTACAAAAATAAGATTAACCAGGTATGGTGGCATGTGCCTGCGATTCCAGCTATGTGGGAGGCTGAGATGGGAGGATCGATTAAGCTTGGGAGGTCTGGAGATGGTGCCACTGCACTCCAGCCTGGGTGAGAGTGAGACCCTGTCTCAAAAAAAAGAACTATCATCCTGTAGTTCAGAAAGACCACTACTGCACTACTGTGGCAGACAGTGTTGGTCACCTCCTCAACAGCTGTTTGTCTCCTTTCCTCCTTGCTGATGGAACCCAAACTTGGTTCAATTATCAGTGGTCACATGCTTCAAGGCAGGCCAGGCTCATGCCCCAGGGGGTAGACCTTGATTGATGTAAGACAATGTCATTCCCCTAGCTGGTTTCTGGTTTAGGCAAGAGAAAGGTACATAATCTGGGCAACCAGACTTGATGGGTGTCTACAGGAAGGCTTCTGAGAGTGTTTTCCTCACTCTTACAAATGGGACACACCATAGGAACCTTTCAGGCTTTTTCCTCTACAGGTGGCTCAGTGCGGGGTGATGCCTAAGCCACTGCAGTCATATTCTGGCCTGAGGGAGCCACTGACCCATGGGGTAAAGCAGAAAGGAAAGATGAATGAAGCTGCATCACTAATGATATTGTGGCCACTGAATTAAGCTACTCTGGAACTACCTTATCTTCACACTCTTGGTTAACAGATACCCAAATGTTTATGCCAATTTTGTTATATTTCTGTTACTTCCCGATTAAAGCTTGCTAAATGACACAACTGATGAATGTATTCAAGAAGCGTAAGACCACAGGAACTCTGAAGCAGTTATAGTAATTGAGGCAAGAAATGAGAGTGGCCAGGAATCAGGATAGCATCAGTAGCAATGAAGAAAATGGACAGATGTGAGACACCTTTTAAAGTATAATCACAAGAGAATGGTGAATGCTTGGAGATGAAAGTGAAAGGAATGGTAAACAACTGAAGTTCACATTTCTGACTTTGTAACTAGTAGATGGCAGCCTGAACCATTTACTGAGACAGGATACACAAGAATATTCAGTAGCTGATTGGAGAGCGGGGAGAATGAGTTCAGGTTGGGACATACTACATTTGAAATGCCTGTGGACATCAAAGTGGAGACATCCAGGAGGCAGAGGTGGTGCCTAGAAGAAAGGACAGACTAGAGCTGCAAATGCGTAAGTGATTAGCACGTAAATAACAGCATGTGGGAAAAGATGCAACTGTCCAGTGAAAATAGGCAGGCTAGGAAGCCTGGTCTAGAACAGAATTCGAAGGGCTGTCAGCATTCAAGGGACAAATAGAGAAATGTCCACAGAAGAAATCAAGATAGTCTCCTCCTACTGTGTTTTACATTCTCCGGTGAGCAAATGGAAGCCAAGAGAGTACTTTAAGAGAGTGGGCCGGGTGCAGTGGCTCACGCCTGTAATCCCAGCACTTTGGGAGGCCAAGGTGGGTGGATCACTTGAGGCCAGGAGTTTGAGACCAGCCTGGCCAACATGGCAAAACCCCATCTCTACTAAAATTACAAAAATTTGCTGGGTGTGGTGGCATACGCCTGTAATCCCAGCTACTTGGGAGGCTGAGGCACGAGAATCACTTGAACATGGGAGGCAGAGGTTGCAGTGAGCCAAGATCGTGACACTGCATTCCAGCCTGCACAGCAGAGACCCTGTCTCAAAAAAAAAAAAAAAAAAGAAAAAAGAAAAAAAGAAAAAAAAGAAAAGAAAGATAGTGATCAGTGGTGTCAAATAACGCTAAGATGTCTGATAAGAAAAGGACTCTGGTCTGCCAGATTTAGCCCGGGAAGGTTACAAGAGACCTAGGCAAGAACATTTTCTTTGATGGAGGGCCTGGAAGTCAGACTGCAGTGGGTTGAGGCATCAATAAGTGAGAAAGTAAAGATGAGTACAGACAATTGCTTTAAGAGAAAGACAGAAGAGAGTTAGGGTGGTGGTGGCTGAAGGGGATAATGGATCTTTTTTGTTTGTTTGTTTTAGACAGTCTTACTGTATCATCCAGGCTGGATTGCAGTGGTGCAATCAGCTGATTGCAGCCCCAACCTCCCAGGCTCAGGTGAACCTCCCACCCCAGCCTCCCAGGTAGCTGGCACTACAGGCATGCACCACCATGGCTAGCTAATTTTTTGTATTTTTTGTAGAGATGGGTCTTGCCACGTTGCCCAGGCTGCTCTAGAGCTGCTGGGCTCAAGTGATCCACCCACCTTAGCCTCCCAAAATGCTGGGATTACAGGCGTGAGCCACCATGCCCGGCAATAATGGATCTGAGGGAAGATACTAAATATGGCAGAGACTGAATACCTATAATAAAGATCATCGAGCTACCTAAATTTGGCCTACTTTGCAGAATGATTAAAAAGTGGGGCACTAGCAGCAATTGCAGTAATAAAAAACCATACAAAACTCAAAAAAAAAAAAAAGGCTATAAGGGCTAGGTGCAGTGACTAACGCTTGTAATCCCAGCACTTTGGGAGGCCGAGGCAGGAGGATCACTTGAGGCCAGGAGTTTGAGACCAGCCTGGGCAACACAAGACCTCACTTGTCTCTACTAAAAAACAAAAAAATTAGCCAGGTGTGGTAGGGTGCACCTGTAGTGTGAGATACTCAGGGGCGATCACCTGAGCCCAGGAGACTCAGGATGTAGTGAGTTATGATTGTGCCACTCCACTCCACTCTAGGTGACAGAGTAAGACCCTGTCTCAAAAAAAAAAAAAAAAAAGTCTGAAGGCTATGAAGTCTATAGGGAAAATTAAATATTCTAGTTAGAATGTTTACAATTTAATCAACTAAACAGTTTGTTAAAAGTCTGACTAGGAAATGAAGGGAACCAGAATATGTCACCTAAAATATGCTTCTTTGATATAAAAATTATTTTTGAGCTGAAAGCAATTAAGAAGCAGCTCAGTTAATAGGGTTGCTTAAAAATAAAAATAAAAGGCAGCAGCAAACTGAGGAAAAGCTCTCTCTCTCCCCTACCCACTTTCTGCCTAAAGATAGGATAGAACTTCTCCTCTACTGGAGACAACTCTAGACTCTTAGCCTAGGGACAGCGGCAGAGGACTCTGCCAACAAGCCTTACTCCATTCGTTTTCTCCATATATTTACCTTCTCAGTTTCCCACCCCAAGAAGCCTAAAATCCCTTTTGTTTGTGCCACATTTATTGTTCTTTGTTGAAGATGCTATGTAAGTAGAGTTCTAAGCCATGATTTTGAGTTATAAGGTTTCTCCCTTGTGATGTGTGCTGCATGCACTCATAAATTTGTTTTTCTCTTGTTAATCTGTCTTTTGTTACAGAGGTCCCTCCCAATAAGAACTAAGTTGGGCACAGGTAAAATTTAGCCTCCCCTATACAAAGAAAACACAATGAATAGATTGCAGTGTTAAAAATCATTGCCAGCCAATTTGAATTATTTGGTCCAAGAAATTTTTATATCACTGAATATAAAAACCACATTATAGGCCAGGCACGGTGGGTCACGCCTGTAATCCCAGCACTTTGGGAGACCAAGGCGGGTGGATCACCTGAGGTCAGGAGTTCAAGACCAGCCTAACCAACATGGTGAAACCCCATCTCTACTAAAAATACAAAAATTAGCTGGGTGTCGTGGCAGGTGCCTATAATCCCAGCTACTCGGGAGGCTGAGGCAGGAGAATTGCTAGAACCCGGGAGGCGGAGGCTGCAATGAGCCGAGATTGCACCATTGCACTCCAGCCTGGGGGACAGGGCGAGACTCCGTCTCAAAACAAAACAAAACAAAACAAAACAAAACAAACAAAAAACCCACATTATAGTGTCAATACCTAGCTCCAGGATGATTTGTTGAAGACTGGTTCTGCATAAGTAGTTTTCTTTTCTCTTTGTCCAGTTCTGCCAAGATTGCAACTCTATTTTTGTTTTGAAAACCTAAAAAAAAGAGGGGAATAGGAGAAAAGGGAGAAAGAAAGAGAGAGTAATAAGAAACATTTTAGACCTATTTTTATAACCTAAGTCATCTAGAACCAAGAAAGCAAAACTCCTATTCTCTAACATGATAATGAATTCACCAGTAAGTACTTTCCCTAAATGGTTACTTCTTCCCTCCTACTTCCCAGCAACTTTAACAGCATAATTCATGAATACTTAAGCAGAATATAATATCAAATCATATTATATTTAAAGTGTAGCTGAGGACTTTTAAGACTTAGTTCTACAGAATTTTAATCACCAAGGTATAAGTTACAGCATTTGTTTTTTAACAAAATCTTTGAGGACCCAAATGCTGCAGGGGCCTGTGCAGTCTCTATCCTGCAGAGTCAATCTTTGGGAGGGCAGATGTTCTTAGTCTTCTATTTGAAGCCTCTTTCTGCATGCCTTTTTCATGGGGGAAAAAGCAGTAAACATACTCAGATCAAAATATTTCTTTTTCTCAACTGCTTCCATTCAGATATGTTGGACAATTTTTCAAGGAACATGTCAAAGAATTTCAACTGACCAGAAAGCAATTCTGAGAAAGAAATGGAGCGTAACTGACAGGATACAAAGAGATATGGCCTTTGTCAAATACTTAATACTGGGCTGGATTTTCAGCTTCAAACTTACATAAGATATAGGGTAGAGGTTGCCAAGTTATGGCCCAGTAGCAACTCCTAGCTATATTTTAAAAATCAGAATTAAATACTAACATGTAAACATTGAGAAACTGTACACTAATTTCTCAGATTCCTAGCTTCTCTTGAAATATATCTCAAGATCTGGCAACAAATGATCTATATGCCCCCATGGCAACAATTCACCAGAACTAAGAAATAGTTGTCCCCTTTAGCTGGGCACTCTCCAGCTCATTACAATCCTTATCACCTTGTTTACATTATCTGTAAGAATTTGAGTTTCTGATCCCTAATTTAGAAAAACAAAAAGAAAGATTAAAGGACTGGAAAACAGAACTACAGAAAAAAAAAAAAAAAGATAAGGACGATGATGGCTCAGGAGACTGGAATCATTAGGCCAGAAGAATGAATATGGGAGGAAAGCACATTTTCCAAGCAGAGCAGACCTAGGCACTCCTAAGGGTACCCACATGAAGGAGTCTAAGAATTTTATACTGATTATAAACAGGAAGAATTAGGTGGTAGGATGCAAACTTTTTCCTCTCCTCGGGAGAGGAGCAGAGACTAGCTAGGGATGGTGTAGGCTGTAGAAGGAGTATTCATACTCCTTTTGCAGTGTTTTCAGCTAAATCTGTTCTTCAATCAGGCATTAGCATACTGTCTGTGGCCAGGATTCTGGGCAAAATAAACCTCTGGCACATTCATTTCTGTCATCTCCCATTTTCCCCTCTCTGCCCACCCATGCTATGTCATCAAACTCTAGTAATAGCAGACTCCCTCTATTTGGATAAGATAATTCATTAAAGAAGAAGAAGAGGAAGAAGAGGAGGAAGAGGAGGAGGAGGAGGAAGGGAGAGGAGGAGGGGAGGGGGAGGGGGAGGAGGAGGAGAAGAAGAAGGAGAAGAAGAAGGATAAGAAGGAGAAGAAGAAGGAGAAGAAGAAGGAGAAGAAGAAGGAGAAGAAGAAGAAGAAGAAGACATGCCAGAATGTATTAAGCCAGGGTGTTGCTCTGTAGCCCAGGCTGGAGTGCAGTGGTGTGATCATATCTCACTGCAGCCTCAAACTCCTGGGCTCGAGCGATCCTCCTGCCTCAGTCTCCCAAGTTGCTAAGACTACAGGTGTGAGCCAGCATGCCCTACTAATTTTTGTTTTTTTTTTTTTTGTAGAGACAGGATTTCACCATGTTGCCCAGGCTGGTCTTGAACTCCTGGGCTCAAGCGATCCTCCCACCTTAGTCTCACAAAGTGCTAGGATTGCAGGTGTGAGCAACTGAGCTCAGCCCATTGTGGTCTTTCTGAAGAGAGTTTTCTAAGCCTTCCAGGGTATTGATCATTTACTCTCATCCTAACTCCAATCCCTTTTTCCTGCCTGATCTCTTAGAGCTTAATCTTCCGGTGGAAGAAGCTCTGTGGGGCCTTTCCATGCTGCACGTCATGACCTGCTCCACCCAGTCTTATGGATACGCCTGTCTCGAGAGAAGTCTTCTACTCAAGGAAAGATTTAATACAGCTTTGAGAGACAGAGGAAAAACCAAACTGTTTTTGGAAAAAACAAACTATTCTCTACTCTCATTCAACACAAAACTTCTGACACCAAGCAATTCTTCAGTGGACACCAGCTGAGTGTCCTATAATTCAATTCTGACACTATCTACCTGGAGATAGTGTGAGGCCCCACAAGCTGAGGCTCAGTTCTACAAGACTGCTCGCCACTTCAGACGCCAATGGCAAGTAGGCAGTAGGTTGTCACCTATGCCTCTGACTGACTGGCTGTAAACCGGGGGCCCCCATGACTCACTCCTTGGATTTGGTTAATTTGCTAGAGTGGCTTACAGAACTCAGAGAAATACTTTACTTACATTCACTAGTTTATTAATAAAGGGTATTACAAAGGTTAGACATGAATAGCCAGATGAAGAGATGCATCGGGCCAGGCACGTGGGAAGGGACATGGAGCTTTAACACTCTCTCCGGCACACTATCTTTCAAGCACCTTCACACATTCAGCTATCCAGAAGCTCATCTGAACCTTGTCCTTTGGGGGTTTTCTGGAGGCTCCATTACATAGGCATGATTGATTAAATCATTGGCCATTTGTGATCAGCTCCACCTCAGTCCCTCTCCTTTCCCTGGAGGTCAGTAGGTGGGACTGAAAGTTCCAACCCTCAAATTATAGGGTTGGTTTCCCTGGCAACCAGCCTCCATCCAGGGCCCATAAAGAGTCATCACATTAGAACAAAAGATGCTCCCATCACCCAGGAAATCACAAAGGTCTTCAGAGCTCTGTGTTAGGAAATGGGGTTCAAGGACAAATATCAGAGCAAGGCTGGTGGCTCATACTTGTAATCCCAGCATTTTGGGAGGCCAAAGTGGGAGGACCACTTGAGGCCAGGAGTTCAAGACTAGCCTGGGCAACTTAAAACAACTACAAGATGTTAGGACATAAATACTTACTAGGTTGTTTGGACCTGACTATGTACTAAACAGAATGGTTATTCAAGACCTTGTGTCTACAAAAAATTGAAATTACCCAGGCTTGGTGGCATGTGCCTGTAGGCTAGCTACTTGGGAGGCTGAGGCAGGAGGATCACTTGAGCCCATGAAGTAGCGGCTGCCGTGAGCCATGATCGTGCCTTTAACACTCCAGCCTGGTCAACAGAGCAAGACCCTGTCACTTAAAACAAAACAAAACCAAATATCAGAACAAAACATTCTCCTAGTACCCCTACTGCTCAGGAAATTACAAGAGTTTTAGGAGGTCTATGTTAGGAACCATGGTCAATGAATGACCAAATATGTTTCTTATTATATCATGGTATCACAACAACCAAATTCCAAGAATGTATTACTTACACAATTGGTTATTTCTGAAAGGACAGTAAGAAGGTATTCTTCTATCTCAATTTAGGATTCAGTAAGAAGAAATGAGGCAGAACAGAAGTAGGAAATACTAAAGTTTGAATCAATGAAAAATACCTCCCAGTCTCATATCAGAGTTATGAAAACATCATTACCTAGGGAAATCCTTCCATAAACAGTTGTTATTTTCTTAGGACAGTTTGCTTAAAGTATCCCAAAACAGGCAAATTAATTCATGTTAAATGAAATGATTAAAGTAGGCTGGGTGCGGTGGCTCACGCCTGTAATCCCAGCACTTTGGGAGGCTGAGGTGGGTGGCTCACGAGGTCAGGAGATTGAGGCCACCCTGGCCAACACAGTGAAACCCCATCTCTACTAAAAACACAAAAAATTAGCTGGGCGTGGTGGCACATGCCTGTAGTCCCAGCTAGTCGGGAGACTGAGGCAGGAGAATTGCTTGAACCTTGGAGGCGGAGGTTGCAGTGAGCCGAGATTATGCCACTGCACTTCAGCCTGGGTGACAGAGCGAGACTCTGTCTCAAAAAAAAAAAAAGAAATGATTAAAGTAGTCCTGAAAGGCTCTTTCCAGCTCCAACACATGAAGGTTCCATAATTTTCCCCAAATGTCTGCCGCTCTGAAAACTTCAACTATCTTAATATTTGTGACATTTATGCCTGTGTATGGCAATGTGATGGTAAAAGGAGCCATATGTAAATCATAACTGAAACTTTGTCAAAATAATGTTAAGGAAACATAATTAGCAAAGCAATATATAATTACAAGTCCACTGATTTAGAGAATCAGAAATAACAATTAGAATCAGAAATAACAACTATCTGGCAGGGATGAAAAAATGAGAGCAGATATAAAAGTGTACCCCAACCCTAACCCCACTGCCATTTGATGTGCAACTATGTATTTCAATATTAATATCTTTCTTCAAACCAAAATGGAGTTAAGAGATCCTTAGATTCCCAGTTTTAACAAAGCTGGTCAGATAACTATCTTAAGGAGCAGAAAAATGGTCTGTCTCTTTCTCATATTTTAGAATACCACAGTGACTCTCATATAATAGCCTTCTTTCCCTCCAGATACAGACGTAGAGAAGGGAATTGTTCTTCAGACTTCAATAATGTTTGAATTCCAGGCTACAGTATTCTTTTCATTGATTTTCTGAATTTCTAGGTGTCTTAATACCTGAGACATCTTTTAGGAAATTATTTCTTATTTGCATTAGTATTTTTATTTAAAAATGGGCCAGGTTCAGTGGTTCACACCTGTAATCTCAGCACTTTGGGAGGTCAAGGCAGGAAGATCACTTGAGGACAGGAGTTTGAGATCAGCCTGGGCAACATAGCAAGACCCTATCTCTTAAAAAAATTTTTTTTTCAATTAGGTGTGGTGCTGCATGCCTGTAGTCTCAGTGACTCAGGAGGCTGAGGCAGGAGGATCACTCAGGCTCACTGGAATGAGCTATGATGTGCCACTGCACTCTGGCCTGTGCGGCAGAGCAAGACCCTGTCTCTAAAAAAAAAAACAAAATTTTTTAGAAGATTCTTTCTCTTTAGTAGTAATCAGAATTTAAAACGTATAGTAGTCACCCCATATTTGCGGTTTCAGCTACCTGTGGTCAACCACAGTACAAAAATAGGCCAAGGTAGTACAATAAGATATTCAGAGAGAGAAAGAGACCACATTCACACAACTTTCATTGCAGTATATTGTTATAATTGTTAATTGTATTATTATTGTTGTTAATCTCTTACTGTGTCTAATTTATAAATCAAACTTTATCGTAGGTATGTATGTATAGGAAAAAATAGAGTATATAAAGAATTCAGTACCATCTGTGATTTCAGGCATCTACTGGGGTTTTTGGAACATATTCCTCCTGGGTAAGGGAGGATTACTGTACAGATGTTTGTCATATAATATTAAACAAGCAGAATGGGGTGGCAACTCTAAAAACGCTATCCATGAGAAATTTCAGTTGAATGTACCTTTCCACTTGGTATCAATGACTTGGTCAGCTATGTGAATTCTGATGGGGTAGTCTAATTACTTTAAGCCAGAGGTTCTCACAATTTCTTGGTTCACAGTGTGCCCTTAGTATCTCAGCAATGTTTGCATGACACCCCAGGCCAACAAATACATAACCATTCTGTTTAGTAAGTAGTCAGGTCCAAACAACCTAGTAAGTATTTGTGTCCTTACATCTTGTAGTTGTTTTAAAAAGTAATACACATGACATGAAATAAAAAATATTTAATTTCATTTTTAAATAACCACAATTAATTACTTACTAATGGATGTGTGCCTGGGCTTTGTATCACTTTTCAAACCTTGGAATCAGTTCAGACACCACCAATCCTCATTCCCTGTTCCACACTGATTTTCACACAGTAGTTGTTGGTTATCAAAGCAATTGCTAAAAACCTAACTTCGCAAAGATATGATGTCATTGAAAGGAATGGAGTGCACTGTTGAAACTGTGAACTATCTCAAACTACTTCATGTGGTGTCCAACTAGTATAGGTAGTTCTGTGTTTGCTTTCAAAACAATTTTCTATGAGGCCTCTGGGATTTTTCCATGGGGTGCTAGGATGCCATGGTGTATAGTTCACAAACCACAGCTTTAGATCTTTTCTTCAACCACTACCCAAGCAACTGAATGACAATTTCTCTCCCATTTTATCAGGGCCATCTCCAAAAAGACTTATAAATTAGGTATATATAATATATATATATACCAAATTATATTATATAATATATAATATAAAGAATATTGTATAAACATAACTACTATAATTTTTAGGCATTAAGTTAAAACTGCCTATATTTGACGATTTTCTACCTACAAAAACAATTTTATAAGATTCATCAACTTTTTAAAAAATTACATACTTGTATGTCTTGATTGGCTTGGTCAAGAAGGAAGAGCCTCACTTTCAAAAACTTCATGCATGTTTGACAATCAGAGCATAGGTAGGTATAGTAACCTCCCTGTTTCCGTGGAAATCAAAGGTGGAAATCTGTAACTATAGGCTCCAAACTAACATTAATATAGTTCCTGGCCAAGAGTGGTGAGCTATGCAGTGAGCTATTTTTGCACCACTGCATTCCAACCTGCACAAAAGAGAGAGACCCTGTCTCAAAAAGAAAAAACAGAAAACAGATATATATATATATAATTTCCTTTGACTGTTAGTCAACTATATATTAATACGGTTATAAAAGCAGCCCACTGGCCAGGAACGGTGGCTCATGCCTGTAATCCTAGCACTTTGGGAGGCTGAGATGGGCAGTTCGAGACCAGCCTGGGCAACATGATGAAACCCCGTCTCTACTAAAACACAAAAAATCAGTCAGGTGTGGTGGCAGGCACCTGTAATTCCAGGTACTCAGGAGGCTGAGGCATAAGAATTGCTTGAACTGGGAGGTGGAGGTTGCAGTGAAGCCAAGATCGTGCCACTGCACTCCAGCCTGGGCAACAAGGCAAAACTCTGTCTCAAAAAACAAAAATAAAAATAAAAGCAGTCCACTAAGGAGAGTTATGTTGTTCTCATATATTGCTCTATTTACTACTTCACAGTGAGCCTGTTACCCAAATAAGCAAACAAATCATGCTCTTACAATGAATCAGATGGAAAGGTGTAAATACAGGTATTATTGATTTTATACAACAGACGTTTCCCTAAAAGTTACGTAATACGAATTAAGGTAAGATAATTATGGGAAGACGTGTTTAAGTATACTGGAATGTCTCATTTAGAGGAATCCAAAGGTGAGTTCTTTGTAAAGTGAAGAATGTTTTCCAAGGGAAATTGGCACTCTCCCATTTGTATATATACAAATTGCACATGCTTATTGTCAACTAAAGGACAAGACTTGTTTTTCTCAGTGGAGGCTACTACATTTTTAGAAGATAATTATGTGGTTCCATCTTTTTAGCGATTAAGAGATACTATAAATATAAAATAGGGCCAGGTGGCTCACATTTGTAATCCTAGTGCTTTGGGAAGTTGAGGCAGGAGGATCACCTGAGGCCAGGAGTTCAAGATCAGCCTGGGCAACACAGCGAGACCTTGTCTGTACAAAAAAAAAAAAAAATTTTTTTTAATTTAGCAGGGCATGATGGTGTGTGCCTACAGTCCCAACTACTTGGGAGGATGAGGCAGGAGGATTGCTTGAATCTAGGAGTTCAAGGTGCAGTTAGCCATGACTGGACTGTGCCACTGCACTACAGCCTGGGCAACAGAGTGAAACTGTCTCAAAAATATATATATACACATACGCACACACACACACATAATTCTTGAAAAGCAAATTTTAAACTCTGATAATGTCTAAATTTTGTCATGAGCAAAGTAAATGGCCACATTGGAAAATCCTGATCTGTTGTTTACAGCAGTATCAATTTCCCTCAAGATTAACTTGTTCACACAAAAATATTTTGGGGTCACTGTCAGTAAGTATACATATATAAAAATTATATGAAGTACAGCCAACAATGGAAAAAGCATTAAAAAGCCTATAAAGATAATCTGATCGATAATGTTCATATGACTAGGAGCACAACTGAGTTTTTCAATGCCCTTCAACATACATAAACTTCTATAAATTATTTTTTAAAGTGTACAGTCTGATTAGTAATATTGAAAATTACAATCGCACAAGAATATTTTTGTTTTCAAAGTACATGAGAGTGAGGGTGGCATGGGAAAGAGAAAAGTTGTGCAAAACGCTCATGTTCCAAGTAATGTAAGAATTTTTTTATTATTTATTTTTTTTAGACGGAGTCTCGCTCTGTCGCCAGGCTGGAGTGCAGTGGCACGATCTCGGCTCATTGCAACCTCTGCCTCCCAGGTTCAAGCGATTCTCCTGCCTCAGCCTCCCAAGTAGCTGGGACTACAGGCACGTGCCGCCACACCTGGCTAATTTTTGTATTTTTAATAGAAACGGAGTTTCAACATGTTGGCCAGGATGGTCTTGATCTCTTGACCTTGTGATCTGCCCACCTCGGCCTCCCAAAGTGCTGGGATTACAGGCATGAGACACTGTCCCCGGATGAAAAATTTATAAATGCTAAGAGTATGATGTAAATATAATTTGACAAATGATTTTCAAATATAACACCAAGCTGACAGGATAGCTTGATTCAATATTGTTTGTATGAATTTTTTTGTGTGTGTGGAAGAAAATGAATTCAACAAAAATACTGCAAGATATCAGAAGAATATTCAATTGCTCTGGTTTTGTTTAACATTTCTGAACTAGGTTGAGCTTTAAATGAAATTCATTCTACCCCCTCCTCCTCTCATTTTACTTGGCCAAGAACTTTGCCAACTAGTGAAAAGGGGTGAGAGGAAGCATTCCATGGCAGAGGGATCTTCATACGAAAGTTCTATGCCAATATGATAGTGTTCGTGGTCAATGCAACCTTATAATAAAGAAAAATGGTAAGATAGAAAAAGATTTAGTAATGTTAAACTGGACTGCCATTATTAACATATGTTCTAAGAGAAACATGGTCTCCTGCTCTGTCACTACAGTGGCCAGCAAAAATGCCTCCCTCCTTATCCTCAACTCCATGTTGAACAGATTTTGGTCTCTAATACTATTCTCCATTAAGAAGGAACCAGAGGCCAGACACAGTGGCTCACATGTGTAATACCAGCACTTTCGGAGGCTGAAGTGGGAGGATCATTTGAGGCCAGGAATTTGAGACCAGCCTGGGCAACACAGTGAGACCCTGTCTCTTTAAAAACAAAACAAAACAACAACAACAAGGGAGAGTACTAGTTCCATGTCTTAGGGCAGGAAAAAAATATCAAAATGGGATTGGACTATCTTGCTTCTGACAAGATCCTGAACTCCTGGTCTCAAGTAATCCTTCCACCTCAGCCTCCCAAATGCTGGGATTACAGGCCTGAGCCACTGTGCCCAGCCAAGAAGAATTTTTAAAAAAGGTCCCAGGGTAAGTGCTAAAAGGACAAAGAAGCCAGCTTGAGGTTAGCCAGGCTGTCACAATTTGAACATTAGAAAGAGAATAATAATTACAGCTAAGTGGAATAAATTAAGTCTGTGATAAGCCATGAATTCATAATGAGATGCAAAAGGGAAAGCTAAGATACATAAAAAGATAGTTGTAAAGAAGGGTGAAAATAATAGGGTATCCAATGTCTTATTATATTAATAACTAGGTTGGTGTTAATACTTAGGTGTTTTGTTTCTCCTGTTAAGTATATGTCTATTTATGAAGTATAGCCATATACTTTTTTGTTTCAGTACAAGGAGGGTAGGGTAGTTACAAAGAATTGTGTGTGACTAAGCCAAACAGTTCGAAAAAAAGCAGGTCACATACCAAAAACAAGAAATTCAGATCAGCACAGGCCCTAACACATACAGCAATATGTATTTTTAAAGGAGACACAGTGGCTGATGAGTGCCTTTGATCACACACAATGACTGAGTACACATTGTGAGTTCTAAAACGGTGAATTAGTCCAATATCCTAGAGAGCTCACAGTACAGACCGGATGGATCCCTGATTGCTCAGGAAAGGAAACATCTATAATTCCTAGCACCACTGCTACCAGAAAAGGGCAAGTTATAATGACAACAGAGCACTGAGCTATGAAACACTGATCACAGAAAAAATAAAGAATATTTCAATTAATGGAATAACTCTAGGCTGCAAGAAACTAACAGTCTATGAGAAAGGCATGAACTTAAAAAAAAAATCCTCCTGAGCAGGTAACATTCAATTATAGAGGGGAACTAATGCACACCAACTTTAGGTTGCCCATCAACACAGCCTTTGGGTAAGCTTTAGGCATAACCAAACCTTGTGTTTTAATTAAGAATCAAATCCATCAACAACTCTGAACTCTCGGTAATTTGAAATTTTGCCTTGTTTTGGTAGTGGTAAGATTACTGTAACCTACAAAGGTATAGAAAAATTACTATAATTCTGGAAAAGTATAGAAATAGAAATCTGGAAGAGTATTATAACTCTAGGGAAATATAAAAATGCAAGTATATCAGCTGAGTGCAGTGGTTCATGCCTGTAATCCCAGCACCTTGGGAGGCCAAGGCAGGAGGTTCACTTGAGCCCAGGAATTCAAGACCAGCCTGGGCAACATAGTGAGACCTCGTTTCTACTAAAAATAAGAAAAATTAGCTGGATGTGGTGGTGCACACTTGTGGTCCCAGCTACTCAGGAGGCTTAGGCAGGAGGATGGCTTGAACCTGGGAGGTCAAAGCTGCAGTGAGCCATGACTGTGCCATTGCATTCCACCCTGGGTAACAGAGCGAGACCCTGTCTCAAAAAAAAAAAAAAAAAAAAAAAGTATAGAATGAATAAATTAAACCAACAGGTTAATATTTTAAAATACATTTAATTTTAAGTAAATTTTTGACCACTATATAAAGTGAAGTTTAACAGACAGTATAATTAATTATAATTGTAACTTAAACTGTTATTAAATATAATTTAACTAAGTAAGCTTATAAACAATGTCTAAATGTTTTTTAAAAAAATTTTTTTGAGACAAGGTCTCGCTCTGTTGCCCAGGCTGGAGTGCAGGTGGCATAATCAAGGCTCACTGCAGCCTTGACATCCCCGGCTCAAGGCATCCTCCTGCTTCAGCCTCCCAAGTAGCTGGGACCACAGGCATGTGCCACCACACCTGGCTAATTTTTAAAAGTTTTTATACAAATGGGGTCCCCTTGTGTTGCCCATGCTGGTCTCAAACTCCTGGGCTCAAGTGATTCTCCCACTTTGGCCTCCCAAAGTGCTGGAATTACACGCATAAGCCACCACACCCAGCCTAAATGTTTAAAAATTTTTTATTTTAGAACTTTAGTGTATTAGATAAGTAGGTTTACTAAACTGAGTATTAAATTATGAGCAGTGATGAGTATTTTTCTCCATGCCCCAAATATCTTCAGACATTAAAGAATGAAATGGAACAGAATGCTTGGGAATTGGCAAATAAATACAAGTGACTCTAGCCCAAATTATGTGTGGAAAAAGCAGTGAAAGAAGCAGCTGGGAAGGTTAAGAAGGAGCCATATATTTAGGGACCTTGTATTACATGTA
This sequence comes from Pan troglodytes, assembly GCF_028858775.2. Taxonomy (NCBI): domain Eukaryota; kingdom Metazoa; phylum Chordata; class Mammalia; order Primates; family Hominidae; genus Pan; species Pan troglodytes. The sequence continues at coordinate 25,776,787 of NC_072409.2, read as the reverse complement.
GATTCTTAGTTTGATCAAATAGGCAATGGGGAGCTACTGAGAGTATTTAGAAAAGGATGAGGCAGAGATCAGTCTTGGCACGGTTACGAACACCCTCTGGTGGTAACAGAGAATAGATTACAGGGTAGAAGAGACCTGCCGCAGGGAAAAGTTAATCCAGGATCGGAGACAGGCAGTGAGATAGAGACTTGTTCAAGAAATAATGCAATATGAAGAGGTGCTCAACGCCATTGATCATTAGAGAAATGCAAATCAAAACTGCAGTGAGATATCATCTCACCTCAGTCAAAATGGCTTTTATCCAAACGTCAGGCAATAACAAACATTGGCAAGGATGTGGAGAAAAGGGAACCCTTGCACACTGTTAGTGGGAATGTAAGTTAGTACAACCACAATGGAGAACAGTTTGGAGGTTCCTCAAAAAACTAAAAATAGAGCTCACTGAAGCCTCAAATCCCTGGGCTCAAGTGATCCTCCTGCCTCAGCCTCCAAAGCAGCTAAGACTATAGGTGTGCACTAGCACACCTGGCTAAATTTTTTTTTCAATTTTGTGTAGAGACAGGGCCTCACTATGTTGCCCAGGCTCATCTTAAACTCCTGGCCTCAAGCAATCCTCCTGCCTCAGACTCCCAAAGTAGTGGGATTACAGGCATGAGCCACCACACCCAGCCCATAATTTTCTATGGTAAGATTCTCTTAATTTCAGGGTTCAAACTTACTCTAACTAGGATATCAATATATAACTTTTAACAATGTTATACTCACTACATGAGGGTTTCTTTTTAACCCATATAGTCTCCTGATATACTTCAATGCATCTCTTTTTAGTCTCAGAAGCACGAAGATGTTTAATATATTATCTCATGTACGGTAAGAACTATTACTTTAATTTTTAAAAATAGTATAGAAACAGGGTTCTTGCTGTGTTGCCCAGGCTGGTCTTGATGGCCTCAAGTGATCCTTCCACCTCAGCCTCCCAAAGTACCAGGATTACAAGTGTGAACCACCAAACCTGGCAGAAACTATTTATTTATTTATTTATTTATTTATTTATTTTTGAGACGGAGTTTCACTCATGTCGCCCAGGCTGGAGTGCAATGGCGTGATCTCGGCTCACCACAACCTCCACCTCCCAGGTTCAAGCGATTCTCCTGCCTCAGCCTCCCGAGTAGCTGGGATTACAGGCATGCGTAATCATGCCAGCATAATTACGCATTAGCCACCATGCCTGGCTAATTTTGTATTTTTAGTAGAGATGGGGTTTCTCCATGTTGGTCAGGCCGGTCTCGAACTCCCGACCTCAGGTGATCCGCCCACTTTGGCCTCCCAAAGTGCTGGGATTACAGGCATGAGCCACTGTGCCCGGCCTCTTTTTTTTTTTTTTTTAAACCAAGCCATGTTTAATATCCCTTTATAACTAACCTTTTTAAAAAACAAATAAAAAATCTGTTTCAAACTTTTTTTTTTTTAAGAGACAGGATCTTGTTCTGTTGCCTGGTTTTTGTTTGAAAAAACATTTCCACTTTTGGAACTATAACACTATTTCCATTCATAATCACGTATGTTCTCATTTTCTCATTCATTCATAGAAACATTTTGACTCCCACACATTTCTTTTTTTTCCTCCCGCACATTTCTTTGTCACTAAAAACATTCTCAAGTAACTAGCATTACATCAGATTGCATTTAAAATCTAAGAGCTGATACTCATTTTCCTTTAACAGCTCTATCACACTTAAAGACTAACTGAAATTCTTCTTATTGTAAAAAAAATCTAAAGCTAAAAGTGAAAATTATTTTGATTATGCAGTTATGGACAATCTACTACACTTTCATAACAATAATTTTTAAAAGATTACTTAAATCCTGTCGAGTGGTTATCCTACAAGCTATATACTCTTCACAACTATATAGTACATTAAAGTACCATAGTTGAGACACCTATGTTTAGTACTAGAGCAACGTCACTGTGGCACTATTAACATGTTTAACATGTTTTCAGTTATTTATTGATTCAACAAATATTTATTGTGTTGGGGACTAAGCCCTCTTTCAGATCTAGCAGTCTTTCATGCTATCACATACAGGCACAAAGTTAGGTTCTAAGGATGCAATGATAAGGCAAAACTTGACATGATTCTAGCTCTCATGGTTTTCAAACTGTCCAGTGAAAATAGAGATCAATCAAATTATCACATGAATGAATGTGTAATTAAAATCTAACATGAGTAGTCTGAAATAAAGAAACCATTTGATGAGCATTTATAACAATCATTATTGTAGGAATGAATGCTAAATAAACTTGACGTAGCGTGAAAGTGGGGGGAGCAGTGTCAGAGAAGGCTTTCAAAGGAAGTGATGCTTGAACTGAAATCTAAGGCATAAAAGTAGGGGTGAGGAACAAAATAACCTTTCCCCCTTTAAAAAGATCACTCTAACTGCAATGTTGAGAATAGACAAGAGAAAATAGTCAGGAAACTATCACAGTAGAAAGAGCTAGAGATAATAAAGTTTTTAGTGGATGGAAATGCAGAGATACAAACGGATCCAATAGCTATTTAGGAAGTTAAATCAGGAGGAGAGTGATGGATTCAATATGAAGGAATGAGGAAGAAGGTGTCATGGAGGGTTCCTAGATTTTTTTGGTTCTTGCAGTTAAATATGCATTAGTTTTCTATGGCTGCTGTAACAAATTACCCAAAATTCGTGGCTTAAAACATCACAAATCTATTGTCTTATGGATCTATAGGTCAGAGGTCTCACTGGGCTAAAATCAAGATGTTGCCAGGGCTGCATTTATTTTCTTTATTTTTTTTGAGACAGGGTCTCACTCTGTTGTGCAGGCTAGAGTGCGGTGGTACGATCAGGGCTCACAGCAGCCTCAACCTCCATACTCAAGCGATCCTCCCACCTCAGCCCCATGCCCAGCTAATTTTTTTTATTAACTTTTTTTTTTTCAAAGACAGGGTCTCTAAATGGATTCTAGGAAAGAATCCATTTTCTTGCTCTGTCCTAAATCTAGTTAATGACGAATGTTTCCTATATCTTGCAAGATTAAAAAATTACTCAATCATTAGCCACCTTTCAGAGTTTACCAAAAATACATAACAAAGAAAAGGAATCAAGCCCTAATGTCTGCTCAGGTGATCTGTGTTCATATTCTCTTTCACCTAGACCTAAGGACTTACTTCTTTAAAACTACTGCCACTTTTTCTACCCATTGAGGTTTGTAAGATGATGATGTATCTTCTGCTTGAATCAACCTTTCTTCCCCACTTATTTTTCTTTTCTTCTCACATATAAACTCACAGGCCCTTTTCATTTAAAGCATTTTCTACTTAATAACCAATGTAGACGATTAGATTAATCCCAATAAAGATCAAGAAGAGGTCTTTTGCCCCTTGTCTCGAGCGCCCAGTGGTTTCCTATCAGATCTATCATCAGAAGGTTGTAATTCCCCCTACTGAAGGGCGGTATGGGAAAACAGAATGAATAAGGAACGTGGGACATGGAATCAACGTGGGTTCTCACCTCAGCACTACCACTTACTATTGAATATTAGGAAAACTACCTCACCATGCCTCAGGACCAAAGGGGATAACAGTAACACTTCAAAGGGTGGTTACAGGAAATACAGAAAAATATAAGTAAAAGACCTAGAACACTGCCTGCCACATGGTAGTTGCTTAATAAATACACACTATTATTGTTATTATTATCTAGCATTCTTTCTCCCTAGTCATCAGGTTAACATCACTAGATTCCTGTCATCCCACATTGACAATTCTCTGTCAGTGAAGTTTTTCATTAGATAGGCCACAACTAATTGGCATGCAGCTTTCTAATTACATTCACATTTCAGAACTCCCAGGCCAGTCTGAGTGCATGTGTGGATCCTATACTCTCTCCTAACTACACAAACAGTCTCAGATTACTTTACATAATATTCTTCCCAGTTACAATTTCAGTCTGGAGCCTACAGGTCAAGCCTAGCATCAGAAATCTAATTCATTCTCTTTGCCATAGCAATTAAAATGCAACAAAAAGAAATTTAGCCTTCAGAAACCTACTCCAAATTGTGTCTTTGCATACAAACTCTCATCTTTAAAAAGGTACAAATAGAAGAATTTTCAGATGCTATTTATGCATCACTGCACTGGGACAAACTCTTAATTGAGAGGTGGCATACTTTAGTATAAACCTGAAGAATAAACTTGCTTTCCTTCTGGACCATATATGGTTTAGGTGAAGACTTGTACTTGGGTCTGAGGTCAAACAAGACACTTCCCAGGAGGCTTGCTGTTCCACTCCTATGCAGCATGCTGAAATCACAGCTGAGAGCACCTGGACTGGTCCAAAATCAATAGTTCCTACTACCTGATCTGCAGATCTTATGGTTACTACTATAAGCATTTTCAGGTATCTGTAAAATTGAAAAAAATCAAACAAAAGAATTCATGTTCCTTACTCAGTATTTCACCAGGTCTCTCTAAAATCAGGCTGAACCAATCCAATGCCATCACATCATCATAGGACCTTGACATTTACCAATAATGAAAGACTCTGTGCTGCTTTTGGTACCTTGTCCAAACCCCAGGTTGACAATCTGCCTCTGCATACTAAAATTCTCATGATTGAAAGCCTACCAAATGTTCTACACTACATTGGACAGTATGAAGAACATGGGACTGCAGTGACTGTCAAGGGCGTATGAAATTTAGCAGTTCTGATTACTATGACGGCATGAAAGACTGCTAGATCTGAAAGAGGGCTTAGCCCCCAACACAATGGAATTGTTCTCTACACCAGACATAATAAGTAAAATCTATTTATTTACATTAATAAATTACAACACATAAAGATTTTTTTTAATCATGGTTCTTTCAGTTATCATTTTAAGATAATTAAGGCCCTTGGTATTAATCTCCATATTAAGTAATTCTTATACATACAAACAGTACAGAAATGATTTACTACAGAAAGTAAAATACAGCCGGGCATGGTGGCTCATACTTGTAATTACAATGCTTTGGGAAGCCAAGGTGAGAGAACTGCTTGAGAACAGGAGTTCAGGAGTTCAAGACCAGCCTGGGCAACAAAGCGAGACCCTGTTTCTACAGGGAAAAAAAAAAAAGAAAAAAAATTAGCCAGGCATGGTAGCATGTGCCTATAGTCTCAGCTACTTGGGATGCTGAGCTCAGGAGTTAGAGGCTGCACGGAGCTACAATCACACCACTGCTCTCCAGCCTGGGCAACAGAGCAAGACCCTGCCTCTTAAAGAAAAATTAAATTAAAGAGAGAGAGAAAAATACAATAGATCTGAATAAATAAGAATTTTAAAATTTCACTGGAGTCCGGGAGTCTCTAGAACATGATGTGGACTCCCTCTGCTGGTTCCTAGTAGCAGCAGTTCCATGACATCAACAAAAATCCCTGACAAAGGAGCAACGGAAGCCAAAGGGCTAATCTAAATTCATTTCTATTTAGATTAGGGGATGTTTCATAGTGGATCTGACTATGGGTCAGTCAAAGGCAATACTAAAAATGATTGCGTTTTTACTACAACTACGAAAAAAGTAACCAGCATATTGTAAATCTCTATTTGTGCGAATGGTGGGATAATTTAAAATTTATTTTCATTTGCAGTGCATTGTGTGGTTTTTAGCAGCGTATTATCTTTCCAAAATAGTCTTCTCTTAGTTTTCATCTGAGCTCAAGTTAAGTTATTTTTAATATGGGCCCTTATAATTTAATGGAAAAATAAAGAGGTCAACAACCACAAGGGAATGTGGACCTATGATTAGTCCACAGAGCACACAAATTGCACATGGCTATGTGAGAGGAGAACAGAATGGTATTAGCTGGTTACAGCTGGGAAAGCTGTCACCACAACTTACTTTTTACAATACTATAATTCAACGAAACTCGTGTAACCTTTAGTTTGTCCTAAATATAACTAATAAACTAAAACAGAATCAGCAAGCTTTCAATTTCCAGTACTGGCAGAGTAGTCTGGTTGGTCTAATCCTGCCACAAATATAATACTAAAATATTAAAAATTCACTATTTAAAGGCACTGGAGTCTGACCAGTATCAGGCAGAAACTGCAACTGGTGAGATTTGGGAACTTGTGGCCTTTTGCTTGAAGCATTCCCCAGTCCACTAACAGCTTGGTTAGCCTCACCTTACTAGCTTGAGGTGTCAGAGGAGAACTCAAGTTTAGGGCTGACAGAGTAGCAAAAAAATTAGGGGCAAGGCTTGAGGGAGAGGCAGAAGGAATAAAGCCCAATTCATGCATATAAAATCCACTCAAAGTTTCACTCACTGCTGAACTACACATATCCAGGGGAGATCCCAGGCAGCCCATCAATAAAGCAGCAGGTGGAAGCTGAAAAACACTGCAAGATTTCTGCCCAACACAGGAGAGACAAGAGTTTGGAGTTGAGTATGAGTTGAGACAAGCTGTCTGCTAGAACAAAAATCACATTTCAGAAGAATATAACAGAATCCAGAGTTTCCACAATGTCCAGTACCCAATAACAAATCACGACTTAAAAGAAGAAAAAGGAAAACGTGATGCATATGCACCAAAATGCTGTCAACAAAAACCAACTCCAAGATAACCCCAAATATATAATTAGCAGTCAAGGATTTAAAATCAGCCATTATAAATATGTTCAAAGACTTAAGGGAAAAAGACATAATAAATAAAAGGGGTATTTTAGCAAAGAAGTATAACTATGGAAAAGGACCAAGTGGAAATTCTAGAGCTAAAAAGTAAATTGAAACAAAATGTTCACTGGATTGAATGAACAGCAGATTGGAGATGGCAGAAGTTATTAAAGTTAGAGCATTAGAAATTATCCAATCTGAAAAACACAGAAAAAAATATTGAGGAAAAATAAGCAGAGCCTTGGAGTATTTGAATAATGGATGGAAACATCCCAAATTTAGTGAAAGACATCAACCTACAGATCCAAAAAGCTCAACAAACCCCAAACAAGAAAACCACCTCTAGGCATACCATAGTCAGACCACTGAAATACAAAGAGAAAATCCTAAAAGCAGCCAGAGAAAAATAACACATTACATACAGGATAAGAACACCACCATTAAGAACACGAAAAGGCAAGCGAGACTGGGAGGAAATACGTGCAAAACATATCCGACAAAGGACTTGTATCCAGACCGAAAAATGAAAACAAAACAACTTGCTAATAAAAGAAATAACCCAATTTTTAAAAAATGAGTAAAAGATTTGAACAAATACTTCATAAAGGAAGATTTACAATGGCCAATAAGTACAACGAAAGTGCTCAGCATTTGTCATCAAGGAAATGCATTTTAATACTACAATGAGATACTACTTCATACATTCTAGAATGGCTAAAATTAACGACTGACAACAGTAAATGTGAATCAACCAGAATATTCACATATTGCTGGAGAGAATATAAAACAGTACAAAGAGAGCTCGCTTCGGCAGCGCATATACTAAAATAATAAAATGGTACAAGTGGCCCAGCATGGTGGCTCATGCCTGTAATCCCAACATTTTGGGAGGCCGAGGTGGGAGGATTTCTTGAGGCCAGGAGTTCAAGACCAGCCCAGCCAACAAAGCAAGACCCTCTCTCTACAAAAAATAAAAACATTAGCCAGGCATGGTGATGCATGCATGCAGTCCCAGCACTTTGGAAGGTAGAGGTGGGAGGATCGCTTGAGCCCAGGAGTTTGAGGCTGCAGTGAGCTTCATCCACCTCAGAGCCCAGCCTGAGCAACAGAACAAGACCCTTTCTCTTAAAAAAAAGGTATCTGAGGCCGGGCGCAGTGGCTCATGCCTGTAATCCCAGCACTTTGGGAGGCCGAGGCAGGCGGATCACCTGAGGTCAGGAGTTCAAGACCAGCCTGGCTAACATGGTGAAACCCCGTTTCTACAAAAAAATTAGCCAGGCGCAGTGGCACGCGCCTGTAATCCCAGCTACTCAGGAGGCTGAGGCAGGAGAATCGCTTGAACCGAGGAGGTGGAGGTTGCAGTGAGCTGACATCACGCTATTGCACTCCAGCTTGGGCAACAAGAGCAAAACTCCATCTCAAAAAAAAAAAAAAAAAAAGTACCTGCAAAAGAGACTTATAAATGCTCATAGCAGCTTTATTCACAACAGCCAAAACTGAGACAACCCCAAAGTTTACAAACAGAAGAATGAATAAACAAAATGTGATAAAGTCATACCATGGAATGCTACTCCACAATAACAAGGAATGAACTACTGATCCATGCACAATATGGATGAATCTCACAGACAGTATGGTCAATGAAAGAAGCTGGACCAAATGAGTATACACTTTAAGAGTCCATAAGTTTAAGACAAAACTAAGATTAAAAAAATCAGAACAGAGATGAGTAATTTAAAAATATGAAGATGGGTCAAACATACATAGAGTCAAACAGGAATTCAGACTTGATACAGAACGGAAATAGAGGCGTCCTTCAAGTAGTTAAGCGGTTAACTACTTGCCAAGTGAGATTCAATACTTTATAGAGAGTAAATTTTACTTTTATACACATTTTAAAATAAAAACTCCTTGATAGCAGCAAATGTGTCTGACTTGATTTGTTTTGGAGCTATCTTAACACAGGTGAAATGTGTACAAAAGTTTTTACAGCAACGAAGATAAAGGCACAGATAATGTGTGATGACAATAAAACTTCTTTAAAAGTGGTTCTGATTTCAAGTAAAAGAGCAAGCAAACATAGATGTCAGAAGAGGCCATAAGGTGAATAATGTGAATACAATTTCAATGTAAATAATCTTAAAATAGATTAAAATATAAGATTAATAATATAAAGGATGTTGTATATCTGATCCAATGTCAGATCTACCATCATATGTTGCTTAACAACAGGGATACATTCTGAGAAATTCATTGTTAGGTGATTTTGTGTTATGCAAACATCAGAGTGTACTTACACAAACACAGATGGTATAGCCTACTACACAACCTAGGCTGTACGGTACAGTCTGTTGCTCCAAGGCTACAAACGTGTACAGCATGTTACTGTACTGAATAGTGTAGGCAACTGTAATACAATGCTAAATATTTGTGTATCTCAACATAGAAAAGGTACAGTAAAAATATGGTTTAGGGAACACTTATTCTATTTCATGAAATGAAGTGTTGCCTGATTCTAGAATCACAAATAAAGCCAATTGAGATCTTAAAATACACACATACATACACACATACACACACACACACACACACACACACACACACACACACGGTTTAAAAGACAAAAAATGGTATACCTGTATAGGGCATTTACCATGCATGGATGCATGGAACTTTCAGGACTGAAGCTGCTCTGGGTGAGTCAGTGAGTGAGTTGTGAGTGAATGTGAAAGTCTAGGACATTAGTATATAGTACTGTATACTTATAAACACTGTACACTTAGGCTGCACTAAATTTATTTAATTTTTCTTTCTTCAATAATACATTAACCTTAGCTTACTGTAACTTTATTTTATAAACTTTTAAATTTTTTTAACTTTTTGACTTTTGTAATAACGCTTAGCTTAAAACACAAAACACTGGGCCAGGCACAGTGGCTCATGCCTGTAATCCCAGCACTTTGGGAGGCCAAGGCGGGCGGATCACCTGAGGTCAGGAGTTTGAGACCAGCCTGACCAACATGGAGAAACCCCGTCTCTACTAAAAATACAAAATTAGCCGAGCGTGATGGCGCGTGCCTGTAATCCCAGCTCCTCGGGAGGTTGAGGCAGGAGGATTGCTTGAACCCGGGAGGCAGAGGTTGCAGTGAGCCAAGATCATGCCATTGCACTCCAGCCTGGGCAACAAGAGCGAAATTCCATCTCAAAAAAAAAAAAAAAGTATTTTCTTTATATCTTTATTCTAAAAGTTTTCTATTTTTAAAATTTTTATTTTTTTTTACTTTTTAAACTTCTTTGTTAAAAATGAAGACACAAACAAACACATTAGCCTAGGCTTACACAGGGTCAGGATTATCAAGATGTCACTTAGGCGACTGAAATTTTTCAGCTCCATTATAATCTTATGGGACCACCATCCTATAAGCAGTCTGTCATTGACCTAAACATCATTATTCAGCACAAGTGTATTTCAAATTTAGAGTTTTACTTTGCTGTTCTTCTTTTTTTCTTTTTCTTTTTTTGAGACGGGGTCTCACTCTGTCGCCCAGGCTGCAGTGCAGTGGTGCAATCTTGGCTCACTGCAACCTCCGCCTCCTGGGTTCAAGAAATTCTCCTGCCTCAGCCTCCCTAGTAGCTAGGATTACAGGCGCCCGCCACCATGCCCAGCTAATTTTTGTATTTTAGTAGAGACGGGGTTCCTGACCTCAAGCAGTCCACCCGCCTTGGCCTCCCAAAGTACTGGGATTACAGGCGTGAGCCACCGCTCCCGGCCTGCTATTCATTTTTTAAATTCTGGCTACAGTAACTGCCCTATACTAAATTTTCTCTTATTCAAATACATTTACTATATTGGGGAAATGTTCATAGTAAAGAAATTCCTGCTGTCATTACCTTGTCCTGAAGAGTTTGCTGCCATTTTCCTATTTTGTTTCAAGTATGTCCAGTGGCAATTGGTCAGCACTTCACAATCACCTGTAAAATATGTGTACACACATATACAATGCACCATATTTTAATCACAAACTAAAAGGAACAGCTAGCCTCCTTACAATGAAATGTTTGCTGTTTCTTAATCTCTTCAGAAAGATACATTTGTGCCGGGCGCGGTGGCTCACGCCTGTAATCCCAGCACTTTGGGAGGCCGAGGCGGGCGGATCACGAGGTCAGCAGATCGAGACCATCCTGGCTAACATGGTGAAACCCAGTCTCTACTAAAAATAAAATTAAAAAAAAAAATCAGCCGGGTGTGGTGGCAAGCGCCTGCAGTCCCAGCTACTCGGGAGGGCGAGACAGGAGAATCGCTTGAACCCCGGTGGCGGAGGTTGCAGTGAGCCGAGATCGCGCCACTGCACTCCAGCTTGGGCCACAGACCGAGACAGCGAGACTCGGTCTCAAAAAAAAAAAAAAAAAAAGAAAGAAAGAAAGATACATTTGAAATGTACACGGACTGAAACAAATGTAAACTCTGCTAGTGCCTCAAGCATTTAATTAAATATGGCATTGTTTATTCTTGCAGATGTTCATACCATTTAGAATTACTGTCTTTAATAAACATCATTAGGTTGTATTTACCAAATATATCAACCAATTGATAGAGTCAATATAATCATGGTGCTAGGAAGAAAAATCATTCATCTATGGTGTCTCTGCATTCGTCTAAAACACATACCCAAAAACTACTGTGTACACTGAAAGCTAAAAAAGGTAAAGGAGTACTGTATCTGCTCTGCACCATACACTGTGTAAGATGCTCGAAATTAGTTCCTTTATTTATTTATCACCATTTTATAGATGAGGAAACCGTACCCAGGGTCATAGAGCTAGTAAGAATTATTTGGGCTGCTGGTTTCCAAACTTCGTGCTTTCGTACTAAATCCTGGGGAGATCCAAGATGGGCAAGACCCTAATCCTGCTTTCAAGGAACATATAATCAGAAGGGAAAATAAAGTCTTATTCAAGCAACCATACTATTAATTAAAAAAAAAAAAAGCTTAACAAACCCGCTCTTTAAAAGGTGGGCACAGTGCCGGAGGCAAAGAATTGATTTGATTGGCAGCAAAGAGTGATGCCTTAGTCTAGGGAGCCCGGGAAAGACACAAGGGATAGAAAACAGACACCGGTTTTTAGTAAATGAATCGTTAGGTGTCTCCAGCGGCTGAAACACAGAGCGAGCAATGCGGGGTTAGGACTGGAGGACAACAGGGCCATCTTGTGACAGGGTAGACTGGCGTGCCAGAAAGGTCCCTGCCTACGGATGTGCAGAGCCGGCTGGGCCTGGGCTGTGAACGAGACGAAGGAAGCAAGTAGGAGCCAGAAATGTTGGGTGGCAAGGTCGGAAGGGAGGTCGCTGCCTGTAGCAACAAAGACGGCGGCGACAGGTTAGCACCGGAGCCACACTTTTCTATTGCCCGGTGCCTCCAGACTGTCGTACTTACCTGGGACCCGAGGACACCGGGACTGCCTCTCCTTACAATCGCTGCTCTTAAAGGGGGCGCGACCACTTAGGCAAGAGGAGCTCAACTCGCTGCACTACAACCTTCCCGCCCCCGCTGCGCTTCCGCCTCCTGACTGACGTGCGCCCCAGGGAGCGGAAACCCCGCCTCCCGCCGGGACCCAACGGCCACCGCCCGTCGTGATTCGCACTTTAGCGGCCACCTCAGTGCAGACGTCACTTTTTTTTCCAAAGAGTGACAGTCGAAGAGGCTCACGGGAGATGCAAACGGTACTTTTGGGGGCTGGGCCAGGGTGGGGCGTGGCCCGGGGCGGGGGAGGGGCGGGGCTGCCAGGCAGGGGCGGGACGGAGAACACCTGGGTCCCTAGCACCAAGACTGGCTTTTTCTTCATTGCCACCGCCTGGCCGGTCTTGCGACGGTGCGAGTCCACCTCGGCTGGGCCTCGGAGGAGGGGCGACTCTAGAGGCTAAACTCGCTTTCGAGCTTTAACAACCATCTCGGATTGCGCATCCGCACACACGCACGCACACACACACACACACAAATTCAGGAATATTTTTTGTCTACAGTTTACATAATTATACACAATGAAAGCACTGAATATGGAGGATTTTTATTACAGTGCAATAATGTGCATTTAAGAAGTGGGTATGCCACATCGCAGAACACCAACTTGCCACTAGTGGGCTCACCTGCTGCCCACCTGATTCCAGCACAATAGATAGCTACACATTTGAATTAAAAGGTAATCGTATATTGACATGTGTTCAAATTGCACTTTTTTTAATTAAAAAATTTTTTTTATGGAGACAGTGTCTCGCTTTGTTGCCCAGGCTGGTCTTGAACTCCTGGCCTCAAGGGATCTGCCCACCTCAGCCTCCCAAAGTGCTGGGATTACAGGCGTGAGCCACCTGCCCTGCTTAAAATTGCAGTGTCTTAATCTCTTCCGAAAGATACATTTGAAAAACGCACAGACTTAGATCACAAATGTAAGCTCCCCAAGCGCCTCAAGCATTTAATTAAATAGAATGGATAATGAATTTGGACATATGTTTTTAATAATCGATGTTTGCTCAAGAGTAAAATGTTTATGATGCACAATTTTCTTGTGCATGGATCAATGACTGAAATAATCGTTTCAATATCAAGTATTTATTTACTGAAAACCAAGCATGTATTTACTCTATACCAAGCAGCTATTGAGTGCCTTCTACAATGCGAGGTGCTTCCTTTGCATCAGCTCTGGTCCTGCTGTTCCCTGATTTATATTTGAGACTCATGTTTCTTGCTCTATGTCGAGTAGCGAGCTAAGATTCAAATTTAAAGGTCTGCCAGATGCTAAGGCCTGAGTTCTTAAATCTCACACATTGCCTCTGCTCTGGAGGAATGAATTCCTCTGAGACCAGTTCTTGCTGACTTGACTTTAATCCAGATATAAAGCCTAACACATGAGCATTTTGGTGGTAGGCCAGGAGTCCTTTCAGTTAAGAGGACTTGGTGAGTTCTAGTATGACTAAAAAGATGACTGAGATCTATATGGCTGATAGAACCTTAGAATTTTTTTTTTTTGTTTTGTGGCCTAGCTAATGTAGAAACTAGGGCACAGAAAGTTCCAGTCTAAGTTTCAAATGGACATTCTGAACAAAGCTTATTTAAGGAGGTGGGAGTAAAAAGAGTTCTAACCCTAAACAACATTTTATAATTTCTTAGCAAATTCAGCCTCTGAGAGTTGAAAGAACATTATCAGGAGAAAGATAAATTTAACTTGCTGCCAATTCTTTTGCCTTTTACTTGGTAGGTCATAGCCCTTGAAACCCTTCTGTCTTCTCCTAGAGTTTTTGGAACTTCTGCCTCATTGTGTTAACCTCTAACACAATGGTTAATAGTGAGTCAGTTTACTTGAATGCAAATTCGAGCTTTGCCACTTAATGATTGTGAGCCCTGGTTTAACCTTTTGGTGCCTCTGTTTTGTCATCTATAAAATGGGAATAAAAATAAGTGATTGGGTATACGTAAATCACTTAGAATAGCACCTGGCACATAATAAGAACTCAATAAATGTTGACTATTAGAATATAAACAATGAACAATCTGTTTTACTGGGTGTCTTGGCAAGTGGTCAGTAGGTCAGCTGAGCCTGGGTGTGGTGGCTCATGCCTGTAATCACAGCACTTTGGGAGGCCAAGGCAGGAGGATTGCTTGAGACCAGCCTGGGCAATATAGTGAGACCTCATCTCTAGAAAAAAATCTAAAAAATTTGCCAGGTACGGTGGTGCGTGCCTGTGGTCCCAGCTACTTAGGAGGCTGAGGTAGGAGGATCGCTTGAGCCTGGGAGGTCAAGGCTACAGTGAGCTATGATTGCACCACTGCACTCCAGCCAGGGCAACAGAGCAATAGATCCTGTCTCCAAAAAAAAAAAAAAAAAAAGAAAAAAAGAAAAAAAACGTCAGCTGAGAAATATACTAGGGGAAAGTCCAAGACAGAAGGAGTGCATGTTATAGCCCCTTGGCTCTATTAACTAATAGCCATCTGTGAATTACTTTATCCTGAAACCATTGTGGTTACAGACCTTCAGTATCAAGGTAGAGTTGACAGTAGTCCCTAATTTCCAACTGAAACCACTCTAACCTCCTTTTCTGGTATTTTGTGATAAAGTATTTGGGGATCTGCATGAGGCTAGACAACCTTTAAAATCAAGTGTGTAGCAGTTTGAGACAATTACTGTATTAGTTATCTATTGCTGTGTAACAAATTACCCTGAATCTTGGCAGTTTAGAACTTGGGTTTAGAACCTGGCCCTGCACTTACTGGGTGAACACTTAGACAAATTATTTGTCTGTTCCTCAACCTCCTTATCTGTGGAAAGGGGTATTAAAAGCACCTACCTTATGCCATTGTTTTAAAGATTAAATAAAATCAAACCAGATGCCTCATACCTATAAGCTATTATTTTCTATTAAACATTAACTCATTAGAGTATTAAAACAATATGAAACATCATGAAGATTTTGTACAACCAAATGTGGTGGCCTCCAAGGTGGCCCTCCTGCTGTCATCCCTT
Source organism: Pan troglodytes (assembly GCF_028858775.2). Classification (NCBI taxonomy): domain Eukaryota; kingdom Metazoa; phylum Chordata; class Mammalia; order Primates; family Hominidae; genus Pan; species Pan troglodytes. The sequence goes on along the minus strand of NC_072409.2, from coordinate 25,761,601 downwards.
CCCACATTGAATAAACTTGACCCAAGTAACCAATGGGATATTGTGGAAGTGTCAGTGTGTGACACTGATTGCAGTTTCTACCTTGGCCTCTTTTGGGTCACTTGCTCTCAGGAAGCCATGTATATGTCATGAGGTCACTAAAGCAGTCCATGTGGAGAGCCCAATAAAGAGGAACTGAGGCAAGCCTTCCACCAACAAACCAGCACCAAGTTGCCAGTCAAGTAGTGTTCCACCTTGGAAGTGGATCTTCCAGCCCCAGGCAGGCCTTCAGATGACTGCAGCTCTGGCTGACATCTTGATTGCAGCCTCGAAAGCAATCCTGAGCCAGAACCACCGAGCTAAGCTGTTCACAAATTTCTAATCCACAGAAACTATGTAGGATAGTAAATATGGCTTGTTTGTAGTTGTTTTTGTTGGTTTTTGAGACAGAGTCTCACTCTGTCACCCAGGCTGGAGTGCAATAGTGTGGTCTTGGCTCACTGCAACCTCTGCCTCCGGGTTCAAGCGATTCTCCTGCCTCAGCCTCCCAAGTAGCTGCGACTACAGGCACATGCCACCACACCCAGCTAATTTTTGCATTTTTAGTAGAGACGGGGTTTCACTATGTTGGCTAGGCTGATCTCGAACTCCTGACCTCGTGACCCGCCCACCTTGGCCTGGCAAAGTGCTGGGATTACAGGTGTGAAGCACCGTGCCCGGCCAGACTAGCCTTTTTAAAAATAAACGTTCAAGAATGTTTTAAAATAGGCCGGGCACGGTGACTCACACCTGTAATCCCAGCACTTTGGGAGGCTGAGGCAAGCAAATCACCTGAGGTTGGGAGTTCGAGACCAGCCTGACCAACATGGAGAAACCCCATCTCTACTAAAAATGCAAAATTAGCCAGGCGTGGTGACACATACCCGTAATCCCAGCTACTCAGGAGTCTGAGGCAGGAGAATTGCTTGAACCCAGGAGTCGGAGGTTTCGGTGAGCCAAGATTGCACCATTGTACTCCAGCCTGGGCAGCAAGAGGGAAACTCTTGTCTCAAAAAAAAAAAAAAAGTTATAAAATAAAATGTAAAAAACACCATAATGCCTTTCACCCCTCTCTGTACCACTACCTTCTATGCAGAAGATTTCTGACCATTATTAGCCTTGGAGGATTATCTAATTAAGGGAGATGGTAGGATTCATTTAGAATGAATTCTCCACATGGACAATGATATTATCTAGAATGATAAGAAGAAAGACTGAGCCAGGGGCCAAAGTCCTCCATGAATATGTCAGTAGATGACAGCAATGAGAAGAGGATAAAGATGGTATAACCAGATGTACCTGCTTCTAAAGATTTGGAGTTTTTACATGATGGAGGAAGATGAATAGTTTGGAATTGAGAGTGTGGATTCTGGAAATACTGAAGCACCCTTCCCCTAACCCCATGCCATGATGTATGTGGTTGGACACAAGAGGATTTTCAACCTTACATGAACACAAGGGAAGCTATCCTTGAAGGAGAAGTGGGTTTTAGTTAAATCAGGAGGTAGACAGATGGTCTAATGGTACAGTGAAGGGGAACTTGCTTATCATGGAAGGAAGACTTCTAGCAACTTTGGGGGAATGTTGTTTTGAGGCTGGGGTGGGGGGGTGGATCACTTGAGGCCAGGAGTTCGAGACCAGCCTGGATAACATGGCAAAACCCCATCTCTACTAAAAATACAAAAATTATCCGGGTGTGGTGGTGTACGCCTGTGGTCCCAGCTACTTGGGAGGCTGAGGCACGAGAATTGATGGAACTCAGGAGGCAAAGGTTGCAGTGAGCTGATATTGCACCACTGGACTCCAGCCTGAGCAACAGAGTGAGACTCTGTCTCTAAATAAATAAATAAATAAATAAATAAAATAAAATAAAAAGTAAGGGTTTTCGCTGGGTACAGTGGCTAACACCTGTAATCCCTGGGAGGCTGAGGTGAAAAGATCCCTTGAAGCCAGGAGTTCAGGACCAGCCTAGGCAACAAGGCAAGATCCTGTCTCTACAAAATGTTAAAAATATGTTTAAAGATTAAAAAAAGAGAAAAGAAAAGTATTTTATTTTGCCACTGTTTTTTTTTTTTTTTTTCATTAAATAGATTGGGACTGGGCACAGTGGTTCACGCCTATAATCCCAATGCTTTAGGAGACCAAGGTGGGAGGATCACTTGAGACCAGGAGTTCAATACTTAGCCTACTCAACACAGCGAGAACATGTCTCTACAAAAACTAAAAAAATAGCTGGGTATGGTGGCGGGGGCCTGTCATCCCATCTGTGCTAGAGAGGCTGAGGTGGGAGGATAGCTTGGGCCCAGGAATTCAAGGCTGCAATGAGCTATGATTGTGCCAATGCATTCCAGCCCAGGTGACAGAGCAAAACCGCAACTCATAAGTAAATGAATATTAATAATAAATAAATAAGTAAATAGATCAAACCCTAGTGTTTTCAATGAACTATGAAAAGGACTCACTAAACTGCACTAAGCTGCTTGTGGAAAATGGCTGCAGGAGTGAAGTGTAATCCTTTATGTCATCTACTTCTAATTTGGTCACTTCTAAGGGACCAGGTTGCCAGTATGTTTTAGTATCCTCAAAGTACCTAGAAGAGTGCTAAGCAGGTATACCTGATGATTGAGCTTTAATGTAAACCTAATTAAAGCTGAAATGTGCCCTTTCATTCATTTATTCAATAAACAATGCTATGTCAGGCACTGAAAATACAAACAAAATGATCTGTCCTTGTCTAGGAGATGCTTTGGATTGTGCAGGCCAGAATCCCACTTTTGCTTTTTCACTGCTTTAAAAGCTGATCTAGGCTGGGCACAGTGGCTCACACCTGTAATCCCAGCACTTTGGGAGGCTGAGGCAGGTGGATCACCTGAGGTCAGGAGTTCAAGACCAGCCTGGCCAACATGGTGAAACCCTGTTTCTACTAAAAATACAAAAATTAGCTGGGTGTGGTGGTGCATACCTGTTGTCCCAGCTACTCAGAAGGCTGAGGTGGGAGAATCGCTTGAACACAGGAGGTGGAGGTTGCATTCAGCCAAGATCACGCCACTACACTCCAGCCTGGCGACACAACGAGACTCCGTATCAAAAATAAAAAGCTGATCTAATCTTTTAGTCAAGTAATGCGTTGTGGGTTCCCACTGTGTCTTAATCTGTTTTGTGCTGCTGTAACAGTATAGCCAAGACTGCCTAATTTTATAAAGAACAGAAATTTATTTCTCATGGTCTGGAGGCTGGAAGTACAAGATCAAGATGCCAGCATCTGGCAAGAGCTTTCTTTCTTGCTGCATCCTCGTGGCAGAAGGACAAGAAGGAATGAAACTGTGTACTCATATAGCAGAAGAGCAGAAGAGAGCAAGGGCTTGCTCCCACAAGCCTTTTTATTTTTATTTTTATTTTTTTTTTGACGGAGTCTTGCTCTGTTGCCAGGCTGGAGTGCAGTGGCGCAATCTCAGCTCACTGCAATCTCTGCCTCCTGGGTTCAAGCAATTCTCCTGCCTCGGCCTCCCAAGTAGCTGGGATTATAGGCTGGCGCACCACACCCAGCTAATTTTTTTGTATTTTTAGTACAGATTGTGTTTCACTGTGTTGGCCAAGATGGCCTCCATCTCCTGACCTTGTGATCCGCCTGCCTCAGCCTCTCAAAAGTGCTGGGATTACAGGAGTGAGCCACCGCGCCCGGCCCACAAGCCATGTTTATAATGGCATTCATCCATTCACTACCACATCTGGCTAAATTCTGTATTTTTAGTAGAGAAGGGGTTTCACCATGTTGGCCAGGCTGGTCTCAAACTCCTGACCTCACATGATCTGCCCACCTCGGCCTCCCAAAGTGCTGGGATTACAGGCATGAGCCACCACGCCTAGCCGGGATTCAGTTTTAACATGAATTTTTGGAGGGAATGAAAACATTCATACCATAGCATTCTTCCCCTGATCCCCCAGAATTCATGTCCTTCTCACATACAAAATACATTTATTCCACCCCAGTAGCCCCAAGTCATAACTCATTCCAGCGCTAACCCGAAAGTTTAAAGTCCAGAGTCTTGGCTGGGTGTGGTGGCTCATGCCTGTAATCCCATCACTTTGAGAGGCCATGGCAGGTGGATCATCTGAGGTGGGGAGTTCGAGACCCGCCCAACTAACATGGAGAAACCCCGTGTCTATTAAAAATACAAAATTAGCCGGGCGTGGTGGTGCATGGCTGTAATCCCAGTTACTAGGGAGGCTGAGGCAGGAAAATCGCTTGAACCCGGGAGGTGGAGGTTGCGGTGAGCCGAGATCATGCCATTGCACTCCGGCCTGGGCAACAAGAGCAAAATTGCATCTCAAAAAAAAAAAAAAAAAATCCAGAGTCTCACCTAAATCACATATGGGTGAGACTCAAAGTATAATTCATCTTGAGGTAAATTTCCCTCCAGCTGTGATCCTGTGAAATCAAACAAGTTATTTACTTCCAAAATATGATGATGGAACAGATAATAGGATAGACATTCCCTTCCCAAAAGGGAGAAATAGGAAAGAAGAAAAGATCAACAGGCCCCAAGTAAGTCCAAAACCCAACAGGGCAAACAACATTAAATCTTAAGGCTTGAGAATAATCTTTGTTGACACCATGTCCCACCACCTGGACACACTGGAGTGGGGTTTGGGTGCCCAAGGCCCTGGGCAGGCCTGCCCCCATGGCTTTCCTGGGCACAGCCCATGCTTCAGCCCTTATGCATTGAAATAGCATGCCTGTGGCTCTCACAGGCTGACACTGCATACTAGTGGCTCTACAGTTCTGGGGTCTCGGGGTGGCCTCACTCCCACTAGGCATTGCCCTAGTGGGTACTCTCTGCCACATGGCTTCCAGCATGGCTCTGCTGCTGGGGCAGGTGTCTGCCTGGGTCCCTAGGCTCTCTAAGGCAGCCTTTGAAATCAGGATGAAGGAAGCCCTGCCACCACAGTTCTTGCACTCTGCACTCCTGTACAATTAGCACCACGTGGACACCAGCAAGGCTCACTGCTTGAGTGGCCTGGAGCAGTGGCCTGAGCCACACCTGGGCCCACTTGAGCTACAGCTGGGGCAGCAAAAAGTACTGCATCTGAAACTCTGCACAGTGAGCCTTCAGCCTGTATGGGTTCCCCAGGCCTTCTCCCCAAACTCTTCGGCCCTCAATGTCCTAGCACTCTGGGCTTGTGGTGGGAGGAGCAGCCTAAAAATTTTCAGCAATGCTTTCAGGGTGATTCTCCCATTGTCTTGATGAATAGCACCTGGCTCCTTTCTGTTCCTACTAATCTTGTTACCAAAGGTAGCTTGGCCACATCCTTGGTTTTTTTTCTCCTAAATATATTTTTTTATTCTTTACTTGGCCAGGCTGAGAATTTTCCCTATCTTTATATTATACTTCCCTTTTGATGATAAATTCCATTTTTAAATTGTTTCTGTCTTCTTGCATTTTACTATAAACAGTTAAGAGAAGCCACACAGCACCCTGAAATGAATGCTCTGCTGCATAGATATTTCTTCTGCCAGATATTGTAGTTCACTTCCTTTTTTGTTTTTGAGATGGAGTTTCACTCTTGTTGCCCAGGCTGGAGTGCAATGGTACTATCTCGGCTCACTGCAACCTCTGCCTTTGAGGTTCAAGCGATTCTCCTGCTTCAGCCTCCCAAGTAGCTGCGATTATAGGCGCCCACCACCATGCCCAGCTAATTTTTGAATTTTTAGTAGAGAAGGGGTTTCACCATGTTGGCCAGGCTGGTCTCGAACTCACCTCAGGTGATCCACCTGCCTTGGCCTCCCAAAGTTCTGGGATTACAGGTGTGAGCTACCATGCCTGGCCTCATCACTCTTAAGTTCTGCCTTCCATGAAGTCCTGGGACACAAATATAATTCAGCCAAGTTCTTTGCCGTGTTGTAACAAGGATGACCTTTCCTCCAGTTTCCAATACTTTGTTCCTCATTTCCATCTGAGACTTCATCTGTGTGGCCTTCACATCTGTATTTTTACCAACGTTCTGTTCACAACAACTTAAATAATATTTTATAAGATTCAGACTCTCCTACAGCTCTCCCCTTCTTCTAAACCCTCACCAGAGTCACTCTTAATGCTCTGTTCATGGCAATACAAGCTTTTTCTTCAGCATTCGCTTCAAAACTGTTGAAAGCCACTTCCACATTTTTAGGTCTTTGTTACAGCAACACCTCACTCCTCTGGTATCAATTTCTGCCTTAGTCCATTTTGTGCTGCTATAGCAGAATATCTGAGACTGGGTAATGTATTTTTTTTTTTTTTAGACTGTGTCTCACTCTGTTGCTCAGGCCAGAGTGCAGTGGCACAATCTTGGCTCACTGCAACCTCCGCCTCCCAGGTTCAAGGGATTCTCATGCCTCAGCCTCCCAAGCAGCTGGGACAATAGGTGTGCCACTACACCCAGCTAATTTTTTAATATTTTTAGTAGAGACAGGGTTTCCCGGTGTTGGCCAGACTGGCCTCAAACTCCTGGCCTCAAGTGATCCACCCACCTTGGCCTCCCAAAGTCCTGGGATTACAGGCGTGAGCCACCGCACCCGGCCGGGATTGGGTAATTTATTAGGAAGAGAAGTTTCTTTCTCACAGTCTGGAGGCTGGGAAGTTCAAAATCAGGGCACCAGCATCTGGTGTTGAGGGAGGGCCTTCTTGCTGTGAACTCATGTAGGAGAAGAGCAGAAGAGAGTAAACCCACTCCCACAAGCCCCTTTGTATAGTGGCATTAATTCGTTCATGACGGCCGAGCACCTGTGACCTAAACATCTCCCATTAGGCCCCACCTCCTAACACTGTTACTTTGGGGACTAAGTTTCAACATGAACTTTTGGAGGGGACAAAAACATTCAAACCATAGCACACTGTGCAGCTAATATGCCCTTTAGCATTACTGATCTATCAAAGTTCAAAGTGTTTGGTCTTCTGAAACTATTGCACTGGCATTGTTAACAGTTCTTCTACGACTGGGCTTGGTGGCTCACACCTGTAATTCCAGCACTTTGGTGAGGCTGAGGCTGGCAGATCGCCTGAGGTCGGGAGTTCAAGACCAGCCTGACCAACATGGAGAAACCCCGTCTCTACTAAAAATACAAAATTAGCCAGGCGTGGTGGTGCATGCCTGTAATCCCAGCTACTCGAAAGGCTGAGGCTGGAGAATCACTTGAACCTGGGAGGCGGAGGTTGTGGTGAGCTGAGATCGCACTATTGCACTCCAGCCTGGGCAACAAGAGTGAAACTCCATATCAAAAAGCAAACAGAAACAAAAACAAAAACAAAAACAAAAAACAGTTCTTCTAAGCTTGCTGCCATTTGTAAATTTAACAAATTTGCTAAAAGGCTCTTATTTAAGATTAATGACAAAATATCAGCCCTATGCTGCATGTTCCAAATCCCTGAGCATTCTTGAAGTTCCTCGATAGTTAATCAGTATCTTTTATTTAATACCCTTGAGCTAATTTTATTCAACCTGAACCTTAGGAAAGGACTGCGTACCTATGGTGACTAAAACTAAAGGTACTTGTGGCCAGGTCCTAATCCCTGGAACCTGTCATTATTACCTTATATGGAAAAAGCATCTTTGCACATGTGATTAAATTAGGGGTCTTGAGATAGGGAGATGATCCTGGATTATCCAGGTGGGCCCTCACTGCAATCATAAGTGCACAGGTGTCTTTTTTTTTTTTTTTTTTTTTTTTGGAGACAGAGTCTTGCTCTGTCACCCAGGCTGAAGTGCAGTGGTGTGAACTTGGCACACTGCAACCTCCACCTCCCAGGTTCAAGTGATTCTCCAGTTTCAGCCTCCCGAGTAGCTGGGATTACAGGCACTGGCCACCACGCCCAGCTAATTTTTGTATTTTTAGTAGTGACAGGGTTTCACCACGTTGGCCAGGCTGGTCTCAAACTGGTGACCTCAAGCGATTCTTCTGCCTCAGCCTCTGAAAATGCTGGGATTTACAGGCATGAGCCATTGCGCCTGGCCACAAATGTCTGTACAAGAGAGAAGAGAGGGAGATTTGACATAGGAGAAGGCAACATGACCACAGAGGCAAAGATTAGAGTGATGTAGCTACAAACCAAGGGATGCTGGCAGCTGTCAGAAACTTGAAGAAGCAAGGAAGGGACGCTGTCCTAGAGCCTCTGGAGAAAGTGTGGCCCTGCTGGCACTTTGATTTTGGCTTATGAAATTGGTTTGGACTTCTGGCCTCCAGAATAGTGAAAGGATAAATTCCTGTTGTTTTAAGGCACCAAGTTTATGGTAATTCATTACAGTGCCTGTAGCTCAGAGCACATTATTTTTTTTTATTTTTTTTATTTTTTGAGATAGAGTCTTGTTCTGTCACCCAGGCAGGAGTGCCATGATGCAATCCCAGCTCACTGCAGCCTCCACCTCCCAGACTCAAGCTATCCTCCCATTCAGCTTCCAGAGTAGCTAGGATTACAGGCGTGTGCCAACACGCCTGGCTAATTTTTGTATTTTTTGTAGAGACAGAGTTTTGCTATGTTGCCCAGGCTGGTCTAGAACTCCTGGACTCAAGCGATCCACCTACCTTGGCCTCCCAAATTGCTAGGATTACAGGCATGAGCCACCATGCCTAGCAACATGTGAAAGTCTTTGAGAAACAAATGTTGGAATGACTTTTTTTAAATTGGGGTTGCATTTTAATGAAATATTTCAGACTTATAAAAATACATAGCTAACAATATAATAGACACCCTTGAACATACTGCCTAGCCTAAGAAATAAAACATTCCAAATCCATTGGAATCCTCCTGGACATCATTTCTCCATTGTGTTCCTCTCCCTCCACCTGGGAGGTAACCATTTCACTGAATTTAGTTTTCATTGTTCCAATACATATCTTTACATTTGTACTACATTTGGCCGGGTGCAGTGCCTCATACTTGTATTCCCAGCACTTTGGGAGGCCGAGGCAGACAGATCACTTGAAGTCGGGAGTTTGAGACCAGCCTGGCCAACATGGCAAAACCTCGTTTCTACTAAAAATACAAAAAACTAGTCAGGCATGGTGGCAGACGCCTGTAATCCCAGCTACTTGGGGGTTGTGGCAGAAGAATTGCTTGAACCCAGGAGGCAGAGGTTGTAGTGAGCCGAGATCGTGCCACTGCACTACTGCACTCCAGCCTGGGCGACAGAGTGAGACCCTGTCTCAAAAAAAAAAAAAGAAAAATTTGTACTACATTAAATCCCTTAAAATTACATTGTTGTAAATGTTTTAAAACTTTATAAAAATGCTGACATAATATATACATATAAATACTATATACATATATACACCTATATATATATAGAGAGAGAGAGAGCGAGCTATTTATCTATCTATCTATATATACATAGTCATCTCTTGGTACATGTGGGAGACTGATTCAAGGAGCCTCTCGTATACCAAAATCCGAGTATATTCAAGTCTGTCAGTCAGCGCTGAAGAACTCATGTATAGAAGTCAGCCCTCTGTGTATACACGCGGGTTTTGCATACTATGAACACTGTAGCATCAATCTGCAGTTGGTTGTAAAACAATCCCTGTATAAGTGGACTTACACGGTTCAAGCCCATGATGTTCAAGGGTCAACTGTATATCCTTTTGCAATTTGCTTTCTTATTAAGGGCTTTCTACGTGCAAGGCACCATGTTGGGCAGTGTGGATGAAAAGACAAGTTAGATAACATTTTGCATTGACATTAGCTAATATTGCCTCTTAGAAGAGCTTAAAATGCAGTATTTTACAGGTATTTTCCCTTTATTTTTAAATTTTAAAAAATTATTTAATTTTGTATTGGGCAGCCCCTGAATCAGAATAGGTTCAGAGAGGCCCCCTCACCCTTGTTGGAAAGGAAGCTTCCTGCTCAGTATCTACCTTCTAATACTTAAATGTGGGACTGTAGCACTGAATTAATAACATGCTTGTCTCTCTTGCTGCCACTTTTGTAGCTTCTTTTTAGTATGTAGTTCTCCTAGAACATTTTAAAAGAAATCATCTTATTTTGATAAATTTTTTTATTTTATCTTTAATTTTTTTGGGACAGGGTCTCGCTGTGTCACCTAGTCTGGAATGCAGTGGTGCAATCTTGGCTCTCTGCAGCCTCCGCCTTCTGGGTTCAAGCGATTCTTCTGCTTCAGCCTCCCTAGTAGCTGGGATTACAGGTATGCAACACCACGTCCAGCTAGTTTTTGTATTTGTTAGTAGAGATGGAATTTCACCATGTTGGCCAAGCTGATCTTGAACTCTCAACCTCAGGTGATCTGCCTGCCTCAGCCTCCCAAAGTGCTGGGATTACAGGCGTGAGCCACCATGCCCGGCTTTATTTTGAGAAATCTTTTAGTAATTGGCAACAGAAATGATAAGTTTTGATCATCCATTTCTAACAGTTGTCAGTCAACACTAGTCCTGTGTCTGCATATGAAGATTATTCACCTTTATAAGATTTCCAAAATAAATATGATGATGTTTCTCAAAATTAAGAATTGTTTGGAATTTAGGTTTACAACTTAAACACAACCAAACCCACAAAACAGACACATTCTAGCTAATACATTTTATGTGACAATTGATGTTTTGGCAAATGCAATCGCTATTCACAGTGTAAAGAGGATGCCCTTAGCAACGGCATGCATTTCTTTGGGTTTGCTTGCCTATATCACTGCATGCCCCATGGTACCTCAATTCTCCCACCAGATTCCTCTATTCAAAAGATTATAAACTCTTCATTTATATAGCACAGTATGAAGTCATTTGGGCTTCATTAGGCTCAGTATTGCCCATAGACCTAAGCAAACAGGAGGGACTCCTGCCGCCACATTTGAGAGGATCCAGTACACACACGCACGCACATAAATTTGTTAAAGGACAGATGAGAACTTCTGTGCTTGGGATCTGGCATTTGGCTCTGGCACAGAACAACCTGGAACTTTGAACGTCTGCTTCTGTGACTAACACCATTTATACCCTGTGGAAACACCTCTTGCCCTGTGTTCTTGAAAGAAAGGCGGCTGGGTTGGACTGCTGTGAAGGTTTACAAGTTATGCCTCTGTCGAGGTCAGAAATGGACAGTGCATTTTAGTGCCGGGAATTGTTGAGCAGCAGAACTTAGGTAAGAGAAAAGGCAAATTATTAACTTCCAAATACCTCCTCTCAGATCAGAGGAATTCAGTGGAATTGTGCACAACCGAGAATTGTTTCCCTTTAGTGAGAGTCCATTTTCCTGTTTTCCTTATTCTCATTTGTGATTCTGGAGCTCATCAGAATTAGTTCACTATTCACAACAGTTGCACTGTTGGCTAAGGAACTATTTCTGCAATATTAAATATTTGATAATTCCTGTTATATTTGTGTGTATATATATATAGGTTTATAAGTAACATAAGTGAAGCTTGATACTGATTCTCTAGTAACAAATATATTGTATTAAGATAATACAATTTGCAATACATATAATTTATGACAAAGTCAAAAATATCCTACTATTCTGTGATAATTGATCTTATGTATTATGGACTGAATGTGTATGGGATCTTTGGGGTGTCAATTTTCTGGCCAGAAACCTCTGTGGTCACAGCACCTTTGCCCGAGTTCTTGTCCTGTGTCCGGGTAGAAGAAGGTACACAGACAAGTGAAAGGTGAACAAGACAAAGAGCTTTATTTAGTGTTACAACAGCTTGGAGGAGACCCAGAGTGGGCAGCTCCTCTCTGTAGGCAGGTCATGTGTCCAGTGTTCAGTTCTCAGTAGAGAGGAGGCCCTGGAGAGGGTGGCTCCCCTCTGCAGGCAGGTTGTCTCTGCAGCTCTCAGTGGAGAAGGTAGCTTCTCATGCCTGTAATCCCAGCACTTTGGGAGGCCAAGGTGGGTGGATCAGCTAAGGTCAGGAGTTCGAGACCAGCCTGGCCAACCTGGTGAAACCCCGTCACTACTAAAAACACAAAAATTAGCTGGGTGTGGTGGTGGGCGACTATAATCCCAGCTACTCAGGAGGCTGAGGCAGGAGAATCACTTGAACCTGGGAGGCAGAGTTGCAGTGAGCCAAGATCACGCCACTGCACTCCAGCCTGGGTGACAGAGCGAGACTCTGTCTCAAAAAATAAATAAAGAAAGAAAGAAAAAAAGAAGAGACACCAGAGAGCTTGCTGGCTCTCTCTCCTAGAACACACTCAAGAGGTCACATGAGCTCATAGCTAGATGATGGTCATCTGTCAGCCAAGAGAACAGGCCGTAGAATGAAACCTGCCTTGCTGGACCCTTGATCTTTGACTTCCCAGTCTCCAGAACTGTAAGAAAAAAATTCCTGTTGTTTAAGTCACCAAATCTGTGGTCTTTTGTTATGGCGGCCTGAGCGGACCAAGACAGTGTATTTTTTAATACAGTGTGTAAAATTTGTGATTCACTTCTGAATCTAAATATTGCTTTAAGAATTTCATTAGCAGCCAGGTGCAGTGGCTCAGGCTTGTAATTTTAGCACTTTGGGAAGCCAAGGCAGGAGGATCGCTTGAGCTCAGGAGTTTGAGACCAGCTTGGGTGACATGGCAAAACCCCATCTCTACCAAAAAATACAAAAAATTAGCCTAGTGTTGGGGCATGTGCCTGTGGTCCCAGCTACTTGGGAGGCTGAGGTGGGAGTATCACCTGAGCCTGGGAGGTGGAGGTTGCAGTGAGCTGAGATCCCACCACTGCACTCCAGCCTGGGTGACAGAGCCAGACTCCGTCTCAAAAAAAAAAAAAAGAAAAAGAAAAAGAATTTCATTAGCAGTTTCAACTGTTGCTTCCTTACCAGAGAACATGTTTTCTCCAAGTAGAAATTAATAGAAAACTAAGAACAATAATAATGTGAGAAAGTTTGTCCAATTGGTATTATTGTCATAGAACACAATTTATGTGAAAAATCTTACACTCATAATAATGTAATTAATTTTTTTGCTGATATAAAGGCAAAAAAAGAAATTTTATGGTATAAACTAATTTATGAGCTACTTGTATATTTATTTTATTACTCATATCAAATGTCAATAGAACACCCAGATATAAAAAGTCATAAAGTTAGTTGTCTTTGATATTTAGTCAACTTTCAGTCATTCCAAAACCATAGTCTTAATATATATTTGTTACCTGGATTCATAACTTTTAAATATTTAGACATATAGAATGTGAGCCTTCATCTGTATTCTTGCCTCAGGCCCCAAAAACGTTCAGATGAACCTGACTGGGCGAAGGTTTACACTTGTTAAGCCTGCCACTGTTCTTTTCTCAATAGCAAAAGGAAATTAAAGTTGAAATATTTGCTAATTTATTGATCTTAAACAGATGTAAATGTAGGAGCTAATATTCATTTCATTAGCTAAATAGTGGCCATCCAGAAAATTTGTTATATTTTATATTGAGAATATTAGAAAATCTTTTAAGAGTATAATCAAAATGAAGATGCTGAGAATATATCAACTCAAGGCTGGGCATGGTGGCTCATGCTTGTAATCCCAGCACTTTGGGAGGCCAAGGCAGGCAGATCACTTGAGCCGAGGAGTTCAAGACCAGCCTGGCCAACATGGCGAAACCCCGTTTCTACTAAAAATACAAAAATTAGCGGGGTGTGGTGGCCCACGCCTGTGGTCCCAGCTACTCAGGAGGCTGAAGTATGAGAAGCACTTGAACCTGGGAGGCAGAAGTTGCAGTGAGCCAAGATTGTGCCATTGCACTCCAGCCTGGGCAACAGAGCAAGACTCCATCTCAAAAAAAAAAAAAAAAAAAAGGAATATACCTCTTCAGTTATAAATATACATATTACATCCTTAATAGCAAAAAGACACAGAACTCTGAAGTGTAAAAAAAATTCTAATCAGAAGTAAAATTGAATTTTTTTCTAAAATTGGAAATGATTCTGTAGTGTACCTCAAATTGTATGACGTTAATGCAACCTTGCTTTTTAACACGTTTCAAGATACATCTGATAAAAATGAGGTGGGACAGGAAGGAGTGTGTCTGTAAAGTGGAGGAGAGAGGTGGGACACAGCTGAAAGGCAGAAGTCTAAGATTGTGCAAGGAAATTGTCTTTGTTGCTATTGAGTAGCAGATAAATAGAATTCTTTTTTTTTTTGAGACAGAGTTTTGCTCTGTTCCCCAGGCTGAGTGCAGTGGCATGATCTCTGCTCACTGCAACCTCTGCCTCCTGGGTCCAAGTGATTCTCTTGCCTCAGCCTCCTGAGTAGCTGGGATTACAGGCTCGCACCACCACACCCGGCTAATTTTTGTATTTTTAGCAGAGACGGTGTTTCACCATGTTGGCCAGGCTGGTGTTGAACTCCCAACCTCAGGTGATCCGCCCGCCTCAGCCTCCTAAAGTGCTGGGATTAGATAGATATAATTTAAAGTAGAAAGTGATACATGTCATAGAGGCTTTTAAAAAGTACCATGGACATGAACTTTTATACCATGGGGTACAGTGGAGATTTCTCAAAGCTCTTCATATAATTCTATTACTTTAGGAGTGGAGAAAGGTAAGCATAGGGTTGGCTTTACAAAGAATATTGGTAATCCTTGGAAAAGAAGTGGGAGGCACTGTAAATATGTTTAGCTCCGACGTTTCTTTTTTTTTTTTTTTTGAGATGGAGTCTCGCTGTGTCACCCCAGGCTGGAGTGCAGTGGCACAATCTCGGCTCACTGCAACCTCCACCTCCCAGGTTCAAGCAATTCTCCTGCCTCAGCCTCCTGAGTAGCTGGGACTACAGGTGCCCACCACCACACCTGGCTAATTTTTTGTATTTTTAGTGGAGATGGGGTTTCACTGTGTTAGCCAGGATGGTCTCGATCTCCTGACCTCGTGATCTGCCCGCCTCGGCCTCCCAAAGTGCTGAGATTACAGGCGTCAGCCATTGTGTCCGGCCCCAGATGTTTCATATGTTTTGATTTTTTAAAATTTTATTCTAATGTTTAAATTGCAAAATAAATAAATGCCTGTTGTACTCTGTGAAAGTGAACAACATAAAGTTGTAGAAAGCAAACATTAATCTGGTCTGTCCCCTCCACTAATCTCTGCTCCCTGACCCTCACCAAGTTGAAAACCTTAAGTCTGGCTGCATATTCTTTTGTTCTCATAGAAAATCTATACATATATATTCATATATCTATATATATTTACACACACACACACATATGTGGAGGAGTTTTCTTCTTTACAAAAATGTGATCCCAGCATGCATATTACTTTACTGTTTGCCATTGTAAATGTATTACAGACCTTCCCATACATAAAGCTCAAATTTATCCTTTTTTAATGCTGCATAATACAGTGTGGATGCATCAGAATTTTTTTTGTTTTGTTTTGTTTTTTAGATGGAGTCTCGCTCTGTCGCCTAGGCTGGAATGCAGTGGCGCAGTCTCGGCTCACTGCAACCTCCCCCTCCCGGGTTCAAGCGATTCTCCTGCCTCAGCCTCCTGAGTAGCTGGGACTACAGGTGCATGCCACTACGCCCAGCTAATTTTTGTGTTTTTAGTGGAGACAAGGTTTCACGACGTTGGCCAGGCTGGTCTGGAACTCCTGACCTCATGATCTGCCTGCCTGGGCCTCCCAAAGTGCTGGGATTACAGGCGTGAGCCATCACGACCGGCCGGATGTATCATAATTTATTCAACCTTTTCCCTAGTGATGTATATGAGATTATTTCCACTTTTGTTGCCTCTACGAATAATGCTGCAAAAAATGTCTTTGCACATATTTCCTTAGGTATTAGTACTTTATTATTTTTTATTTTTTATTTTTTTGAGACAGAGTCTCTCCCTGTCGCCAGGCTGGAGTGCAGTGGCATGATCTCGGCTCACTGTAACCTCCACCTCCCGGGTTCAAGTGATTCTCCCACCTCACCCTCCCGAGTAGTTGGGACTACAGGTACGCGCCACCACACCCAGCTAATTTTTTTGTATTTTTAGTAGAGACAGGGTTTCACCATGTTGGCCTGGATGGTCTTGAACTCCTGACCTCATGATCTGCCCGCCTTAGCCTCCTAAAGTGCTGAGATTACAGGCGTAAGCCACCGTGCCCAGCCAGTGCTTTTATTTTTATTTATTGATTGACTGATTGATTGAGACAAGGTCTCACTCTGTTGCCCAGGCTATAGTGTAGTGTTGTGATCATGGCTCACTGGCTGCCTCGACCTCCCGGGGTCAGGTGATCCTCCCATCTCAGCCTCCCAGGTAGCTGAGACTACAGGCACATGCCACCATGCCCGGCTAATTTTTGTTGCACCACGTTTTCTACACTGGTCTTAAACTCCTGGGCTCAGGCAATCTGCCTACCTTGGCCTCCCAAAGTCTAGTGCTTTTATTTTGATAGCACTTCATGTTTTTGCCAACACCATTTGCGAGTACCTGTTTCTCAGTATTCTCACTAGCAGTGGATGTGGAGGCTGATTGCTTCTGAACCTGAAGCTTACATTTCAGGGCGTTTTTTTTTTGCTTGAACATGTGAGTCCCCTTTCCCCTAGCCCTGGGACAAGCCTTAGCAATGTGCTCACAGGGTCAAAACTTGACAAAGTAAGTTATTTTTATGGCAGCCAGATAAGACAACTGTACCTCTCCAGTCCAAATTCCCCTTCCCTTACTCTTGCCCTTGGGTTTTATGGCTTGCAGTGGCTGCCGGTTGAAAGTTGAGCTGGGATACATTTATTTGAGTCTAGCAGGATGTATTTACAAGGTTCGCCGTCACTTCTGTGCATAGATACATTACTGCTGGACATCCTGGTATGCTTCTATGAAGATGCAGGGCCAGAGGTCACATCATGAAATGAATGTGTCTTGAGGCACCAGCACCAGATGAATGAGAGTACTAGAGAAGAAACAAAGTTTGAAATGTAGAGCCAGAAGCTAGTCTGTAAAAAATTCTTCCCGTTGTCAAAGTTATATAATTGTAAATGAATGAATCACTCCTCACTGATGACTAACAAAACCAAAAGTTCTCTTCTATCAGGAATATCCTTGATAATGCAACATACACTCACCATATAGTTTTTTTTTTTTTTTGAGACAGAGTCTCGCTCTGTCGCACAGGCTGGAGTGCAGTGGCACGATCTCAGCTCACTGCAGGCTCCGCCTCCCGGGTTCACACCATTCTCCCACCTCAGCCTCCCAAGTAGCTGGGACTACAGGCACCTGCCACCACGCCCGGCTAATTTTTTGTATTTTCAGTAGGGATGGGGTTTCACCGTGTTAGCCAAGATGGTCTCGATCTCCTGACCTTGTGATCTGCCTGCCTCAGCCTCCCAAAGTGCTGGGATTACAGGCGTGAGCCACTGTGCCTGGGCCTAGATTTTTTTTTTTCTTTCTTTCTTTTAGGTGGAACTTACCTGAAACAGAATAAGAATTCCTGGGTTTGTAGGCCAAAAATCTGTAACAGTACTATAAATAGCAAGAATGTCCGGTGGTAAGCCTGCTGAGGTATCAGGGGGCATTTTCGCACATTACCAACAACAAATTTGAAGTTGAAAAAAAGTTTTGTAAACTACTAATAATAAAAAAGCAAAGCAAATTTCAATCAGCCATGCTAGAAGAAAGACTTCATTATCTTTCTATTCTCTTTGGAATACTATAAAATAGTTGTCATATGAAGAATTTAGTAAAGAATATGCACTCAAAGACTATGGAAAATAGTATGATAGAGGTGTGCCAGGCAGCTAATAATTTTAATACTTTTGTGATGTTTGCGGTATTTATCAGTTTTGTAAAACTTACAATTGTGGCGATTTATTTTCCAAATTAATATTCAGCTTTGTATCAGGGTTTTTTGTTTGTTTGTTTCTTTGTTTTTTGAGATAGGGTCTCTCTCTGCCTCCCAAGCTGGAGTGCAGTGGCATGATCATAGCTCACTGTAGCCTTGAACTCCTGGGCTCAAGTCATCCTCCCACTTCAGCCTCCTGAGTAGATGGAACTACAGGTGCGCATCACCATGCCCAGCTAATTTTTAAAATTTTTCTTAAAGACAAGGTCTCATTATATTGCCCAGGCTGGTCTCCAACTCTTGGGCTCAAGCAATCCTCCTGCCTCGGCCTATGAAAGTGCTGGGATTACAGATATGAGCCACAGTGCCTGGCCTTGTACTAATTTTTATATTTGAAATTTTGAATTCTTTTTCTTGAAGAAGGCCCCCCAAATTGTTTAAATTTCATAAAGCATGATTCCTTACCTTTTATTGGTCTTTTAACATTTGCTGGTAGGACAAGCAAAAATTGTATCTTTTTGTTTTCATCAACATTTTATTGATGTCTAGTGAGACTGAATACATATTTTGATAATTTGTATTTTTTGGGCCGGGCGCGGTGGCTCACGCCTGTAATCCCAGCACTTTGGGAGGCCAAGGCGGGTGGATCACGAGGTCAGGAGATCAAGACCATCCTGGCTAACATGGTGAAACCCCGTCTCTACTAAAAATACAAAAAAAAAAAATTAGCTGGGCGTGATGGCGGGCGCCTGTAGTCCCAGCTACTCAGGAGGCTGAGGCAGGAGAATGGTGTGAACCCGGGAGGTGGAGTTTGCAGTGAGCCGAGATCGCACCACTGCACTCCAGCCTGGGTGACAGAGCAAGACTCCGTCTCAAAAAAAAAAAAATAAAGATATTAATACCTTGTGAGTCATTTGTGTTCCAAATAACTTTCTCCAGATTATCATTCATCTTTTCTTGTAACAGCTTTATTGATGTCTAATTCATATGCCATATGGGGGAGGGGAGTAACTTTACAGTGGAGAAACCTGGCAAACACTACCTTGACCAGGCAATTAAGTTTAACACCCTCAGTGATAAGCCATGTTGACAGTATGTGCCCTTGATATGATGATCTAGTTTGAATGTTTGTCCCCTCCAATCTCATATTGAAATGTGATCCCCAGTGTTGGAGGTGGGGCCTTGCTGGAGGTGTTTGGGTCATGGGGGTGGATCCCTTATGAATGGCTTGGTGCTTTCCCCATGGTAATGAGTGGGTTCTCACTCTGTTAGTTCACAAGAGAGGTGGTTGTTGTTGTTGTTTTTGAGACAGGGTCTCACTCTGTCACCCAGGCAGGAGTGCAGTGGTGCAATCTCAGCTCACTGCAGCCTCCACTTCCTGGGTTCAAATGATTCTCATGCCTCAGCCTCCTGAGTAGCTGGGATTACAGGCATGCACCACCACGCCCAGCTAATTTTTGTATTTTTAGTAGAGATGAGGTTTCACCATGTTGGCCAAGCTGGTCTCCAACTCCTGGCCTCAGGTGATCTGCCTGCCTTGGCCTCCGAAAGTGTTGGGATTACAGGCGTGAGCCACCACACCTGGCAAGAGAGCTGGTTGTTTAAATGAGCCTGGGACCTCCTCCTCTCTCTTGCTTCCTCTCTTGCCACGTAATAGGCTGGCTTCTCCTTTGCCTTCTGTCATGACTTTATAAGCTTCCTGAGGCCTCACTAGAAGCAGATGTTGG
Organism: Pan troglodytes; assembly: GCF_028858775.2. NCBI lineage: Eukaryota > Metazoa > Chordata > Mammalia > Primates > Hominidae > Pan > Pan troglodytes. The sequence goes on along the minus strand of NC_072409.2, from coordinate 25,742,135 downwards.
CACTGTGCTTCTTGTACAGCCTGCAAACTGTGAGCCAAATAAACCTCTTTTCTTTATAAATTATCCAGTCTTAGGTATTCCTTTATAGCAATGCAACACAGATTAACATATATGATGTGATTAGAATGGCACTTTACTGGCCGGGTGTGGTGGCTCACACCTGGAATCCCAGCACTTTGGGAGGCCGAGGCAGGTGGAGCACCTGAGGTCAGGAGTTCAAGACCAGCCTGGCCAACATAGTGAAACTCCATCTCTACTAAAAATACAAATAATTAGCCAGGCATGGTGGTGCATGCCTGTAATCCCAGTTACTCTGGAGGCTAAGGCAGGAGAATTGCTTGAACCCGGGAGGTGGAGGTTGCAGTGAGCCGAGATTGTGCCATTGCACTCCAGCCTGGGCAACAAGAGCAAAACTCCATCTCAAAAAAAAAAAAAAAAGGCACCTTACCTCGATAGTCTTCCTCCCAAAAACCCCTGAACTCCACTTTATCCATGAGGACAACAACAGACAAAACCAAACTGAGCGGCAATCTACAAAGTACCTGATGAATACTTTTCAAGACTGTCATAAGCAAGTAAAGTCCGAGAAACTGTCACAGACCAGAGGAGGCTAATGAGACATGACTGCAAAATGTAATGTGGTATCCTGGGTGGGATTTCGGGATAAAAAAAATAACTTTGGGGAAAATCTAGTTAAATAAGAATAAAGTATACAGTTTAGTTAACAGCAATGTGCCAATGTTGACTCCTTAGTTGTGACAAATGTACAAGAATGATATAGGATGTTAACAACGGAGACACGGTGTGAGGAGTACGCAAAAACTCTGTACTATCTTTGCAACTTTTCTGGAAATCCAAACTATTCTAAAATTAAAAGTTTAAATTAAAAGAGGAGAGGACAATTATTGCTAGCCACATCCTTCCTCAGGGCGTATATCTATGCCAAGAAAGCATCCTGCCTCCGGAAACAAAGAATTGGTACCTCTACAGCCTAGTGCTTAATTTGAACCAATTATGTGGGTGGTCAGGAAGGAGTTGTGAGAAATCATTTCCCCTGTCCAAATCTTCCTGCTAGCTCAGAGAAGCCTTCCAAAGGAAGCCTTCCATTCTGGCTGTCCTGGCCACACCATGCATCCCACCCCAGCAAGCACCATGGTTCATAATGACAACAGTGCCCACCCAGATGCTGCTGAGGATTACCAGAAGGCTTATTCTCTGGACCTGTTGCTTCTGGGTCTTGAACCCTGGCTCTGTTCTTGACCTTTGTCATTTGCTTTTGCCACCACCACCATTCACCTTGTTTTAGTGACTAATTCAGACCCCTGACTCTGGTTCTCTGGTCTCGGGTCCTCTCTTTACTCAGCTCTGCACAATCAATCCCTTAATTTCTGTACCACCTAGAGCTGCAGGTGGGAGATATTCCTTCCATCCTTCTTTACTTTTTCAACTAGCCCAAGCCCAGCTGGGTCTCAGCTGGAAGGAGAAGGAGTGGACACTGTGTAGCATTTTTTTTTTTCTTTTGAGACAGCGTCTCGCTCTGTCACCCAGGCTGGAGTGCAGCGGCACGATCTTGGCCCACTGCAACCTCTACCTCCCGGATTCAAGCGATTCTTGTGCCTCAGCCTCTCGAGTATCTGGGATTACAGATGTGCACCACCATGCCTGAGTAATTTTTGTATTTTTTTTTTTTTTTTAGTAGAGACGGGGTTTCACCATGTTGGCTAAGCTGGTCTGGAACTCCTGGCCTCATGTGATCCACCTGCCTCAGCATCCCAAAGTGCTGGGATTACAGGTGTGAGCCACTGTGCCCGGCCCGTCTCCCATTTTCATGAGTGGTCATGGTGGTGGTTTTCCGCCTGCCATATCACAGGAAGCCCTGAGTGGGAGCAGAGGGGGAAAACCAAGCCTCCTACCCTGCCAATCAGGAAATCCTGAAACCCTAGCATAATTCATTACCTTATATAGCTGGGGGGAATGGGGAAGCCCTTTCTCTAGCAAGTCACCTCACCTGGATCTATAATCTGGGCACGAAGTGTAATTTTATTGCTGTGCCCCCAGCACTGTCTTGCTACATTGCTAGCAGGTTATGCATAAACACAAGGCCTCCTGCATACACTCTCTCACTACCTCTGTGTAGTGAGGACTTGTCTGCAGGCCTGGGTTACAAAGCACAGGAAGGGTTGCACAGAGCTGGCATGGCTGGAGCTACCACAGTGGCAGAACCTGGGGCAAGGATCTGGAAGTCAGTGGAATTCCAAGGTTTTCGGAAGGATTAAGAGGTCTACCTTAGGAAGCCAGGAAATCTATTCTTTTTCTGTTTTAGAGCTTGCCCTCCATCTCTATAAAGCAGTGTTTCTCAATTTGTTTTTTGTTATCACTGCCCCTAAAGGGGAAGAGTTAATTAGGTTTAAATGCTCCCTAAAAGAAAAATTAAATACTAAGGAATAGGGCTGAACTTTGTGGGGGCCACAGACCACTATAATATTTAAGATTTTTTTTGGCCTCCCTACCCCAAGAAGCAATTTACGTCCTTTTGAAGGTGATATTGGCTCTTTTGAGAATGCATGTTACAGAAGGATGGTACTCTTGCTGTGAACGTTGCCACCCACCAGGTGAACTCTCTTCTTAGACTTTCTCCTGCTTGCTTGTATTCTTTGTCTTCTGAATCCATAAGGATGAGTTCATCTGCAAGTCACAGGGATTCAAATTAAACTGCCTGACACCATAAGGATGTTTATATTCTACAAAAGAAGTCTGGATTTAGATGCAGTGGCTCGGTGATGCCACCAAAGACACAGGCTCTTTCCATTTATCCACTCAGCTATCCTCAGGGTAACCGGAATGTCTCCACTCATGGCCACAAGATGGCTGCAGCAGCTCCAGGCATTGGTCCACACATGATTGCATTTGAAAGGAAGGGAAAAGAGACAAGCAATGAACAATGAAGAAGGAGCAAATGACTCTCTGGTAGGCAACTGATAGTGGCTGACACTTCTCTTTCTTTTTGCTTATTTCCTCCTTTCTTTGTCATTAAACTAGCATTCCCCAAATCCATGTGTACATCAATATGCATCAAAGTGGAAAGGATCATTGCCAGGAGCACTCTTGGTTGACCTCATGCAAATTACTACCTCTGGGCCTCAGCTTCCTCACTTTTGAAGCAAGGGTCGAAGACTAGATGCCCTTTTTAATGTAAACTTCCTATTGAAGTAGAACATAAAGGCTCACAAACCATAAATATACTGCTTGAAGAATTTTTTTTTTTTTTTTTTTTTTTTTGAGACAGGGTCTCATTCTGTCACCCATGGTGGAGTGCAGTAGCATGATCTCTGCTCACTGCAACCTCTGCCTCCTGGGCTCAAATGATCCTCCCACCTCAGCCTCCTGGGTAGCTGAGACTACAGGCACACACCACTATGCCCAGCTAAGTTTTTGTAGAAACAAGGTTTCATTATGTTACCCAGGCTGGTCTTGAATTCCTAGGCTCATGCAATCTGCCCACCTTGGCCTCCAAAAGTATTGGGATTACAGGCATGAGCCACTGCACCCGGCCTGCTTGATGAATTTTTACAAAATAAAACCAAAAAAAAAACAAAACAAACAAACAAGCCCACAGATCAAAAAACAAATACCCCAGAACTCACTACTATTCTGTTTCCTCACACTGTACGTTAGTTTTGCCTGTTTTTTAGCTTTATATAAATGGAGTCATACAGCAGATATTCTTTTATATCTAGCTTGTTTCACTCACTATTATGTTTGTGAGATGCATTCACCATGTTGTTCCTTCATTCTGTTGTGCAATATTCCATTGTGTGAATGTATCACATTTATTCACGCATTACACTGTTGACAGCCATGTGACTGGTTTCCAGTTTTCGCTCTTACAAATAGCACTGCTGAGGAGATTCTTGGATCAATCTTTTGGTAAATGTATGCATGCATTTCTACTGTGTTCTGAAAGTAGAACTGCTGGGCCATATCATGTGTGAATGTCCATGTTCCAGATGCCTTTTTTTTTTTTTTTAAGATGGAGTTTCACCCTTGTTTCCCAGTCTGGAGTGAAATGGCGCAATCTGGGCTCACTGCAACCTCCACCTCCCGGGTTCAAGCGATTCTCATGCCTCAGCCTCCCGTGTAGCTGGGATTACAGGCATGTGCCACCTCACCTGGCTAATTTTTGTATTTTCAGTGGTGATGGGGTTTCACCATGTTGGTCAGGCCAGTCTCAAACTCCTGACCTCAGGTGATCCACCCGCCTTGGCCTCTCAAAGTGTTGGGATTACAGACATGAGCCACCGCACCCAGCCTTCAGATGCCTTTTAAGGATCACTCCTCGTGATGGAATCAAACACTCTCATGGAGGCACACAGCCAGTAAGTAGGTTTTCCATTCTATCCAAAGAATCACTGCTAATAAGACTCAGTGCCCGTGGTTCCAGTACTTGTCAGTTCCATATCTTCTCCAGCCCAACCTCTCTAATGGGTAGCCCTCACAAAGGAATACACATCCATGCCCACACTCCATACACCTGTGCCTGCTTGTAAAGAAAGCCAGGTAGCACGTATCCTTCAGTGATGGCAGTGAAAGGTGTTTCTATAGCCAGATGTGGCCCAGCTACTAGGAGCCTTCAGGGTAGGCCAAGGTTTTGAGGGCTCTGGAAAGTATCCACTCCTCTGTGATCTACTTCATGACCAGACTTATGAAATGAAACTATTGGCCGGGCGCGGTGGCTCACGCCTGTAATCCCAGCACTTTGGGAGGTCGAGGCAGGTGGATCACGAGGTCAGGAGATCGAGACCATCCTGGCTAACACGGTGAAACCCCGTCTCTACTAAAAATACAAAAACAAAATTAGCCGGGTGCGGTGGTGGGTGCCTGTAGTCTCAGCTACTCAGGAGGCTGAGGCAGGAGAATGGCATGAACCCAAGAGGTGGAGCTTGCAGTGAGCTGAGATCGCGCCACTGCACTCCAGCCTGGGTGACAGAGCGAGACTCCGTTTAAAAACAACAACAATAACAACAATAAAAAAAATTATCAACAAATAGGTTAGTTCATCTGAGCTCTTTCCTTAAAATTTTTTTTTAATTTAATATTTTTTGTGGGCACATAGTAGGCATATATATTTATGGGGTACATGAAATACTTTGATACAGGTATACAATGCATAATAACACATCAGGGTAAATGGGATATCCATCACCTCAATCTTCCCTTATATTTTAAGCGCCTGGTAGATGCTCACTAAAATAATCATAAAAGTTTAGGAGCAAAAGGACCTTGTAATATAATTTTCTAATAGAAAATTGCTTTCTAAGCAAGTTTTCAAACAGGATATTTATTTAAAGTAAGCACTTAAAGGTTTGGAATGTCAATTTATAGTTTAGAAAAATGGAAGGATCTTGGCTGGGAGTGGTGGCTCACGCCTGTAATCCCAGCACTTTGGGAGGCCAAAGTGGGCAGATCACTTGAGGTCAGGAGTTCAAGACAAGCCTGGCCAACATGGTGAAACCCTGTCTTTACTAAATATACAAAAATTAGCCGGGCGTGGTGGTGCGCGCCTATAATCCCAGCTACATGGAGGCTGAGGCAGGAGAATCGCTTGAACCCAGGAGGCAGTGGCGACAGTGAGCTGAGATTGCACCACTGCACTCCAGCCTGGGCGACAGGGCGAGACTCTGTCTCAAAAAAAAAAAAAAGAAAAGAAAAGAAAAATGGAAGGATTTGGATGGATTCATGCTAGGTTAAAAGAGAGAGAGAAAGGCTGGCACGGTGGTTCACACCTGTAATCCCGACACTTTGGGAGGCCAAAGTAGGCGGATCACCTGAGGTCAGGAGTTTAGACCAGCCTGGCCAACATGGCGAAACACCATCTCTACTAAAAATACAAAAATTAGCTGGGCATGGTGGTGTGCGCCTGTAATCCCAGCTACTCCGGAAGCTGAGGCAGGTGAATTGCTTGAACCTAGGAGGTGGAGGTTGCAGTGAGCTGAGATTGCACCACTGCACTCCGACCTGGGTGACACAGTGAGACTCTGTCTCAAAAAAAAAAAAAAAAAAAAAAACGAAAAGAAAAATGGAAGGATCTTGATGGATTGATGCTAGGTTAAAAGAGAGAGAGCGAGCGAGAGAAATGGAAGGAGCTAAGAGAACAGTGTTTCTCAAAATATAGTCTATAGACCAGCATCAGCGTAAGCATCACCTAGGAGATTAACATTTTTTAAATTAAAAATTAAATTAAAAATTATTCCAGGCCTCACTCCGGAAGCAGAATCTCTTGATGTGGGGCCCGGAAGTTTGCATTTTTACAAGCTCACAATTGATTGTTAGGCACCCAAAGTTTGAGATTTGGAACACTAACTCCATGACTGTACTGTATAACTCACTGCATCAGGGTCTCCATGCTTTGCAAGCCAGGAGCTCTTCTATATGGAGAGATAAAATGATGCTATCATTCGCCCACAAGCCCTTCTGCTGGTTCAGTAGCAAGTTCCAATTTCTTGTTAGCAAAACTGTTCAGATCCTGGACTCAAGTGGACCTTGTTTCTTTCCTGGGACATCATTGGCTGAATTAAATTGTCCACACAATTTTGTCTCTGTTGGGGATTGTGCCTTCTCACTTGCCCCCCTTGTTTGATACAGCCCTCTGTGGCTTGCGACATGTCATCCTGAATGCTCTCTGAAAACGTCCTTTGTCCTCACCAGCCGTCCACTTCAGAAGTGGTGGTGTTATTCTGAGGCAGGGCTTGGGATGCCATATAGAATAAAGCTATGATTGTACTAAAAACCACCAGAGGATAAGCGGCTAACACAAACATGAAGAAGGCCTAAGCACATGCTGTACCAGGGGAAAGAATGAGCGAATGATGCATTGAGACTGCTTTGTTTCTGAGGTCTGGGTGCTCACAGGCAGCCCCAATACGCTTGCTAGTGAGGTCGATAGGATTTGTTTGGTAAGCGTACTAAATTCTGGGGCCCAAAGCCCTGTCTCCTGAAAGGTGCCAGCCTAAGTGTCTAAGATTCCTTATGAATTGGGAGGGCTCCATGCTGTGTTCTTGGGTTCTGGTGGCATTGGGGACCTCCCTCGCCCCTCATGCACACACATACATCTACTATCTTCCTCAGAGCTCAACCCTAGAAATCCAAGCTTCCCTCCATAAGTTCCAACAAACACCACAGCCTTCTGCTCTGATGGAGAAACATTACACATTTCCTCCTTACCACCATGCTGCTTTTAAAACTTTTAGTAGCCTGTAATCCCAGCACTTTGGGAGGCCGAGGCGGGCAGATCACTTGAGGTCATGAGTTTGAGACCAGCCTGGCCAACATGGTGAAACCCTGTCTCTACTAAAAACACAAAAATTAGCCGGGCATGGTGGCACACACCTGTAATCCTAGCTACTGTGGAGGCTGAGGCAGGAGAATCGCTTGAACCTGGGAGGCGGAGGTTGCAGTGAGCTGAGATTGCGCCACTGCACTCCAGCCTGGGCGACAGAGCAAGGCCCTGTCTCCAAGAAAAAAAAAAAAAACAAAACCTTTTAGTAGAAGCAAAGTCACATGCTCTGGGACACTTATGTTATTTCAGTGACAATTTCCCACCACAAGGAACACTGAAATACCACAGGAAATGGTGAATATGAATGGGCAGGGCTGGGCTAAATTTCATCGTGGAAACTTTCTACCAAAATACTTTCCATACAAATTCACTTTCTTTAGTTTTGATGACTACCCACTGGATAATTGTGGCCAGCTGCTATCGACCAACCAGGAAACTGGAAAATAAATAAATAAACTGTAATCAACTATTTCATATGGCCTTTTAGGAACTCTGGGTCTGGGTCCTTTTTTTGGTGGGAGCATAGAAAAGTGGTACTCCAATCTAAACTGAGCAAATGGAGGACTTTGGAGGTCAATACACACACACACACACACACATATATACACACATATATATGTACACACACACATATATATCTGTGTATATATATATACACACACAGATATATATGTGTGTGTGTACATATATATGTATATATATATATATATTTTTTTTTTATTTTGAGACAAGGTCTCCTTCTGTTGCCCAGGCTGAAGTACAGTGGTGCAATCTTAGCTCATTGCACCCTCAACCTCCCAGGCTCAAGCAATCCTTCCACCTCAGCCTCTTGGGTAGCTGGGACTACAGGTATGTGCCACCATGCCAGACTAATTTTTACATTTTTTATAGAGATGGGGCTCTCACTATGTTGCCCAAGCTGGTCTTGAACTTATGGGCTCAAGTGATCCTCCCACCTTGGCCTCCCAAAGTGCTGGGATTACAGGTGTGAGGCACCCTACCTGGTGTGTATGTGTGTGTATATATATGTATATTCAACCAGACCCTACTCAGAATAGTAAAGCATATTTAATTACAAAAACTCTTTATTATTTCATAAGAATAGTAGAGAAAATCTGACAGAAAGGGAAAGGAAGGTAGGTAATTAACATTTAGGGAGCACCTATTCCATGCCAGCACTTTGCTAGGACTATGACATAAAGAATGCTATATAACTCTCACAACCATCTCATAAGGTATTATTACCTGCTCTCCATTCTCCTCCTCTTTAGGTTAGGAACAGGTTCACTGAGGTTAGTAACTTGCTCATGGTCACCCACTTGTAGTGACAAAGCAGAATTCAAATGTGGTTCTTTTTTCACTTTCCCCTGGTGTCCTAAAGAGAAAGCTTGTATAGAGTCTTAATCCATACGGATGTCCATTATATTTAAGGCAGCCTGGTTGTTAAAATAAGTAGCACCATTCAATAAGAAAAACCGATGTTATACATCTATAGATGTATATACTCATTTCTAGAAATACTCATTTCTAGTTATATTGTGCTATTCGTTTTCATGCTAATTCAGAAGAACAGATAATAGGGTCTGTAGTAGTTGTAAGCAGCCCTTGAATGTGAAAGTGTTAACAATTTTAATCCAACTCCAAGAGGACCAGAACTTGGCATTCCTTAGATGCAGCATTTAAAATTGTTCCCAGTGCCCTTTGAATGCTATTTTTCCCAGCCAAGGCAGGCTTATGTGGAGGAGATAAAGATGATAGCTTGAGGACTAAGGGTCCAACCCTATATAAATTACATTGGGGGAAATAGGGGAAGGTCTTTGAAGCTCAGAGTCTCTGACTGATATTTTGGGTAGATTTCAACCCTCTGCATTCTCTTCTATTTGTTTCTAGAGAAAACTGTGGTAGAGGCCTTAGTGAATCCCAGAGTCAAGATCTGTCATCACCTTTTAGCAGGTAAGGCTAGGCAAACCTTTGAGTTTGGAATGGGTAGGGAAAATGTGGTCCCTCACGATGAGCCTCCCTACCCATTACTTTGCTAGAGGGACTGAAAACCCTTTAAAGACTTGGCCTTGGAAACAGAAGATCTAGGGACAGGTAAGGTGGAAAAAGGAGGTGAACCTACACCCCAAAGGGCTGGAAGTAACACCTTGACTATTTGCACCACGCCAGCAAATAAAGCTGAGAATCAGCTCAGCCCAAGGCCTGGAAAGGAAGCACAAATGCATAAAAAATAACTTGAACCTCATGGTTCTTTCAAAAGTCTCTTCGGCCAAAGTGTGAGTTGAAGATTCGCATATCATTTGAGACTCTCTACTCATGCTCGCTGTTCTGAGGTTTGACTTTACACAAATCCAGCTCAGCTGCAGAAGCAAGCCACAATGGGGACCTCAGAGTGAGCCTGAAGACTCCCCACACCGCCTCTTTGAAGTCCCTTCCAGGTTCCCCACCCGATGTCCTCTAGCTCCTTTGAGCCTCGTCGCCCTTTATGCTATTCTTCCGATATGGGTCGTAATTCCGTCTATCTAGGGTTCTTCCTGCGCGTGCCTTAGAGGCCAGAAGACCCTGACTCACGTGCGTGTCCTCAAAGCCCCCAGCCCCAAGCGTGGCTGCTGGTGGGCGCATCAGTAAACGCGGGTGGAACGGAACAGGCTCCTCCAACCTCTTTTCCACCTCTGATTTCCGTTAGACATTTGCTCCGCACGGCGGCCTCCACGAGGCAACGTTGGACACTGGGAGGACAGCCGCAGAGGCCCAGGGCGCACTTCCTGCCGGGCGGGGGCGGGGCCGCGCCTCCTCCCTCCCTCCCTCCCTCCCTCCCTCCCTCCGTCCTTCCCTCCCTCCGTCCTTCCCCACGTGCCCCTTCCCCGCCCTCCCCGCCCCCTCCCGGGCGGCCGCGGCGCCTCGGGGGCGGGGCCGGAGCGGGTGGGCGGCGTGGCTGTGTGGGCTGGGCGCCGCGGCCGTGCTGCCAGCGGACCCGCGGCGGGCTCGGGCGCGGAGCGGGGGCGCGCGGCGCGGAGCGGAGCGTCTGAGCGCCGGCAGAGACCAGCCGGCGGGTGGCGGCGGCCCCCAGCACGGCCGGTGCAAGGCCTCGGGTTAAGCGGCGGCCGAGCGGGGCTCGGCCCGGGGTGCTCGGGGAGCTCGCCGCGGCGGGCAGCAGGAGGAAGCGGCGGCGGCGCGTCCCGAGCGGTGCGCGCCATGGCGGGCGGGCCCCCCAAGGCCCTGCCGTCCACGGGGCCCCACTCCCTGCGCGACATGCCGCACCCGCTGGCCGGCTCCAGCAGCGAGGAGGCCGTGGGTGGTGACAGCACTCCCAGCCCGGACCTGCTGATGGCCCGCAGCTTCGGTGACAAGGTGGGGCGCCTGGGGCCGGGGAGTGGGAGGCTTATTTCGCTCCCCGTGGGGGGGGATGATGGATCCGGAGCCTTCGTGGGCCTGGGGTCGCGCCCACCCTGCCGCCCCTTCCCGGGGGACGGGCGTGTCCTGGCCCCGGAGCCCTCGGCGAAGCGTCTTCTCTGCCGCCTCCGCGGGGTCGCAGCCGCAGAGGGACGGGCTTCGCTGCCTGTGACTGGTCGCAAGCACCGGTGACAGCTGGTGGGGAGGGGTCCAGCCTGCGTGTTGGAGCGGGAGGCGTGTGTGCAGGGCAGGGCGCCTGTGTCCTCGGATGGGGTTCCGAGTTCCTCCAGGTGCATCCCTGCAGGCTGAGCTGCTGCATAACTTGTAGCTCCTCCAGTTTCCCGAGACTGCACAGAAAGCAGGAGTTCCTGGCTTTCCGTGCTGGGACCGGGCAGCCCTGGGCTTACAGCGAGAGTCTTCTTCCCCCCAGTCAGTCATGTGGGGAGTGATCTTTGTTTAGGTTTGCTGTTTGTCCTGAGGAGTCACCTGACTCAGACCCCAGCCGGCGGCGGGAGGAGAGCCTCGTTGTGGTTTTCTGTCTGGGGCTCCATTCACCTCCGACGGCCTACCACTCTGTTTAGGTTTGGCAGAGGCTGGTTTTGTGGTTGATGGAAAGAAAGCTCGCCCTTTGACCTTCTTTGTACGGAGGGAGGCTCCAGATTTTCTTAGAGCAGCACAACCCTCCTGCTGCTTGGAGAGACAGCAGAGTCCAGGCAGGGGTAAGGGACGACCTCCTCCCTAGTACCATGGCCATTTCAGCTGTGAAGGAGACTTGAGCAGTGATTGTATCCGCGCTCCTGCCGTCACTTAGTCACTAACTGCAGAAATTAGAATTGTTCTCAGGTCTTGTGATCAAGATTTTCTCTCCCTAGTAAAATACTAAATGAATTCCCCCTTGTCCCAATATTAATGGGAGCAGGGGACCTAACTTTCTTCTCCCGTTAGAGGGGACACCATGTGGTACCGTGAAAAAGGAGTATGAGAAAATATAACCTGCCCACCTTGCAGTCAGAAGGTCACTGAGCACTTAAAATCACTAGAGAGTGCGACTTGATGTACCTTCTGCAGAGGGTTTGTGAAAGCAGGGAGTGAAGTTCCAAAGCATTAGGAACAGGAAAATTAAAAAAGCTAACGGAGGCCAGGTGCAGTGGCTCACACCTGTAATACCAGCACTTTGGGAGGCTGAAGTGGGATGATTGCTCTGAACCAAAAGTTTGAGACCAGCCTGGGCAACATATCGAGACCCCATTTCCACATACGCACACGGCATGGTGGCATGCACCTGTAATCCAGGCTACTCAGGAGGCTGAGGCGGGAGGATTGCTTGAGCCTGGGAGTTCAAGGCTGCAGTGAGCTATGATTGCACCGCTGTACTCCAGCCTGCGCAAGAGAGTGAGACCCTGTCTCCAAAAAATGTTGAATAACTGAATAAATTTGCTTTCTTATCGACAAAAATTGGTCTTAAAATAGTGTAGGAACTGGGGGTTAAACCTCATTTCCTTCTCAGTTCTGTGTGGGACACTGAATTAATTATCTATTGCTGTGTAGCAAATTACCCCAAAACTTGTCACCTGGAAATAGTGTCTGTGGGACAATCTGAGTGGTTCTGAATTAGGCCTTTCTTGAGGTTGCAGTCAAGTTGTTGGCTTGGGCTGCAGTCATCTGAAGGCTGGATTAGGGGAGGATCCACTTCTAAGCTCACTCACATGGCTGTTGGCAGGTCTTAGATACTCTCCATAGGGCTGTTTGATGTGGCAACTGGTTTTTCCCCCCAGAGCAAGTGATCCAAGAGAGCTCAAGACTCTAGCCAGTCTTGTATAACTTATCTTGGAAATGACATGCCTCTGCTGTATTCTGTTGGTCACACAGATTGACACTGGTACAATGTGGGGAGAGGGTGTGAATACCAGGGTGTGCATACCAAGAGGTGGGGATCATTGGGCCATCTTGGAGACTGGCTACTACAGATAGCCATTTAAAATATTTACTTAACGATTCACTCATGGATGATACCTGACTCAGAAGTATGCGCATTTTACTAATAAGCACTTGGAAGACAAATTCCCCGTACCACCAAGAACTGGTTAGTGGTGAAGAAGTCAGTCTCAAGTCTAATTACTGATGGCTTCCTTTAAAGGGTCTGTTCTGTGTAGGAGGGAGAGTCTTGAAGGCATTATTAATTATTGAATATATATGTATTTTTTGAGCAGAGACTTACTCTGTCACCCAGGCTGGAGCGCAGTGGCCTGATCCTGACTCACTGCAACCTCCACCTCCCTGGTCAAAGTGATTCTCGTGTCTCAGCTCCCGTATAGCTGTGATTACAGGCGTGTGCTACCTTGACCAGGTAATTTGTGTATTTTTAGTAGAGACGAGGTTTCGCCATGTTGGCCAGGCTAGTCTCGAACTCCTGGCTTCAAGTGATCTGCCCTCCTCGGCCTCCCAAAGTGCTGGGATTACAAACATGAGCCACTGTGCCTGGCCTAATTATTGAATATTTAATAAATCTCCTAACAGCTGTGGGGAGCATCTAAATGACACCATTCTCAAGGGCCTGATTTATAGTAAGCCACTTTTCCTTAGAGGCTAAGCATTGTAATTTCTTTCTCTGACTAGGAGTAGCATTTTCCTTGAATCTTGGCATACACGTATGGTCTCATAACTCTGAAGAAATTTCTGTAGGGAGAAGCTAGCAAGCCACAGAGGTGAGTCAGAGCCAGAAGAAGGAAGCCTTCCCTGTGGCTGGCTTTCTCCTACCTCAGCAGCATGAGGGTCATCAGAGGAGTGTTAGGACAGTTCAGTGCTATGGTCTCTCTTTGAAAAGAAGCCAGTTTTGTCTTGTTAGATACTGGGGTTGTGATCCTGGATGACAGGGATTCTGCATCAGTTCTGGGCCAGGGGAATGAAGGTTTGACAGGCTGATCATAGTACAGGGTTATTACGCAAAGGGGAATTGCTTTCTGAGGGCCCAAGATGGTGCGATGAACAGGGTAGCCTGGTTTCTTGGTCCAGCTGACACTTGTGAATGAACTCTGTAGTGCTTGGGTAGAAGAGAAAGACTAAATATGATGGACTCTCCACCAGTTTCTCAAATTGTTCAAATCATGGTGTGATGCCTCCCTTCATAGGCTCCCAAAGGAGGAATCCTTTCTATCTACCAGAGGTTGCCAGGACTAATTCTTTTGATGTCTGCTAAACTCACTGGGCCTTTTTTTTTTTTTTTTTTTTTGAGATGGAGTCTCACTCTGTTGCCTAGGCTAGAGTGCAGTGGCGCAGTCTCACTGCAACCTTTGCCTCCTGGGTTCATGTGATTCTCCTGCCTCAGCCTCCTGAGTAGCTGAGATTACAGGTGACTGCCACCACACCTGGCTAATTTTTTTTATCTTTAGTAGAGATGGGGTTTACCATGTTAGCCTGGCTGGTCTCGAACTTCTGACCTCAGATGATCTGCCCACCTCTGCCTCCCAAAGTTCTGGGATTACAGGCGTGAGCCTCACTGGACCTTATATGGCTGTCTCCATCTAAAATGTAAATACATCACTTAGCCTTACTCTCCTTTTTTAACTTTCATCTGCAAATTGCTCCAGGCTGCTTCTCCTCTGACTCAGCCTCTAACTTCTGTGCCCCTCCCCAAACTTAATACTGGATTCTTAAGCCCCATTGTGTGGCTAACACCTCCTCCCACATCCTCAATCTCTTCTCTGAACTCTTCATCTACTTCCTGCCTCCTTAGGTCACTTAGACGTCCTCTGAAGTCTTCAAAATAGAGAAGGCTTTTCCTCCATCCCCTTTTACAAACCAGGCTCTGCTCCTTTGAGGCTCCTGTCATTCTTTTTGTTCGTTCGATACATATTTGAGGGCCTACTATGAGCCAGGCACTGTTCTAGGAACTTGAATAAATTAGCTGAAAACCCTGCCCTCACTGGGTACATTTCAGCAAGTTTGTACTGTATTACACAATAAATGCCATGGAAGGAGGAAAAAGGAGAACTGGCCACGAGGAAGAGGATTGGCAGGCCATGTCGAGAACTTGACATTTGAGCAGACTGGAAGGAGGTGAGGGAGTTAGTGGGTGAGTATCTGGAGAAGAGTGTCCGGGGAGGGACTGGCCGAAGCAGAAGCCGGAAGGCACAGGGCTGGTGTGTCGGGGAGCAGCCTAGAGGCCAGTGTGGCCGGGCAGAGTGAGCATTGGAGAGTTAAAGGCTGGGGGCAGAGAAGGGAGGCGTCAGATTATATTGAATGTGGCCGGTCACCCTGAGGACTTTGGCCTTTACTGCTAGGGCCATGGGGTGGGAAGTTAACATGGGCAGGGGACATTTCAGGGTCTTGAGCAGGAGGGGGGCATAGTTTGATTATATATTGAAAAGGATCACATAGGCTGTTCAATTGAGACTACCTTGAGCATTCCCCTGAATTAGTTAGGATTCTTTATTAGTTAAAAAGACATGAGCTGAATGCAAACTAGATACAGGAAAATAAAAATCTACTGGCTCACGTTGCTGAAAAGGCCCAGGTATTTTGGCTTCAGGAATGGCTGGAGCAAGGTATTCCAGTGATGTCGGGGATCTGTCACTTTCCATCTCTTGGCTCTGCTTTCTTCTGTGTCAGCCTTGTTCTCACGCCAGTGAAGGGATATGTTCTATAAACAAGCTTCCCAGCTCCAGCAGAAGGAGAGCACTCCTTTCCTGATAGTTCTGGCCAAAGCTCTGGGCTGGTGTCTCATTGGTCTAAATTGGGTCAGGCGCCTAAACCAGTCTCTGATTCTGATTGCGCAGACTTGAATCAGGTACTTATCTTTGGAATGAGGAAAGGAATTTTTTTAAAATTGGGGAATATATACATGAAGTTTATAACAATGTGTGTATATAAAGAGTAAAAGTTATCTGTACAGTTTAAAGACTAATAAAATGTTCCTACCCCCAGATGAAGATACAGAATATTACAAATATTTTGGAAGCCCCCTCTGTGCCTGGGAAGGGAGGAGGTGGTTTCCAGAGCAAAATCAAGAAATGTTAGACAAGCAGGAAACAAATATCCACTACAGACCTTCCAATACTGTTTTCTTTGTCATTTTCCAACTTCACAGCTTCTCACTCTCATTCATTAAATCTTTAGACCCCAACTTACTGTCTTCTGAAATCATGTCCTCACCACGGGGCTTTAATCATTCACATGGCTGATCTGTCCAACTCTCCAAAATTACCAGTTTCTTGACCTCCTTATCTTTAATCATCCTTTTCTTTTTTTTTTTTTTTTTGAGATGGAGTCTTGCCCTGTTGCCCAGGCTGTGGTGCAATGGCACGATCTCAGCTCACTGCGATCTCAGCTCACTGTAACCTCTGCCTCCGGGGTTCAAGCGATTTTCCTGCCTCAGCCTCCTGAGTAGCTGGGACTACAGGTGCCCACCACCATGCCCAGCTAATTTTTGTAGTTTTAGTAGAGACGGGGTTTCACCATATTGGCCAGGCTGGTCTCGAACTCCTGACCTCAGGTGATCCGCCTGTCTCGGCCTCCCAAAGTGCTGGGATCACAGGCGTGAGCCACTGCGCCCGGCACCTTCACCTTTTTAACAGTTCATCTGCTCTTTCCCACGGCCGCACCCTGCGTTGTAATAACCTAGAAGCATTCCAGCTCTGAAATAGTGCCACTGGATATTATCACATTTTATTGTGTTTATTTAAGGTATACAACTTGATGTTATGGGATACACATAGATAGTAAAAGTTTACTATAGTGGAGCAAATGAACACAGTCATCATCTCATAGTTAACTCATTTTGTTTTTGTGGCAAGAGCATCTAAATTGACTCATTTAGCATGATTGTCAAGTACAGTACGATTTTATTATTAATAACTCTAGTCCTCATGTTCTACTTTAGATCTCCAGACTTGTACACTCCTCCATATCTGCTATTTTGTATCCATTTACCTACATCTTCCCATTTCCTCTCCCACCTGCCCTTGGTAGCCACTATTTTGTGTTCTTTCTCTATATATTTGAATTTTTTTAAAGATTCCATATGTAAGTGAGATCACTCAGTGTTTTTCTTTCTGTGTCCGGCTTATTGCACTTAGCATAATTTCCTTCAGGCTCATTCACGTTATGGCAAATGACAAGATGTCATTCTTTTTTAGGGCTGAATAATATTCAGTTTTGTGTGTACACACACAGGACAGTTTCTCTATCTGTTCGTCCATTGAGGCCTGCTTAGATTGTTTCTATATCTTGGCTATTGTGAATAATGCTGCAGTGAATGTGGGAGTGCAGATATCTTTATGAGGTGTTGATTTCAGTTCCTTTGGGTATGTGCCCAGAAGAGGGATTGCTGGGTCATATGGTGGTTCTATTTTTAATGTCTTTAGAAACCTCCATACTGTTTTCCATAATGGCTGTACCAATCTACATTCCTAACAGCATTGTACAAAAGTTCCCTTTTCCCCGCATATATCATTTTGTCTCGCTTTCCCCTCCTGGCTTTCCGGGTCTCTGAGTCATTAACAACTGACTATACCTGTTCTGTTCTGTGACCTCTTGGATTCCCCTACCTCCTTTAGATTCCGTGGCCCATCTCCGTGGTTGCTCCTGCCTCTATATTCAGTTCCCTTGCTCTCTTCTTTTTATACCCAGCGTGGATCATTCCATTTGTTCATGTCTTTCATCTACAACCAGGGTTCTCAGGAAGCTCAAGGGTTGCTGCCAATGTAAGTTCACAGGTTTCAGCCACAGCTGGGGCTTCAGTGGTCCTGGACACTCCTTCTTTTCCACAGACCCTCCGTCTGCACAGTGGCTTATCTGAAACTTTTCTCTGCTCCTCATACCCTCCACCCTTCTACTCCACCCTTCCTTCTGCTGATTGCCTCACCTTCCACCTTAGAGAAGATGGAAGCCGCCAGAAAGGAACTTCCCTTCTTCAAATTTCAGAATGATCTGACTCCATAGCCATGTTTTCTTTCTGGCCCTTGTTCCAAGGAGAGAGTCTAAGGCTGATTGAGGGTGTAGACCCACCTGCCACCCCCCGTCCTCTTGGAGACCCTGCTCTGTTTGGCCTCCTGACTTACCCCTGTATCTTTGGACTCCCTCTCAACCAGCTCACTCCCATCAATATTTAAACATGCTCAAGTTGCGTTCTCTCTCTTTTTTTTTGAGACAGTATCTGGCTTTGTCACCCAGACTGGAGTGCAGTGGCACGATCTTGGCTCGCTGCAACCTCCGCCTCCTGGGCTCAAGAGATTCTCCTGCCTCAGCCTCCTGAGTAGCTGGGACCACAGACGCGCATCACCATGCCTGGCTAATTTTTGTGTTTTTGGTAGAGATGGGGTTTCGCCATGTTGGCCAGGCTGGTCTCGAACTCCTGAGCTCAAGCGATCTGCCCGCATCAGCCTTTCAAAATGCCGAGGTTACAGTTGTGAGCCACCATGCCTGGCCAAGTTGCTCTGATTTTTAAAACACAGAAAGAGTGGCTGGGCATGGTGGCTCTTGCCTATAATCTCAGCACTTTGGGAGGCCAAGGCAGGAACACTGCTGGAGGCCAGGAGTTTGAGACCAGCCTGGGCAATATAGAGAGACCTTGTCTCTGTTAAACACACACACACACACACACACACGCACGTGCACACACACAGAGAAAGAGTAAAGGAAGCTCTGCTATGATGTTCTTTTCTCGTCCATCTGGTGCCTTTTTTTTGTGGGGGTGGAGATAAGGTCTTGCTTTGTTGCCCAGGCTGGTCTCGAACTCCTGGCCTCAAGTGATCTTCCTGCCTCAACTTCCCAAAATGCTTGGATTATAGGCCTGAGTCACTGTGCCTGGCCTTGTGCCCTATTTTGTGACTCCTCTTTACAATACACTTTTCTGAAGAGAAGGTTTGCGGCCCTTGCTTCCACTTCCTGACCTCTGACATACTCCTCAGCCTCCTGCTGCCTAGTTTCTGACTCTGTTCTTCAGGGTCCTCAGTGATCTCATTATTGCTAAATCCAGTAGATGCTTTATAGTCCTTATTTTGCCTGACCCCTTGGTAGGTAACACTTGATCCTGTTGATAACCTCCTGCTTGAAATGCTTCCCCTCCGCTTCCTGTTTCAAGGTGTGCACACGGGCCAGGCATGGTGGCTCACGCTTGTAATCCTAGCACTTTGGGAGGCCGAGGCAGGCAGATCACAAGGTCAAGAGATCAAGACCATCCTGGCCAACATGGCGAAACCCTGTCTCTACTAAAAATACAAAAAGTTAGCTGGGCATGGTGGCGCACACCTGTAGTCCCAGCTACTTGGGAGGCTGAGGCAGGAGAATCGCTTGAACGGGGGAGGTGGAGGTTGCAGTGAGCTGAGATTGCGCCACTGCACTCTAGCCTGGCGACAGAGCAAGACTCCATCTCAAAAAAAAAAAAAAAAGTTGTTCATGCTGGAATCATGTTGTCTGGATTTGAATCTCAGCCCCACCACTTAGAGTCTTGGTAACAGCAAGTTGTTTAACGTCTCTGAGCCTCAGTTTTCTCATCTGTGAAAAGGGGATAACAGACGTGCCCATGTCACTGGGTTGATAGGAAGACCCAGCGAGTTCGTAGAGTAGTGGGTGATGTATATAGCGAACCTTTAAGAAATGGGAGGTGGTGGTGGTGGTTATTCCTTGATATTGTACTCTCCACATTTCTTTCTACATTTTGGCCTATGCTTTGTCAATTTCTATATTAGTTGAGGTCTGATCAGGGAATAAAAGCCAGTGAAGTTATTTCAAACAGAGAGACTATAATACAAGGAGTTAGTTGCATAGGTGATAGATGGTAAGTTGACCCAGAGAGTAGCAATAGCAGGAAGTTGCTGTTACCCTCAGGACTGGAGGGTTAGGGGAAGAGGCGAAGTTAAGTAGAACCCAGGAGCTTCTGTGAGAACTAGACCTGTGGCAGGGTCATTGAGCAGGAGCTGGGACCTCAGAGGAAGGGGGCCCTGGAGGGGAGGCAGCCGCTGCCAGGGGCACTATCTGAGGCAGAGAGCAGGGGTTGGGCTGGGACAGAAATACCCTGGCTTGTCTCCTCATCCTTCCCATTCTGGTCTAACATCAATATCTTATATTAGCCAAAATAGCATCCCTGGTGGATGTGTGACCCTAACAGAGCCAGGCAGTCTTTCCTGAGATTTATGAGATGGATGATGGGGGAAAGAATGTCTTGCCTTTCTACTAGATTGTGAATGGTCATGTCCTTCAATGCAGAGAGTGCTTGGCTTAAGAATGAAGCCAGAGGGAAGTAGAGCTAGGAGAGGAAGAGGGGCAAGATCATTTGAGTTCAGGATCCGACTGTGCCAGCTGTGCCTGAAGTTAGAACGGGTTCCTGGTTATAGGGGATCATAAATTCCCTTTTGTTAATACTGTTTTCAATTTGGTTTGCCACTTGAAACTTAAATTACCAATACCGTGACCTTAAAATATGACTTGAAAATTGGGTTTTACCTGAGGAGTAGGGAGAATGGGGTGTTTATTCCTATTGGCAGCCCCACTAGCTGGGGGTATGTCTGCAGATCAGCTGAGGTCGCAGAGGTTGTGTTTTCACCAGGTCCGTGAAGTTGGAGGGGGCTTTCAGATGTGGGGTGGGAAAAGCCCCAAGGTGAAGGGCAGAGACAGGAAAGACCTGTGGCCGCTGGAGGAGGACTGAATTGGGTCATGCGTTGGGAGTGGGTTTTGAGAGTCTAGAGGTGGAGATTAGTGAGAGACGAGGTGGGTAGACAGGTCAGGAGGTTAATGAGACTGTTTTGAGTGCTGTGATGTGGAGGTTAGCTTTTATTCTTTCAGCAGTAGCTAGTCCTAGAGGGCGTGGTTTTGTTTGTTTGTTTGTTTGTTTTTGAGACGGAGTCTCGCTCTGTCATCCAGGCTGGGGTGCAGTGGTGTTATCTTGACTCACTGCAACCTCCCTCTCCTGCGTTCAAGCGATTCTCCTGCCTCAGCCTCCCGAGTAGCTGGGTTTACAGGTGCATGCCACCACGCCAGGCTAATTTTAGTATTTTTAGTAGAGATGGGGTTTCACCATGTTGGCTAGGCTGGTCTCAAACTCCTGACTTCAGGTGATCCACCCTCCTTGGCCTCCCAGAGTGCTAGGATTACAGGTGTGAGCCACTGCTCCCGGCCCCAAGAGGGTTTTTGAGCAGGGGGATGTGTGATCAGGGCTTGGGATGGGGAAAGACCAGCAGTGAAAGAGGTAAGATAGGAAGAATTAACCTGGTTTTGGTTGGACTTGTTGCCTGGCAAGAGAAAGATTAGAAAATATAAAGATGACAGATTTTGGTGTAGTGGGGGTGACTGACTAGAAAGTCCAGGAGATTGATGCTGAACAGTGGTGCCGTCTTTGAGAGGGGGGCGCAGACCGGGAAGCACATGTGCGAGTGAAGTGTAAAGATGACGTGGACATGGTTTCAAGTCAGGCATTCAGGACAGAGGATGCCTGAAGGCCACTGTTGCAAGCCTACTCAAACTTCAAGGCTCAAACAAATGCTGCCTCCAGGAAGCTCTTTTTTATTAAATAGATGTATAATCCCAGTAGATCCAAATAGAGATTGGAATAGAAGATGGAGAGGTTTGAGGTCAGAATTTAGACAAAGTGCATATTGACAATAAAATAGGGGGTAGGATGTCATCGCAGTTTGAAAATCAAGTGTTAGTGAAGGCCACTGGGAGGAAGGCCGGTGTTCCACGATAAATGAGAGCCTCTCAAAGTAAAATAAGTACATAAACAACAGCCTGGCCAACAGGCGCTGATTCATGTATGAGCAATGGGGTTTGTTTACTAGACATTAGAGGACTCATATGCTGTCTTATGTCTGCCTTGCCCCATAGAATTCTTCATTTTGGCAGCCAGCGCAGGGATCAGGAATTGTTGTTTGTGTGAATTTTTGTGTGTGTGTTGGTGGGGGGAAGTGGGATAGTGGAAAAGGTGTTTGGGGGTTCCTGCTTGAGAAGGGGCACAGAGGCGGGAAAAGCACACAGCGTGTTTGGGTGGCCGAGTGCAGGCGCTTTTCAAAACCCCTATAGCTCGTGAGCATATGCTACATACCTGGCTCTGTGCTACATGCTGGGGCTGTAGAGAAAGATAAAAAAGATCTCTCCCCTGAGAGGTTAATGGTCCAGTGAAGAAGAGAGACACATCAACAGATGGTTGCGGTAGCATGTGAAAAATGCTGCATGTATTTACTTAGCTCTGTGGCCTTGGGCAAGTTTCTTAACCTTGTAATGCCTCTGTTTCCCCTATCTAAAATTTGGATTATCTTACAGGGGGATTCTGAAGCTTAGTTGAGTGTTTAGTGTCTGGGACACAGTAAAGACCACAGCAATGCTAAGTTTTGTTGTTGCCTTAGAAGCAGACCCTGAGAAAGCATTTAATCGCCCATAGTTCGTTTGAGAGGTGAAGGAACTGGCATTAGAGGAGCAAGGCAGTGAGACAGGGAAGGGAAGGCAATCAGCAGAGGCGACGTTACCAAGCCAGTTTCCACTGAGCAGAGCTGGAGCTTTACCCCACAGAGGAAGCCGTTGGGAGCCAGCATGGAGCATGAGCCTCAGTTATTCCCACTCCAGGTGAGGAAGCTGGGGTCTTCAAACAGCAGCTCTCTTTACTCATTGGTTGACGGCTGCTTGGGTGGGGTGTTTGGACATGAATTACCAGGTGCTTTCTAGCCTGCCCCATGGGTGGGCAAAGGAGGTTCAGTGGCCAGGGGAAGCGGTCAGGCCAAGACATGCAGATGCTGGTAGGTGGAAGTCAGACCAGTGGGCACTGAAGTGTGATCAGGGTGAGGGGTTGTATGGGTGGGGCACTGACAGCATCTGCTACAGTTTATATATGTATATATATATATTTTAGAGATGGGGCCTTGCTCTGTTGCCCAGGCTGGAGTATAGTGGCATAATCTTGGCTCCTACAGCCTCAAAATCCTCCTGAGCTTAAGTGATCCTTCTGCCTCAGCCTCCTGAGTAGTCCTCAGCTCCTGACCAGTCTTAGCTCCTAGTGGTGTATGGTGTGCCTTGCTATTTAAATTTTGTGTGTGTGTGTGTGTGTGTGTGTGTGTGTGTGTGTGTGTGTAGAGAGGCGTCTCACTATGTTGCCCAGGCTGGTCTTGAGCTTCTGGCTTCAAGCGATCCTGCTACTTCGGCCTCCCAAAGTGCTGGGATTATAGATGTGAGCCACTATACCTGGCCCAGTTATTATGTTTTTTAAAAGAATTATTTGTTAAACCTGAGTGACAGGCCGGGCGCCGTGGCTCATGCCTGTAATCCCAGCATTTTGGGAGGCTGAGGAGGGTGGATTACGAGGTCAGGAGATCGAGACCATCCTGGCCAACATGGTGAAACCACGTCTCTACTAAAAATACAAAAATTAGCTGGGCATGGCGGCGCATGCCTGTAATCCCAGCTACTTGGGAGGCTGAGGCAGGAGAATCGCTTGAACCAGGGAGTTGGAGATTGCAGTGAGCCGAGATTGTGCCACTGCACTCCAGCCTGGTGACAGAGTGAGACTCTGACTAAAAAAAAAAAAAAAAAAAAAAAATTATTTGTTTAAATTTACAGGGTACCTATGTAATTTTGTTACATGGATAGATTGTGTAGTGAAATCCAGTGCTTTTAGGGTACCCATCACCCAAATAATGTATATTGTACTCAATAATTTCACATCACCCACCCCTCTTCCATTTCCTCCACCCTTTCGAGTCTCCTTTGTCATTCCATGCCCTATGTCCATGTAGATGATGAAAGTTATGTATAGGGAATAAAGTAGGGTGAGACCTTGCTTTGGAGGATGGTGGCTTTTCCAAAGAAGATGATGTTTGAGCTGGAGAACGAAGGAATACATGTCTTACAAATGGACAGAAGGAAGAGCAACTCAGGCGGAAGAACCAGCACATACTAAAGCTTAGCAGTGTCAAGTGATGCACGCACAGCGAGCAAGGGGATTGATGAGGCTGGAAAGGTTGGTAGGGTCCTGGCTGTGGTCTGTAGTGGCAAATAGTAAGGACTTTAACCTGAGTAATCGGGAGACCAATTAAGTGTTTGTCGTCGTTGTTGTTGTTGCTGTTTTTTAAAGAGATGGGGTCTCACTCTTTTGGCCAGGGTGGAGGAAGGCAGTGGCACAATCATAGTTTACTAGAACTCCAGGGCTTAAGCAATCCTCCTACCTCAGCCTACTGAGTAGCTTGGACTGTGGGCATGTGTCACTGTGCCTGGCTAATCTTTTCATTCCAATCAAGTGTTTTAAGCAGGGGAGGAGCAGGGCCGTGTTTGGGGTTAGAGTCACTGATCAAGAACTAGCTGGGATTGGGTGGGTGGAGCCTGGCGGCAAGGAGTCCAAGAAGAAGGCTGTTGCAGTGGGAGGTTGGGGGAGGCAGTTTCAGTAGGGCTTTGGCTCACTGGATTCAGAGAGTGTACTGGTTAGTGGTTTTGCTTGCAAATAATGGATATCTAGCTTGCATTAACTTAGCAAAAAGGTGAGCCTATAGACAGGCTTGCTTTAACGTAGGAGTAAGCTGGAACCAGGGGTCTGAATGCTACTGAGGGTCGGCTTTATTCTCTCAGACTAACATCATCGACGTAGGGGGAATTGTGGCAGCGCGCCTCCCTCACATTGCACAGCTGTGCCTCCAGAAAGGGAGTGAGTCTATCTTCCCAGGGGAAAAGGTCAGGGAGACCTGGCTTGGGTCACGTGCCTACCTTTAGGCTGATCAACTGAGCTCAACCTGGGCCAATCAACAGTGGCTGGGGGAGGAGACTGAAACAGTAAGGAAGTCCCAATTCCAGCTACCGGGTTCAGAAGCAGCTGTGAGGTGTGCAGGACAAACAGTGAAAGATCACTGTGGAAGAGACTCTAGGGTCACTGGCTTTAGGAACTGGCTGAATGATGGCAAGAATAGAACAGGAATTTGAGGAAAAGTAGGTCAAAAATTATAGATTTTCTAAGGCATATATGCTTTTTACAAATTGTGATATACTTCACATACCATAAAATTCACCCTTTTAAAGCATACACTTTAGTGGTTTTGAATATATTCACAAGATAATGCAACGGTCACTGCTATCTAATTCCAGAACATTTTCATCATCTCAAAAAGATACCCCATACCTATGAGCAAACACTGTCCATTTTCCCTATTCCCAGCCCCTGGCAACTGCTAATCTGCCATCTGTCTCTGGAGTTTTCCTATTCTGGACATTTCATATAAATGGAATCATACAATATGTGTGGCCTTCCGTGCCTGGCTTCTTTCAGTTAATCTAGTGTCTGAAAGCCTCCTCCATGTTGTATGTATCAGTACTTCATTCCTTTCCCTTTCCAGCTTTATTGAAGTATGATTGACAAAAATTGTATAGACTTAAGATGTACAACATGTTTTGATACACTTAAATATTGTGAAATGATTACCACAATTAAGCTAGCTAAACATATCCATCACCTCACGTAATTGCCTTTTTGTGGTGAGAACACTTTAAATCTATTTTCTTTTTTTCTTTTTGAGATGGAGTCTCACTCTGTTGCCCAGGCTGGAGTGCAGTGGCGCGATCTCAGCTCACTGCAACCTCTGCCTCCTGGGTTCAAGCGATTCTCCTGCCTCAGCCTCCCGAGTAGCTGGGAATACAGGTGCACACCACCATGTCTGGCTGATTTTTGTATTTTTAGTAGAGATGGGGTTTCACCATGTTAGCTAGGATGGTCTCGATCTCCTGACCTCGTAATCCACCCACCTCGGCCTCCCAAAGTGCTGGGATTACAGGTGTGAGCCACCACGCCCAGCCTAGATCTATTTTCTTAGCAGATTTTAAGTATAAAATACATTATAGTCACCATGCCGTATATTAGGTCTCCAGAACTTATTCATCCTGTCATGGAAAATTCACACTTCTTGACCAGTATCTCTCCTTTTCCTCCACCCCTCCAGTGTTACTTCATTCCTTTTTATGGGTGAATAATACTTCATTTTATGGATATACCACATTTTGTTTATTCATCCATTGATGGACATTGGGTTGTTTCCTAAGCACATGTACTTTTTTTTTCCCAAAGAAAAGACATTAAATACAATTTATGACTTTTCTACAATAATTTTGACATTTGAGGTTAATGGTAATTTTAGATATGAATGTACAATAAGATGGTGTTAAGTACCCCGGCTTGTTTTTAATCATCTTAACCATTTTTAAGTATACAGTTGAGTAGTGTTAAGTATATTCACATTGTTGTGCAACAGATCTCCAGAACTTTTTCATCTTGCAAAACTGAAATTCTATATCCATTAAATGACTGCTGCCATTCTCTGTCTTCCCCAGCCCTAGGTCATTACCTTTCCACTTTGTTTCTATTGTTTTGAATACTTTAGATTCCTCCTGTAAATAGAATTGTCAATATTTGTCTTTTTGTGACTGGCTTATTTCACTTAGCATAACATCCTTAAGGCTCATCCATGCTGTAGCATGTGACAGGATTTCCATCTTTTTTAAGGCTGAATAGTATTTCATTGTGTATATGTATCACATTTTCTTAACCCATTTTTCTGATGGACATTAGGTTGCTTTTGCCTCTTGGCTATTGTGAACAATGCTGCAATGAACATGGTTATGCAAATATCTCTTTGAGACCTTCTTTTGGATATGGATATATACCTAGAAGGGGATTGGCAGATCATGTGATAACCTGTTTTTAATTTTTTGAGGACTCGTCATACTGTTTTCCAAAGCAGTTGCACCATTTTACAATCCTGCCAACAGTGTATACAAGGGTTCTGTTTTCTCCATGTCTTTGCCAACACTAATTATTTTCTTTTTTTTTTTTTTTTTGATAGTAGTTATTCTAGAAAGTGTGGGGTTATATCTCATTGCAGTTTTGGTTTGCAGTTTTCTGATGTTCAATATATTTTCATACGCTTATTGGCCATTTATATGTCATCTTTGGAGAAGTGTCCATTCAAGTCCCCTACCCATTTTAAAATTGGGTCTTTTAAAACTGTTATTGAAGTTGTTTATATATTCTCAGTATTAGCCCCTTCTCAGATATATGTTTTGCAAGCATTTTCTCCCATTCTGTAAGTGCCTTTTTACTCTGTTGGTTGTGTCCTTTGGACAAAACATAAGTTTTTAGGTTTGCCTGTTTTTGCTTTTGCTGTCTGTGCTTTTGATATCATATCTATTGCCAACTTCAGTGTCATGAAGCTTTTCCCCTATGTTTTTTTTCCTAGGAGTTTTATGGTTTTGGGTCTGATGTTTAGGTCTTTATTTTAAGTTACTTTTTATTTTATTTTTTACTTTTTTGAGACAGAGTCTCACTCTGTCGCCCAGGCTGGAGTGCAGTGATGCGATCTCGGCTCACTGCAGCCTCAACCTCCCAGGCTCAAGTGATCCTCCCATCTCAGCCTCCTGAGTAGCTGGGACCACAGGCTTGTGCCACCGTATCCAGCTAATTTTATTTATTTATTTATTTTTTGTAGAGACAGGGTTTCCCTATGTTGTCCATGCTGGTCTCAAAACTCCTGAACTCAAGTGATCCTCCCACCTTGGCCTCCCAAAGTATTGAGATTACAGATGTGAGCCATTTTGTCTGGCCAGCCACTGTTCTTTAATGTTGCTCTTCATTTCCGTTGTTGATATCCTAATTGGATGTATGATTATCTAAATGGTTTTCCTGGCTTTCATTCAGTCAGGCCCTCCTCTCCCATCCAGTCTGTTCTGAGTACTGTAGCCAGAATCCACCTTCATAAAGTGCTGCCTTGTATGGATCATTCCCATCTTTGGAGATCTGCATTGACTCCCCATTGCTTACGCAGTAATGGTCCAGGTCCTTAGCCTGGCCTTCTGTGATCAGGTACCTGTTTACCTCCCTGGTGCCCTCCTGGGAAGTTACGTCTCTGCCAAGTGATTTTCCTCGTGAGCTGCCTGGAATGTCATGCAAATTCTTGCTTTCCCACCCATGCTAAGCTCATCCTCCTCTCGATGTTTCCAGCCGACATCTATTGCTTTAGAACCTCGCTACTTAATGTGTGGCCCCATAGGTGAGTGGCATTGACATCACCTGAGAGCTCATAGAAACTGCAGACTCTCAGACCTAATTCAGGACACAGAGATTCAGAATCTGCATTTTGACATGATCCCTAAGTGATTTGTGTGCACATTAAACATTGAGAAACACTGTCTTAGAACAAGGTTATCAGTCTTGGCTAAGCATTCAGATCCTCCAAAGATCTCTTAGACAATATTGATGCCTGGTCCCTACCTCAAGAAATTTAGATCTAATAGGATGGCCCAGGGAGCAGTATTTTTTTTTTTTTTTTTTTTTTTTTTTTTTTGTAAAGTTTCTCTAGATAATTCTTTCTTCTTCTTTTTTTTTTTTTTTTTTTTTTTTTTTTTTTTTTTTTGAGATGGTCTTGCTCTTGTTGCCTAGGCTAGAGTGCAATGGTACGATCTTGGCTTGCTGCAGCCTCCGTCTCCCAGGTTCAAGTGATTCTCCTGCCTCAGCCTCCCAAGTAGCTGGGATTACAGGCACCCGCCACCACGCCGGCTAATTTTTTTGTATTTTTAGTAGAGATGGGTTTCACCATGTTGGCCAGGCTGGTCTCGAACTCCCAACCTCGTTATCCGCCCACTTCAGCCTCCCAAAGTGCTGAGACTACAGGTGTGAGCCACCATGATAATTCTAATGGGCAGCCAAGATTGAGATCAGTTGACTTAGGAGAATTCTCTAATTCACTCAGAGGAAGTTCACTATCAGACAAGCATGCCTTCAGCTTTTCTCATTCAGCCTTGCCCAGTAGGTGTAGTTTCATATATGACTAATGGTACAAACACCTGTGGAGGCAATTTGGCAACATATATCAAAATTACGAATACGTATGTTTCTTTTGATTCAACAAGTTCTTTTCTGTTTTTGTCTGTCCTGCGGATAAACTAGCATGTGAAGGGAGAAGGCTTTCTTTCCTCTCCACCTCTAGTTAACATCATTCAAGACCTCTACATTGAGGTCGTTTCTGTCTTTTGATCCTCCCTTCACTTGCAGAAGTGCTTGGCTGCATAGCATCCTGGGCTGTGGGGCTGGCACTTGGCATCACTTCTCCATCACTGCAGTGCCGTCCTGCAGGAAAATGTCCACTTCCCCAAGAGCTTGATGCCAGGAGTCTCCACTACTGTGGGTGCAGCCATGTCCATGCAGTCATCCTGAGGGCACAACTAAGGCATCTCTGTAGCTTGGCATGGACCAGGCACCACCCTGGCACAGACAGGAAGAGCTGAATCTTCACTTGGCTTCTGGGATTCCACTCACTGTTGGTTCCTTATGTACCTTACTGGCTGTTCCTCCTCTGTCTCCTTGGCTGGTTCCGTCTCATCTCCCTAGCTCTAAATGTTGGACTGCTCTAGGACTCCATTCTGATATGGCCTCTCTTCATCTGCATGGTGTCCCTAAGCAATCTCATCCAGCCTCACACATCTACACACTGATAACTCCAGGCCAGAAACCTCTCTCCTGAATTCCAAATTCCTGTCTCCCACTGCCTTCTTGATGTTTAACCCTGCATCTCCAACAGGCATGTCAAGCTAGTTATCTAGCTCACTCTTAATTCCAAGGATAAGCCTTGGAATTAGCCTCGGCTCTTCCCTTTTTCATCCCATACCTAAGCCATCAGCAAGTCCTTCTGAAATATCATGTCCAGAATCTCATCACTTCTCACTCTCTCCACTGCTGCTACCCTGACTGCTGTCATCCCCTCTTGCCTGCATTACTGTACCAGCCGCCTGACTAGTCTTCCTGCTTCCACCTTCCCACCTTCAGTCATTTATCCAGGCAGCAACCGGAGGGATTATTTAAAACATAAGAAACATCAGTCGCATCATGTCTCTCGCTTTTTAAATTTAATTAATTAATTAATTAATTTTTGAGATGGAGTCTCACTCTGTTGGCCAGGCTGGAGTGTTGTGGTGCGGTTTCGACTCACTGCAACCTCTGTCTCCTGGGTGCAAGCGATTCTCCTGCCTCAGCCTCCCGAGTAGCTGGGATTACAGGCACCTGCCACCACACCCGACTAATTTTTTGTATTTTTAGTAGAGATGGGGTTTCACCATGTTGGCCAGGCTGGTCTTGAACTCCCGACCTTGTGATCTGCCCACCTCGGCCCCCCCCAAAGTGCTGGGATTACAGGTATGAGCCACTGCGCCTGGCCTGTTTTTTGCTTTTGCTTGAAACCATCCAGAGACTTCTCAGTTCTCACACATTCCCCTCAAATCCTCCATGGGCTCCAAGTACATGGGTAATCCGGCTCTGCTGCTTCTCTGGCCTCCGTCCACTTCTCTCTCCCCCTGCCCACTCCCTTGCCTCAGGCCTTTTGGCCCAGACAGCCTGCAGGCTTGTTCATCTATTTCATTCAGGCCTCCCCCAACCTCCCTGTATAAACTAGTAGCAGCCCCTGGCCGGGCGCGGTGGCTCACGCCTGTAATCCCAGCACTTTGGGAGGCCGAGGCAGGCGGATCACGAGGTCAAGAGATAGAGACCATCCTGGCCAACATGGTGAAACCCCATCTCTACTAAAAATACAAAAATTAGCTGGGCGTGGTGGCGCGTGCCTGTAGTCCCAGCTACTCAGGAGGCTGAGGCAGGAGAATCTCTTGAACCCAGGAGGCAGAAGTTGCAGTGAGCCGAGATCGGGCCACTGCACTCCAGCCTGGTGACAGAGTGAGACTCTGTGTCAAAAACAAACAAACAAACAAAAAACAAACTAGTAGCAGACCCCTCCCTGCCCAGTTATTCTCCCCCTTTACCTGGCTTTAATCTTACTTCACAGAACTTAAACCACCAGACATACTTGGTTTACTTTCTCCAGTACTGTGCTGTAAACTTCTTGAAGGCAAGGGGCCTGATCTGGTTTGCTTATTGCTAAATTTCCATGCATGAACCAAACCTGGTATGGGTGGAGTATACAGGTATTTGGTGACTCAATAAATGGACCCGTGCTAAATGCTGTGTGTGTAAGGATACCTGTTGCAGTATTATTTTTAATAGCAAAAGATAAAAGCTTATATGGCTATTAGTAGGGTGCTGGTTTTGTAAACTATGGTAGTTTTTGAAATGCGGTATTAAAAGGAATAAGGCAGCCCTGTATATACTTATATGCAACAATGGAAAAAAACGTTAAGTTGAAAAAATGTATAAATCGTGTATAGTCTGTCTTGCATGTGTGTGAAAGAATTTGTGTCAGTATGTCTGCCAGCCTTGGAAGGATGCAGCATTGCTGTGTCAGAAGGGTCCTTCTCCCAGCCTTCAAGAGTATAGTCTCCCCGGGTGGCTATTTGACCAAATTAGGGAGAAAGAATCTTCCCTCTCTCTTTCTAATTTGGTTAATAATGGTTGATACCGAACAAACTCTGATCATGCTTCAAAAAAAGGGGCCGGTGAGGGCTCTCACTCATAGTCCTGTTGAGCAGTTATGACTGTTTTTGAGAAGGGATAACAGCCACATTGTCATAACTGCTCAAAACCCCAAAGAGATAAGGCTAAACTGTGACAAAGGGAAAAAAGAGACAGTGCTTTTCTGGTAGTTTTTCAAATCTGTTCAGGTCAAATATGGGTGAACGTCGGCTTGTGGTGAGTTTTACCCTTTCCCTCTGTGGTCAATTTTGTGAACTTTTTGTTCTGGCTTGAGACATTCTTTTCTTTCCTGGTTCAAGTCATGGAGCAGGGGCAAACCTTCGGTTGTTTCACAGTTGTCCAGACTTTATTGGACCCCATTTCATGCCCTTGCCCCCATCCTTCCTGGCAGAGGACATTCCTTGCCTAGAACATTGCCAGTCTCCGTGAAAGAGGAAGAGGTGTTTTCAGCCCAGTGACGTTAGCTCTGTTCTGGTTTCCTTTAGAACAATCCTTATTCTAGTGAGGGGTTACTCCAGCTTCATTTCAGTTTCTCCCCAGAGAGAGGAATGACCAACTTGTCAACAAGTGGAAATGGAAGAAGTGTTTCTGGGAGGTGGCTCTGTTGGGGATTAGACTGACACCTCTTTGTAAGAGGATGCAGTTGAGTTGCCTTCACTCTTCTGCTGTAACCAGATCCTCCTCTCCAGGTGTGCTGGGAGACCTGGCACATTATTTTAGGTATTCTTGAAGTTTTTGAGTAACCTAGAAAGTATCTCATATAGTATGATAGGCTAGACATTGTTTAGATTTGTGGATTGACAGGTGTGGGGCTGTGGTACTCGTGTGTGCATGTGGAGATATCTAGGCGTGTCTCCCCTGCCATGGTTTGAGCAAAATGGTCACATCTTCACTTCCAGTCTGACTCTGAAGAACAAGGTAGCCACTGTATTTTGCTTTTCTCAAATCATTCAAATTCTCTTAGATTTTGCTGTACCCAGTACTGAGTGTGAGTAGAAAGGGTAATGTTTATTAAAGATACATTGCAGTATCCCAAGATCGTAAGTTATGAAAGCAATGTTTGCATTTCACATAAACCAGTTTTGTTACTACATAAACGAATATGTCTTCAAGTGTTGATCCTGGCGTGTTTGCTCCTTGATTTAAAACAAAAACACATTTCCCATTTTAAATTTTCCTTGTGTTTAAATTATGAAAAGGCTACTTGAAAAGTCTTGCTATTGATTTATTCATGAATCAAGGAACTTCCCAGCTATCTGTAGATTTGTGGTGTTGCAGTAAATGGGTCAAGAGAATCTGTTAATCTGTTAATTGTGAGAAACAATGTTGCCAGAAGCTAAATGAATAAAGTATATTTACCACCTCTTGTTCCAAAGCAAGGAAGCACACTGTGTAAAGAAGTTGAGAATTGTTAAGAGAGGTTGGTTAGAGCAATGTAGGTGTGAGGCCGTTGCAGCTGCGTAGAGAGAACAGAGCCTTTAGAGTTGGCCAAGGGAGTTCTAATATAATCACTTACTGGCTGGCAATCACTTACCTCCTCTGAACCCTGTTGTCCCATCCATAAAATGGGGATAATAATAGTACCTGTCTCATAAGGTTGTTTTGATAACTTAATGAGGTTATGTACAATAGGGTCCAAAATCTCTTCTCATAACTGATAGTCATAACTCATATGAACAACATACTTTATATGACTACAAAGAAGATTATTTGCTTTTTTTTTTTTAAGAGATAGGATCTCGCTTTGTCATTCAAGCTGGAGTGCAGTGGCGTGATTGTGGCTCACTGCAGCTTTGAACTCCTGGGCTCAAGCAATCTTCCCGAGTAGCTAAGACTTACATATATTTTGATAGATACTGATAGTAGGAATAGGTGCATCTTGAGGTGTGTGGTGTACCTTAAATATTCAGAAAGTAAAAGATGAAAGAAAAGGAAAAATGCTTTCTAGAATAGTAAGATTATATAGTGAGACTATGATAAAACTCAAGGCATAATGGGGAAGGGGAAACAACCAGTTCTGCAGAAAGAGTACATAAATTGTGGAGAAGAAAATCCTGAGTGAGCTAGGATTCATTTACTATAAATTATGACTTCAAGGCCAAATTACAGATAGCCTGAACAAATAAGCAGCTCACAATAAATATTCACAATTATGTTATATTTATATTACCATGGATCTGATTATAGTAGAAATGTTCACGTCTTCTCCTTAATTTGATTTTCATTTTGTTTCAATAAGAGTAAATTACTCTTGGCTCATTCAACATGATGATGCTGAAAAGAAAAGAGGAATCTTTCTATGTGACCTGTATATCTTCAGAAGAAAGGTTTATTTCACTGGCCAGAAAACAGAATTCTCTCCCGGAGGAAATGGATGAGAGAAACTGGACTTAGGAAGTTCATATTCCATTCATTTATTCATCAAATATTTATCAAGTGTCGGGCACTGTGCTAGGTGCTGCTAGCCAAATCCCCACTGGAGAGTCTGTTGCATTTCAGGGCTTTTCAGGTTTCTGTTTCTCTTCTTCTACCCCAGGATTAAAAAGATAGCAGTCTAAAACAATGGAGAAAAACCTGAAACCAAAATTTGGCTCTTTGAAAAAGAAATCAAGAAAAATGACAGACCTTTAGCTAGATTGACTAAGAAAAAAAGAAGATTCCAATTACTAAAATGAGAAATGAAAGAGTGGGTCTGTAAGGTCATGTTACTAATGACCTCACAGAAAGGAAAAAGGATTGCAAGGAGGACTGTGAACCTGTGCCAATAAATTATGTAATTTAGACAGAATGGACAAATTCCTAGAAAGACACAAATAAAGCTGCCGTGATCATTCATGTGCAAGTCTTTGGTTGACGTGTTTTCATTTCTCTTGAGTAAATATCTAAGAGTCAAGTTACCATGTAATGTGTGAGAGTTGGGTAGCTCCACATTCTTGTCAAGACTTGGTATTGTCAACTTTTTTAGTTTTAGCCATTCTAGTGAGTATGGAGTGATATCTCATTGTGGTTATAATTTGTGTTTACATGATTACTAATGATGCTGAGCCTCTTTCACATGCAAATTTGCTATTCGTGTATCCTCTTTTGTGAAGTCTTTGTTCAAATCTTTTGCCTTTGGGTTGTTTTTGTTACTCAGTTCTATATGTATATATATGTTCTGAGTTATTTATATGGTTTTTTTTTTTTTTTTTTGAGACAGTGTCTTGCTCTGTTGCCCAGGCGTGGAGTGCAGTGGTGCCGTCTCGACTCACTGCAACCTCTGCCTCCTGGGTTTAAGCGATTCTCATGCCTCAGCCTCCCCAGTAGCTGGAATTACAGACATGTGCCACCACGCCTGGCTCATTTTTTGTATTTTTAGTAGAGATGGGGTTTCACTATGTTGGTCAGCCTGGTCTCAAACTCCTGACCTCAAATGATATGCCTGCCTCCCAAAGTGCTGTGATTACAGGTATGAGCCCCTGTGCCCAGCCTAAATTTTCTTTTCTTTTCTTTTCTTTTCTTTTTGAGACGGAGTTTTACTCTTGTTGCCCAGGCTGGAGTGCAATGGTGTGATCTCAGCTCACTGCAACCTCCACCTCCCAGGTTCAAGCGATTCTCCTGCCTTAGCCTCCCAAGTGGCTGGGATTACAGGCATGTGCCACCACACTTGGCTAATTTTGTCTTTTTAGTAGAGATGGGGTTTCTCCATGTTGGTCAGGCTGGTCTCGACCTCCCGACCTCAGGCCCACCTTGGCCTCCCAAAGTGCTGGGATTACAGGCGTGAGCCACCGTGCCCGGCCTAAATTTTCTTTATATATTCTTATTAGGAGTTCTTTATATATTCTGGATATCGTATATTCTCCCATTCTGTGGCTTGTCCTTTTTATTTTAAATTTGTGTGTGTGTGTGTGTGTGTTTGTGTGTGTGTGTGTGTGTGTGTGTGTGTGTGTAGGCAATGCATTCTCTTCACACAGAATTTAGAAGTTACAAAAATTTGTCTGGTGAAAAATCTTCCTTTTGCCCAGGGCCTAGCATCCCCTTCCCCTGTCAGCAGGTTTCCCTCCTCAGAGGCAACCAGTGTTACCAATTTCTGGGGAAACTTTAGAAAGATATGCTATGCATAAATATAAAAATGCCTATGTGTAGTCTTTTTTTTTAAAGATGGTCGCATACCTGACTTTTTTGTACCACGCT
Organism: Pan troglodytes; assembly: GCF_028858775.2. NCBI lineage: Eukaryota > Metazoa > Chordata > Mammalia > Primates > Hominidae > Pan > Pan troglodytes. The sequence continues at coordinate 25,706,868 of NC_072409.2, read as the reverse complement.
TTACACATAACCTTAGTTCTTGGCGATTGTTCCATATTAGCACATAGAGATCTTCCTCCCCACTAGTTGCCTCAACACTCTTCCTTCATTTTTAATGATTACATAGTATTCCATTGTTTCAATTAGTTCAGCACTTACTGTTCCAGATGAGAAGTCTGTGCAAGTGATTCTTTTTCTTCTTCATGTAGTCTTCTACATATCCTTAGATTTTTCTTCTTCTTAAATTTAGAAATCTCACCATTCTTCTGGTATTTTTTTTTTTTTTTTTAATCCCCACTCAAAATCCAGTGGGCCCTTTTAGTTTTACTGCTTCATCTGCATCCTTTTTGTTCTTGATTCTCTTTTTCTGGAGAAAGCACTTATGGATATCTGAGTTTTGGTCTGTCCTTTTTTAGGTTCACCTTTTCTTGTCTCATTTTATTGCATTTTATTTTCACTGTGTCTCTTGAGAGAATTCCTTGGTTTGATGTTCTATATGATGCATTTATTTTTCATTTCATTCTATCCTGGTGTTTCTACTTTTCTGTTTAATTTAAAGTTAAACCCACTTATGTTTGTTTAGTGTTCCCATGTTTTTGGACCTCCTCTGACTGTGATATCTAGATGATGATCTTGGCCAAGGACAAGAGCTGATTAGACTTGAGCATGCCGAGTTTCCAGTCTGCAGATGTGCGGATCTTCTGCTTCTACCTTCTTGGTGATGCACATGCTGTTCCTCCTGCTCAGCACTGAGACTTGCTCTTCTGCTACCACTGGGGTGCATATTTGTGTAGCCACACGCTCATGTCTATGTGTGTGTAAACATGTACATGTATGTATAGGCAGTGCACAGAGACTCTGCAGTCAGCCTTTGCCCTGGCTGTGGTGAGTGGATAGGGGTGGGGTAAGTCCGAGACGGGAGCTCAGACTTTGAAACTGCTCCTAGGCAGGCCTCCTTTCAGGATGTGTGGCTGATAACAGGACAGCAGGCTGGATGGACCCTTCTGAACTAAGGAAGTGGGGAAGAGTTTACCCTGCAGGTAGAGAAGTTCATGCTCTTCCCACAATACCCTTCCTCTTTTCCTTCTTCCAGTTGCGTTAGCAACTTGGCACTCCACAGTCCTTTGCTTACCGCCCCCTGCCTTCCCAGTGCCTACTTCTGTTCTCAGTCACTGTGGTCTCTGATTTTGAGTATTTTTCCAGACCCTATATAGCAAATCCCATGTCTTCCCAGATTTAGCATTTCCCACTGACCTTTTAGGTTTTGGTTCCTCAATTCTGGCTAAATCTGATTTTTCTGTAAATTTGATCCTGTTTGCTATATCTCTTCCAGAAATTCCTCAAAATTTCTTACTGATGGATGGCATCCGTTCCTGTTTTCTGGCTTTTTAATGGGTTTATTCTTATTTTTATATTCCTTTTGTCATTCCCTTGGAACTTGGAGTGACACAAGAATCAAACAGTGAGCTCAGCCCGTCACCATTGTGGACTCAGTGTATCTCATTACTTTTCACTGGCAGGATTCTGTAACACTCTCTTTAACCAGTTTCCTAGTTTGTTCGTCTTCCATATAATCTTTTTAAAGATATTTATTTATTTATTTAGAGACAGAGTCTTGCTCTGTTGCTCAGGCTGGAGTGCAGTGGTGCAGTCATGGCTCACTGCAGCCTCAAACTCCTGGGATCAAGCAGTCATCCCACCTCAGTTTCCAGAGTAGCTGGGACTACAGGTGCATACCACCACACCCAGCTAGTTTTTAATTTTTTTTTTTTTTTTGTGGAGATGGGTCTCACTATGTTGCCCAGACTGGTCTTAATACTCCTAGCCTCAGGTGATCCTCCCGCCTCAACCTCCCAAAGCTTTGGGATTACAGGTGTGAGCAACCACACTTGGCCTCCATGTAATTTTAATAGTATTAACAGCAACAGCTTTTAGACTGAGTGGTTGCTATGTGCCACGCATTGTATCATACCCAATTTAATTGTTCCTTTATTTTTTACCCCTCATTTGCTAGGCAGACATTGTTTTGGTTATGTACTGTTGCTTAACCACCCCAAAACTAAGTAGGTTAAAACACAAATGTACTGTGATCTTTTAGGGTTCTGTGGGTTGACTACCCTCAAGTATGTGTTTTTTGCTCTAGGTGTCTCTTGCATTTGGAGTCAGAAGTTGGCTGGGGCTGTAGTCAACTGGAGGTTCATTGGACTGGTTGCCTAAGGTGACTCACTTGTGGCCACAGTTGACTGGAGTGCCTATGTGTGACATCACCATGTGGCTTGGGCTACTCAAAGCGTTGTGGCTAGGTACCTGGAGGGCATGTCCCGAGAATGAGCATTCTAAGAGTCAGGAAGTGGAAATTGCTGGGCCATATAAGGGCTATGCCTGAAATTGGCACACGATCAGTTTGGCCATATTCCTTTTTTTTTTTTTTTTTTTTTTTTTGAGATGGAGTCTTGCTCTGTCACCCAGGCTGGAGTACAGTGGTGCGATCCCGGCTCACTGCAACCTACGCCTCCCGGGTTCAAGTGATTCTCCTGCCTCAGCCTCTCGAGTAGCTGGGATTTTGGGCACCTGCCACCAGCCCAGCACATTTTTGTATTTTTAGTAGAGAGGGGGTTTCGCCATGTTGGCCAGGCTGGTCGCGAACTCCTGACCTTAGGTGATCCGCCAGCCTCGGCCTCCTAAAATGCTGGGATTATAGGCATGAGCCACTGCGCCCGGCCCGGCCATATTCTTTTGGTCAAAGTAGTCAGAGGGTCTACCCAGGTTCACCAGGATGGGTTGATAGACATCATCTCTTGATGGGGAAGTGGCCAGGTCACATGACAGATAAGCATGTAAGACCAGAGATATAGTTATGACCTTCCTTTGAAAAATGCCAACTGCCACAGATACCATGCTGGAGATAGAATAACAGCTACCAGGTCCATGCTTTCTCACACCTTATGGTTCAGTGCCAGAGGCAGGTGGATGAACAGGCAATGACAGCACAGATCATAAGTGTTATGAAAGGGCTAGGTACAGGGGCATGATGAGAGAACTTGGAGGGGGGGATTTGCACAGCCCAGACTGGGCAAGTACTGGTGGGTGGGGAAGTTGGTTGAGAAAGAACACATCTTAGAGGAGGTATCTTTGGAGCTGAGTCTTGAAGCACAAATGGGCATTAGCTAGGTGAGTAAGGCATCCCATACAAAGTGCTCGTGGCACTTGAGGGAATTACTGATGGTCTGAGGATTGGCAGGGAATTGGGTGCTGCTGGCACGTGTGATGGGAGGTGGCGAAAGTGTGTTCTCCCTTTAGATTCTCTTCATCTGTGGCCTTGCCTGTGAGGGCTCTAGCTGGTCCTGTATGCAATGTATTAGCGGGACATTTAGGTGTCTCCTTAGGAGGTGACGGATAGACTGTGTGAGTGGGAAGAGAAGAGTGAGCCTCATTAGCTTCACTGTGGTGAGCTTTTTGTGGATTCTCTTCACTCTCCACCATTCATTTCTCCTTCTGTTTCATATTCTCTTTTTTTCATTCCCGGTCTGTTGCTCAAGTGAACACATAGAAGAGGGTTACGTTGGACCAGGCGTGGTGGCGCATGCCTGTAATCCCAGCACTTTGGGAGGCTGAGGTGGGCAGATCACTTGAGGTCAGGAGTTTGAGACCAGCTGGCCAACATGGTGAAACCCGTCTCTACTAAAAATACAAAAATTAGCTAGGCGTCGTGGGAGGTGCCTGTAGTCCCAGCTACTTAAGAGGCTGAGGCAGGAGAATTGCTTGAACCTGGGAGGCGGAGGTTGCAATGAGCCAAGATCGCGCCACTGCACCCCAGCCTGGGTGACACAGTGAGACTCTGTCTCAAAAAACAAACAAAAAAGAGAGCTACATCCATTGCTGAAGGGTGAGGGCAGGTGAGGGAAGGGAGCTGGTGTTGGAGGAGCTGCTCCACGCAGGGCGCACCTGGCTGAGTGCTCCACTAGTTTTCTCTCATTCATACTGTACGAGAGAGGCACTTTATCCCTGTTTTACACGTGACGAAATGGGAGCTCTGAGGGGACGTGGGGAATCTCTTAGCTGGTGAGGAGCAACGACAGGCTGTCACTGTACCCCGCCAATGCTTTTGACATGTGCTCATCTCAGGATATGTGTGCAAGGGTGAGGATCTTGGCCTAGGACGGGGCTGACTGCTGTTAGACTAGGGTGTACTCAGATTCCAGTCTGCAACTGTGGGGACCAACATGCTGCTTCTACCTTCTGGAGGAGGCACCTGCTGTTCTTCTAAGCAGTGAGCTTTGTTCTGGTGCCACTACTGGGGTGCGTGTTTTTGTGGCCATGCATACATGTCTGTATTTTTCTGTTTAAACATGTACATGTATGTATATGAGCAGGCAGAATTGGGGTGAGAGGGCAAACCCAATCACAGCCAAAAGTCCCTTGGTTAAAAAGGGCATGAACAGAGTTTTGGAGATTGTTTCCTTCAACATCGTGAATGTATTTAACACTAGTGGACTGTATACTTAAAAATCATTAAGATGGTAAGTTTTATTTTATGTGTATTTTACTACGGTTAGAAAAGAGAGAAAGAAAGTTGTAATTCCTGCTTGGCACAGCCTAAGGAAATCATTCTAGAGTCCTCAAAATTCTTGATGTGGGTTTGCTGATGGCAGCTGGAAGGGGATCTCTAAGCCTTCTGTTTGCACTTCTGGAAGCTGTTTTCTTTGCACCAAAATCCAAGAAGAATGGGTTTTTAGCTTTCTCTATGTGGGCTCCTCCCTTGGTGTGGTAGCGCCATCATGCATAGAATTTAAAATGTTCCTTACATCTACCATCCGCACAGCATTTGTCTGACTGCCACTTGTGTCTTCTGCTACCTTGGGTGATTTTGAGGACTGTCTGCTTTCCCGGGGCTTGAATTTCATAGTAAGATGAAATTCACTAGGTATAAATATTACCATCTGTCATTAGTCACCACTGACAGAGGAAGAGCACTTGGGTCATTGAAAAGAAATGGATGCGGTAATGTGCTCTGAATCTTTGTCCCCGGCTTAGACATTGATGACGCTTAGCCATGGCTGAAAATTGAAGGAGGGGATGCCAGTTCTGTTATCAACATTTTCTCTTTAGCCAAGATGATTCAGCCCGTCACAGAGTCCCCTAACCATAGTATTGTCATCCAGCCTACATTCTCTCTTGTTTGCAAAGTCCTTCCCTTGCTCTTTTGGCACTGAATGGAGCTTTGAAAAAGCCATTTTATTTTGGTGGTGGTGTCCTGAATATTTTTTTAGTGTGTTGTAGTAGAAACAATGTGGCTTTGCAATCAGAGGTAATCTTTTTAATCTTTGTCACTTTGGTGGGAGAAACAATATCTTGTTTTTATTTTCATTTTGTATGCTATTGATGATGAATGATTATTGTTTATTGGCTATATTTACATAATTTGTTCATTTTTGTAGTGGAATCTGCCTTTTAAATACTGATTTTTCAAAACCCTTAATATGTTAAAGCAAACAACCTATTTTCATGTATGTTCAAATCCTTTCCCCAGTTTGTTATTTATATTTTAATCTTTGTTATGTCTTCTTGACATAGAAAAAAAATTGCTGTCTATTATGCTTTTCCTTTATGGATTCTGCTTTTTGTTGGGGTTTAGAAAGCCTTTCCAACCACAGGATTTTATATACTATTCATCGAAATCAGAAATTGGCAGACTAAGGCCAAAAGGGTATATCTGTCCAGCTGCCTGTTTTAGTATAACCCATGGGTTAAGAATGCTTTTTTATTGTCTTGTTTAATTTTATTAAAACTTTTTTTTTGTAAAGACAGATTGTTGCTCTGTTGCCCAGGCTGGAGTGCAGTGGCGTGATCTGGGCTCACTGTAATGTCCACCTCTCAGGTTCAAGGGATTCCCATGCCTCAGCCTCCTGAGTAGCTGGGATTACAGGTGCCCACCACCACGCCTGGCTAATTTTTTTTTTTTTTTTGTATATTTAGTAGAGACGGGGTTTCGCCATGTTGGTCAGGCTGGTCTTAAACTCCTGAAATCAGGTGATCCACCCGCCTTATCCTCCCAAAGTGCTGGGATTACAGGCATGAGCCACTGCGCCCCGCCCACCATTAGTCTTAAAAGTGATTTTTACGTTTCTAAGTGGCTGATAAAATAAAAAGAATTATATTCTGTGCCATGTGAAAATTAGTGAAATTAAAATTTCAGTCTTTGTTAGTAAAGGTTTTTTATTTTTTATTGTTTTTTTGAGACGGAGTTTTGCTCTTGTTGTCCAGGCTGGAGTGCAATGGTGCAACCTCGGCTCACTGCAACCTCTACCTTCCGGGTTCAAGAGATTCTCCTGCCTCAGCCTCCCGAGTAGCTGGGATTACAAGCATGTGCCACCATGCCTGTTTAATTTTGTATTTTTATTAGAGATGGGGTTTCACCATGTTGGTCAGGCTGGTCTCTAACTCCTGACCTCAGGTGGTCCGCCTGCCTCGGCTTCCCAAAGTGCTGGGATTATAGGTGTGAGCCACCATGCCCTGCCATAAAGTTTTATTAGAACATAACCATGCTCATTTGTTTACCTACTGTCTATAGCTGCCTTTGCACTACAACAGCTGACTGGAGTTGTTGCAGGAGAGATACTGTGGCCACAGACTGTTCCTTAACAAAAAAGTTTGCTGACCCCTGATACAAATCATCATGTAGTACTCATTTTTTTTAACCTTTAAATGGCCTGACATTTATTTTTGCATTTAGCATTAGAGAAACTATTTTCTAAATAGTTAACCAAAAAATCCATCAGCATTTATTGAATAATCTATTCTGTCTTCACTCTTTGAAGTTCCATAGTTATCATGTATTAAAACTCAGATCTGTTCCATCAGTTTAGGGATTGACATGGTGAGTCATCAAGCTATTTGGATAAGAGAGATGTTACTCAAGAGTTCCCTGGAGATGAGATTCCCCTTAACCTCCTGCATTAACACTGAATGTTCAAGTCAGATGTGCCCCTGCACAATGCTGTCTGACCACTCACATTTATTTCTATTGTAAGAGCAGACACTGGTGGGGCCTCGTTTTATTTTTCCGGATTCTGTTGGGGATTGCTGATGGCTAAGTGGAGCTGTGTGTTAATGATTTCTGGTACTTTGGGTTGGATCTTCTCTGGAGCTGGCTGACTCTTCAGCTCCCTTGAGAAGAGAAGTGGCTTGATTTATTTTTCTGCCGCTGGTGGTTCAGGAGTTTCATTGTTTTAAGAAACACTAATGAAGAATTGCTTACCACCAGGCACTTCTCCAGATGCCACAGATGCAAAGGTGAATGTGGTGGTAGTTGGGGGTTTCTTGTCCGGTAGGTAACTGTTTAATGAAATCTCTGGCGCCATGGAGGCAGACGGTGGAGGGCTACTAGCCTCTGCTCTGGAGTCTCCAGGCTGGGTTGTGCCTCTGCTTCTTATTAGCTGAGTGACTTCTTGTCTTTTAACTTTCCTGGTCTGTAACCTGTTCTCTTAATAAAACAGGGATAATAAAATTCCTCCCCTCTGCCACCAAGTTATTTTAAGGGTTAAGTGAGACATTTAATATGTAAAGTGACTTACACAGTGCCTGGCAGAGAGTGTGAACTTAAACATTTAATTTCTTTATCTTCCCTTCCCTTGATTTAGAGCTATATGTATAGACTGCTGTGAAAGGGTGGATTTTGTCCCCAAGTCCATCTTAGCCCCAAGACTTTGCTTTCTATTTTGGGGTTTTGTTGTGGTTTTGAGTCAACTCATAGTCCAGGTTCCCGGGCAATCAGCTGTCCACCTTTTGCTCTCTGCCAAGGGTGGGTCCATATGTCCTAAGGAGAACACTCAAGCCAGGTGTCAGAGCCAGGTTGCGATGACAGTCTGTGGGCTGTTTGTGCAGCTGGCCTCCTTAAATGGACTATGGTCAAGATTCCCCATGTCAGTTTCTGTGCTGAGGGCTGCTGGCTTGTGAGAGTGGAAAAAATGGTTTGAATCAGGTATCACTGAAGCAAATTACTGAAGGTGAGTGACCTGTGAGAGGCAGCTGTCACGTGGGTAAGAATATGTTAAGGTGTACCCAGTGACCTTGGCTTGAGCCTTTGCTGAACACAGTCATTTCAGTAGGACTTGCCCTCATATCCTAAGGATGGGCTCTGTAGATGGCACACAGGGCTGTTGAACTTGGGTTTATTCAATTTTGCTAGAATAATAGCAGTTTCTAATCCTCTGTAATTTACCTGTATTTGAAACATGATTCCTCCTGGTGTGGCCAGACTGTTTTTTTCCACCTAGGAAACATTCATCAGGGTATCCCAGGTCATATGATCTTAGCATTGACAACACCTCTCATCTGCCCTTGCCTCTCCTGGCACCTACCCCCTAGGTCAGGTACTACTGGGAGAGGGGTACCTGGACAGTTGGCAGCTCCCCAGCTGCTCCCTCTCGTGTCTCCTGTATTTCCCTCTTTATTTTTTCTGCATGCTTTTTTCTGAAGTCTTTTTGTAAAATGTGTCCATGATTGCAGCTTGCTGTTTAACAGCCGTTACCTGTGGGGTGCACCTCAGATTGTTAAGCCTGTTATTTAAGATTCCCTAGGATTCTGGAGCTAATCCACTTTCCAGGCCTTATTTCCTGCTGCTTCCCCTAGAGCAGCTCATGTCCATTCAGGATGACTGGTCCCCTGCCCGTGCCTTCTTTTTTGCCTTCTGCACTTCACCCCTTGGCGATTTTGCTGATGTGGTGTTCCGTGCCAGGAACACCTTTCTCTTCCATTGAACAGCTCTGCAGAGTTTTTAGAGGACTTTCTCACACATCCCCAATAATCTCCATGCAGCCTAGCCTGGACCAGGTTTTGCTGTTTTCCAGTGAACGTCAGTAGGTTTAAGTGGTTTTCTTATGACCTCATAGCTGGTAGGAGAACTAGAATCTAAACCCGGGGCTTCTGCTGTCCTGCCAAGCCCAGGTCAAACCTCCCTCTCTGAAGCCTTCCTCAGAGAACAGAATTATTCTGGCTTTCTTCTGGGCTTTAGTACACAGGTCACCTAAACTAGATTCCTCAAGTAAATTCCTTATTGGCTCCCTTTCCTCCACATCTAGAATAACATCTAGCAGTCCGTGGGAACTTGATAAGTGTTTGGATGAATACATGAGCGAACAGATTTTGCTTTCCATATCTTCTAATACGTGGTTTGGGGGAGTATAGCACCATTTTAATTAGGCTGCTTAAAACTCCTGTGTGTTGGAAAACATCTATGTTTTGGTCTATAGAATAAACAGGGAGTGATTATTTTGTCCCACTCTTTCTGCCATCTCATAGAAACATAATCAAGTATTTCATTACTTGAAGAAGGTTGCTTACAACACATTTAACTGTATCTATATTTTGGGAATGTAATTCTTTTTTTTTTTTGAGACATGACCTCACTCTGTCACCCAGGGTGGAGTGTGGTAGTGTGATCACAGCTCCCTGCAGCCTCGACCTCCTGGGCTTAAGTGATCCTCCCACCTCATCCTCCCGAGTAGCTGGGACTACAGGTGTGTACTACCATGCCTGGCTAAGTTTTTTTTTTTTTTTGGAGATAGAATCTCACTCTGTCACCCAGGCTGGAGTGCAGTGGCACAATCTCGGCTCACTGCAACCTCTGCCTCCCTGGTTCAAGCGATTCTCATGCCTCAGCCTCCTGAGTAGCTGGGATTACAGGCATTTGCCACCATGCCCGGCTAATTTTTGTATTTTTTGTAGAGATGGGGTTTTGCCATCTTGACGTGGCTGGTCTCAAACTCCTGGCCTCAAGTGATCTGCCTGCCTTGGCTTTCCAAAGTGCTGGGATTACAGGCATGTGCCACCACGCCTGGCCGTGCCTGGCTAAGTTTTAAATTTTTTTGTAGAGATAGGATTTCATTAGGTTGCCTAGGTTGTTGGTCTTGAACTCCTGGGCTCAAGCAATCCTCCCACCTTGGCCTCCCAAAGTGCTAGGATTACTTGCCAGCCTAGGAATGTAATTTTTAGCTAAATTTTGTCTAACAACACTATACCTAGGAGAAGCTTTGAGGAAAGCCACCTCTCCCTTAATCTATCAGCACCCTTTTCCACAATAACCTTAACTAAATAATAATAATATTCTTCAGCTGATGGTTTTCTGTATCATATGTGAAGTGGAAATAAAAGCATCTTTAGAAATCCTTACAGCTTATTGATCTCTTGCATATTGGCTTCAAGATAAGCCCCCAAGCCTCTCCATACAGATGGATACCCTGTAGTTGCTGCTGTACTAACATGTAGGAGCTGTCCTTTTTTTTTTTTTTTTTTTTTTTTTTTTTTGGAGACAAGATCTCACCCTGTCACCCAGGCTGCAATGCAGTGGCACCATCTTGGCTCACCACAGCCTTGACCTCCTGGGCTTAGGTGATCCTACCACCTCAGCCTCCTGAGTAGCTGGGACTATAGCCGTGCACCATCACGCTCTGCTAATCTTTTGTATTTTTTTTGTAGAGACAGGGTTTTGTTGTGTTGCCCAGGCTGGTCTTGAACTCCTGGACTCAAGTGATCTGCCTGCTGTAGCCTCCCAAAGTGCTGGGATTACGGGCCTGAGCCACCCTGCCTGGCCTCTTGTCTCTTTTCTGACTTCATTTTACACCTCATAGTTTATAGCTAAGTAAGGCTGTAAGAGTTTTTTTTTCCTCATTCATTCCTTCACTTTCTTCCTTCTTCTGTGTTTGTCCCTCTCCTAGTAGTGCATGGCCCTTGTTTACAGAGCTCATTTCTGTCTCTGGACTCAGAATGCCCATGTGAGAGGGCAAGACTGTGTGAACAGTATTAAATTTAAGGCCCTTTTCTTTTACGTCTGTCCTTGACTTTTTTTTTAACTTTTGAGATGGGGTTCCACCATGTTGCCCAGGCTCATCTCAAACTTGTGGGCTCAAGCAATCCGCCCACCTTGGCCTCCCAAAGTGCTAGGATTACAGGTGTGAGCCACCACGCCTGGCCCCTTCTTGCCTTTTTAAAATTTTCCTTACCTCTCCTTGTCTGGTTACTTAGGTGTGAAACTCCTTTGAGCCGTTTTGGTTTAGAATACCCTCTTCCTGTTTTTCCTCTTATTCTTTAATGTTTTAACTATGATCAGACTCTTGGTTCAGGGCCTTTTTCTTTTCCAGTGAATACGCTAACCATGGGAATAGAAATCACCCACATTCGGTCTGAGTCATGTCAGTGGGAATGTGGGAATTCGATCTGGGGCAGCCAGGTAGCCAGTCAGGTGGCGCTCCAGCCTGGAAGGCCATCTGTACTTTGGGGTTGTAGGCGAGCACACTTCAGGATTCTAAAAAGATGCTGTGCAGAAACTGTGTCTCAGGCCTCGAAAAGTTCCACGGAAAAACATCTCTTCTAGCTGCTTTGTGGTGAGATGCAGATCTAAATCAATACAACATTATTGAGTGCCACAAAACTAGTACCGTACAGGGAGAACCTGTTCTGTACGGGGAGAAAAAAATGAAGTGAAGACACTGTGGAAGGAAGTATGACCTATTTGAATGTAGTCACACGTTTCCTTCTCATTTAGCACATCCTCTTGTGTTCATTTTAGGTTTGGGTTGAGGATTTAAGGACAGCCCCCAGCCCCATAGGTAGGGTATGGGTGTCACAAATCATTAAATGTGGAAGTACTATACTAGAGGGCAGTTTGAATTTGGGTAGCTCAGGTAGGTCGAAATGTATTTCTGTTTCCTATTTTTAGTTTAGAGAGACAGTTTAGAATCTGTCATGATTTTTTTCCCTCCCTAGGTATTTTTGAGGCTCTAATAATTATAGGTTCTCTCCTAAGAAGCTTAGATGTAACATCTAAGCTCCCAAAGAAGATTGGCATTTGCATGTGCACATGCAAATGTTGGTGCATAATTTTTGGCCCCCAAGGTGCCTATGGGTTTCAGAGAGACAGCCCCTATTGTAGAGGAATGGTGAGTTTTCGGTAATTTTTGAGGCAAGGACGCTTTTTTTTTTAAAGATGGAGTCTCGCTCTGTCGCCCAGGGTAGAGTACAGTGGTGCGATCTTGGCTCACTGCAACCTCTGCCTCCCGGGTTCAAGCAGTTCTTCTGTCTCAGCCTCCCGAGTAGCTGGGACTACAGACACATGCCACCACATCTGGCTAATTTTTTTTCGTATGTTTACTAGAAACAGGGTTTTACCATATTGATCAGGCTGGTCTTGAACTCCTGACCTCAGGGGATCCACCCAAGGCAAGGACACTTTTAGTCTTGCTAAAAGTGCAAGGCTTTTGCAGCACATCTGAGAAGTGTGGGCTGTAAGAGTGGATTAACAGTAACCACTTGGCACCTGCTATTGGGAGTTGAGTCCTGCCCTGTTCCTCACTTGAGTGGTTTTTTTTGTCCTTGAGAAGGTTTGGGCTGGGGTGATGATTAATCAACAAGCACGTACTCAGCTCTGTATGATATTTTGTTTCCTCTAGGCCTTTGTTCTGAAAACTCAAAATGCCGTTTTCTTGGACTTTCCTTAGGCACCTGACTTCTTAGGTCACATGCCGAGTGCGCTCCGCGTGTGTAGTACCATGTCAGATGGTAGCACAGAAACATGTCAATGAGAACCAGGCTTTGTAAGATGAACAGATGGTACAGTTAAGAGGAATTGGGCGAAGGGTAGGAAAGGAACTATTGTTTATGAAGGGGTCGTTCTAGGCACCTTCTTCCTACCTAAGGAACGCCTGGATTGTGGTGTAGCACAGCCCTACCTGGGCTCCTCACACACCGCTCGAGGGACCTCATGCTTGTTACGTATAAGACTTTTCCTTATGTGTAATAGAGACAACTTGGATGATCTCTGGGGGCTTCTACACCCTAGACCCTTGTGTGATTTTGGTGCAGAAGTTTCAGTGGAGGAATGCCTTCCTTAGCTTTATAAGTTTTCAGTTGGCAAGATCCTGAGAATGAGGGTCAAAGTGGGCAGAAAAGAGAGCAGGATTGCAGGATTTTTTGTTTCTTTCTTGAGGCAGTGTCTTGCTCTGTGACTCAGGCTGGAGTGCAGTGGCACGATCTTGGCTCACCACAGCCTCAACCTCCTGGGCTTAGGTGATCTTCCCACCTCAGCCTCCCCAGTAGATGGGACCACAGGCATGTGCCACCACGCCCAGCTAATTTTTGTATTTTTTGTAGAGATAGAGTTTCACTATGTTGCCCAGGCTGGTCTTGAACTCCTGGGCTCAAGCAATCCTCCTGCCTTGGCCTCCCAAAATGCTGGGATTACATGAGTGCGCCACTGCACCTGGCCCCGAGAACAGGATTTTAGGTCGAGTTGTGTTCTCTTTGTTCGTGCCCTCTGGAAAGGTGAATTCTGTCTGCTTGGACTGTTGAGTCCTCCATGTGGCATGCACATCCTTGACCAGCAGCAGAGGCAGAATTTTTGTGTTGGGGATCTTAGTTATTGTTAGGAACAGGCTCGGAAATGCCTCTCGCCCTTGATTGTTGGGGATTTCTCAGCCTGGAATGTCCTGGCCAAGCTCTCCCCCAGCCTTGTTTTTCCATTTGGCAAGTCTACTTATTCTTCTCAAGTTGCCCCCATCCATTCATGGAGCTCTGTTCATAACCACTATTGCATTGCATCAGAGTTAGAGGTCTCGTGTCCATATTCCCAACTAAAGTTATTTAAACACAGATGCTATATATATATTCTGTTTTGTTTGGTAGCACTGCATTGGGATTTTGGCCTTGTGTATTCGGTGTTTAGTATGTGCTTGAAATACTGGATCTTCCTTAGAAGGAATGAACAGGAATCGTGTATGGTAAATACAGCTGAGAGTTGGGGAAAATCTTGGCTCCTAAGAATCATAAGAATGTCTGGAGAAGTGAATGTTAGTCTGGAGATTCTTAGAAAAATCTATTAACAGACACTGGTAACTTTGCCAAGGAATGTGGACCTGGGTTCTTTCATTTTGACTTTATGATCTTGTTAAGAGGTGTTCTTTTGCATCAGGCCAATGGGTAGAATTTGCTTGAAGGGCAGATTTTCTAATAGAAAACCTATGAAAAACATTTTCAGTTTCTAAACAACTTTAGCGACAAAGCTTTGAAACAGGTGATCTCTTAAACCATGTCTAAAGAAAAAGCCTTGGCTTATAAAAAATGGTCCTGAATCCAAAGTAGAAACACATAAAACTGTTCAGGGGGGATACTAACTTAGAAACCATAGGCTATGGGCCTTGGGAACTTGGAGATACTTGTACAAGCAACCTTGGAGTTTTTGGAGAATATTTGAAATGGGATTTCCTGGGCTGTGTGGCAAGGGAAACTGAACTTCCTACTAATAAGCAAGTAGCAGTGCAGAACTTGAGACTTACTATCAATAGTTAAGATACATTTGAATAACTATCCAAAACAAAAGATAAATCTCTATGTCTTAATATTCCCTACTTTTTATATCACTGTGTCCTATTTAGACTGTTAAAAATTATACAGACATTTTAATGATTATATGTGCTAGTCAGCTCTGCTGTGGTAATAACTCCAAAAATGCGAAGGTGTGCAACAAACATGTATTTCTAGGTCATGTCGTGTGTCAGTGGCTGTGAGTCAGCTTCTCTGGCCCTCTCCTGCAAGTCTTCCCATTCCAAAGGAGCAGCCCCTGTTTGGGACACACTACTTTCAAAGTCGAGGAGCAAGGGAGCTGGTGGAAGCATGCGTTGGCTCTTAAAGGATCTGCTCTGATCCAATGTACATACATGTACCATGTACCAGTGGCTGGAGCAAGTCACGTGTCCAAGGCCAAAGTCAGTGTGGTGGGGATGTGTCTTCCTGTGGGAAGTCACTTGGCAATAAGAAGAATATATGATCCTTTTAAAGGATGGGCAGTTCATAATTATGAACACTAATGCAATCTACCATATAGTCTTTGTCCTCCACTTCTTTCCCAGAACATTTAGTAAATATAGCAGTTCATGTTTACCGTTTAAAAATGCTTTAAACACATTTGCTCCCTATTATGTGTATTACAAATTTTAGATAATTTGGGAGGAGCCTGACCTATTGCCATGAACTGATGTGGCAGATCACTGTATGAGTTCAAGTATTCTTCTCTATATTATTGCGGTAACTAGACTTTCCAGAATGGTTTTGAATTATGGCAAATACTTTATATCTGAATGTAGTGGACATGCCTTTGTGATTTAAAAGGTCTTCATTTTTAAAATATGTCCACTACATTTTTTACTGTTTTATTGTTATTGGAGATAATTTACAGAGCATGAAATTCACCATTTTAAGGTATATAATTGGGTGTATATTCACAGGGTTGTGCAACCATCATCGCTATCTAATTTTAGAATATTTTGTAACCCCAAAAAGAAATTTGGTCTTTATTAAGCTGGCTCTCCCTGTTCCCCCTACCTGTAGCCCCTGGCAACCAAGTCTGCTTTCTGTCTTTCAGGATTTGCCTGTTCTGACATTTCATATAAATGGAATTATATAGCATGTGGCTTTTCTCATCTAGCTTCGTTCACTTAGAATAATGTCTTCAAGATTAATTGCTGATGTTTTCTGATAAATACTTTTAAACATATTTAGGAACTTTTTTTTTTTTTTTTTTGAGACGGAGCCTTGCTCTGTCGCCAGGCTGGAGTGCAGTGGCGCAATTGCGCTGCTCACTGCAACCTCCGCCTCCTGGGTTCAAGCGATTCTCCTGCCTCAGTCTCCCAAGTAGCTGAGACTACAGGTGCGTGCCACCACGCCCAGCTCATTTTTGTATTTTTAGTAGAGATGGGGTTTCACCATGTTGGCCAGGCTGGTTTCAATCTTTGACCTCGTGATCCACCCGCCTTGGCCTCTCAAAGTACTGGGATTACAGGCATGAGCCACTGCACCTGGCCGGGAACTTTCTTTTTACTTCTTAATTTTACTTAGAGATTTAAATGGAATGGCTGATATGAGTGATGCCAGTAAATATTTTGGTAGTTTTGGACATGAGTATCTTCAACAGTGGTTATATATAGAATCAGTTAATGTAATAAATTGTATTGATAAATTTCCTAATGTTAAATCATTCTTGCTTCCCTGGAATACATTTGACTTGATCCTGGTATATTTTTTTTTTCCAAAAATTCTTTTAGTGTACTGTTAGTTGTTACTTTATTAATGATGTTTATACTTGTTCTCAGTTTTCTTTTTTGTCCTAATATTTTGATACCGGGTATAGACAGTCATCATGAAATGATTTGAAAGGTTTCTGCATTTTAAAATTATGTCTTAGAATATTGAATAAAGTAGGACTTACTCTTTGAAGGTTCATGAGTGCTCACTGTGAAACACTTGGGACCCAGCTTACCTCTTCGTGGATGTTCTCTGACAACAGTTTTGTGGTTATTTATCTGTTTAGGTTTTTTATCTCTATTTAATTTCACCTTGATCACATAATTTTTCCTAGAAAGCCAGCTAGCTCATACAGATGTCCAAATTTGTTGGCGTAGTTATTCACAGCACAACCTTTTAATTTACAATTATACATAGACACAAGTTCTAAATAGTTATTGCCTGTTCCCTTTTTCCATTTTCCTCTTTTTTTATTTTTTATTGAGACAGCATCTCGCTCCGTCTCCTAGCCTGGAGTGCAGTGGTGCGATCTCTGCTCTCTGCAACCTCTGCCTCCTAGGTTCAAGCAATTCTCATGCCTCAGCCTCCTGAGTAGCTGTGACTACAGGCTTGAGCCACCACGCCTGGCTAACTTTTTGTATTTTTACTAGAGACAGGGTTTCCCCATGCTGCTCAGGCTGGTCTTGAGCTCCTGGGCTCAATCAAGCAATCCACCTGCCTCGGTCTCCCAAAGTGCTGGGATTATAGGTTTGAGGCCACTACACCTGGGCCATTTTCCTTTTTCTATATTGTTCGGATTTCCTAAGTTTTAGTTTATCTGATTCATCTTTCAGAAGAATTAAATTTTGCTTTTGTTTATAACTTTTGTTCTTTTCTGTTTTAATTTATGCTTTCATTTTTAGATTCTCTTTCCACTTTCTTTAGGCTTTTCTTTTCTTTTTCTTTTAATGGGAACACAGAGTAAGTCTGGCCTAAAGGATTCTGTTTTATGGGCTTCATCTTTTTCAAATGCATGTTTATCTGTTATTGAGGACTCTTGCTTTTTTTGTGTTTCGGTTTTCTTGGGTCTGAGTGATGAGCTAATGCCATTTTGAGTTGTTTTTATGGTTTACTTGCCTCTGATGAGGTAATAATTCAGGCCTGCTATTTGCCCCCATCAGAACAAGTGGATTATATTGGATCCTCTGTGTTTCTACTTGATGTTGTTAGCATTGTCTTAGATCCATAGATTACTAGTTATCTGTCAGATGGGAAAGAAGCCTGGCTTTCTCTGTGTTTTAGCTGCTCCCCCCATCTCAGTAGAGCTCAGTCCCCCCAGCATTGGCAGTCTGGCCTGCTTTGGGCTTGTTGGACACACCCCAGGGCAGCCAACCCAGATGCCTTCATGTTCCTATGAGCTGCTGCTTCCATCTCTACCCATCATGCGGGGGGAGAAGGCCATGTGGGCTGGGTGCCCTCTGCTGGTGGCCCACACTTGGTGTATTTGCCTGTGCTTGGCATCCCCTTGGTCACAGTCACAGCAGCCAACACCTTGGTGGTCCTGGATTGCCCCACTGCCAAACCTTCCATGTCCTCTACTCCCCACTGACAATCACACTTTCAAATTAGCGTGCGTGTAGAGGGGGTTCAAGGACATTTTCTACTTATTAAGTAACCTCAATAACCTGAAGTAACTTCGGTGACATGGGTTAGATTCCTCTGGGTTCTTTTTTCAGTTGTGGCCCAGGTAGAACCAGTAGACAGCCTTTGAGACCTTTGGCATTTGGATGGCACCCTTTCCTCATTTCCAGTATTGATATGACTCCAGTCACTGTTTTTCTTGTTCTTTTTACCTCCACTGTTTTTTTTTTTTTTCTTTCATTCTCTAGGTTAAATTAGTATCTGGAGGGTGGAAAAAGGGAGAACGCAGAGGCTTGTGTTCAACTCACTGAGTTTATCTAGAGGTCTAGCTTTCTAATTTTTTAAACAAGTGTGTCACATTACACATACAAACATGACCGCTTCCTGGTTATTGAGCCTTTGGGATTTTTCTAGGTTTCACTCTGTGTTCTTTGTATCATGAACATCTTTGAACAGAACATTTTTGAGATTATCCCTTTGAGTTTATTCTCCAAAGTGGGCTTAGCTTTAGTTTTACAACAAAATCAACAATCAAGAATATTCAGTTTGTATAGAACACATTCATTCATTTTTTTTCTTTTTTTTTGAGATGGAGTCTTGCTCTTGTCGCATAGGTTGGAGTGCAGTGGCGTGATCTCAGGTCACTGCACCCGCCGCCTCCCAAGTTCAAGCAGTTCTCCTGCCTCAGCCTCCTGAGTAGCAGGGATTACAGACGTGTGCCAACACCCTTGGCTAATTTTTGTATTTTTAGTAGAGATGGGGTTTTACCATGTTGGTCAGGTTGGTCTTGAACTCCTGACCTCGTGATCCACCCGCCTCGACCTCCCAAAGTGCTGGGATTACAGGTGTGAGCCACTGCGCGTGGCCAGCACATTCTTTAAGCATCTGCTGTGTACCTGGCACGAGGGAGTTAAATTAAGAAAAGTAATATGCAGTCTGTGTATTCAGAGAGCCATCATTTTACCCTTAACGTAAAGATGCCTTGAGAGGCTTTGTCAGGCTCCTCTGAGACTAGATCATTCACTTGCCCATATTCCTCCAATAGAATCAAAAAGAGAAATTAGATTGTTTTAGCATGACTTATTTTTATTAAAACTATATTGGCTCCTAGTCTATACCACTCTCTTCATAAATCATATGTTTAATGTAATATAAAATTTTGCCAGTGATTTATGTTAATTTAATATTCTGTCTTGTGGCTGGCTGACCATAATGGTGTATCTTAAAATTGAAATTCTTTGAACCAGAGGAGTTTGTAAAGCAACCTCACTCTGCATCTGTCTTCCTAGGGTAAAGTAAAAGTGGGAAGGAGTAAGAAATGCTCTTATAATGGAAACCTACATGGTGAAAATTGGTATTTTGCAACAATGGGGAGTTTTCATTATTAATCAACTATGTAGTTGTAACTCTTCACAAAGGCTATTCTGGATATCCTTTGTTATAATAAAAACATTAAGAAAATATATTTGAGGCCCCAACTGTGGGTCTCAATGCAATTTTTATTTTTTAGCAATTATTGTGTGTCTGCTATGAACCCAGCCTCATAGTTTATAAGAGGATGCAAGAATACTTACAAGCACGTGTGTGTGTGTCTGTGTGTGTGTGTGTGTGTGTATGAGAGAGAGAGAATAGTGATACAGCACCAGCCATGTACCACACACTATTCCAACTGCTTCCATATACTAACTAACTCAATCCCACTATACCCATTTTATAAATGAGGACACCGGGGCTTAGAGAGATTAAGAAGCTTGCTTAAGTTGCACTGGTAGTAATTAGTGGTACTGGGATTCAGAACTGGGCAGTCTGGCTCAGGTTAGCCTC
Source organism: Pan troglodytes (assembly GCF_028858775.2). Lineage (NCBI taxonomy): Eukaryota > Metazoa > Chordata > Mammalia > Primates > Hominidae > Pan > Pan troglodytes. The sequence continues at coordinate 25,687,374 of NC_072409.2, read as the reverse complement.
AGTTGCTTGTCCTTCCACAGACATTTATTGAGTACTTTTGATAGGCAAGGGATTGAATTTGGTCGTTTCTAAGATTCATTCATTCATGAAATACTGAGTACCTACCATGGGCCAGGGTAGCATAGGAGGGAAGAATCTGGAGTATGTGGCAAGGTCTGATTGACTGACTCTCCCCTCCCTCACTCCCAACAACTGATTCGAGAAGTAACTTCATACTGTCTGACCAAGACATTTCAGATCTTTATGTGGGCTGTTCCTGGAAGGTTATTGGCTGAGGTTCCCAGGGCAAATGTTAGGGGAGTTGGCTTGAAGTCACTACCCGACCTGGGGAGACAGAAAGATAATCACACACACACACTCACAGTACAGTCACACACACACACACACACACGCACACATGATGAGCAAGGCACAGTTGCAGTCACTGGGGACTTACAGTGTTTGTGGATAAGTTTGATATATAAATAAATGATTAAAACTACAAAATGCTTCAGTGGAGGTGTCTTCAAAGTATTGAGAAGGGTGTGAGTAATTCTACCAGGGAGTGGGTCAAGGAAAGCGTTAAAGGAGAGGGGATTCAAGCAGATTCCTGGAAGATATTTGGAGATTATTATGTACAGCAGGGGAGCTTTTCCAGCAAAGATAAGGGGCATGAAACAGCTGGGTGGTTCCTGGGAACTGGTCCCTCGGATGTGGAAGGAGGTGGTAAGAAAGGAGGCTGCTGAGATCAAACCAGGCCGGATTGTGGGAAACCACTGTCTGAGCTGATTTTGGCATCTCTGCCTTAAGATTGTGAATTCTTTTTCTTTTGTGCAGTGTCTGTCCACTGACAGAGCTGTTCTGAGGCCCGGTGTGCTAGTGTTGATAAAATGTTAAGGGAGGGCCCCTGTGATGCCTAGCATGGCATCCTGCCTGAGGTCAGTGTTTAAATGTTTACTGAAATGACCAAGACATGATGTTTATCCTGGAGTTCCAGAGAAGATGTTGTCCCCCTATAAATCCCCAGACACTGGGGTGTGGACGCCGTGTGTCCCGTGGTACCAGTACATTGAAAAGGCAGTCCCATCAGTGGCTGCTACTGTAGTTGGACTCTGCAGTCACGTCCACACTGAGAGGGCCTGTTGAAGGTATGACGTCCCAGCTGATGAGCTTGCCCATCTGCCCTGTAGTCAGAAGCATAACGGAAGAGAAGTGGAGGGGGGAGGTCTATTGCCATGAGTACCTTCTGTGAAAATGGTACCCTTTTAGTAATTACAGTTTTTTTGATATTGCATAAGTAAGTATGTGATTAAATGATCTGTGGTCAGCAGAAATGGGAGTCGAAGGTGCTTTTTCTGTGTACTTTCCATTACCCCCCAAGTTTGGTGACATTGCCCTTGACCCCAGGCCACACTTCTTCACTCCGCCGTGTCCCATTGCCCTTCCCAGATGTCCCATCATCAGCTAGAGCTCATGGATGTGACTGCTAGGTTAACCTCTAATTTCCTGTACGTTCTCTTGCGTGGGGGCTAGGTCATAACTCACCTGCAAAACTCCAAGAGGAGAGAATATAGGGAAAGCACCCCCTCCTCCCCAGCCTGTGATCTGATGGCCCATAGGTCACCCAGGCTCTTCCCATGGTGTCATGTCACTTTCTTGCCATATTCTTTAGTCTCTGTCTCCCAGTTATTCCAAAGCGATATTCAGAGGCCTTCACATCTGCTGCTAGGCAGGGCTCTGTTCTGTTACCAAACCTCCAAACCAAACAAGATAACTAACTAGGCCTTCTCAGTTTCACAGCCATTTTTTGAATACTGTAGGGACATAATTTATTCATTGGCTTCTTACCAAGACCAAAGAGCGAGGTCTGCAATTTTAAAAATCTATCTTTCCCTTCCTTTCCTGGCATTTGCCCCACTGACTACCCTCCTACCCACTACTCTCTTTTAAAAAGTCATAGAAAATTTTAAGCATATAGAAAAGGGAAGAGAATTGTATAATGAACCTGCAGGTACCAGCTTCAATGGTGATCAGCTTGGGCATCTTGTATCATTTATATCCCCACCTACTCATCCTTAATTATTTTGAAGCAAATGCCATTTTATTTTATTCATAAATATTTTAGTATATAATTTTAAAAGATGAAGATTTTGTAAAATCATACTTCTATTATCATACCCAGTGATTCCTTAATATCAATATTCAAATTTCCCTAAATATCTCAAAATCTTTATCTTTTTGTATCTTGTTTTAATGGAATTGGTTGATCTCTTAAGTTTCTTTACATTTATAGGTGCTTGCGCTCTCTCTTCTTTTCTTTTTCTTTTTCTTTTTTTTTTTTTTTTTTGAGTTGGAGTCTTGCTCTGTCGCCCAGACTGGAGTGCAGTGGCATGATCCCGGCTCACTGCAACCTCTGCCTCCTGGGGTTCAAGCAATTCTCCTGCCTCAGCCCCCTGAGTAGGCGCACGCCACCATGCCCAGCTAATATTGGTATTTTTTTTTTTTTTTTTTTTTTTTTTTTAGTAGAGACGATTTCACCATGTTGGCCAGGCTGGTCTTGAACTCCTGACCTCAAGTGATCTGCCTGCCTTGGCCTCCCAAAGTGCTGGAATTACAGGGGTGAGGCACTGCGCCCAGCCAGGTTTCTTAATGTTTACCTGGGCCCACGTGGTGGTCTTGACAAAGTGGGAAAAACGGAGTATGCTCACAGGGAGCTTTCCTTGTTGAGGTTTGTTTTTTTTTTTAGATGGAGTTTCGCTCTTGTTGCCCAGGTTGGAGTGCAATGGCGCAGTCTCGGCTCACTGCAACCTCCACCTCCCAGGTTCAAGCAATTCTCCTGCCTCAGCTTCCCGAGTAGCTGGGATCACAGGCGTGCGCCACCATGTCCAGCTAATTTTTGTATATTTAGTAGAGACGGGATTTCACCATGTTGGCCAGACTGGTCTCAAACTTGTGACCTCAGGTGAGCCACCCGTCTCGGCCTCCCAAAGTGCTGGGATTACAGGCGTGAGCCACTGCGCCCAGCCCCTTGTTGAGGTTTGATGATGGTGGGGCCATTATGTTCTCTGCCCTTGAACTGCTTACTTATATTGGTTTCTCCAGCACTTCCTCAAAGATGAATTGGCATGAAATTGATTCAGAGCACTACCATAGTTTGTTTCTCTTGGTCGTAAAAGATTTGTTCACTCAAGAAACACTGAGTAGGGAGAGGCTCAGGTGTTTCGAAAGTTATTTTTGGGTTTTAGAAATGTTTATTGGTTTGGCTAAACCAGCTGCTTTTGCTGATACTCTCCAGTATGTGTTTTCATTTAATTTTAAGGTGCTCTTTTCTTCTTTTAGGATCTCATTTTGCCCAACGGTGGTACTCCAGCAGGTACTTCAAGTCCAGCTTCTTCATCTTCCCTTCTCAACAGACTTCAGCTTGATGATGATATTGATGGTGAGACTAGAGATCTCTTCGTTATAGTCGATGATCCCAAGAAGCATGTGTGTACAATGGAGACTTACATCACCTATAGGATCACCACCAAAGTAGGTCCCTGTGTTATAGAATGCCCGTGTTGAGTGGTCTCGGGGAATTGGGGTCTACCTCAGTGAATTTTGCCTTTGCTCTCCCCCTTATTGTACAACTCTGTTCACCTTGATTGCAATTGTGGGTGTGGCTTCTTGAGAGAATAGATGTAATTCAGATGAAAAGGATTATATATAATAGTTTTTTAAATCTTAGAATGAGGAAGAAATTGTGACTAAGATTTTTCAAATAAACATTTAATCCCTGTACTTGCGCTTATTTTTTTTTTACCATGATACTATTTAACATGTTAATATCATATTGCTTCTGAAATTTATGAATCATTGTATCAACCTAAATCACTGTGATGAGACCATGAATAAAATTTGGCCTAGGTGGGGTTGATGGTAGCAGGAGGAGGAATAATGGGAAGATAGAAACTAATACTGTCTTTCTGGTATGTGTCAGATAGGTAGTGGGCAGGTGTTGAGATTTAATTGATTAATTAAATAACTTTTAAGATCATAACAATTTTTTATTTTGGGACAGAGTCTTGCTCTGTTGCCCAGGCTGGAGTGCAGTGGTGTGATCTCAGCTCACTGCAACTTCCACCTCCCAGGTTCAAGCAATTCTCTTGCCTCAGCCTCCTGAGTAGCTGAGATTATAGGCATGTGCCACTATGCCCAGCTAATTTTTGTATTTTTAGTAGAGACAGGGTTTCACCTTATTGGCCAGGCTGGTCTCAAACTCCTGACCTCAGGTGATCCACCTGCCTTGGCCTCCCGAAGTGCTGGGATTACAGGCATGAGCCACCGCGCCCAGCCAAGATCATAACAATCTTAAAACTTATATCCTTTAGTTACAATTTTTCAGATGAAGAAATGGAGGTGGAAAGTTCAGATACCTCGCTCAAAGTTACAAAGTTGGTAACCAGGATTCTAATTTGAATTTGTAGGACTATACAGCCTGTATTTTAATTTTTAAAAACCATACTCTTTACATAATTCCACTTATAAAAGAATAATTTTAATGTATCATTTGTTACTTATGAAAATTATTTTTTGAATATTTAAAATAGTATTAAAGTTTTAGTCTTGGAACAAGGTTTCCCAATCTTGGCAGTATTAACCTTTTGGACTGAAGAGTTCTTTGCTGTGGGGGGCTGTCCTATAGAGTGTTTATCAGCAGCCCTGTCCTCTACCCATGAGACGGCAGGAGTGTTCTCTTGGTCCCCAGTTGTGACAACCAAAAATGTCTCCAGACATTGCCAAATGTTCCCTGGGGGACAGGATTGCCACCCCACCCCTGACCAGTTGAAAGCCACATATTTAGAGGAAGAATGACAATATTGACATTATTAGGGAGAGAATTCACATTATCACTTTCTATCTTGGCATAAAAAAGTGTTTAGTTAGGAAGCTATCCTATTTCTTGGTACCCCACCCCCACCAAGTCACATAACAAAGAATGATTTACAGATATCTTTGGAACCTTTAATAGATGGTGTCTTTATGGAAGGCATTAAGAGAAGCTCTGATGAGCGTGTCCCTCGTCTTTTACTGTGTCTTTTTTCTTTTTCATTGTAGAAAAAAATCATTTTTTATTTTGAAAGTTTTGTAAGTTCTGTACCTTTTTAAATTCTTTGGAAAGACAAGCAGGGAATAAAATACTCAAGTTGTGTTTCTTCATCTCTTATTGGATGAAAATTTTATATTTGTAAAAAAATAAAAGAAGCGATGCTGAAGGCCACATGCTGAGTGGAAGCAGGGAGCCTCCCTCAGCCCTTCTTACTTACCTTGTCCTTCTTGCCAAAAGCAACCATGGCTAAAATTTGCTGTGTGTCCTTCTAGTTGTTTTTCTTTGCGTTTACATTCACACACATGTATAGTTAGAATGTATATGATTTAGATTTCGGTGTAATGTTGCTTTCCAATGTTCCCTTCCATTTTATAGTATTTTTGAAGACCTTTCCATGTTCATATGACCATGTCTAGCTTACTCTTTCAATCTCTGTCTAATTATTTATGCAATAATTATATAATATCTTTTCTCTATGGACATTTAAGCCTGCTCCAGTTTTTTGATGTTACTACTCTGTCTTTTCTTTTCTTTTTTTTTTTTTTTTTTTGAGACAGAGTCTCCCTCTGTCACCCAGGATGGAGTGTAGTGGCGTGATCTCAGCTCACTGCAACCTCCGCCCTCTGGGTTCAAGGGGATTCTCCTGCCTCAGCCTCCCGAGTAGCTGGGACTACAGATGTATGCCACCACGCCCGGCTACTTTTTGTATTTTTAGTAGAGATAAGGTTTTACTATGTTGGCCAACCTGGTCTTGAACTCCTGGTGTCAGGTGATCTGCCCGCCTGGGCCTCCCAAAGTGCTGGGATTACAAGCATGAGCCACTGTGTCCGGCTGCTACCCTGTGTTTTCTGCAGCAGGTTTGCATGTAAAGACATGTCTATGTACGTACGTGTGCACATGCATAGTCTTACCCCACTACACCACTGGGCACCTATACCAGACATTGGGCTAGATGCTTACATATGTTATTTCCTCAGAGGACCTAGATTAATATACATATTTCCAGGGATTATATCCATTTATTTATTTTTTTCTAGGGTGACCTTATTTTTTACCCTGTAGTCAGTGAAAGGTAAGCCTGTTTTTCTTGACTTAGTGCTGTAAACAGCCAAATGACAAAGTTACCGCCTTGCTGGCACAGCAGTGCTTGCCCACTGTGACATTTTCCCTCGGCTTCTTGATTCTTCTGCCCCAAAATGCAAATACTGCAGGACTGCCATTAACTGATTGAGAGGCTAACGCGCAACTGCAACTCACCAGTCTTTCCTGTGCTGCTTCTCTTTCCTTCCCTACCTTTTTCCCTCTGTGTTCTTATTTCTATCCCTTGTCTTGGGCTTGATTTCCTATAAGTCATTAAATGCCTTAGAGTAACGTTTTCCAAGTTCTAGCAGCACATTTTCACTTGGCTGTGATGCCAGCACCTCAAGATAATCTTGTTGCAGAACTGAGTTTTACTTTTTATCATTTCTTTCACTTCTGATCCCAAACCAGAGTTGTCTTCTTTTCCTGTTTCTAATAGTGACACCGGGTTTATATTTTGGTGGTGCATTCAGAGGCTTCTTTCTGAAGTTGTATTGACGGATATCGTAGGGGTGTGTGAGAATGAGAGAAAGAGAACAAACAAGAGGAACACGGGATCCCAACACCTGACCCCGTCCTGGGACTTCCACTTCTGCAGAGGTCCTCAAACGAAGTTAATGGTCAGAGGACAAGGTTGTTCAAATGCTTTGCTTTATTACCTTAAGGCTTTGATGCTCTAGTCCTAATTCAGATTCCTGATGACCAGGGCTGGACAAAGTACAGAGCTCTTTTTGCCTGAGCTAAAATAAGTGAAGGCTGACAGCCAATGTAGGCAAAGAATTATCCACCCAAATCTAAGGTAAAAGTATCTTCTCTCCCCAGTGGTGGAGAGCCAGTTTAGGCCTTCTTAGGGCAGGCAGCTTCTGGCTCTTTCTTTCTGGAGACTACAAGAAAGTAACATCATAACAGCAGCTAGTTATCGGACACTTACCATGCACTGTACTTTTTTGCAGTTGAAACCCTTTTATTTTTATGTTATATAAGTAATGTATGTTCATTGTAGAAAAAAAAGAAAGTTCAAGTAAGCTAAAACACTAAAGAATGCCTATACACTCACCAGCCAGAAATAATTGTTGCTGACTTTCTATACTACTTCATCCAGTTACAAAAACAAGTATTTTGTATACTGCCAGTTCACTTTATACATTGTGAACATGTTTCTATGCTAGGAAATGCCAGTAAGCATGCTTTTATGCTATTGTTTATAAGACTGCAATAGCGTTCCATTGTATGGATGTGCCCTCATTTATTTTGTGCTAAATGCTTTATGTATATTATCAGTTAATCTTCACACTCAGTGAAGTAGATATAAATACTGTTATCTTACAAATGAGAAAATTGAGAGACAGAGATGTTAAGAAAATTGCTCAAAGACATGCAACTCATGGGTGGTGGAGCTAGAACTTGAGTCCAGGTCTCTCTGATTCTAAAGATGATAAATATTAATAATCTTGCCCAAAAGACATGATTTTCTTTCTTTCTTTCTTTCTTTTTTTGACAGAGTCTTGCTCTGTTGCCCAGGCTGGAGTGCAGTGGTATGACCTCAGCTCACTGCAGCCTCCGCCTCACAGGTTCAAGCGATTCTCCTGCCTCAGCATCCTGAGTAGCTGGGATTACAGCACTGTGCCTGGCTAATTTTTGTATTTTTAGTAGAGATGGGGTTTCATCATTTTGGACAGGCTGGTCTCGAACTCCTGACCTCAGGTGATCTGCCCACCTTGGTTTCCCGAAGTGCTGGGATTACAGGCGTGAGCCACTGCGCCTGGCCCAAAAGACATGATTTTCAAGAGAGGGATGGCCCCAATACCCAGCACTGTGGTCCAGTAGCATGGCCTGTGTGGTTGAAACTGACAATACAGAAGTAGGCTTGAGGGTGAGGAAACAGAGGCGAGCCTTCAACTCCCTTCAGGGGTTATTATTTTCTTGTGTTTAGCCTCATTACCAGTGGTGTGTAAAAAAAAAAGAAAAAGAGTCATAACACCCCAACTAGTTCCTCTTTCTAAATGCCTCAGTGGTCAACAGAGTCTAAATGCTGCTCCGAGGCTGAATTATGTACAATGCAAAGTGGACGTTAGTTTAATGACACAGTTATTGCTGGTTGTGGTGTGAGCAGTTTCATTGGTGTAGTGATGCAGAACCCAAGTGGGTTAGAGTGAGCGAGGGGTAAGAGAGAGAAGAGTGTTAGAATTCTGGCAATGAAAACAAGCATAGAGAACAGTGGTCAGAAGTGGGCATGGGTTTGAGGGAGAGGGAGGCTTTTTTTTTTGTTTTGGACTGCTGCTGTTTTTAAGGATGAAAGAGACTTGTTTAACTGCCAGTTGTGCAGTATTGGTAGAGAAGAAGGCATTAGGTTGAAGATTGGAGAGTAGGATGGAGGCTCCTGGGAAGGCGGAGGAAGCTAGAATTGCCACCGAAGGGGCGGTGTACTTTTTCCATTGTTTGTGGAGAAGGAAGGGAAGTTTGTTTTGTGGCAGGAAGTTAAGGGGTTCTTTGCTTATATCTGGAGTTTTCTCTCTGAATAGATGATGAAGGCTTCTAAGGGTGGGGGTGTTTTGAAGTGGGGATTAGAAATTTTCAAAACTTTTATGGGCTTTTTGATAAATGATTTGGACAGTGTGGGAGTGAGCTGACGTAAGGGAGTATGAAAAGGGTGCCTGGCAATGTTGGAGGGTCTGGTTGTAGAATGTATCGTGTCTGTCCGTGTGTTTGCTTGATTTTGTTTCTCCTCTAGCAGTGTGCTCACACGCCCAGGTCTGGTAGAGCAAGTGGGTTTTTACGAGTTGGGTGAATGGGCAGTGGGGAGGGAACAACATTTAGATATTGCTCTAAGTAAGTGATTGAAGTTCTGGGCCATGGAATGAATGCTGAGTAAAGAAGGAAGGAAGTAAAGACATGAATGGATAGAATGTCAAGGAACTTTAGGTCCCAAGAGGCTGAGAAACCAAGGATGTTGGGAAGAGGAAGAGCCTGAAATATAGGGGATGCCGTTTAGAGGGAGATGTGTGGGTTTCTCCCTGGTGACGGTCTGGGAGAGTCTGTGGAATGGAAGGAGACATTGCTTGCTTAGAGGCTGGTGTTGTGTGTGTGAGCCACCTGGATCTCAAGGGCACCTAGGTTGTGGAAGGGCTTGGAAAGGAAGCCTGAGAGCCAGCTGCTTGAATCTTCAGGGCATCAGGAGAAATGGCAGAGCTGTCAGTGGATGACAGCTGTGTGGGAGAGATAGAGGATGTATGTCATTGGATGGCACGAGCCTCAGAAGGGTTTTCACAGGGCGGTGGAGGAGTGGTGGTCAGGAGCTGTGTGGAACGAGGAGCATGTCAGCAGCAGCTCCTGGCCTTGTGGGCTGGGCGAGGCTTGTGGAATGCAAGCAGCTCACAGAGGGACCGACGGCAGGGAGGCCCGATTTTCAGGGAGAGCCAGGTTTCAGAATTTGAATGGGCAGAAGAACGACAAGACTTTATTAACTATGGCATGGGTCTTCCAGAGAGCTTGGCAGAAAGATCTGAGAGGAACGAGATAAGTGGAAGTCCATGTTGGAAGAAAGGAAGGCAGAGGAGCGTGAGGATGAAAGGCTGGAGGCCTCTACTTGTCATTCTCAGGGCAGTGGGGTTTTGAGGCAGAATGGGACTAGCCGGTTTTTGTTTGATAAGGGAAGAGATCCCTTTGTTGGGAGATGGGGGTTGCCTAGAATTCTTAAGACCCAGCTGTGGCCTGGACAGATGGCACTTGTGATAAAGACCACGTCTCTCTGGAGTGACTCAATTGTAAATTTTGGATCAAATGGACGTTCTTCGGAATGGCCTTGGGCCACAGTTGTTGGGCACGTCAGCTCTTGGGGCATAAGGGGAGACCTTATGTGGTAGGGTGAGTGAGGCCCAGTAGGTGGAGTGCCCTGCTGGGTGACCGATTAGACTGTCATTCTGTGCTGGGTCTTCTAAAATGTTGAACTTCCGAAGGAAAAAAAAATTGCCAGGGATGTCTGGAGATGACCAGGGACGTATTCACGTGGAGTGATGGTGTTACACTTCTAGCATAGCAAAAATGAGCCTTCTTGACTATGATTCTTGTGCTTGGTCACCTGTTCTTAGACCTGACTCTACGTGTGTGCCCGTGACCTTGTGATCTTCGGACATTCTGCATTGTGGACACACGATGTGGAAGGACATAGAACAAAATGATGTAGTGGTTGTCTCTGATTATGGAACTGTGTGTGTATGCTTTTCGTTCTTTTAAAAAATTGTTTACTATAGGTATTCAAAAATAGAGATAAATGTATATTTTTAAATTTTCCTAAGTTAGATCCTGAATTTCACGGACGAAAAATTTACTACAAACTTATCTTTGGAGTTTTACTGGTCTGCCTGTTTTATGAATACTGTGAGTCCTATAAATGTATTTCTCTCCAGAAATTCCAAGTAGTGTCTCTGGCCCAGTTTCAGCTGGTGTGCAGTGTTTCATTGTGAGTGTGTTTTGCTAGCCTCATTCCTGGCTCTACTTTTTCCCTCTGTCCTTGTTTTTTCTTTCCTTTTCACCTACTTCTAATTTATGTCATTTGATTGTATTTTACCTATCACTATATCTTTTCTAGAACAAATTGTGGTAAAAATAAGTAAAATAAATACTGGGTCAGAGAGTGTGCAAGCATCCATTTATTTATTTATTTATTTTTTGAGACGGAGTCATCCTGTGTCACCCAGGCTGGAGTGTAGTGACGCGATCTTGGCTCACTGCAACCTCCGCCTCCCAGATTCAAGCAATTCTCCTGCCTCAGCCTCCCGAGTAGCTGGGACTACAGGCATGGACCACCGCACCCAGCTAATTTTTGTGTTTTTAATAGAGATGGGGTTTCACCATGTTGGCCAGGCTGGTCTTGAACTCTTGACCAAGTGATCTGCCTACCTTGGCCTCCCAAAGTGCTGGGATTACAGGTGTGAGCCACCGTAGTGGACCTTGAGCATCCCTTTCATGATAACTTCTTACCTTATTGCTTTCCAGAGCATCAAGCAGGTTTTTCTTGCTGTATTAAGTTCCCGATGTCCTTAAAGGAGCTTTTAAAAAATGAGCATTGTGTGTGTATGAGACTATAAAAATAGTGTATGAGAATAGTGTAAAATTTGGAAATAAGGGTGAATATAAAGAGGACAGTTCTCATTATTTGCTTTAAATTTTTCTTCTAAATTTTTTAATATCCAGATATTAATGTAAATGAAATCCTTATGTACAATTAATTTTGTATCCTCCCATTTTCCCTTAAAACAACAGGCCGGGCATGGTGCCTCATGCCTATAATCCCAGCACTTTGGGAAGCTGAGGTAGGTGGATCACTTGAGGTCAGGAATTTGAGACCAGCCTGGTCAACATGGTGAAACCCCGTCTCTACTAAAAATACAAAAATTATCTGGGTGTGGTGGCGCACGCCTGTAGTCCCAGCTACTTGGGAGGCTAAGGCAGGAGAATCACCTGAACCTGGGAGGTGTGGAGGTTGCAGTGAGCTGAGATCATGCCACTATACTCCAGCCTGGTCGACAGAGTGCGACTCCATCTCAAAAAAAAACCCCCCAAAACAACAATGTCTTATACCCTGGTTGTGGTGGCTCATGCCTGTGATCCCATCACTTTGGAAGGCTGAGACAGAGGATTGCTTAAGGTCAGGAGTTAGAGACCAGCCTGGGCAACATAGTGAGACGCCTATCTCTACAAAAAAAACAAACAAAAAAAAAACACCAAAAATCAGCCAGATATGGTGGCATGTGCCTGTAGTCCAGGTACTTGGGAGGCTGAGGTGGGAGGATTGCCTGAGCCCAGGAGTTTGAGGCTACAGTGAGCTATGATTGTTCCACTGCCTTCCAGCCTGGGGGACTGTATTTAATTTTTTTTTTTTTTTTTTTTTTTTTGCGAGACAGTCTCACTCTGTCGCTCAGGCTGGAGTGCAGTGGCGCGATCTTGGCTCAGTGTAACCTCTGCCTCCCAGGTTCAAGCAGTTCTCCTGCCTCAGCCTCCAGAGTACAGTAGCTGAGACTACAGGTATGCACCACCATGCCTGGCTAATTTTCGTATTTTTAGTAGAGACAGGGTTTCACCATGTTGGCCAGGCTGGTCTTGAACTCCTGACTTCAAGTGATCCGCCTGCCTCGGCCTCCCGAAGTGTTGGGATTACAGGCATGAGCCACCACTCCTGGCTCTTATCTAAATTAAAAAAAAAAAAAAAAGTCTTACCAACAAAATTACTGACAGCCATAGAATAAATATGCCATAATTTCATTAATAGTTTTTAATTATTGAATATTTAGGTTGCTTTGATTCTTTGCTGATTTAAATAATATTGCAATGAAGATCATTATGCAAATATCCTTGCCACAGTTTAGACATTATTTTCCAATGGTAGATTCCTAGAAGTAGAAAAGCAGTGATTAGACATAACTAGAAAAGAAAATCATAGAGACTATAGGTGAATATTTTTATAAGCTTGCAGTGGGGATGGCCTTCTTACTGAAGACCCCAAAAGTAGCATAAAGGGCAAATATGGATGAAATCAACAATAAAACAATGGAAAGATTCTGTGTCAGACAAACCATTTGGAAATTATGATAGGCAAATGGTAATAAAGAACTTACATAAATGAAAAAGACTTGACTCAATTTTTATTTTTATTTTTATTTATTTTTTGAGTTGAGGTCTTACTCTGTGGCTCACACTGGAGTGCAGTGGTGCAGTCTTGGCTAGCTGTAACCTCTGCCTCCCAGGCTCAAGCGATCCTCCCACCTCAGCGTCCTGAGTAGCAGGGACTACAGGTGCATGCCACCATGCCCGGCTAATTTTTGCATTTTTTGTAGAGACAGGGTTTTGCCATGTTGCTCAGGCTGGTCTTGAACTCCTGGACTCAAGCTATCTGCCTGCCTCGGCCTCCCAAAGTGCTAAGATTATAGGCATGAGCCACTGCGCCTGGCTGGACTTATAATTTTTAAAAAGACCCCTGATAAAAGAAGAAAAATACTTTTCTTCTTTTGGCCAATAAACATTTGAAAGGATGTTCAACCCCAATAGTAATTAAAGAAACAACTGTAAACAAAGATGATGTATTATTTTTCATTTATCAGTCCACCAAAGATAACTAGTTCCTGAGAATATGTGGTAAGAATATAAATTGCTATATTTCTGAAAGCAGTTTGTCAATTAAAAAGTATATGTACACTTTTGTCCAGCAATTCTATCTTTAGGAATTTATTTTAAGGGAATTACGAGGTGCTCAATGATGTTTACAAAAGTATTGTTTATTGATGGAAAAATTGGAAACAACTTAAATGGGGATTTGGTTTAATTATCGTGTAACCATTCAGTGGAATACTATGTATGTGTTAAAATGACTGTACATCTGAACTTACTGCTGCAGAAAGATGTCCAAGATGTGCTAAAAGAGATACAGACAATGAGTAAATGAATGAATATGCATAGAAAAATATGGAAACATATAAACCATGTTAATTGCATTTTTCTGTATTTAGAGGGATTATGGCTGATCTTTTATTTTCTATTTATTTTTCTTGAAGTTTTAAAATAAGTATATAACCCGAATAAATAGAAGGAAAAAAAAAAGCCTGTTCCCCAAAAGTGAAATTGGTTGTGGCAAAAATAAAACGTGTGTTCTATTGTGCTGTCTTTTGTAGTTACCAAAAATGATTTCAAATTAGAGTAGAAATATTACATAAACTGTAATTTATGAAATGGATCTGAGAAACATAAGAGAAATGATCAGTTAATAGTGTAACTTTTTTTTTTTTTTTTTTTTTTTGAGACAGGGTCTCTTGCTCTGTTTCCCAGGCTGGAGTGCAGTGGTGCAGTCTTGACTCACTGCAACCTCCACCTCTGGGGTTCAAGCAATTCTTGTGCCTCAGCTTCCTGAGTAGCTGGGATTACAGGCACCCACCACCACAACTGGCTAATTTTTGTATTTTTAATAGAGACAGGGTTTCACCATGTTGGCCAGGCTGATCTTGAACTACCGACCCCAAATGATCAGCCTGCCTCAGCCTCCCAAAGTGCTGGGATTACAGGTGTGAGCCACTGCGCCCAGCCAATAATCGTGTAACATTTAAGAAGGCAAAAAGTAGAGCCTTCCATCAGTTTGGTTTACAATGAAAACCAGTTGCTTTAATTTGTCACCTTTCAAAATATGTCTTTCATTAGCCCATAATCATTGGCAAGTTCTCACATAGAGCCTATCGGGGGGAGATGGGAGGTCTTGAACTTCCCTTCCAACCTGCTTTTGTTTTTTTGAGACAAGGTCTCACTCTGTCGCCTAGGCTGAAGTGCAGTGGCACAGTCAGCTCACTGCAGTCGTCTCGACCTCCTGGGCTCAGACAATCCTCCTGCCTCAGCCTCTGAGTAGTAGGGACTGCAAGTATGCACTACCACACCTGGCTAATTTAAAACTTTTTTTTGCAGAGATGGGATCTCGCTATGTTGCCCAGGCTGGTCTCAAACTCTAGGGCTCAAGCTAATCTTTCCTTCTTGGCCTCTTAAAGGGCTGGGATTACAGGCATGAGCCACCACGCCCTGCCCTAACTCTCTTCTTACTGTTGAACCTAGGGCTCAGGGAGGCTTAGTGACATGTTAGGGATCTGGTAGGGATGCAAGAACTGCATAGGCGCAGAGTCCTTCCCACTCCGCCTGTGCGGGCGGTGTGGGGATGGGAGTATCAGGCCACTTGTTCCCAATATTTCTGTCATGCTGTGCTTGAAAATTTGTCAACAATGACTTGCTCTCTGGATTTAAGTGTTGTCTTTTTTTCTCTCTCTCCGGTCCTACAATGCTAGTTCCTTTGGGAAAATCGTCTGATAAGTCACAAATACCTACATTGAGTGAATTTCCCCACATCTTCACCCTTGCAAACACAGGGGAAGGTCGTGTTTCATAGGCATATGCTGGTGTGTGGGACTTGAAGAGGGGAAACAATGCAGTTAGTTGGGGGTCAGTCCAAGAATGAGTCCTTGAACTTCACCATTTTGCTAAGACAGTGAACACAGGTTTTGGGGAGGATGAAATCATAATTTTTGATGCTAGAGCTGTTCACAGCTTTTTCTTTGATGAATGACTCTCGTTCATGTGCTTAAAGATTTTCTTGGTGCTGTGAATTAAAACAGACTTTTGGCTTGAAAGAGTAAATTTATGAGATGTAGCTTGACCCATTTTTATCTTGTACTTTAATTTCTGAGAACCATGACAGTCATATAGTGTGTATCCTCATAGGGAAAAATGGCTTATGTGAGACACTGTGTAATTTGTGCCAGTAAATGAGTAAAAATCTTGTTTTGGTAAAAATCAACTTAATTTTATTTAACATTGATTTTCATTATTAAAGTGCTGCAATCACATTTCAGAAAACTTTAAAAATTGAGAAAAAGGGATGAGATTATTAATATTTTTCTGCAATGCAATGGCATTTTTGTATTATTTCTAGATTTTTTCTTATCCGTCTAAAATATAACAGTTCCAGGGTTGTGGTTTGGCAGAATGTGGCAGATTAAGCAAAACCTTTTCTATTTTCATCTAATCTGCCCCCGAAATGAGCAGTGATCTATTATCTTTACTTTTTGTTTATTTCCTCTTTGGCAAAACTTGTCAGCATATTTAGCAGAAGGTGGAGACAATTTCATTTCACAGATTTGGATTTAGTAGCAATATCCTAAGTGGATTTTTTCTGCTAAAAGAAATTGTTAGAGTTAAGCTTGGAGGAAATGAATCAAATGTTTCTAAACAATTCTGGGGGATAGTTGAATTCTATTTCCTGACGGTAGGGAAAAAAAAAAACTGGCTTTTTTTTTTTTTTTTTTTTTGAGACGGAGTCTCGCTCTGTCACCCAGGCTGGAGTGCAGTGGGGCAATCTCGGAAAACTGGCATTTTTATTCCAGCTCGTTGAATTTTTAACTGGGCTAAGTGTCCCAGACTGGTCTATTCTGTGTTGGTAAACTCTGCCATTTGGCTGGTGTGTTTGGTGGAAGGAAAATGTGATCTTGCCTAGTTTGGTTATTCTAAGAGCTTTTTTCCTTCCCTTCAGCCAAGATATGCTATTCCCTTATGCTTATTTTTTTCCATTCTCTTCTTTGCAGAGTACTCGGGTGGAGTTTGACCTGCCAGAATATTCTGTTCGTCGAAGATACCAGGATTTTGACTGGTTGAGGAGCAAACTGGAAGAATCCCAGCCCACTCATCTCATTCCCGTAGGTAGTAAGTCACTACAGCTTGTTTCTCACTTGTCCTGTGTTGTCTTTCCTGAAGGGGTTCACTCAACTCTCATCCCTTAAGTTGTACAGACTCACCCAGCAAACATATATGAAACATGTTAACGGACACTGTATATAATACTTCACCTATTAGGTTTTAGTTTCTGATTTGCTATATAGAAAGCCAGTTTTGCGGCTGTCTGGGCTTTCTTTAGCCACAGCGGCAGAAATCTAGCACAGAATCCATTGCCACAGTTTTTCATTTAAAAAACAAGAAACCACCTAACACTGTTTATTGAAGCAATGTGACATTTATCTACTCCAGTGCTTCCATCTGCACAGTTTTTAAAAAACAGAACCAGAGCAAAAGAAATTTAAATCTTTTTTTTTTTTTTTTGAGACAGAGTCGCACTCTCTTGCCCAGGCAGGTGCGCAATGGCATGATCGCAGCTCACTGCAACCTCCGACTCCCAGGTTCAAGTGGATCACCTGCCCCTCCCAGGTTCAAGTGGATCACCTGCCCCAGCCTTCTGGGTAGCTGGGATTACAGGCATATGCCACCACGCCCAGCTAGTTTTTGTATTTTTAGTAGAGACGGGGTTTTGCCATATTGGCCAGGCTGGTCTCAAACTCCTGATCTCAGGTGATCCACCGACCTCAGCCTCCCAAAGTGCCGGGATTACGGGTGTGAGCCACCGTGCCTGGCCTCAACATTTATATTGAGTACTTTTCTGACTACTTTTGTTAAAAGTAGAAATAATAACGGTTTGGACACCAGATGTTTCTTTGGGCCTTGGGGGCTTTAGAGCAGTTTGAGTCATAAAACTCCTCAGAGGGGCTGATTTATCTTTCAGCAAAAACCTTTGTTGAATGATGACTTCCTAGGACTACCAACTTTCTGTCACTACCGCATCTCCCAGCCTTTTTCTCCCCATGGTTAGAAGAGGCTGTGTATGTTGTGAATGCATTGGCAGTTTTCTCAGTTTTCAGGGTGAAAAGAGCCACGTTGCCAGTACTGTGATAGGAACGATGGCTCTCACCTGGGACTCAGTTCTTTCTCAGGGTATCTCCTTTTTCCCCCACATACTTTTCTGTTCTCCGAGCCTGAAGTTTTGCTTTTTCTGTCTTCTATCCACTTAAAAACATGCCTGAAGAGGAAACAGTAGTTTTTAAACAGTTGGGAATATTCCTTAAAATAGAATCTTAAGGTGGCAAAATAGGCAGTTAGTGAATAATTTTTAAAAAATAAACTGCATTTTAGAACATTATCAGAATTACAGAATTATTGTGAAGGTAGTAGAGAGAATTCTCAAGCCTCACATCCGGTATTAACATTTTATATTAGTGTGGCACTTTTGTCACAATGAACCAGTCGTTATGAAATAAACACCATTATTAACTAAAAGTCTTTTATTCCAAGTTCCTTTTTATTTTTCTTTCTTTCTTTCTTTCTTTTTTTTTTTTTTTTGAGATGAAGTTTACCTCTGTCACCCAGGCTGGAGTGCAGTGGCATGATCTTGGCTCACTGCAACCTCCGCCCCCGGAGTTCAAGCAATTCTTCTGCCTCAGCCTCCTGAGTAGCTGGGATTACAGGTGCACACCACCACACCCAGCTAATTTTTGTATTTTCAGTAGAGATGAGATTTCAGCATGTTGGCCAGGCTGGTCTCAAACTCTTGATCTCAGGTAATCCTCCCACCTCGGCCTCCCAAAGTGCTGGGATTACAGGTGTGAGCCACCATGCCCGGCCCAAGTTCCTTTTTTCTGTTCCAGGATCCTACCCAGGATCCCACATTTTATTTAGCAGTCATGTCTCCTTAGGCTCTTCTTGGTTGTAACAGTTTGTCAGGCTTTCCCTTTTTTGGATGACCATGACTGTTTTGAGGAGTACTAGTCAGGAATTTGTAGACTTGTCCCTCGGTTGACATTTGTCTGACGGCTTTCCCAATCGGGGTAATGTGTTTGGGGAGGAAGCCACAGAGGCAAGCTGCCACCCACATCACCTATCCAGGGCACGTGCTGTCAACAGTGTGCCTCACCATTGATGTGAACCTCCATCGCCTGACTTGAGGTAGTGCTGGTCAGCTTTCTTCACTGTACAATTACTCTTTCTCCCAGCCTTTTTGTGCTGTACTCTTTGGAAGAAAGTCACTGTTTATTTATAGCCCACACCATGCATCAGGGAGCTGCCCTCCTGGCAGCTGGTGCCTGTGAGGTTGATACTGGAAGCGCAAAGGTAAGACAGTGACACCTGCTGGTGAAACATAGTGTCTACTCTTCCATAGACACTAGAAGAGAATGGAAGAATTTCCAGAATGCCCAAGGTGGATCCAGAATATCTTTAAGTGTGGTTTCTGATGGTCTGGATAGAAGCAGTTGGTAGGAAGCTACTTTAGAAACAAGCAGAAACTTAATTTTTTTTCATAAATTCTTGGTACTTGCATATCTGGAGTGGAGAGAGATTTAATATGGGAGAGCCTCTCTGATTTAAGTATGAAAGTCAAACCAGCAACCAACCCCCCTCATCCGCTACAAAAAATTTTATAGTAGCTTTGCTAGGAGGTGTCTGTCTGTTATTTAAGCGTCATCTTTGGGAGGAAGAGAGGGTGGGATGAGAAGGTTATAAGGAAGACAAAGGACCCCTGCCTTGGGGAACTTATTATCAGTTGGAGACCCAGTAAACATGCAGAAATGTTCATTTCCCTTTTTAAAAAAGGATTTATTGAGATTTAATTTATATAACATATAATTCACCCATTTCAAATGTACAATTCAAAGGCTTTTAGTATATTCATAAAATTGGACAACCATCAGCATTATCCATTTTCAAATCTTTTTATCACCCCAAAAAGAAACCTCACATCCCTTAGCTGTCACTTACAAACACTGTATATCCCCCAGCCCCTGGCAACCACTCATGTACTTTCTACAGATTTGCCTATTCTGGACATTTCATGTAAGTGAAATGATACACAACATGATTTTTTTTGTTACTGGGTTTTTTCACTTAGCATATTTTCAAGGTTCATCCATGTTGTAGCATATATTAATATTTAATTCCTTTTTATTGCCATATAATATTCCAGTTTATGGATAATACCACATTTTGTCTATTCACCCTTGATGGACGTTTTGGTTGTTTCACCTTTTGGCTATTATGAGTAATGCTGCTGTGAGCGTTCATGTACAAGTTTTTCTGTGGACATGTTCCCATTTTTGGGGGGGTGTATTCTTAGGAGTGTAATTGTTGAATCATACATAACTCTATAATTGGCCTTTTGAGGAACTGCCAGACTGTTTTCAAAAGTGATGACAGCAACTTACATTTCCACACGCGATGTATAGGAGTTTCTCCACATCTCCATCAATGCTGTTACTGTCTGTCTTTTGGATTGTAGCCATTCTACTGGATGTGCAGTGCTATCTCATTGTGATTTTAATTTGTATTTCCCTAATGATGTTGAGCATCTTTTCATGTGCTTTTGGGCATTTGCATATCTTCCTTGGAGAAATATCAATTAAGATCCATTGCCCATTTAAAAATTGGGGTGCCTTTTCATCCTTAAATTTTCATAGTTCTTTTTTCAAATTTTATATATATGTGTGTATATATATATGCGTGTGTATATATATGTGTATATGTGTGTGTGCGTGTATATGTGTGTATATATATATGTGTGTGTGTATAATTTTTTTTTTGAGGCGGAGTCTCGCCCTGTCACCCAGGCTGGAGTGCAGTGGTGCGATCTCGGCTCACTGCAAGCTCCGTCTCCCGGGTTCACGTCATTCTGCCTCAGCCTCCCTAGTAGCTGGGACTACAGGCGCCCGCCACCACGCCTGGCTAATTTTTTGTGTTTTTAGTAGAAACAGCGTTTCACCATGTTAGCCAGGATGGTCTCCATCTCCTGACCTCGTGTTCCGCCTGACTTGGCTTCCCAAAGTGCTGGGATTACAGGCTTGAGCCACTGCGCCCAGCCCCATTATATGTATAAAATTTTAAGAGGCAGGATGTTGTTTTGTCACCCAGGCTGGAGTGCAGTGGTATGATCACAGCTCACTGCAGCCTCGACCTCCCAGGATCAAGCGATTCTCCCACCTCAACCTCCGCAGGTATGTGTCACCATGCCTGGCTGATTTTTAATTTTTTTTTGTAGAGACAAGGTGTCACTGTGTTGCCCAGGCTGGTCTTGAACTCTTGGGCTCAAGTGATCTTCCCACCTCAGCCTCTCGAATAGCTGGGACTACAGGCACCCTATGCCATCATGCCTGGCTAATTCTTTTTTTGGTAGAGACAGAGTCTTGTTATGTTGCCCAGGCTGGTCTCAAACTCCTGGCCTCAAGGGATCCTCCTGCCTTTGCCTTCTAAAGTGCTGGGATTACAGGCATGAGCCACCGCGCCTGGCCAAGAGTAACCATATGTTCTTAAAATGCCTTCTTGGAACCAGAAGTATGCTGGGTGTATATGTTTGTCATCTCATAACAGCAGTTCACTGTGTTTTTCTTCATTATGTAATAGTTGGAGCTGCCAGAAAGTCTTCATTATGACTTTTTCCCTCTGTTTTTTTAAAGCTTTTTTGAGATATAATGGATATACAGAATAGCCTTGCACATATTTAATGCATACGATTCGATAGGCTTGTATGTACCCCTGATACCATCACCACAATCAAGGTAATAAACAGATCCATCACCTTCACAAGTTTTCTTTTGTCCCTTTGCTGTTTTTTTTTTTTTTGTAAGAACCTGTAACATAAGATGTACATAATGTGTAACATGAACATGTAACATAAGATCTCTCGTCTTATGACATTTTACAGCATGCAACACCATACAGTCATTCCCCCTTATTTGTGGTTTTGCTTTCCATGGTTTCAGTTACCTGTAGACCAAAAATATGACATGGAAAATTCCAAAAATAAACAGTTCATAAGTTTTACATTGTTTGCTGTTCTGAATAGTGTGATGAAATCTCATGCAGTCCCGCCTAGGACATAAATTATCTTTGTCCGGTGTATCCACGCTGTAGACATTGCCCACCTGTGAGTCCTTTAGTAGCCCTCTTGGTTATCAGGCTGGAGATCACAAGAAGAAGAATGAATACAGTACCATAAGATGTTTTGAGAGAGAAAGAGAAAGGCCATATCCCCATAACACTTATTACAGAATATTGTTATAATTGTTCTGTTTTATTATTGTGAATCTCTTACTCTGCCTGATTTGCAAACTAAATTTTACTATAGGTATGTATAGGAAAAAACATATACATATATAGGTATGTATATACAGGTGGGAAGTTCACTTGAGCCCAAGAGTTCAAGACCAGCCTGGGCAACACAGTGACACCTTGTTTCTAAATTTTATTATGGGTATGTATATATAGGAAAAACATAGTATATACAGGGTTCAGTACCATCCATGGCTTCAGCATCTGCTGGGGGTCTTGGAATGTATCCCCCTAGGATAAGGGAGGATGACTGTATTGTTAACTATAGGTACCACTTTGTACAGCAGATATCTGGAACTTATTTATATTTTATAACACTAGCTTTATATCCATTGAACAACTCCCCATTTCCCACTCTCCGTACCCCCTGGCAACCACCATTCTATTTTCTGCTTCGGTATTTGTTCAGTGGGTTTGACACTTCTGCATTTCCTGGAGCACTAGTTACACAGCAGAGCAATTTCATGATTAGACGGGTGCCCGTATTAGATTTGGAAGATGAAGCAGATACATTGAATAAACACTTGAGTGTTTAATTTTCACTTGGAAATTTAATGTTTA
Organism: Pan troglodytes; assembly: GCF_028858775.2. NCBI lineage: Eukaryota > Metazoa > Chordata > Mammalia > Primates > Hominidae > Pan > Pan troglodytes. Next base: position 25,665,221 of record NC_072409.2, on the reverse strand, counting down.
CCTCAGTTTTAAGGAAGAAAGCTTTCTGGAAGGATACATTTGTATTATGTCCAAGTTTTCTTTTGAGTAGTAGTAAACTCAGAGGAATTAATGAGAATAAATTTGTAATGCAATAATTTTTTTTTAAATATGAAATAATAAAAACTCCATTTTCTAGTTGGGTTCTTCTTTTTTATACTATTAAAAATATACCTGCATTTAGCTTACTCAATGGATAAGTTAATAAATATTGAAACATTGGTTCAACTTCCTAATGCTTTGCATTAAACTGGGCTTGGTGATTATTGTTTTTAATCTCTGCACTTGGTGACAAGCTTTTAATCTCTATGCTCCTTTACTTATTTGGTAGTAATTTTTGCTTAGAAGCAGTATTTTCTATTAGTTCAACAAGGGTAGGAGAAACAGCCTCTCCCATGTAAATATTTAATGTGCACTAAATATTTGTTGAATTGCTTAGAAGAAGCAAGTCAGTTGCTGACGAGGAAGTTGGACATTTCAGGATTCAGCAATTGAAAGATTTGTCTAGATTTCCTACCCAGAAATAGCAGCTTTCCATTGACAGTCTACAACAAATATGCTATTGTTTCAGATTATAAAACAGCTTTATAAACTAATATGGAATATAAATGACAGTGCTTTACTAAAGTACTAAGTACTATCTAATATCAGTATTTCAAGATTAAACCCTGAAATATTTAATGGATTATTGTAACACTTTGCAAATAGGATTTTTTTGCAGGATCCAACATATATATTTGTATATTCAGTTTCTAAAAATGTTTTCATTGTAGAAAATATTAACCATATTGAAGAGATTCAGTACGATGAGTCCCGTTGAAACTCCATCACTCAGTTTCAACATTTATCAGCTCATGGCCAATCTTGTTTCATCACTGTCCACTCCCTCACCCCTACACCCAGGTGTTTTTTTTTTTTTTAAGTACCTTAAACAACAGAAATTTATTCTCTTACAGCTCTGGAGGTCAAAAGTCCAAAATCAGTTTTAGTGAGCTAATATCAACCTATAGGCTAGGGCTGCATTCCACCAGAAGGCTCTAGGGGAGAATTTGTTTGCCTACCTTTTCTAGCTCTTGGGGCCGTCTGCATTCCTTGGCTCATGGCCTCTTTATTTTCAAAGCCAGCAGCATATCTGTCATCATCTCTGCTTCCACCATCACATCTCCTTTTCTTAAAAAAGGAAGTAAAATCCATATTACATATCACCATTTTAACCATTTTGAAGTGTCCAATTCAGTGACTTTTAGTACATTCACAGTGTTGTACGACCATCACCACCATTGAGTGTTGTATGACCATCACCACTATTTAATCCAGAACATTTTCATTACCCCCAAAAGAAACTTTGTACCCATTAAGGAACCACTCTCAATTCCCTCCTTTTCCCAGCCCGGCTATAATGAAGAATGCTGCTATCAACACTGGTGGTTGTATAAGATTTTGTTTGAGCACTTATTTTCAGTTACCTTGGCTATACAACAAGAAGTGGAATTGCTGGAGCATATAGTAATTCTGTGTTTAATTTTTTGAGGAATTGTTCAAACTGTTTTCCACAGTGGCTTATAATTTTATATCCGCACTAGAAATGTATGAGGGCCCAATTTCTCCACATATTTGCCAACATTTGCTATTTTACTTTAAAAATTCTAGTGGGCGTGAAGAAGTAGATCCCAAATGACTTGTTTTTTTGAGACAGGATCTCACTCTGTCACCCAGGCTGGAGTGCAGTGGCATGACCGTAGCTTACTGCAGCCTCCAACTCCTGGATTCAAGCAATCCTCCCACCTCAGCCTTCACAGTAGCTGGGACTTCAGGCGTGCACCACCATGCCCAGCTAATTTTTTATTTTTTGTAGAGATGGGGTCTTGCTATGTTGCCCAAGCTGGTCTGGAGCTCCTAGCCTCAAGCAATCCTCCCAGCTTGACCTCCCAAAATGCTAGGATTATAGACATGAGCCACTGTGCCTGCTTCCCCCAATCGATTTTTTAAGACATTTTGGCCTAAACGTTATAAAGACATTCTACCTGTAAGTCCACTCCCCTTTTTGCTTTTTGTTCTCAGTGCTTACAAATTAATAAAAATACTTGGCATTTGTTAGACATCTGCTGTGTGCCTGGAACTGTGTTGAGCTCTTTTCATTTACATGATGTGATTTACAGACTATAGATGGACTTGATTTCACCTGCAACCCAGATTCCTATGTGTAAACAACCCAGACAGTAATAGAGGTGAGGCTGAGAGTAGGTGTGTCCCGTAAGGAATCTTGAAATAGGAAGAAATTTATGAAGCTACATACATTTGGAAATGATAACGCTTATGACAGGAGGAAATTCTGCTTGCAGAAGGACTCTCTCTAGGGTTCCTTTAAATATCAAGTTTCCCTGATTGATGAAACATAAGTTCAATTTGCTAAATCTGAAGAATGGACCCCTATTGTAGAATGTCATCTTTATGTTAAATGAGGCACTCCTAACCACTTACTTGCACCTCAGGCCATCCTCTCAAGTCTTATTCAGCAGAAGCAAATGAGAGTATCATAACAGGACTCATGAAGTAGGAACAGGAAAATATCCACTGGATTTGGTAATTAGAAAGTCATTGGCACTCAATTTTAAAAGGGCCATTACTGCACTGGGTGGGGATAGGGCAGAGAAACCCAGCACTGAAGGCAGTATCACAGCTGGTTTTGTTTTGAGGGTTGGC